>NC_088808.1:600000-1200000 GCF_011386835.1 Chrysemys picta bellii
GATCCCTGAGTGTATGTCTCAGAATTGTGCTGGGGCCCTTTGGAGTGAAAGGGGTTCTATAAGATTGCTACCAGTCACACTGCTCTCTCTAGGTACCTGGAGCAGGCCTGGTTGACGAGGTCTTGCCTTCGAGATTCGGAGGTCATGTGGATGAGCTTGTTCTTGTAGCTCTCCGCCAGCATTTGTTGCATGGCAGCTGGGAGACACGAAGAGGAGTGATTAGTGCTAGAAGCAGGTTAAAACTGTGTCCAGCATCGTTCCTGCTCCCCACTCAGCTACAAGAACATGCTAAAATTGGGGTCCCCCCTCCAATTTTTATTCCATTCCTGTTTCCATGTAAAGCTGCACCCTCCCAATGGGCAACCACTAATCAGGGCTTGATGAGAGGCCAGCCAGGAGAGTGCCCTGTGGAGTCTGCTCTACACAGACAATGCTCTCAGCCTCTGCAGGGCACCACCCCAGTTTCAGCTCCCCAGCAGCTGCTTGCAGGAGCAGAGTCACAAACTAGTGGTCTCACTGGGCTGCAGGTCTGATCTCCCCGCTGCAGCCTGGGGCCTCCACCCAGCTGCTGAAGGAGAGAGAACTAGAGAGATGGGTGAAAACTTTGCCATCCCACCAAGGCAGGTTTAAGTCACTGCTTTGAGGTTTGAAATACCCACGAATAGGGGCTGAGGCAGGAGACTGGCTCTGAGATAGCTTTAGCTGTCTCTGTCGCAGCAAGGCACACGCTTGCTCCTGCACACACACATTTTAATCCCAGCAGCAAATGCCGGCAGCATAGGTGAGACGTGTGTCTCTGTGTAACGAGCGCACACACTGGGCTGCTTTCCAAACTTCAAAATCAGTTTCTTCCTGCTCCTATACGGCACAGCTGGATCCAGGCAGCACCGCCAAACCCCACCCCCCCAGGGTACAGTATTTACCCGTCGTAACTTTTATGCAGGTCTGAGCCCTGCCTCATTCACCTGGCTGGTTGCCAGTTGTAGCTGGTTTGAATGTACAACGTGCTATGTGTGTGCTGGGGATTGATCCCTTGCCAGATCTCTCACTGCTCCAGCCATGGTAGTGGCCAGAGGGATGTGACTCCCCTGGGATTAGTGGTGCAGTGCAGGAGGGTAATGGATGAGCTGGCATCCAGGGACCCAGTGCTAGCTACACACCTGCTCACACCACTATTTCAGGCAAGCTATAGCAGTAAGAGTCATGTGTAGTCAGGAGCCACTCCTAGGAGGATATGGCCCTCCCTTTCCCGTTCCCCCAGAGAATATGGCCCTCACAGCCCCTACCCTCGATTCCCCTAGAGGATACGGCCCTCACAGCCCCTACCCTCGATTCCCCTAGAGGATACGGCCCTCACAGCCCCCCCCCCACCGATCCCCCTGAGAATACAGCACTCTCAGCCCCCCCCCCCCCCCCCCAGAGAATACAGTCCTCTCAGCCCCCCTCCACCCCTCAGAGGATATGGCCCTCTCGGCCCTCCCACCCCCCAGAGGATATGGCCATCTCAGCCCCCCGCATCCCCCAGATGACCACCACAACCCCCTTCCCTTGGACTTACAGGCCACTTCCCTTCTGCGTAGCTGCTCTGTCTCCTCCTGCGTTATTGCCATCAGCTGGTCCATCCTTATTCTAAGAAAGAAGCAGGTCCATTCAACCACTGCTTCTGCCAGAGCCACATTTCACCCTTGCCAGCCAGCCAGCCATGCCCTCTCCACCCTCCTCAAAGCTGCACCCTGGGCTTGAATGGCTGAGTGATTCCATCCGGTCACTCATCCGTGTGAGCGAGAGATGCCAGGAGGAGACCTGCAGAGGCTCAGGAATCTCCAGCCACAGACAGGACGCTGCCACGGGGGAGGGTGCCTACGTTGCTCCCAGCAGGGCCGAACCAGAGGGCATTGCCAGCAGGCTGGCTGCCTTTGGGAAAACCCAAGGGAGTAAGAAATAAGTGAAACAAAATAACTTCTATGAAACCTCTATTCCTCTCCCTAAACAGTGAGCCCCTCCTTTTGCTTCCTGTTCTCTGGGGTCCCCCCATATACACCCCACCCCCAGCCTCTAGAGTGCCAAGGACTCTGTATCTCTGCCTTGCTACCCACATCAATGGCACTGCATAAACAACAAGGATGGTGGTGATGGATGGCCCCAAAGTGCTCAACCCAACAGCGCGGCACCTTCCTGGAAACCCTCTGCCCTACAACAGCCAGCAGATGTAGCTGGGTCCTCTGACCCACATTTAGCACTTCAGGAGATTGCAGGGACCTCCTCTTTGTGGGGGAGAGGAGAGGTCAATTTTCTCATTGGAATTACAGACTGGAGCCATCTAGCTTGGTATCAGGTCTCTGACAGCACCCAAAGCACATGACTCAGAGGAAGGTGCAAGGAATCTTGCAGCAGGCAGACAAGGGATAATCTGCCCCCACATTACATCTCATCCTGATCCTGAAGAGTGAGACACCGTTTCCTCGCCCTTCCCACACTGTTAGCTGTAACAACCATGGGTATTCTGGTTATCCACAGCAATGGTCACAGACTGGTTAGTCCCTGAACTCTCTGCTGAGCCTGCCAGCACCCGGGCCAATTATTGCCAACCATGGATCTGGTTCTTGTGGTGTGGACTCCTGCTTCACCAGGAACCAGGCCAAGACCCAACAAACTCATTGTACACAGGCCACCCAATGGCTGCCAGATGCAAACAACTTTCTATCCCTGCTGACTTGAGCTTGATTCAGAATCATGGCCTAGAGGTGAACGAGTCCATCCCTCCATCCCAGCCGCTCGCCCTTGCCCAGAGGAGCCTATCCTAGGCAGGGCACTTACCTTTCGTTCTCCAGGGATTTCAAAATTTCTGAACTTTGTTTCTGCCTAGAAAAATAAAGCAGAAGGTTTTTATTGCAGAGCAGGGCACCCCTCTCCCCAAGGAGTGGAGTCCTCCCTGAGCAAGCCACAAGCCACTACCACCAATCCACTGGCTTGACCACTGTCCCTGCCTCTGTGCTGGTGGAGCTGTCAGCTGCAGCCAGGGTGCAGTCCTGCTACATGGGGGCAGGAGCTATGTGAGCTCCCCCTCCCCACTCAGGGCACAGGCATCAGTGGAAAAGGCAAGGGGCTGGGCGACACTACCTCTGGGTAGATCTTCCCATCCTCGCCCTCACGGGGGAGCCACTGGGAGGCCAACCCCATGATGGGAGGAGTGGGGGTGGAGCAGGATTCCTTCCTTGTACCTATTTTCCAAGGGCTTGGGCTAGGCGCTGGCCAGAGGATTTACCCCTTGGAGCATGGAGGAGCTTGGCAGCCTTCCTTACCGTTGGCAGCCTCATCATATAACTCCATACACCACACACACTAGCTGGTGTTCCCCCCTCGTGCAAAGCAAGAGGACACACAGTTCCTGGGATACAGCACCTCTGCAACATTTCCCTCCCCTCAGTATCTGGGCTCAGGTCAGCACCAATCCATCTGCAGCTCTGTGCCGAGCAGATTCAGGACAGGCAGTGGGAGCTGGGACACCCAAGGTGCAGCAGCTTCCACCATGGCCCAAACTTTTCTGTTCAGTTATTTGCACCAGGAATTCTGGGCTGAAAGTTTAGGTTTGTCCCCCGTTTGCCAAACACATGTGATCACGCCGCCCTCCAGTGGCCAGCCCCAGTGACAACTGCCTGTGGCTGATTTGCACCTAACAAATTTCAGAGTTCAGACTTGGGGCGGCAGGACCATTTTGGTCATTCAGTCGGACCTCCAAAAACCTCACTAAAGCCAGAGAAGAAGCAAAGACTAGCAGGGCTGGGAAGTGAAACCAAAGCTCAGGTCCCCGTGAGGTGTCTTAAGCCCAAGGCCAGCGCTCTGGGGACAAGGCATAGAGACACCATGTAACTGTGTCCACACTAGAGGCTTATATCCATAGAAAGTAGGACACCTTGGATGTATGGACAAGGCCTTAGGCACATTGGCTAGTTTTGCCCACAGTCTGTACCAGGAAGGCTGTGATAGAATGTGCCTCCAAACAAGGATTTGCAGCACGGAGGTTTCCCTTGGGGTTGTTCTCCAGCCTCACCCCTGCCCGGCCACAGCACCACAGGGATTCACCCTCACTGCTATAATACTATATGGAGATATACCTATCTCATAGAACTGGAAGGGACCCTGAAAGGTCATCGAGTCTAGCCCCCTGCCTTCACTAGCAGGGCCAAGTACTGATTTTTCCCCAGATTCCCTAAGTGGCCCCCTCAAGGACTGAACTCTCAACCCTGGGTTTAGCAGGCCAATGCTCAAACCACTGAGCTATCCCTCCCCGCACCCCTTTCAGTCATTTCTGTGCTGCTTGGGGAGTGTGACTATGGAAAAACCTCAGCGAAATGGACAGGTCACAAGCAGCAGGTCAGCGCAAAATGGGACACAGAGAACTAAATGTGCAGAGGGGCAGCGCTGATGGCAAGGTGTCCAGGGAGGAGGCCAACCTCCGATTCTCCTCCAGAAGCTTCTGAATTCGGCTGGCAATGCCCTGCTCCGTTTGCTTCAGTTGCTCCAGCAGCTTCAGGTGCTCTCCCTCCAGGTTGCGTTGATGCTTTGTCAGACCTTTCTCCAGCCTCACCTGCTCCTGTGGCAAGGGGAAAAGGGAAACTAGCCGAAGGGAGAAGTGACAACTCTGCTGAGCTGTGCCCACAGCCCGTGAGAATCGCGGAGGATGGTGTTTTATTACAAGGAGCTGAAAGGTTCCAAGAGGGTGGACAGGGAGCCTATCCAGAGCTTACACCGACACTGACAGCATCACGTGAAAGCTAGAGACACTAGAGAGAGCATAGACATGCTAGGTCACCTCTAGGCCAGTGCAGGACTGTCCCTGCAGTCCCTGAAAGACCCTCTGGAGAGTCAAAAGGAGAGGAGAAACTGGGAATAAAAATGACAGAGAGCTGAGAGGAGCCCTGTCAGTGCTGCCTCTGGGGGCCCCCTCTGCATGGGTGGGGCCCACATGTCGATACATGAAATGCCTGTTCTGAAAGGGAGCAGGTGGGCAAGGGTCAAGTCTGTCCAGAGCAGGACAGATGGACAGTCCTGATCAAATGTACTCCTCAGCCACAGGCCGGGTGCCAGAGCCTGGGCCCCAGCTGATGTACCTTCTTCACAGTCTGCAGAATCTCCTCCTTCTGACTGCTGCTCTGCTGAAGAAGCTGAGCATGCTCCCTCTGCCCCATGTCCAGGCGACGCTCGAAATCCAGCTTCTCCAGCATCTTCTCTTCCTGGCAGAGGAGCGAGAAGCAGAGTGAGGGTAGGGATCGGCAGCCTGCAGACTATGCCACTATTCAAACCAAGACCCAGGCTGATGAAAACAGTATCAGGGCAATGAGATCCCAACTGTACGTCTAGGCTAAACCAGCCAGGGAGCTGGAGTGCTCAACTAGAAAAATCCACTGAGGAATACACTAAGAAACTGCACCATCTACTCAGGACACTCCCTACACTAACACAGGAACAAATCAACATATCCTTAGAGCCCCCACCGGGGTTATTCTATCTACTACCCAAGATCCACAAACCTGGAAATCCTGGACGCCCCATCATCTCGGGCATTGGCACTCTCACTGAAGGACTGTCTGGATATGTGGACTCCCTACTCAGACCCTACGCCACCAGCACTCCCAGCTATCTCTGTGACACCACAGATTTCCTGAGAAAACTACAATGCATTGGTGACCTCCCAGAAAACACCATCCTAGCCACCATGGATGTAGAGGCTCTCTACACAAACATCCCACACACAGATGGAATACAAGCTGTCAGGAACAGTATCCCTGATGATGACACAGCACAACTTGTTGCTGAGCTCTGTGACTTTATCCTCACGCACAATTATTTCAAATTTGGTGACAACATATACCTCCAGACCAGTGGCACCGCTATGGGCACCCGCATGGCCCCACAATATGCCAACATTTTTATGGCTGACCTGGAACAACGCTTCCTCAGCTCTTGTCCACTCACGCCCCTTCTCTACCTACGCTACATTGATGACATCTTCATCATCTGGACCCATAGGAAGGAGACCCTGAAAGAATTCCACCATGATTTCAATAGCTTCCACCCCACCATCAACCTCAGCCTGGACCAATCTACACGGGAGGTCCACTTCCTAGACACCACAGTATAAATAAGCGATGGCCATGTTAACACCACCCTATACCGAAAACCCACCGACCGCTACGCCTACCTTCATGCCTCCAGCTTCCACCCCAGACACACCACACAATCCATCGTCTACAGCCAAGCGCTGAGGTACAACCACATCTGCTCCAACCCCTCAGACAGAGACCTACAAGATCTTCACCAAGCATTCTCAAAACTACGATACCCACACAAGGAAATAAAGAAACAAAATCAACAGAGCCAGACGTGTACCCAGAAGCCTCCTGCTACAAGATAGGCCCAAAAAAGAAACCAACAGAACTCCACTGGCCATCACCTACAGTCCTCAGCTTAAACCTCTCCAACGCATCATCAGTGATCTACAACCCATCCTGGACAATGATCCCTCACTTTCACAGACCTTGGGAGGCAGGCCAGTCCTCGCCCACAGACAACCCGCCAACCTTAAGCATATTCTCACCAGCAACCACGCACCGCACCATAACAACTTTAACTCAGGAACCAATCCATGCAACAAACCTCGATGCCACCTCTGCCCACATATCTACACCAGCAACACCATCACAGGACCTAACCAGATCAGCTACAACATCATCGGCTCATTCACTTGCACGTCCACCAATGTTATATATGCCATCATGTGCCAGCAATGCCCCTCTGCTATGTACATTGGCCAAACTGGACAGTCACTACGCAAGAGGATAAACGGACACAAGTCAGATATCAGGAATGGCAATATACAAAAACCTGTAGGAGAACACTTCAACCTCCCTGGCCACACAATAGCAGATGTTAAGGTAGCCATGTTACAGCAAAAAAACTTCAGGACCAAACTCCAAAGAGAAACTGCTGAGCTCCAGTTCATTTGCAAATTTGACACCATCAGATCAGGATTAAACAAAGACTGTGAATGGCTATCCAACTACAGAAGCAGTTTCTCCTCCCTTGGTGTTCACACCTCAACTGCTAGCAGAGCACCTCATCCTCCCTGATTGAACTAACCTCGTTATCTCCACACTGATTTATACCTGCCTCTGGAGATTTCCATTACTTGCATCTGAAGAAGTGAGGTTCTTACCCACGAAAGATTATGCTCCCAATACTTCTGTTAGTCTTAAAGGTGCCACAGGACCCTCTGTTGTTTTTTAGAAAAATCCAGTGATTCCTACACAGGAATCCAAACAGCATCAAGAGGAAACTGCTGTTCCAGCTGCCTTGCTATCAACATTTCAGCATGGTCAGAAAGTCATTTCACTCAGTGAGTTCACCCTCTCCCCCAGCCCCACAACATGCTGTATGGAAGAGAGAGATGCAGCAAGGTACTGTTTAGGGTTACCATATTTAAAAAATAAAAAAAGAGGACACTCCACGGGGCCCTGGCCCCGCCCCTTCCCCACTCCGCCCCAACTCCGCCCATTCCCAGCCCATTCCCCAAAGTCCCCGCCCTAACTCCCCCTCCTCCCTCCCAGCCACGCGAAAAGGGCTGCCCAAGCACTACCGGCTTCACGGTTTGCCGGGCAGCCTCCAGACCCTGCGCCCCCGGCCGGCGCTTCCCCAGCACAGCTGGAGCCCGGGAGGGGAAGTGCCCAGCCGGGGGCGCAGGGTCTGGAGGCTGCCCGGCAAACCCGTGAAGCTGCTGGCGCTCGCGCTTCAGGCAGCCCCCTTGCCTCCGGACCCTGCGCCCCCGGCCGGGCACTTTCCCTCCCGGGCTCCAGCTGCTCTGATCCTCCCCTGACTCTTCGGCTCTGTTTAAGAGCCAAGCTGCCGAGCCAGTGCTACCGGCTTCGGGCAGCCCCCTTGCCTCTGGACCCTGCGCCGCCAGAGCAGAGCAGCTGGAGCCGGGGAGGAGAAGTGCCCAGCCAGCGGCTCGGGGTCCGGAGGCAAGGGGGCTGGCCGAAGCCGGTAGCACTGGCTCGGGCAGCTTGACTCTTAAACAGAGCCGAAAGTCAGGGGAGGATCAGAGCAGCTGGAGCCTGGGAGGGGAAGTGCCCGGCCGGGGGCGCAGGGTCTGGAGGCTGCCCGGCAAACCATGAAGCCGGTAGCGCTCGGGCTTCAGGCAGCCCCTATGCCTCCAGACCCTGCGCCCTCGGCCGGGCACTTCCCCTCCCAGGCTCCAGCTGCTGTGCTCCTCCCCTGACTCTTCGGCTCTGTTTAAGAGCCAAGCTGCCCGAGCCAGCGCTACGGGCTTCGGGCAGCCCCCTTGCCTCTGGACCCTGCGCCGCCGGAGCAGAGCAGCTGGAGCCGGGAAGGAGAAGTGCCCGGCCGGCGGCTGGGGTCCGGAGGCACGGGGGCTGCCCGAAGCCGGTAGCGCTGGCTCGGGCAGCTTGGCTCTTAAACAGAGCCAAAGTCTGAGTCAGGGGAGGAGCAGAGCAGCCACGGGAGAGGAAGTGCCCGGCCGGTATTTTTCCCGGACATGTTCGGCTTTTTGGCAATTCCCCCCGGACGGGAAAAAACGGACGTATGGTAACCCTAGTATAGTTAGGCTCTGGAAGGCCAGGGAAATCCCCAGGAACTTCAGAATGCCAGCGGAGAAGGCCGTCAGCAACAGAGTGAGCCAGTCAGAAAGTCTGAGCTGAGGGAGGGGGACTGGGTGACACACAGAGTGAGTGCAGAACATTCATGGTGTCGGCCTAGCAGCGAGGGCAGGAAATAAAGTGAGATGTCACTGGGAAAAATGCATCGGGGGAAAGAATCCCAGAGCCAGAGGCTCAATGAGAGGTGGAAGCCAGAAGAGCAGTAATGTCAGTCCTGGGGTGACAATTGACAGCAAATCAACACTCTGGCTGCAGAAAAGATCACTGACATTTTAGCTGCATGTGCAAAGGAGTGGAGCAGCAACAAGGGCTCTCGCTACAGCTGCAGGTCTGGCTTGGATGTGCACTGGAAGAGCTATATGGTAGGAGGGAGAGGGTCAGGAACAGCAGCTGCTGTGGGGCAGTACTGAGGTATCTCGGCAGAATGGGGCCCAGGGCTGGAGTAGCAGGAGGCTGTAGGTCAGGGCGCGAGTGCTCTGGCACAGCTGAGTGTGGATACGTGTGGATCTAGCCAGGCACCAAAACTCCTGAAGCTTAGAGAGTCGAAAAGAAGTGATGAAAGGGTTGGGAGGGCTTCAGAAAGCATAAGCACTAGAAGCAGCCCTGCTTCTTCCACATGGAGATGGACACATGCTTAACCTGAACTGGGACTTCTCACGCAAATATAGGCCACGGCTGCCAAAACAAACTGATCTGAAAGGAAAACAACTAGTGCGTGTCAGGCAATTCCTGCCTTCAGAGTCAGATGTGGAGTGTGTGTTCTGACGCCTCTCTCACTCAGAGAGCGGGGGGCTTGCAGAGCTCCGGGTTTCAAGGCATTCAGTGCTGGTTTGCTCAACTGGACAGAAAGAGAAACGAGCACATTCAGAACTCCCAGAAAAGGCTTCTGCAGGGACTCTTCCTTACCTTCCTCTTCTCATAATCCAAGAATTTGTTCTGAAAAATAAATGAAATTGTTAAGAGAGAGGTATTTAAATCAGGGGAACCACATTCTCTAGGTAATGTTAGGGCACTCCGTTCCCTCTTCCTCGACTGAGGCTATGTCTACACTACCACTTAATCAGTATTACTTATGTCACTCAGGGGTGTGAATACTCTCCCCCTGAGTGGCATAAGTTATACTGATGTAAGTACCGGTATGGACAGGAGAGTACATGTTGGCAGGAGAGCTTCTCTCACCAACACAGCTACTCCCGCTTGTTGGAGGTGGCTTAATTATAGAGCGGCTACCCTGGAGATTTTACAGCGGCACCACTGTAAGCTCTCTAGGTAGACATGGCCTTGTCTACACTTGCTAGGTTGACATAGCTACAGTGTTTCACACTTGTGAACTCTGTAGCTATATCGACCTAACCCCTGGGGTAGATGCAGCTAGGTTAATGGCAGAATGCTTCTGTCCACCTAGCTACTGCCACTCGGGGGTGTGGATTACCTACAGACAGAAATACCCTTCGTCGCTGTAGGAGGAAGCAGCATAGCTGCTGCTGTAGCGCAGACATGACCTGACAATCTGTTAAATCTGATCAAAGAGGAAATGGTTCGACCCACAGTCACTATTCTGAGAGCATGCTGCCCCTGCCCAGCCACACTTGGGAGAAGTGCCCGTCCCAGCCAGGTGCCACTGAGATTCAGAACCTGGTGGAAAGCAGCATGCTCTGGGGCCACTGAAGATTCAGGGCCAAGCCTGTAAGGGGTGCCTCAGTTCCCTCTACCAGTGCCCGGGGCCAGATTCTCTTCTCACACCGGTGTAAGTCAGGAATAACTCCATGTCTGTGAAAGGAGCCACACTTGGTGCAAAGGAGGAAATTCAGACTCTGAGTCCCAGAAGAACCCAACTCCACGGAAGAGGTGGGCAAGGGCTGTGAACATGCAGAGCTCCCCATTGATAAACCGGGGATAACGAGGCTCATCCCCCTTTGTAAAGAGACTGGCAATCTAAGGATGCAGATATACCATGGGGAAGCTTAGCATTATTGTTACATTTGTACAGCTTGCAGCCGAGCAGTCCGTTTGTCACTTTCGGGTTCTCATGCCCTAGGACAAGGCTGCAATGTCGGGATTGCAGATAGGGGAAATACAAATACAAACAAATCTCTTCATTATTACAAAAAAATAAACGAATATGAGGGTTTTACAGCTACCTACTTTCACGCAGTAGATTTCCCAGCTAAGCTCCCAGAGGGAACCTGTAACTGAAAAGATATCTAGCCCTACCCTAATAGCTAAAGCTGGTCCAATGAAAAAGCTCTTCTCCACACAGCCCTGTACAGGGCTGACCCTGCATGCCCCATACTACACCTCTACCCTGACATAACGCGACCCGATATAACACGAATTCTGATATAACGCGGTAAAGCAGCGCTCCAGGGGGGCGGGGCTGCGCACTCCGGTGGATCAAAGCAAGTTCGATATAACACGGTTTCACCCATAACACAGTAAGATTTTTTGGCTCCCGAGGACAGCGTTATATCGAGGTAGAGGTGTATGTCTAGAAATCTGGGTCCTCAGTTTGCAGTACTGTGGCCCATCTAAAGCCAATGCCAATTAGTTACCATGGAAAGGTTTGAGATGTTAGAGACAGAAGCTGATGGGCCAGATTCTGCTCTCATGTAAATCTGTTGACCACAAGCAGTGATTCTGGATTTACACGGTGGTAAACTGGGCCTAATTAGGCACGTTGGCCTCAAATGAGAAGCAAGCAGTGGGGCATGCTGGTTTGTATACAATACCCCAAGGGTTCAAATAAAACACAGTAGGGCTTACAGGAGAAGGATTCTTAACAGATCTCCCAGCACACTTGTCATGTGGCATCAGTAGCTAATCAGTATCAAACTGAGGCCTACAGAGGCTGACTCCACACTTCTTGGGTGGAGCTGCAGGACTTCCCATTCTAAAGCCTGACCTTTGAATGGGAAAGTCGCCTATATGGAGACTTAATGCTTCCATTGATGCCCCTTGGAGAAGACTCAGAATTTCCCAGTATTGCAATGCCAGGCCACACATCGCATTACACTCTGCGCGTCCCTCTAGCTATCCTGCCTCCTTGCTTTCAAGATGATGACCTAAAATGAAGGTAGTGCAGGAAAATACTAACATGAATATGTATAATGTGCACTGGAAGCCAGTTGCATAGAGCACTTTGAACACCCTGAGCAGCAGGGCTGTGGTGATGGAGCTGTGTTCCAGGGCATCAGGGCTCCGCCACCAACTCACTCCATGACCTGAGTGACTCCGTTTAGCCAAAGGATGTAAGGATGATGCTTCCATACCTCCCAGGCGTGAGAGATCCTGAGGCTTAGTGAGCTAAGGGCATGGAAATCCACAGATGGAAGGTGCTGCAGAAGTGCAAAGTGCGAGTATTCTGCTCTGTATGTGGCTGAGATCCTCACCTGCCACTCACTCTCTTCCTCCATGTATTTATGCACACGTCTGTCGACACCATCCACTGATGTTTCTCCTCCATCACTTTCCAGCACCGGAAGAAGATACTGGGAGGGAGGGCAGTATTTGATTCCCGACTCTGGAAGACACCAGACACTAGGCAAATCACACAGAGCCACCCAGTTACACAACATGTGGGTCAGGGCTGGCCCAGGGAGACTCTGCTTCCAATCACGGTCTCTCACTCCCCACCCTGGTAGAGTGCCTGAAGGAGCTCGCTGATCCCTGGAGCCAGCTAGGAGCTGGCAATGGCAGGCTCTGAAGGAAGTGCTGCGGCTTTGTTCTCACCTAGGAAGATGGCAGCTGTGATGAATGGTCTCAAGCACTGGGGTGGGAGGAGCATTAGTGTCCCCTTCTCCTCAGGGACAAACAAGGCTACTCAGAGTCACCAGACCCACTTCGACTGGGCTGCATGGGGATCAGCCGAGGGGGAGATTGCGCCCAGTTGGAATTACAGTAATTTTACAGTTCTGACTCTTGCCCTGATCGCTCTTATCGCAGGGAGTTCAGCTGAAAGTCTGACTCCATTTAGCACCCCCCATATTGGCTATATAGCTTACATACACAAGCAGCACTTCCTCCCTCGCCCTCTTCTCCCCTAGCAGGCTTAAATGTTTGTGTTTTAATACCAGTCCCTTGTCCTTCTCCCAGGGCCTCCAAGCCCTTTGTGAAATAAACCTGACATCCTCCCATGAGGAAGAGAAGTCACATTGTCCCCATTTTATGGATGAGAAACAGAAGATGCAGAGACCGTGTCTTGTCCACAGTCACACAGTCAGTAACACAGCCTGGAATAGCAATCCAGACTCCATGCACCTAGATCTCTCCTGGGCTCAGGACAGACCACTACAGAGTCCTTGGGCAGGTGTAAAAAGGCAAAAGGGTTTTATCGGGCTGTCGCCCCTTTCAGGCGGGGCGATACCTGCAGCCACCTGCTTCTGCAACTGCAGGCGAGTCATCAGTAGCAAATCAGAACAGTCCTGCATCGGGCCCACCTTTCCCCGGGAAGGGTCTGGCAGCCAGCTGTCTTTCAAGCAGTCTGCAGCCCCAGTCAGGCGCCTCTTTCAGAGTGAGAGCCTATTGCAGGTGGAGTGGGGCAGGGCTGACTGAGCCCACAGCAGCTCATTACCCTTTCCTCGCCAGTGTGGGGTCAGCATATGCCATCCCATTCCCACGCCTATGCTTTAACCACAAGACCAACCTTGCCCCTTTCAGAAATTGGTCATTGTTAGGATATAGATATTCAGGCCTGTCTGTAAAGGCCTATACTTTAAGAATTTAGGTGTATTCTTATCATTTAGCTAGTTATAGAGGTATAAAAGAAAGAATCAAAATCACTTTCTGTATGTGTAAGAGCCTTCTCTCACTGTAACAGTCTGAGGCCTGGTTCTTAGGCTAAGGCCTTCGGCTAAGCAGCAGAAGCAGCCATAAACTGGGAAGTGTACGGTCACATCCTCACATTCCAAACTAGTCACATGGAAATAAGGTGCTATTGGGCTGTTAGGAATACAATCGTGTTCTGATTCCTATCACCTCCAGAGAAAGGGAAGAGCCTAGAAGATATAAAAGGAAACTTAGGTTGATAGTTTTCTGTCTGGTAAGAACTCACTTATCAATAGACACAGCTGGAAAACGCTTATGTCTGTATAGATGTAGTTGTGAAATCCTCCCTTCTGTATTGTTTTGTATGTTTATTTGCATGGTCTCTGTCTGGTTCTGTAATTGTTTCTGTCTGCTGTATAATTAATTTTGCTGGGTGTAAACTAATTAAGATAGTGGGATATAATTGGTTAGCTAATCATGTTACAATATGTTAGGATTTGTTAGGTAAATTTTAGTAGAATGATTGGTTAAGGTATAGCTAAAAATATTACTATATCAATTAGGGGCAAACAGGAAGTAAGTTGGAATTCGAAAATAAGGAAAAAGGAACTTGGATTTAAGCTTGCTGGAAGTTCACCCCAATAAACATTGAATTGTTTGCACCTTCGGACTTTGGGTATTGTTGCTCTCTGTTCATGCGAGAAGGACCAGCGAAGTGTGAGAGTGAAGGAATAAGCTCTCTGAGAGTGAAGGAATAAGCTCTCTAACAGTCATCAATTTCAAAAAGCCAGTAAGAAGTCAATACCCAGCCCGTAGCTCATACTCTGGCTGTCTGCCAGCTACGGCTTACATGCTGTCTAATGTATCTGCCACATGAGCAAAAACACCAATCAAGAGCTCCCTGAGGTACCAGGTACAGCTCATGAAGTACCAACTGCCTTTGGAACATCACGCCTTCACAGACACATTCCTGGAACTCGGGGCAAGACCCGATTGGTATTTAGCTGCAGGTACGCTGTGCAGCAGACCCTTGACCTTTTACCCCCATCTACAGGCTGCTCCCCTTGCTTACCTTTGCACAGGAACTGCTGGACAGACTCTGTGCCAGCACTGCAAACATCATATGGCGGGTAGGTCATGGACGAAGCATCCAGCGTCAGAGTCTCCAAAACAAAGAGCACACAGAGCTCCAGCTTTCATTCACAATCTAACAACCCAGACAGAGTCCCACTGGCTCAAAGCCAGGGGGTCAAAGCAGCAGAAAAGGACAGTTTCACCCTAGAGATTGATCTGCCAGACTTTCATTGCACCTCACCATAACTGAATGGCAAAATGCTTCTGCACTAGCAGGCATCACCCGCAGCCAGCGTGATCTCACATGCACTGTGCATAGAGGATGCCATTCTGTAGAGAAAAAATGGAATCATCCGCACAGTAGGGTGTGTTCCAGCTCCGCTGCAACTGTGTTTGTCACCAGGGACAAGTAACTGAGTCACCATATCCGGGGTCCTCTCACTGACTCGGGGACCCTTGCAGTTGCCTGGATTATGGGTGCCTAAAGCTGCCATTTGTATGTAGGGGTTGCATACCTCCAGCGTGCGGATGTGAGCCAGCGCCTGGGGCAATTCCTGCAGCAGGTTCTCACTGACATCAAGGGTGCGCAAGCTGCGCAGGTCACCCAGGGTAGAAGGCAGTTCCTTCAGCTTATTACCTAGGGAGAAAAGGGACGCTGATTAGTCCACCCCCAAAATCGACCCTCCAGAGAATTCACTCCTTTGAATTGCAAGCCCCTCAGCTGCCAGCTAGTTTGGTATTTTCAATACACTGACTTGAGATTACACTAGTCTGTGAATAAAAATCACTTTGTCCCTACATTATGTACCATACATGAGGGGATCTCAAAACTTGGTGCAAGCTCAGCACATTTTAACACAGAGACCAATGTAGATGCCTCCCTCATAGTCAAGATCGCTCGCCAGCAATGCCACATAACATCCCTGAGGTCACTACAGCAGTTGCTTCCCTGGGAAGGTCACAGTGGGACACAGCCAGCTGGAAGCCAACACCATGTGACCAGCCAGCCCCTTACAAAAGATATAGGGAAGGTGGTCCCTGGCCTAAGAGGTTGACTAGCTACAATCCAGAACAAAAATGTACCAGGTTAAGGACTCAGTGGATTGAGTGTGAGGGGCTTTGCGGAGAGGCAGGGTTTGACCCCTAAGCAGAGGGAAGGGACTCCAGGCTTAAGGAGCAACATGAAAGGAACAAAAGTGAAAGTGGGAGAAAAACGCACAAAGGGAATTCAGGAGGCAGGAGGGGAGCTGAGGAAGGGGTGGAGCTGGTCAGGGCCTGGCAGGAGAGGAGTAGAACAGGGCACTGGAAGGGAGTGGAAGACAATTGAGGGATTCCAAGAGGAGAAGTGCCCAGGGCTGAGCAGCTAGGAGAGAGGGATTTTGGCAGCAGTGTCCAGATTGGAGAGGAACCAGGTGGGGTGCGGGGGGCAGGGCAGTGAGAATGTCACCGTATGGATAAGAGCAGGGGAGAGGCTGGGGCATAGAGACTGTGGACAACCACAAATGACAAGACTTGCCAACAGCCATGATGGGGGTGAGGAGCCTAATGTGACAGCGAGGGCACATGGGGAACAGATGGGGAGGAAGCCAGGAGCAGGCACAAATGCCCCCAGCCCCTGACAGAGGTATTAACATTTAAAGGGACAGTACACATAGAAAAGTTAGCCTTTCCAAACAGCTAAACTGCTGTTCTTGGTCATTTGAGTGAAAACAGCTCTGCCAGCTACCTAGTTCAGAGTGAGACCTAGTCTTTGAGCTTGTGGGACCTCTTGGTTCCAGACCTTTTATTAAACTACACAAACTGTACACACACTCTGGTATGGTTAATGCTTTGTTAGATGCCTTAGCTGGCCACAGCCAGCAAGGTCATCAGGGCCTATCCTGACAGCCCCAGCCTGAGGCTTACCAAATCAGCTATTCCTAAGCACTACAATGTGCTGGGCAGTTCAGCACGCACAGAACCTCCTTCCTTAGTCACATTAGGATCTGTGGGCAGCGATTGATCCAGCAGGGGTCGATTTATCGCGTCTAGATGTGATAAATTGACCGCTGAGCGCTCTCCCGTCGACTCCGGTACTCCACCAGAACGAGAAGCACAAGCAGAGTCGATAGGAGAGCGTCAGCTGTCAACTTACCGCAGTGAAGACACCACGGTAAGTAGATCTAAGTACGTCGACTTCAGCTACGCTATTCACGTAGCTGAAGTTGCATATCTTAGATCGACCCCACACAGTAGTGTAGACAAGCCCTTACTGAGACTTTGAGTCAGTGGGTACATCTCTGCAAAGGGTGAGGGTCTCAGAGTCCAGGCTCCAGCCCAAGTGGGAACATCTACACTGCTAGCTTTAGCCCTGCAGTATCAGCCTGAGTCAGTGGACCCAGGCGCTGAGACTTGCTGCCGTGGGGTTTTTTTGCAGTGTAGATGTACCTTAAGAGAACTACACGCGGTGCTGGAACATCTTAACTCCACTGCAAAGACATGGGATGGGAGGGAAGGATACTGATTATTGGCCTGTGCATCTAAGGGGAAAGAGGCCAGGGTTTCAGCTGAACACAGCAATTACCTAAGCTCCCACACACTCCAGTCCAATCCCTGCTTCACAATGTTCCCTTTATCAGAGTGTTCTCGTGGGTTCTCCTAAGCCTGTGCTACTCTTTAGGGACATTGGCCCACTGTGGCCAAAGCAGAGATACAGGCCTGGCGAATCCAGGAGGATTATTTGGCTGCTGAGTTCTGGTGGGCCTACCTTAAAGCTTGGCTAGCGCAAGCTATTTCCAGGCAGCTACTTCTGCTTGTTACAACACCTGACCTACCCCTCTGCTGCTGCCCACCTCTCTCATTACCTTGCTGCTATACATAGTGTCAGAGACAGGTTTTCTGAGAGATTTCTATATTTATAGCCCCTCACTTCTCTTGTTGCCAGAAATTAGTCTCACAGCACAGAGTCTAGCTCTTCCCATCCCCCACAACACCACACCAAAAGCATTGTCACAACTAAACTAAAATGTGGGTATTTCAATAGCCTACAGCAGATCTGTCAATCCTACCCTTTCTATCAGCCTAGCAGAAAACTGAACCAACCTAGCGCCTGGTTCAGAGCAGGGGGATTTCATAGGAGATCACGGAGCAAGAGGTGCATCAGCGTGTTTGAGAAACAACCCCAGCACTCAAATATTTAAGAGTCATCTTCTGTTTGCCTGACTTCTCCTGTCATGTCCATCATCTGTATTAAGAGTCGCTACATGCGCTCCCAAAACATAGCACTAAGGCCTGGTCTACACTACTACTTTAATTCGGATTTAGCAGCGTTAAATCGAATTAACCCTGCACCCGTCCACACAACGAAGCCATTTAATTAGAAATAAAGGGCTCTTTAAATCGATTTCTGTACTCCACCCCGACGAGCGGAGTAGCGCCAAAATCGATTTTATCATTTCGAATTAGGGTTAGTGTGGCCGCAATTCGATGGTATTGGCCTCCGGGAGCTATCCCACAGTGCACCATTGTGACCGCTCTGGACAGCAATCTGAACTCGGATGCACTGGCCAGGTAGACAGGAAAAGCCCCGCGAACATTTGAATTTCATTTCCTGTTTGCCCAGTGTGGAGAGCACAGGTGACCACAGATAGCTCTTCAGCGCAGGAAACCATGCAGGCCGATAATTGAAAAAGAGCACCAGCATGGACCGTACGGGAGGTACTGGATCTGATCGCTATATGGGGAACTTTGTTCAAAAAGACGAAATGCAAAAACTTTTGAAAAAATCTCCAAGGGCATGATGGAGAGAGGCCACAATAGGGACTCAGATCAGTGCCGCATGAAAGTCAAGGAGCTCAGACAAGCCTATCAAAAAACAAAGGAGGCAAATGGTCGCTCCGGGTCAGAGCCGCGGACATGCCGCTTCTACGCCGAGCTGCATGCAGTTCTAGGGGGGGCCGCCACCACTACCCCACCTCTGACCGTGGATTCCGAGGCGGGGATAATCTCATCAGCTACACCTGAGGATTCTGCGGACGGGGAAGAGGAGGAGGAGGACAACGAGCTTGCAGAGAGCACCCAGCACTCCGTTCTCCCCAACAGCCAGGATCTTTTTCTCAGCCTGACTGAAGTACCCTCCCAACCCAGTATCCAAGACCACAACCCCATGGAAGGGACCTCAGGTGAGTTTACCTTTTAAAATATAAAACTTGTTTTAAAAGCAAGGGTTTTTAATGATTACTTTGCCCTGAGAATTTGGGATGCATTCGCAGCCAGTACAGCTACTGGAAAAGTCTGTTAACGTGTCTGGGGATGGAGCGGAAATCCTCCAGGGACATCTCCATGAAGCTCTCCTGGAGGTACTCCAAAAGCCTTGCCACAAGGTTTCTGGGCAGTGCAGCCTTATTCCGTCCTCCATGGTAGGACACTTGACCGCGCCATGCTTGCAGCAAGTAATCTGGTATCACTGCATGACAAAGCCTGGCAGCGTATGGCCCCGGTGTTTGCTGGCATTCAAGCAACATCCATTCTTTATCTCGCTGTGTAATCCTCAGGAGAGTGATATCGCTCATGGTAACCTGGTTGAAATACGGGAATTTAATTAAGGGGACAGAGGTGGCAGTTCCTACTGGGCTGTTTGCTTGTGGCTGAAAAGAAATCCTTCCCTGCAGTTAGCCAAGCGCAGGGGGGGGGGGGGGGGGGAATTGGGCCAGAGCTTTTCGCATTTGGCTAGCAGGGATCTTCCCTGATACCAGCCATGCGGTGGGGGGAGGGGTAAAGCGATCATCCAGAGAATTGGATGGGGGGGGGGTTAGTTTGTTTTCTGCTGCTGAATGTTAACAGGAAAACCAACGGGCTTTGCTTGGTATGTGGGAAAGGAGGGCGCAGAAGCCGAAAGACAATGGCTTACCATGGTCGCATGCAAGCCGAATTCTGTTGCCCGGACCTGCGTCTGTGATCTCTAGCAGCAAAGCCACAGGCACTCAATATTAAGAGGCAAAATGCGACCTTGCACAGAAATCACATGTGCTATGTAATGTGAATAGTGTTGATCACCGTGAAAGAGTATAAGCATTGTTCTGCAAAATGTATCTTTTTAAAAAATTCTCTCCTTTTTTCCCTCCCTCCAGCAGCTGCAAATTCTTCAAGCCTCCCTCCTCCGTCCCGAAGGCTATCACAGATAAGGCGTCGGAAAAAGAAGACGCGAGACGAGACGTTCGCAGAAATCCTGGAATCCACCCGCTGTGACAGAGCTCATCTGAATGAGTGGAAGGACACGGTTTCAAAGTATAGGAAAGAAGCCAGTGAATGTGAGGACAGGAGGGACCAACGTGAGGACAGGAGAGACGCTCGAGATGAGAGGTGGCGGCAGGAAGATCAGAGGAGGCAGGATGCAACGCTGGGGCTGCTGCGTGAGCAAACAGACATGCTCCGGCGTCTGATGGAGCTTCAGGAACGGCAGCAGGACAACAGAGTGCCACTACAGCCCCTGTATAACCTCCCTTCCCCCTCACCATGTTCCATAGCCTCCTCACCCAGACGTGTAAGAACGCGGGGGGGAGGCTCCGTACACCTTCCCATTCCACCCCAGTGGACAGCCCAAGCAAAAGGCTGTCATTTTTTTAACCTTTTTTTAGTGGCCTTTTCCTTCCCGCCGATCCTCCTCCCAAACCCCACCCGGGTTCCCTCCCTCTTTTTATAATCTATTAATAAAGAATAAATGATTTTTAAACGATAGTGACTTTATTTGGTTTGAAAGCAAGCTGGGGGAAGGGAGAGGGTGGGTCCCTTACAGAGAATGAGTCAATAAAGGGGGCGGGTTTTCATGAAGGAAAAACAAACAGATATGTCACACTGTAGCCTGGCCAGTCATGAAACTGGTTTTTAAAGCTTCTCTGATGCACAGCGCTTCCTGGTGTGCTCTTCTAATCGCCCTGGTGTCTGGCTGCGCGTAATCAGCAGCCAGGCGATTTGCCTCAGCCTCCCACCCCGCCATAAAGGTCTCCCCCTTACTTTCATAGAGATTGTGGAGCACACAGCAAGCAGAAATAACAATGGGGAGATTGGTTTGGCTGAGGTCTGAGCGAGTCAGTAACGATCGCCAGCGACCTTTTAAATGGCCAAATGTACATTCTACCACCATTCTGCACTTGCTCAGCCTGTAGTTGAACAGCTCCTGACTCCTGTCCAGGCTGCCTGGGTATGGCTTCATGAGCCATGGTATTAAGGGGTAGGCTGGGTCCCCAAGAATAACTATTGGCATTTCAACATCCCCAACGGTTATTTTCTGGTCCAGAAAGTAAGTCCCTTGCTGCAGCCCTTTAAACAGAGTAGTGTTCCTGAAGACGCGAGCGTCATGAACCCTTCCCGGCCAGCCCACGTTGATGTTGGTGAAACGTCCCTTGTGATCCACAAGTGCTTGCAGCACCATTGAAAAGTACCCCTTGCAGTTTATGTACTGGGTACCCTGGTGCTCCGGTGCCAAGATATGGATATGGGTTCCATCTATCGCCCCACCACAGTTAGGGAATCCCATTGCAGCAAAGCCATCCACTATGACCTGCACATTTCCCAGAGTCACTACCTTTCGTAGCAGCACCTGAGTGATTGCTTTGGCTACTTGCATCACAGCAGCCCCCACAGTAGATTTGCCCACTCCAAATTGATTCCCGACTGACCGGTAGCTGTCTGGCGTTGCAAGCTTCCACAGGGCTCTCGCCACTCGCTTCTCAACTGTGAGGGCTGCTCTCATCTTGGTATTCTGGCGTTTCAGGGCAGGGGACAGCAAGTCACAAAGTTCCATGAAAGTGCCCTTACGCATGCGAAAGTTCCGCAGCCACTGGGAATCATCCCACACCTGCAACACTATGCGGTCCCACCAGTCTGTGCTTGTTTCCCTTGCCCAGAATCGGTGTTCCATGGATAGAACTTGCCCCATTAATAACATGATCTCCAAAGCACCAGGGCCCACGGTTTGACAGAATTCTGTGTCCGTGTCCATGTCCTCATCACGCTTGTCGCTGCGCTGCCGCCGCCGCCGCTGCCTCCTCGCCTCGTTTTTCTGGTCCTGGCTGAGCATAAACTCCACGAGAACGCGCGAGGTGTTTACAATGTTCATGACTGCTGTCTTGAGCTGAGCGGGCTCCATGCTTGCCGTGATATGGAGTCTGCAGTGTTCACCCAGGAAAAAAGGCGCGAAATGGTTGTCTGCCGTCCGTTGCTTTCATGCAGGGAGGGAGGGAGGGGTGAGGCTGTACCCAGAACCACCTGCGACAATGTTTTTTGTCCCATCAGGCACTGGGATCTCAACCCAGAATTCCAATGGGCGGGGGAGACTGCGGGAACTATGGGATAACTATGGGATAGCTACCCACAGTGCAACGCTCCAGAAATTGACGCTAGCCCCGGAACATGGATGCACACCGCCGAATTAATGTGCTTAGTGTGGCCGCATACATTCGACTTTATACAATCTGTTTCCCAAATTCGAATTATATAAATTCGGATTAATCCTGGAGTGTAGACATATCCTAAGTAGAGAAGAGTTTTGTGCCTGAATTTACGCAAAGGAAATTTCCACACAAAAACTTTGTTAACAAAGGGTTGAGGTGTCAGTGGGCTTTGTACATCAGTAACAAGCCCACAAAATAGAGGAAATGACCGGTTAAGTTGGCATGTGATCTACACCTCCCCTCCCTGAGAGATCACTAGTATCCCACCCAGCATACACAGCATTCCCACTCCCCTGCCCTCTAGTCCTCTTCTTCCGGCCTAGCACCACTGGCATCTGCAGAGACAAAGTCACCAGGCAGAAAGAGATTACTTTGGTTCTCTGACTGTATTTCCCTCCACGGATGCAGGCTGCCCTGCTCTCCTCCCCTCTATGCTTGGGAGATTCAAGGGATGTATAATCTAAATCAGGTGCCCAAAGTGCAGCCATAGGGCGAAATATAGACTGGGGAGCTCTAAAATGCAGTTGTCCATTGCTCTCTCCCTATAACTACTGGTCTGAGCAGGCACAGGACCATTATTTTGAATTGCTGGAGAGCTTGAACAAGCAACATTTTCTGATCATCTAACGAGGAAGATACAAGGACAAGCAAGAACCATGGGTGTGAGAGTTCAATATGGTTTTAAAACATGTAAATTACATGCAAATTAAGAGTTGGGAAGTTGTTATTGATGCTCTCCTGGTGGCCAGCCTTAGAAAAGTTTGCCATACCTTTCACATTGAGGGTCTGGAGCTGGGCGAGGTCCCCTATAGACCATGGAAGAGATTTTAAGAGATTCCTTTCAATGTTTAGGACCTAGGATATTAAGAGAGAGAAGATATTCAAGCGATTCATTCTGTAAGCCTCAGAACCTCTGCTTGCTTATGCTGTGTCTGAGTGCCCACGAGCCCAATGGGTTTAAGAACAACTGTTCGGGTAACAAAGCTCTTGGAAAGAGCCATTGGCCAATCACTCAGGGAGACTTGGGAGTCTGCAGCTGACCAGAAGACAAGAGCACAGTTTTGGCCTAGCTGGGAAGAGCTGTTCTTGGAAGCTCCCACTGAGTCACTTTAAGAGGATTTGTCAATTTGCAGTCCCTAAGGCCATGTCTACATGGACAGCATTGTAGTGGTGCAACTGTACCGATATAGCTGCACCGCTGCAGCGCATCTGGTGAAGACATTCTATGCCGACGGGAGAGAGCTCCGCGAGCATCATAAGCTATATTGGTAAGAGAAGTTCTCTCACTGACATAGTGCTGTGCATACAAACACTTAGGTTGGTGTAACTTATGTCACTCGGAGGTGTGTGGAATATTCACACCGTGGAGCAACATACATTTTGCCGACGCACAGGCTGTAGTGTAGACATGGCCTAAGGGTCTGGCTTTGCTAGTAAGAGACCCTGCAGAGCTGTCCTTTAGGAGCAAGACCCAGAGCATGTCCATTTACTCAGAACAATGGTGATCCCCATTCATTGGTGAAAGTAGAACACAGAACTGAGTCCAGGTGCAGCAGGTGGAAAACAGACTGACCTTCTGCCATGGCTAAATGCCCACCTTTTCCCTTTGTTTGCACAGAAAAATAATCCGGATATGATCAGATGAGTGCTATATACTGCCACATAGGCTGAGGACCCAGTAACCCATAACAGTCCATGGCTGTCCCAGACTCCTCGGAGTTACTCTTGGGGGAATTCTGTGCTAGCTGTTTTGGTGCCACAGCGGCCTCTGCTGGGCAAAGGCAGAACTGCAGTACTTCTGGGACAGAAATGTATTTTCTGCTGAAAAAAAAAAAAAAATCAGCAGGACACATGACTTCTGCATATGCATAATAGAGCAGAATTCCCTGAGGAGTACTAGGGTCGAGGACAGGGGTAGTCAATTTTTTTGTGTCAAGGTCTACATTTCTTGGCCAGGGTACAGTCAAGGTCCAGACTTCAGAGAAACATTTTTCACACCACAAGTGCCCCTGTTCAACACATACAATGCTGTGTAATACACCCAGGGCCTATATTGCTAGTGCACTGTATAACCTAAAAATAACCTCCAGGAAAGATGTAATAAATTAGATCTGAGACTTTGAGAAAATACATCGATAAAATGTCAGATGCAAATATTAGCATTAAAACATTTTCAGACAATTGTTTTAAGTTTGAATTTGTTTTGAGTTTACAAGGAGTATTAACTTTGGTTTGTCAAATAAAATTATTGTAGGCATATAACCCCGCCGATTACCCCCGTGACGTTGTGCAGTCTATATGGTTTTATAAAAATATAGTAATGAGTGAATATTATGTAACTGGAATATGCTTCATGAAAAAGGTCTCTTGTAAGGTATCATTACAAAGCTTATAGTCTACTGAGTGTGATCGTCCTATTTGTATAAATGTACCACTCTTGTATCTGGGACTAGAAATATGAAATATAACTCATGAGGGCCTATTGTAATTATGCAAAGTATGGGCCATTAATCATGGTTTGGAATCTTAATGGCTCCAATCAACCAGGACAATTGACTGAGGCTCTGTTTGCTAGCAAGCCTTTCAGTGAGTCAGGCTGGGAGGAATGAAGGCTTGGGGTCTTACCGTGACATGTGATCATGTCACATGAACTGGAATCCATCTTTAACCTGGTGCTTTTCCAGTGAGGGGAGGTGGAAACCCAGAGAGAGACAAAGGATTCCCGCCTTATGCAAAAGATATATAAAGGGGGGGAAGAGAACAGAGGAGGGGAGAAGCCATCATGAAGGAACCCCTAGGTACCACCTGAGCTGGAACAAGAGCTGTACCAGGGAAAAGAATTGTGCCTGGGCCTGGAAGGTGTCCAGTCTGAGGAAAAAACTTACTGAAGCATCTCTGAGGGTGAGATTACCTGTATTCAGTTTGATTAGACATAGATTTGCACATTTTATTTTATTTTGCTTGGTGACTTACTTTGTTCTGTCTGTTACTACCTGGAACCACTTAAATCCTACTTTCTGTATTTAATAAAATCACTTTTTACTTATTAATTAACTCATAGTATGTATTAATACCTGGGGGAGCAAACAACTGTGCATATCCCTCTATCAGTGTTATAGAGGGCAAACAATTTATGAGTTTACCCTGCATAAGCTTTATACGGGGTAAAACGGATTTATTTGGGTTTAGACCCCATTGGGAGTTGGGCATCTGAGTGTTAAAGACAGGAACACTTCTGTTAGCTGCTTTCAGGTAAACCTGCAGCTTTGGGGCAAGTAATTCAGACCCTGGGTCTGTGTTGGAGCAGACGGGAATGTCTCTATAATGTCTGGCTCAGCAAGACAGGCTGCTGGAGTCCTGAGCTAGCAGGGAAAACAGGAGCAGAGGTAGTCTTGGCACATCAGGTGGAAGCTCCCAGGGGGTTTCTGTGATCCAACCCGTCACACTCCCCACCAGCTCCTCTCCCCTTACTGCCCCCAGCTGACCACACCCAGCTTAGGGTTACCATATTTCAAGTTCCCAAAAAGAAGACATTGACAGAAGGGGAGGGGAAGCTGGGGGTACAGTTGGGGGTGCTGGAGGGAATATTTGGGGCAATGAGGGAGGAGTGTGTGTACTGGGAGGGGATAACTGGGGGTGCTGGAGGGGTGTGTACTAAGAGGGGATATTTAGGGGTGCAGGATGGGTGGGTGCACTGGGAGGGAGAATTTGGGGGTGCTGGAGGAGTTACGTGGTGGGGTCTGTGTACTGGGAGAGGATTTGGGGGGGTGCTGAAGGGAGTATTTGTGGGGGTACAAGAGAGCTGCGTGTATTGGGAGGGGGCATTTGGGGATGTTGGAAGGGGGATGTATACTGGGAGATGGCATTTGAGGGGTGCTGGAGGGAGTTCCTGGGGGGTTCTGGAGGGTCTGTGTACTGGGAGGGGGCTTTTGCGGGGTGCTGGAGGAAGTATTTGGGGAGTGCTGGAAGGAGCACCTGGGGCCTCACTCTCAAGGTGGGGGGCAGTGTTGCTCCATGCCATGGTGTCAGGGTGGCTGGTGCAGGCCTGGGACCCAGTGCCAGCCCATCAGTCAGCGCTTCCCTGCCTCTCCCCTTCTCCAGGGTGGGGAGCTGGGGCCTGGCTCTGAGGCCCCGTGGTGGGGCAGGTGACCTGGCTGAGAGATGCATGGCAGCTGCGCTGACCTGGTGGGCTGGGTGACCCAGCTCCCCACAAGTCCCCAGATTGCCCACCAGGTCCCTGCCCAGAGAGGCTCCCACTGCCCCACTCACTGAGCCCAGATGCCAGCGCCTGCTCATTCACCCATATGGCCCACTCGCTCCATCCCTGTGCTGCTGCCAGCTGGTGGAGGATGGAGCTGGTGAGGCTGCAGCTGCACCAAGCAGCCGCCTGGAGACACATTGTGCCCAGCAGCCTGGCCCAGCCACCCACCCCTCCCCATGGATCCTGCCCTGCTTGGCTTCAGCCAATTTGACTTTTACAGTCCACTCAAAAGTGTCTGGATTTGGCCCATGGTCTGCCTATTGACTACCCCTGGTCTAGGGGCATGAAACCCAGCTGAACCCTCTACCAAAGCTGGTGTAATCAGAATGAATTTTGTTGGTTTATTCATATTTTATATGGCATCTCGCAATAATGGAACTAAGTCCACATACCAGGCAGAGGGACCTAAAGATCAGCTAGTAACTTCCAAGAGGGCCAGTCTATCATCGTTAGCATCTAAAGATTAATTAGCCATTGCTTAGTCTATTTTTCAGGAGACACTGCAACCATTATTCCCTGCCTGGGACTACTGTGGAATCTCAGTGTTTGACTGGAACCCCCAGTCAAAGCATGGAAAAAAGTCCCATCCCCCCTCAGACTGGCAGATGCTGATTTATTTCTTCCCCATCTGGAACATATTTCCCAGCCTCCATTGCTAGAGCACCAACTTCCCAACAGAAGGGCAGAGCATACAACCCAATCAGAGCATGCGGCTGAGGTCTCAGTTAGTTTGTTCACATAACGGTCCAATCCTGCCCTACCCACGGAGACCATCTCCCTCCTCCACAATGCACAGCTTCTCATGGTCTATGGAACAGGGCTCCCAAAGTCACTGCTGAGGGCAGGTCTCTCACAGGCTGCACAGGACATGTGCCCCCTCCATATTATGTACAATACACACATACTTTAAGTCTTGTAATGCTCTTCCTCATTTCTCAGGAGACAAGATCCCTATGCTCCAGTGGGTTCTCATAGTGGAATGTCCGGTAACTTCCTAGAGCAATGCCCTCTGCAGCAAGAGCGCAGAGCAGGAGGGGAGGACTAGTCTCTTTCTTCAGTGGCAACTGGACATCAGAGTTACAATAGGCACTCCAGGACTGTCGCTCCCAACACATTCATTGGCGGGGAGGGATAGCTCAGTGGTTTGAGCATTGGCCTGCTAAACCCAGGGTTGTGAGTTCAATCCTTGAAGGGGCCATTTAGGGATCTGGTGCAAAAATCTGTCTGGGGATTGGCCCTGCTTTGAGCAGGGGGTTGGACTAGATGATCTCCTGAGGTCCCTTCCAACCCTGATCTTCTATGATTCTCTATGAATAGGAGCTGCAGAACCTGAGTATTTCAGAAAGGCAATAGGACTGGAAACTTCTGCTTCTGGCACATGGTTGGTGACCTGGTTTGCTAGCCGTTGCCCTAGCCTGAAGGCCAATTATAGCAGAGTGGTGTAAACTGGCACCAAGAAATGTGAAGCGTCTGCTATGCCCCATACTGCCATTTTCACTGCGATTAGCCTGGCTCTTGGGGAAAGTGATAAGGATCCAAGCCACTGACAACTATCATTTAAAATACTAGTTAGCTATTTAATAGCAATACAAATCAACCATGCTGCCCTAGAAGAGATCCTAAAGCAGGCACCCAGGACACAACCCACAAACCCTTTACCTGGAGATATGTCAGCTGGCCAATATCATCAGGAAGCGATGTCAGCTGGTTGTCATGGAGATCTAAAACCTAGGACAGGAGGAGAAGATTCCATCTCAACCAAGCTTGTGGTGAGGTGTCACATTATAAGCACGAAAGGAGAGCAGTTACCCAGCAGTGAAAGTCAGTCTGCCAGGCTGCAACTTTCAAAGGGTCCTAAGAACATCAGGCATCCATTTCCTATTGACTTCCAATAGGAGTTGGGCACCTTACCCCCATCAGTGATCCATTGTTCTCCATGTCCAGCGAAGGAAGGACAAGAAGTAACCTGGACTCAGATTGGACCAAGGGAGACTTAGGTTAGATATTAAGAAAAGTTTTCTAACTCTACAGATAGTTCAGCACTGGAACAGGTCACCAAGGGAGCTTGTGGGGAATCCCTGTCACTGGAGGCTTTTAAGAACAGGTTGGACTAAAAGCTGTGAGGGATGGGCTAGGTTTACTTGGTCCCGCCTCAGTGCAGGGGGCTGGACTTGATGAACTCTCCCGATCCCGTCCAGCCTTGCATTTCTATGGCTAAGAAAAACCCAGCCTCTGCAAACAAATGGATTCACGGTAGTGCCAGTGACAGTAGCTCAACAACCACCAGATGGTAAAAACTTCCTGCCACTGCCTCCCGAGGATGAAACTGAAGAGATGAGCTCAGTGAAGAAGCCTTTGCACCTTGCTGCCAGTCCCTAGAGGCGAGAATCAGTTTGATGGGTAGGGGGTTTATTTGGTTTACTCTGCAGCACAGAGACACTGTTACAGGGTCACAGGTTACCTTCACAGTTATGAGATTCAGGAGACTGCAGGACTTTGGAACCAGAGATGTTAGATTATTTGTATGAACAATCAGCACCTGAAAAGAAAAATAACATTGGAATAACATCACAGGAGATATTACAGCCTGAACAACCACATCCCCGTGGATTTCATTCTGTATTCAATTATTTTATTTCTGTAAGCGGTTCAGACCTGATTAGATTAAATATTAAATAAAATAATTATTTGCATGAGTGGAACTGGCTGCCACAGGAGACCAGAGTCAGATATCACAGCTGGATTTAAACAGGGTCTGGATAATTTTCTGATCAATAATACTTGAGGTCATGCCAGCTAAGACAGCAGGAGATTTGATTCATTCTAAGTTAACTCCTGTAGGGGTTCAGCAAGAATTCCTACACATATTCTCCTGTGAAACAGAGGCCCATTAGTGGTTCACTACTCTCTGATAGCAACTCCTATCAGGCTTGACAAACTCACTACACCTAACATACTGCTATCGTAGTATTTGTCTGTAAAGAAGGTCATGTGAGGTATTACATGAAAGCTTATAGCAGCAGTCCCCAAACAGGGGACCCCAAAGCGGTCAGGAATGGAGCCGCAGGGGTAAAGGGGCCAAGGCTGGGGCTGCAGCCAGGGGTGAGTCTGGGGCTGGGAGTGGGGCCGCAGCCCAGCTGTGGTGAGGGTGCTGAGGTTGGGGACTGGTGCAGGGTCAGGAGTGGAGCCACACCTAGACTGGGGCCAGGGCCAAGCGTGGGGCCGGGGACGCCTGGGGGCGGGAGCAGAGCAGAGCTGGGGGCGGGGAGGGGCTGGGTGGCATTCCCTCCCTGCCCCCATGGCAGCTGGCCTGGGCCCCACAGCACCCCCCGGATGTTCCTCCATGCCCCCATGGGGGGCACGCCCCACACTTTGGGGACCTCTGGCTTTATGGTATACTGGTTATCGTAGGCGTTGTGAGATGTATATATGGGTGGTAACTAAGAAGTTGTATGTATGTGTGTGACATTATTAATATAATCTGGGACCATATAGATCATTGTTGCAACCAAAGTCCTGTAGTGGCACCAAATCTTGTATAAAGGGGGTCAAATGAGGTGTCTAAGACAAGAATATGGTTTGCTGGTTATGATTATGCTGTCTATATGTGTGTATCAATTTTGTAGTTGAAGTTGTGAATATTGGCTCTATACTGTTTGTATTTCAAACTTATGCTATGCTTCTGGGAAACTTCCCAGACAAGTTGGTGTTAGCTCTGCCTAGCCTGCTTGATGGCCCATTAAGGACCATCAGCTATGCAAATGACCCATTGAGAGAAGGCAAATATGCCTTGCAACTCAGCAAAGTATGCAGGGACTGGCCCACGTGACTCCAGACTCCATTTTGCTGTAATTTTCCACAGTAAGGACAAAGAGATGTTCTTACACCTGGAAAAGACTATAAAAGGCTGATGCATCTCCTCCATCTTGTCTTCAATCCTGCTTCTTACCTCTGGAGGGACTTTGCTACAAACAGAAGCTCTGAACAAAGGACTGATGACCCATCCCAGCTGGGGATGTATTCCAGAGACTTGATTTTGAACCTGCAGTTTATTTCATCACTGCTACAAGCCTGAACCAAGAACTTTGCCATTACTGTATGTAATTGAGTCCATTTAACCAATTCTAGCTCTCATCTCTATCTTTTTCCTTTTATGAATAAACCTTTAGATTTTAGATTCTAAAGGATTGGTAACAGCGTGATTTGTGGGTAAGATCTAATTTGTATATTGCCCTGGGTCTGGGGCTTGGTCCTTTGGGATCGAGAGAACCTTTTTTCTTTTATTGGTGTATTGGTTTTCATAACCATTTGTCCCCATAACGAGTGGCACTGGTGGTGATACTGGAAAACTGGAGTGTCTAAGGGAATTGCTTGTGTGACTTGTGGTTAGCCAGTGGGGTGAAACCAAAGTCCTCTTAGGCTTGGTCTACACTAAACCCCCAAATCGAACTAAGGTACGCAACTTCAGCTACGTGAATAACGTAGCTGAAGTTCGAAGTACCTTAGTTCAAACTTACCTCGGTCCACACGCGGCAGGCAGGCTCCCCCGTCGACTCCGCGGTACTCCTCTCGCCAAGCTGGAGTACCGCAGTCGACGGCGAGCACTTCCGGGTTCGACTTATCGCGTCCAGACAAGACGCGATAAGTCGAACCCAGAAGTTCGATTGCCAGCCGCCGAACTAGTGGCTGGGTATAGACGTACCCTTAGTCTGGCTGGTTTGGTTTGCCTTAGAGGTGGAAAAACCCCAGCCTTGGGCTGTAACTGCCCTGTTTAAGCAATTTGTCCTGAATTGGCACTCTCAGTTGGGTCCCACCAGAACCAGCATCGTTACAGTGTGCTACAAATGTGTTCAAACGACATGACCAGGCAGGGCTGATGAACAAGTTTGTCACAGACAGGAATGTTGGTTTACATCAGAGACCTTGGCAGGCAGGTAAATCAAGCAATGCAAAAGCCAACATGATGGGAGCTGCATTTGCATGCAAGTCAACAGGAAAAGCCAGGCTGACCGGGGAAGCGGAGAGTATGAAATCAGCCTGGGAAAGCACTGGAGACTAAAACCACCGGGGGGTTGTCTTGTCTCTGGGGTCAAAACAATGAGTTTTGGGGAAATATAAGGAGAAGCAAAAAGACATTTTGTTATTCATGCCCCTGGCAGAGTGGAGTGATTCGTGACCATTATGGATCCTGGTTTTGACTGAAAACCAGCAAGCTCTGCAGACAGATTTTGAGGGTGAGAAAACTGCTTTAGCCAAAGGACTGTAGCCTGCTAAAGTTATGTTTAGTCTCTTAGAAGTGTGTGATATTTTTGTTTTTATTTTTAACGAATTCTGTTTCCATTACCTTTATGCAGCATCACTTAAATCTTTCTCTTTGTTAATAAATTTCTCTTGATTTTATCATAAGTACATCTCAGTGCTGTAATATTAAGCAAAGTGTGAATCCTTAGTTGAATCAAACAGGCTGGTGTGTGCAGTGTCCCTTTGGAGATAGCGAACTTGGTAATTTCTGTGAGAGTCCAGTGACGGGGCTGGATACTGCAGGGAATGCCTTCAAGAGGGATTGGAGTGCACCTAAAGTTAACTGGCACGGTAAAGCAAGGCTGGCAGAGCTTCTGAGTAGATTGTTTGACTAGAGTGATAGGGAACTGACACCACATTTAGCACCAGCAAGTCTCTCTCTCTCGCTGAGGCAGGGGAGTAACAAGATAACAGAATCCTGGGTGCCCCAAGAAAACATCACAAAACCCTCTATATATAGCATTGCACAACTGGCCAAGTGCATTAAGGACAGAGATTTCACCTTCCTCTGAAGAATCATCTAAATGCCCATATACGCTACACAGGCACATCACATACTGTAATAACGCTTAGTATTTAGACTTCTCTTACCTTTTTTTGCAAAACTTTACATGTTGCAAAAGCGCCATAAGGAATCTGAAATCAAGCACAAAAATAGCTCAGTATATCACAATGATACATTGCAATGTGCCATTACTTTTCTAAGCACTTCTAAAGTATCCATCCACAGGATTGAACAATCCGCTTTCATTAAAAACCCAACTGATTCTAAAATTACTGGTCTCTGTCATTAGTCAATAGCTGGTCCCCAGCACTTCACTGCACTGCTGTGAACATCAACCAGTGGCTCTGGGCAGCACAACAGGGACTTCGGGCTAACAGAGAATGTGCTGCTAGGTCTGGGCAGCTGTCCAGGACTTGAGCAGCTTAACAGGCAGTGTGCAGATCCCTCAGGAGCCCAGGCACATTCTAAATGAGTCACTATACAAATGGGGATCCCAGCATGTCTTTGTAACCCCCAGCACACACCCTGGCCAAATGGGAAAGGGGAGAGGATAGATGCCTTTACATATATTGGCAACTGTACACAGGGGGCAGTCAGAAAACTGAGATCAGCGCACACTTTTAGCCAGTACCAAGCACCATGGCACATTTGGAACCACTGATGCTTTGACCTGTCTTGTTCACATGAAGGTGAAACATCAGTGGGTTTGCATCTCACAGACTATCAGGGGGCCAGAATGTGAAGATGTGTCTCGCTAAAGGGCGTGGCAATTCCTCACTCACTATTACTGTCCTTGCTTTTCAACATCTGGGTTGTTCCAAGTTTGTGGGAAGCCTAGAAGAAGACAAAGCTAGGAGAGGGGTCTTGCTTTGCAGTTAGGATTTTTCTCTCTTCTTAAAGCAGCTGGCTCTGGGAGGGGGCTCAAGGCTGGGGCTTGGGGTGCAGGAGGGGGTTCGGGTTGCAGGAGGGGATATGGGGGTGCTGGCTCCGGGAGGGGGCTCAGGACTGGGGCTTGGGGTGCAGGAGGGGGCTCGGGGCTGAAGGTTGGGGTGCGGTCTCCCGCTGGGCAGCACTTACTTCCAGCAGCTCCCAGTCGGCGATGCAGTGTGGCTGCCACTAAGGCAGGCTCCCTGCCTACCTCGGCCCCATGCCACTCCTGGAAAGCGCCAATGCGTCCCTGCGGCCCCTAGGGGGAGGGGGCGGGCGGCACGTGGCTTTGGGCGCTGCCCCTCTCTACAAGCACTGCCCCCGCAGCTCCCATTGGCCACAGTTCCCCATTCCCAGCCAATGGGAACTGTGAGTGCGATGCTTACAGGCAAGAGCAGTGTGGTGGAGGGAGACCTCTGCCCCCCGACCCCCCTGGCTGCTTCTGGAAGCGGCATGGGTCCGGGACAGGCAGGCAGCCCCGCTGTGCAGCTGGAGATCACGATCAACTGGGAGATCCTCCAGGATCGACCAGTCGATCACAACCGACCGGTTGGTGACCACTGCTCTAGACTCATCAGAGTATAACGACGGAAGTTCAGTACTGGGAGGAAATGAGAGAGCTGGACAGGTCCCCTCACTCTGCAAATCACATACCTCGGAGAGTTCACATTTAGATATATCAAGAATGTCATCAGCACCAGCTTCTTTTGCCTACAGAGCGAGAAAGAGATAGAGATATGTGCTGCAGCTTTAGAATGCTTAGAGAGACAAGTGGCCTCTTGTTGGCTAAACTACCCTGCTGACATAGAAATTTAATCACAGCTCTTTGTTATGGCCACCACAATCAAGGGCAAGTATTAGATGCAAAGTATATTCCATAGTTATACCTGCAGCCCTGCTCATGCAGCAGCAAAGTGAATTTTGTATCAAGAGCAGAGATGTCACTTGTGCGAGAAGATTTTAACAGAGAGCATATGAAAGTGTTTTAGTGACATAATTCCTGGTTCTCTAGGACTGGAGAGAAATAGATCATGCCATGAATGAGAGGGAGGCTCTACTACATAAAGGGACTACTGTAAAAATGACACCTCTTAGTCATCAGACTTACTCCCTTTGTGCATTGAGAATCAGATTCTGCTATCTATAGGAACAAAAGTAATTGCTGCTGCTTTCTATTCCTGCTACAGGGCTAACTCAGCTGCTGAAAGGGGAGCTGGGATTCATTCCTTCTTGTGTAAAGCGGTTATGTTCCAGTTAGTAGCACTTGTGTAAACCTGTTGCTATCACTGAAGGCAATAATGAGGTTGCACCAGTGAGCATAACTTGGCCTCTCAAACTTGTTATTATTAGTGAGGCTCATAGGATGGAAAGAGTAAAGCTTGACTAGGAGCCAAGACTGAGTCTACCGGGATGGCAGTTAGAAAAAAAATCCTTTCACTTGGAGACTAAGCACAGCCACTATGGCAATAATCCTGGGACAACAAACACCAGGCCCCACAGTGCTAGTTCTACTGACACTTTTCCAGAGCAGAGACACACTTTGTGCCTGACCCTGCACCACTACAAGCAGTAGGAGTTTCACCACTCACTTCAAGGGGGGATGGATCAGGGTCTTCAAGTGCATAAGCACCTAGGCCCTGATCCAGGAGGATATTTAAGTACATGACTAACTTTAAACTCGTGAATAGTCCTACTGACTCAAAAGCTCTATCGTGCTTATGCACCTTGCTGAATTGGGGCCCCTCAGACAAGTTTCAAGGAGCAAAAAGTCAATTCCAAACACCACCTAAGCTTTATCGGTGAAGGTGAAAGTTTGAATGAATTTTAGGGATGGTGGAGTAACAGATTGATAGCCCTGGAGACCAAAGTTCCCATTTATTTCCAGAACAGGTAAAGTCCCAGCAATGCCCAGGGCAAGCTGCCCCTTTACTGCCCCACCAATATGCCAATCCTGACATGGTGCAACCATATCTGGGTTCACTGTCCTTGGCCTCTCTGCTGAGACTGTCAATAAGTGACCATTTTTGTGTATTTTGTTACATGTACACCTGTCCCACTAGGAACTAGCCAAAGACCCCCTCCCCACAAATTCATTTCACACAGTCTACTGAAATGAAGGCAGCTTACATGAACATAAAAGTGAAAGGGAGTTGTGATTGGGAACCCGACAGAGGCTAACAACAACTGCCAAGCCAGTCCAATTAGTTGATTGGACTCTGAACAAATGAATCACGGTAATGTTCAGACACAAAGAAAACCATCACTTTCACTGGTCAGGCTGCTGGGGTTACTAGGAAGAATTAGAAGCAGCTGCAAGTCACAAGAGCAATTCTTCATAACACTCAGCATCCTCATCTGAGCTATTAAAAGATACAATGACCAGTTGGAAGAAGAGTTCTTCTAGTCCTCTGCAGCTTCATTTTGGGGGTCTAATCATTTCCAAAGTAATGACTTCAGGGAGTAGCATTATTAATACATATTTAATCATTCCTGTTTTCACCAGACAATTAGATGTAACTACTGTTATTAACCCGGGTAGTGAAACTGATGTCATGCAGATACGTGTCAGAAAATACAGGGGCCAAATTCAGCTTTAAACGAAGGTTTTAGTGCAGAGCAAGATAGCAGGAAGTGCTTAGAGAGGCAGAGCTAATACATCATACTAGTTTAAAATACACACATTGGATGCAGACATCCAAAGCAACATTTGATCCTTTGGCTAGCTAGTGTCTCTAAATGATTAAAATTATGAATAGGGAAAAAAGGCTAAAACCACTCATCTCTTCTCAGTTACACCAGCTACACCTCATACAGTGCATAAGGCCTTTCATCCTGAAGCACTTTGCTATCTGCTTAAATAGGAATCAATCTCCCGCTACCGAAATGTGGCAGCCTCTGGGGTACAACATAGCAGTCATCCTATGCCAGCACCACTCTACAACTACTTTTAGAAGTGGTGAAAAAAACTACCTGGGGATTGTTTTAAGGAAGCAGAATATAAACCAGGGGACAGACCCTCAGCTGGTATAAAGCATTGTAGTTTCATTCACTTCAATGTAGCTATGACAACTTATACCAGTTGAGGATCTACCCCAGCTGTCCTGGCCAAATCACAGTGCAGGTAAACACCTGGACTTTCATTCATTATTATTATTTGCACTGCAGTAGCACCTAGTAGTGAAAGTGGCATAGAATCTGTAGTTACCAGTGGTTGGGAGTTCAACTTAGCACCCTTATCCAAAAGAGTGATACAGAAAAGGGAAAAGCACCACGCCAAAGCTTACCAGGCACATTTGGTATTCAAGGCGCTTCCGGGCCTCATCACTGGGTTTCCTTTTACGGAAGAACAGCAGCATCTTTAGCTTTTCACTCCAGATCTGTCTCAGTGGCAGAAAGCGATCAGTGTAAACAAAGGCAGAAGAGTCAGGGAGTGTATGTAACAGGTGTTGACAGGGAGCCTGTGTTAAGGAATTTCACTCTAAGTAAAAAGAAGAGAAAATCACCATCTCTGCATTTGTCTTTGTTTAGGCTCTGACTCTGCCAGATGATCCCCATAAATCAATGGGACTCCATGTTGGCAGAAGGATTAGAGTGCCCAATTTGATGCTTATTTTGCATCCAGGCAGTATCTGCCATTACAGTAGATTATTTTATGCTTTTAAACCCCACCTTTGCCTTGTGTTAATGTAATACTTTTCAGGCACTTGCTTTTTAGACAGAAATACAGAATCCAAGTAGGATACTTCTCCAATTTAATCACCTAATACTTTTGCTTAAAACATCTAGTAGTTTAAAGCCCATTTTCAGTTGGCAGACTTTTCAAGAGATAATCACTTTCATTCTGACCTATGTTAACGCAAGTGCACCTAAACTTTGCCCATAAAATCAGAGTTGATTGCCACCGAGTTAGTCATATGCAGTGGCATGGGCTGCAGAGACGATAAATTCCAAACTGCAGTGCCCGGAGGACAAGCCTCTCAGCTCAAGCTTGAGTATTGATGCTGCGACCTGTAGTTTTTGCAGACAGTCTTGCCATATTAAACACTAAGGTGGCCTTGTTACACCGAATTATGGACTCTGTGGGACACATTTGGCCAATCCTGAATTAACCAGCAACTATGCAAACAATACCGCAAGTCATGTAGCAACAATAGCAATAAGGTGAGAGTGTTGTAGTACACCAAGACCATTCCTATCTTCAGAAATGAGGCCTGCATGAACTAACATGTACTGGGGGTTACTACCATTTGGAGATAATGTACCAAAAACCTCAAAGAGCTTTGGGATACAGGGTTGCAAAGAGTAACTGAATGGTTCTTTCTCAGATGAGCTGTGACTGGAACTATGTATTACTAATGTATTACTATCTGCTATACATGCACATGGCAGATACAGTCCCATCAGAGGGAGCACCACAGCACCAGACATTATTAAGATTTATAATATAAACAACAAAATAATGACATTAAGTTCATGAAAAATATGGCAGCTTTCATTCCCTCAGAATAACCTTAAAATGGAAAAGTCCAGCAGTCAGAACTAAACTAAGAGCAGCTAGCACCAGATGCAGAATGAGAGAATTAGGAATATTCAGCCAAGCCAGATCTGGCTGTTTGAATGGCTCCTAATGCTTTATAAAATGATACTCTACGTAGAAATTTACACACACAATACACAACGTTACTGGTCCATTACAAAGGTTTTATTGGCTGATGTTGGGGTAGCTGCATAACTCACAAGCAGTGAAGGCACAAGTGAGTCAGGGAAGGCAGGGTTTCTTAATGCCTACCGTATCCCCACATATATTTTATATATGTCAAACACTGTAAAAGTGTTTGCAAGATTTTAGGTTTCTAAACTGATACAATGTTCAGGGCCTTTCACTAGTCCAAGACTGAAGATTGCTGTGAAGGGCAGTTTAGAAGGAGAAATTTCGACCGGTTGTCTGGCAAATTGGGTCCTTTAAATGGCAGCTGCTTGGAAACTGCTCAGAAATTCAGGAAGTCATCCAACAGATGTGGGTTAGCTGGCACACAGCACATGACCGGGGTGCATGATAAACAGAACGTATTACATGACTATCATTTTTCCATAGGTGCTGTGTACATGAAAGCTATCTCATCACTATATTATTGGTGGGCTGGTAGTACTGCCTATTAATGTTGCCTGACACATCCCATTATAACACTCTATTTTCAATTGTTTATAACTTTGCCAGATTTCAAACATTTAAGGTAAAGTTCTCCATGCCAGGTGTCTGTCACAGACTGAATTATTTTCAAAAATTTCAGCCAAAATGGTTCAGCCATTTCCAGGAACAATGCTAGGGAAAAATAAGTCCTTTTGCAATGTTTAAAAAAAAATCTGGCGATCTTTTGACATGCTCTAGTGCCCTCATGCTTTGGAGCTGGTGACATTCAGCAAGGAGATGGCACATTGCTGACCCAAAGGCTTTTTGTCTTCCGTGTGAAAATCCACCCAAACATGGCTGAGTTATAAGCCTTTTGAAAAAAATCACAATTCACATAGGTTAAACATGTGCCATCCTCTCACAACTTCTACCTGTGACCAGATTGCGCTAGGGCCATCCCCACAAAGTGACTGAGCATGCACCAATCCAGGGCTACAGTGGAAAAACTGGACTTTACCTGTAATTACTGCTCCAGACTGGGGCGGAACAGGTCACTGGAACTGAGAGCACGGAGCTCTCAGTGTCCTCAGAGTGTTCTCAGAGACACCACCACCTCGCTGGCACCCAGGCTGTGTGGAGGATCCAAATACAGAAGGGACAAAAGCTGGACCATGGGGGTGGGAAAGGAGTCGACTGGGGCAAGGAGTCTGGTGAGACTGGGACTGGGTGGGGAACAGATTGTGACAGGAAGTTAAGGAGAGACTAGAACTGGCTGGGCAAGGAGCTAGATTGAGAGTCAGGAAGGAAGGGGAGGCTAGGACTAGTTTGGCAGGGAGGCTGGCTGGGCAAGAAGGCGTGGAGCTGGTGTGGGGAGGATAGGCTGGAATTGGATGCACAAGGAGACTGGGACTGAGATGGAGGGGGGTGGGGATGGAGAGGAAAATGGAACTGAGAGCCAATGAAGAAAACAGAGGGTGGAAAGGCTGGGAGCCAGTTGGATGGGTGGAACACTCAGATCACATGAAGACCACTAACTGCGGTAACCTATCATTTAAATCAGCTTCTGTACCAGATGACTGGAAGATAGCTAACGTGACGCCAATTTTTAAAAAAAGGCTCCAGAGGCAATCCCGGCAATTATAGGCCGGTTAGCCTAGCTTCAGTACCAGGCAAACTGGTTGAAACTATAGTAAAGAACAGAATGATCAGACACATAGATGAATACAATTTGTTGGAGAACAGTTACTATGGCTTTTATAAAGGGAAATCATGCCTCACCAATCTATTAGAATTCTTTGAGGGGGTCAACAAACATGTGGAAAGGTCTATAAAATCTTGACTGGTGTGGGAAAAGTGAATAAGAAAGTGTTATTTACTCCTTCACATAACATAAGAACCAGGGTTCATCCAATGAAATTAATAGGGAGCAGTTTTAAAACAATCAAAAGGAAGTACTTTTTCACACAACACAGTCAACCTGTGGAACTTGTTGCCAGGGGATGTTGTGAAGGCCAAAACCACAACAGGATTCAAAAAATAATTAGATAAGTTCATGGAGGATAGGTCCATCAATGGCTATTACCCAGAACAGTCAGGGATGCAACCCCATGCTCTGAGTGTTCCTACCCTCTGCCAGAAGTTGGGAGTGGACAACAAGGGATGGATCACTCGATTGCCCAATCTGTTCATTCCTTCTGAAGCACTTGGCACTAGGCCATTGCTGGAAGACAGGATAGTGGGCTAGATGGACCATTGGTCTCACCCAGTATGACTAGGGTTACCATATTTTGTGCCTCCAAAAGGAGGACACTCCACGGGGCCCCGGCCCCGGCCCCGCCCCAACTCCGCCCCTTCCCCAAAGTCTCCGCCCCCTCCCCTGCTTCCCGCGAACATTTGATTCGCGGGAAGCCTGAAGCAGGTAAGGGCGGTGTGGGGGGAGGAGGCGCGGCCCAGTCTGGCCCCCCCAGCGTCTCCAGCCTGGGTCAGCTCGGGCCCTGGGGTGCCGGCCACACCGCCGGCTCGGCACCGCCGACAGCCGGCCCGCCCCCCGAGCCCCTGGCTCGGCACCGCCGACAGCCGGCCCGCCCCCCGAGCCCCTGGCTCGGCACCGCCGACCGCCGGCCCGCCCCCCGAGCCCCAGGCTTGGCACCGCAGACTGTCGGCCCGCCCCCCGAGCCCCAGGCTCGGCACCGCCAACCGCCGGCCCCGCATGTCCCGATTTTCCCGGACATGTCCGGCTTTTTGGGATTTCCCCCCGGAAGGGGATTTGGAGCCCAAAAAGCCGGACATGTCCGGGAAAATCCGGACGTATGGTAACCCTAAGCATGACCATTCTTATGTTCTTATTCTCCTCCAGTGCACAACCTGCTATCAGTTACTCCATTAGCTCAAGTGGCCGAGGTCTATGTGGTGGATCTAAAGGTTCTAACCACACTGATGACACATGTGGGTGTCAATATGTCAAATACCATATGACCATGTAATTACAGACTGTATCATACATACACACAAGGAGGTTGATTTAAGGTTTCACAAGCACTCTTTCATACATTCCAAGGCCAGCAGGGACCATTGTGATTAACTAGTCTGACTTTCTATACAACACAGACCTGCCCCAAAATAATTCCTAGAGCAGATCTTTTAGAAAAATAGCCAGTCTTGATTTAAAAATGGTCAGCGATGGAGAATCAACCACAACCCTTAGTAAGTTGCACCAGTGGTTAATTACCCTCACTGTTAAACATTTACACCTTATTTCCAGTCTGAATACTGGCATTTCCTAACTTTGAATCATGCCTGAACTTCAAACCTTTAATAATGTTCTTGTAACAGTTTTCTGGGTATTATTTGCACATCACACCTGTGAGCATGCTAAGTTGCACAGCCTTGTGATACACTTCTTTTATCATGTACCTTATATCACCTGCGATGTGCAAAGGGTGACTGTGCCAGCCTGTCTCTGAAGATACTGACAAACCCCGAGCCAGCCACTCAGCTGTGCAGCCAGAATCTCCCCTGGGTGCAGAACCCATCAGAGGCAGGAAGGGGCCTTCGCCAGGACGGAAAGGACGGGAGGCTGACGGGCAGTTTGAAAGAGGGGACAACGCCAAGGCAACCAACCGCTCCCCTCCCAGCTCAGGCCGAACAGCGGGGCCGGGAGGGGGGAGCCCTCCCCCCAGCTTGTCACGGAAACCTCTGGCGGGGGGAGCCCCACGGGACCTTGGCAACCTGCGCGGTGGTACAGCCAGCCCAGCCTCAGCGAGCCCGGGGCAACGCCAGGAGCCCCAGACGGCTACAGCCAGAGGCGGCGGGGAGCCCCACAGACAGCCTCTCCCCGCCCCCAGGCATTGCCCCAGGCGGACTTATCTCATGCCCGATCTCGCTCCCTTACTCACCACTTTCCGCTGTCATAATAGGGACTTCCGGGTGCCCCGCCCCCTCGGCTGCGGGGTCACATGACCTAACCTACCCGCCACAGAGATGAGCCACAAGAGAGGCCAGAGCGTCCCATTCGCTTGGGCCTGGTGAGGGCTGTGCTTACACAGCGAGCCACTCCGCGATCCGAAGTCATAGGGACCTGCAGCTAGACGGGGGATTTGTTATCGTGCGACCCACCCGTTCCTCGCTAGGAACCAGGGCCTGATGTGAGGGAAGGGGAGAGACCTAGGCCCCCGCTTGGCCTTCCCTCCTTGGGGGCCTTGCCCACAGATAACATGGCGGCTGGGCCTCTCCCTCCGCGGAGTTCTGTGCCCACACCTGATACGGCGACTAAAACCTCCTTGCTGGGGCCTTTGCCCACACCTAACATGGCGGCTAGCTAGCCTCTGGGGGCCTTGCCCACACACAACATGGCGGGTGAGCTCCCCCGCCCTCCTGGGGGCTCTTGCCCACAGCTAACATGGTGGCCAGGGTGTGGCTTGCATGTGTCTCGCGAGATCTCGGTTAGTATATGTTGCGCGATCGGAGGCGGTTCCGGTCTCTTGTGCGCGCTATCCTAGGCCGGGAGGTGACGGGAAGTTGCCTGTCTCTCGCGCCCCCGATCCGGCTCCATCTGGCTCGGGCCCGCCGCCACCATGCCGCCCAAGTTCGACCCCAACGAGATCAAAGTCGGTACGTTGGTTGGGGGGGCGGCCCGGGAGATGCAGGGTCTGGGGCCGCGACACGCCGGGGAGCCGCTGTGCCCGGGCGGGGAGCAGAGCGCGGCGCTCCCTGAGGTGTTTTCCGCTGCTGTCTGACGTGGGGCGGCCTGGCGCGCTCTGCTTTGCCGGTGCCCGGCCTGGGTCCTGAGCGCGCCACTAACCGAGGCCTGGCAGCGCGCCCCGGTCAGCCGGGGGCTGTGCAGCGTTACAGCCGATCCCATCCCGCCTGATGAGACACGGCCAGCCGGTGTCCCCTGCGCAGCTGCCGCCTGGCTGGGGCCTGGGCTACGGCCCTGGGTGCCACGTGGCTGCTGTTCTCCGTGGGCAGCTCAGGCTGCACGTGCTGCGTACAGCCGGACCCTCTTTGGGTTCGTTATTGGGTGCAGGTGGCTATAGCAAAGCTTTACAAGCGACCGCGGGCTGTGTGAGCTCCCTGACCTCTCTGTATTGCTTTTACCTTAGTGTTCCTGAGATGCACCGGCGGGGAGGTCGGTGCCACTTCTGCGCTGGCACCTAAAATCGGCCCTTTGGGTTTGGTAAGTAGTGCTGGGAAAGATGTTGCTATATGTAGCTCACGGTATTAAAACAGATGCTGCTGTAACTGATACCTGGATGGCTAATCTATTAAAAGGGTATAATTAGGGTTAAATTACTTTAGTCTAAGCTAGAGATTTTTGTCCCAACGTGAACCTCTAAAACCCCACTGCAGAATAGCCATGAGCTGAAATCTAACTCTGTGTGAGTCCTGAGCTAGACTGAGTCAATTGCCTCTTTAACTACAGGAATCCAGTGTACCCACTTCCCTTTTAGCTAGGAATTCTGTTTACTTCCTTAGCAGTCTCTGTAAAGTGTTCAGCTACTCTCAGTGCATGAAAATTGCTCTACATAAAAAGCATTGGCTCTTCTAAAATGCTGTAGGGTTTGTCATAGATGTGAGTTTGATACTTGTGATTGGGCTGAGAGCAAATGTGCAATAAATTGAATTTAGCATTGTTTTTGTATAACTGGACTATTGTATCTCTTTGGGTGTGGTGTGTGAACATGTTAGTGTACCTCCCTGTGTGTGAGGGGGCTGTGGTATTGAGCTGGGTTTTTTGAGGGGGGGAGGGGAGGAAGATTAGCAAAATAAAAAGGCCATTGAAGGGAGTGAGAAGTGTGATGGGGAATGACTCTGGCCTTGGCTCCACTTGGGAATTCAGGCAGTGCTGTGAAGCGCAAGTGTAGTCACGCCACCAGCGCGCTGTATGTACTCCACCTCTGAGGGGAGTAACTTGCAGTGCTGCAGGCGCTGATTACACTGGCGCTTTACAGCGCTGCACTTCGGGGGGAGGGGGCGTTTTCACACCCCTGAGCGCAGCAAGTTGCAGCGCTGTACAGCGCAAGTGTAGCCAAGGCCTGAGGGTTGGAGGGGCCTGGTGCAAATAGCCAGTCAGGGCAGAGGAAAAGCTGCAGAAAGCTGTCTAATGTGTGTCCAGCAGTCCCTGCTGCCACTTCTGGGTTTGTGGCTTGCTCTGCTGAGGCATTTCTCTCTCCATGAGATTGCAGAGATACACAGGAGGGTTTGTATTTGCTTACATCAGTGAATTTAGCTGGCTGTTTGGCAAGAGGGGAATCTTTCAAGTACAACAATAAAAATAACTCCAGGTACAGGGCATGAAGTGTACAACATAATACAAGAGCTCAAATAAATGAGTGTGTTGGAAAATCTCATTCTGAAGAGAAAGTCAATTAAATGCTTGTTCTTGTCTTCAGTCTCCCAAAAAGGTTGGTGATGACATCGCCAAGGCAACAGGTGACTGGAAGGGGCTGAGGATCACAGTGAAACTCACTATCCAGAACAGGCAAGCTCAGGTACTAAACGCCAGAAGGGATGGCTTAGTGGTAGAAGCGCCAGGCTTGAAACACCTGGATTAGCTGGAACCACAAATGTCAATCCCGGCAGGGTCGACTCAGCCCTTCATCCTTTCGAGGTAGATAAAATGAGTTCCATGCAGTTTACTGTGTGGGGGTCTCCTGGACAAGACCTTAAAAACAAAGTCCTTCCTAATCTCTGTAGGCTCTGAAGAGCTGGGGAGTATCCAAGGGCAGAACTGCCTCTGGCCCACCATCCAGAGGCGGCTGCATTTCAGTGTGTAATTCAGGGCTGTCTAGACCGACGGTGCTGTGTTTTTCACTGTGCTCAGAAATAGCTGTGTGTCTCTGAGTCAAGAGCAGGCATCAAACTGACCATCAAGGTTAATGACAACAGAGCGGAGAGAAACAAATGGGTTCATCGGTCTGCCAGGGTTGGTATCATATTAGTGTTGTCATGGTTCCGAGAGTATTTAAGGTGTAACCTTTGACTGATAAATACTGGAGGTGGGAGGTGGAGAGCAAGTTTTTAGACCAGGGGAACACTGTGCCAAACCGAAATATTCCAACTGCTCTTTAGTATACTTGTAGCCACCCACAACCATACCTGTCTTGTACTGAAGTGACTGGTGTACTCCAGTGGTGAGCTGAGAGGGAATCCCCAGCTTAGGAAGCAGGGCTATTCTGTTTGTGGAGAGCTCTGTGCCGAAAGGCTGGGAACATTGAGTCACGCGTCTTTCCATAGAGAAGAATAGTAACAGGCATGTCCAGTACACACAGGTGGGAGGGTGATTGTAATTATTTTCTAGTAAATACAATGTATTTAGGTTAATTACAATTCTGTGTGAGTCGGAGGATGTGTTTAGTTAGCTCTGTCCTGAGACTGACTAGTTCTTCTGTCAATGATTCTGCATTTGCTTTCTGACCTCAGTATCTCCTAAAGAAAACATGTGCCTCTCCCCCATTTAGATTGAGGTTGTCCCTTCTGCCTCTGCTCTAATCATCAAAGCCCTCAAGGAGCCTCCTCGTGACAGGAAGAAGCAGAAGAACAGTAAGATTAATTTATAATAATAATATAATATAGAGAGATACCTATTTCATAGAACTGGAAGGGACCCTGAAAGGTCATTGAGTCCAGCCCCTTGCCTTCACTAGCAGGACCAAGTACTGATTTTGACCCAGATCCCCAAGTGGCCCCCTCAAGGATTGAGCTCACAAGCCTGGGTTTAGCAGGCCCAATGCTCAAACCACTGAGCTATCCCTGCCCCCTAAGATTTCCGTTTTGCTAACTTCCATTGGTTACTAGTGCTAAGTGGTGCATCCAGCCAGCCCAGATCTGGCTGGCTGTCACTTAACTTGCCTGCCTCCAGTTTACTCCTCTGCAAAATGGGAATATTTGCCAACCTTGTAGGGGATTGTGGGTCTTCATTAATGTTGTGAAACACTTCGAGATTCCAACCTGCAAAGCACAGAAGTACAATCCAAATCTATCTGAAGGGAAAATTACTCCCTAGGATGCAGGGAATTGAAATGATCTGCCTGTGTATGATGTACTTGTACGACCCGCTCAATGGTTCTCAAACTTTTGTATTGGTGACCCCTTTCACACAGCAAACCTCTTGGGTGTGACACCCCCCTTTACAGATTAAAAACACATTTTTATATTTAATGCTATTATAAACGCTGGAAGCAAAGCAGGGTTTGGCGCCTACAGCTCATGACCCCTTGAGGTGTCACAATGCCCAGTTTGAGAACCCCTGGACTAGCTGGAGATTGACTTGTCTAAAACTTCAGTAAAACAGCCACCTGCCACTGTACCTGTCTAGTATGAAGTGGCTGGTACAATCCAGTGGTGAGCTGATAAAAAACACCAGCTTAGGAAACAGGGTTATTCTCTCTGTGGGTAACTCTGTGCCAAAGTCTGGGAACACCCGATGATAAAACCAAGACCTCATAAGGAATGAGTGTGCTGGTGTATTATCCCCCTACCCTCTCTACTCCCTATTATCCCCCTACCCTCTCCACTCCCAAGGCTGAGAAGTTGAACTGATTTGGTTAATACTTTTCAGAGGACTCAGAGGTGGTTTGATTTTGTTCACAGTTAAACACAGTGGCAGTGTCAGCTTTGATGAGATAGTAAACATCGCACGCCAGATGAGGCACAGGTCCTTGGCCCGGGAGCTCTCTGGTAAGAGCAGTATGCTGCTAGTGGGTTACTAATGTGGTGGCTGCCATAGGCTGGTCCTGAGTGCCTGAACCAGCTCTGCCTTCTGAACTCAGATGGGCTGCAGAGGCCCTCATCCTGCTCTTCTACCCACTAGCTGGGCTCCATGCCAGCAACTTCAGCCTCTGCTGTAGGTTTTCACTTACAATACTCCTGGTGTGAAGTGGTAGTTTCAGAGCATTGGACAGTCAAGCTGGCAGAGGCAGAACATGTTTTTTGCCCCATACTTCTGACCCTGTCACAGTGCAGTCTGTTCCCAAAGGGGACTAACTGGTCCTCTGCTGACAGGTACCTGGGCATTAGCTAGCTTCATAAAGTACAATATAAATCCTCTTGAGTAGCTTGCATATCTGATTCAGTTTCTCAAGATACCTTAGTCTTAGAAGTTGGTCAGACCCATTTAGTAACAGGCCTGTCTTACATTCAGCCAAGTCAGCTATTAAGGGGGATTATTAATGGAGATATCCCATCTCCTAGAACTGGAAGGGACCTTGAAAGATAGAGTCCAGGCCCTGCCTTCACTAGCAGGACCAATTACTGATTTTTTTTTTTTTTTTTTTTTTTTGCCCCAGATCGCCAAGTGGCCCCCTCAGGGATTGAACTCACAACCCTGGGTTTAGCAGGCCAATGCTCAAACCACTGAGCTATCCCTCCCCCCCCAAGGGAACTTGTGAATGTCCTTCTGGAAGGCTCCATGTACCTTCCTGTCTGTCCTGAAACATCAGTGACCTTTCTAGGTTATCTCCTGGGTATGTCAATGCTCTGCACTCATGCAGGAGACCCACATTCCAGGACATGCTCATTATCCCCTCAGCTGTGAATCCTGCTAATGCACCTTGCAGACCTCTGAGAATGGAGGTTATGGCTTGTATAGGTAGAAAAATGGCATAGGGCAGTAGCTTTCAACCTGTGATTCCATCAATCCCTGGCGATCCCCAGACTATGCCTAAGATTTCCACAGGGGTCTGCACCTCCATTTTTTTAGGGGTCACTGGACCCTGACTTCCACCAGGTGGGAGATGTGCACAGGAAGTAACATGCTGTCATAAGTCACTGACTGCTGCTACCAACATACCTAGCAGGGGCACTTCCCTCCCCCTCCCCCCCCATATTCTTCTAATGGAAAAAGCTGAACTCTGAAAGCAAGTCAGGCTTGGTCTATGTCACACCACTGTGTTGTGGGGTGGGGCTAAGATGCAGTCTCTCTGTTACAGGAACCATTAAGGAGATTCTAGGAACTGCTCAGTCTGTTGGCTGCAATATCGATGGCAGACATCCTCATGATGTCATTGACGACATCAACAGTGGCACAATAGAGTGCCCAGCTGTGAGTCTCAAACTTCAGTTGAAATTGACTAGCATTGACTATGAACAAATATCTCTTTACTAATGGGAGGCTTATTTTTTTTTTCTTTTTTTCAACAGAACTGAGACAGAAGCCAAGAACTCACAACATGAAAGTTAATAAAGATTTTTTTTGTAACAATTACGAAACCTCAATAAAACCTGCAGTTGTCTGAGAATGGTCTGGTAGTTTAAATACAGGATTTAGGTTGTCATCTGAAGGTGCAAAATGCTGGAATCCAAACACATGGTTGGTTCCAGACAGTCTGTATTCTGCCACATGCCACATCAAGATTACAGGATTTTTTCTGGTCACACAGTGAACTAATATTTACTAGCTACGCTAACGGGTTGTACTTGAGACACCCCCTGCATTTTGGAATGGAGAAAACATGCTACAGAAATGTTACAAAGGTTAAAAGTGGAGATAGTCTCCATTAGAATTAGAGACAATACCTCATGTTGTAGAACATAAAGTGTCACTGTACTCGAACTGGCTTTGCTTAACTCCTATCCCTCTTAAAACTTGCCATCATAAATATATGTACTGCTTGTCAGAAGTTACTTAGTCATATTTGCTATGACACCAGCAGGTGGTTTATTTAGAATAGTAAATCTGTGCAAATCTTAACTTATGCTCAAGTGCTATGTGTACCTAGCAGCTAGAAGAGCATAAATAATACTGATATCTTTGCATGTGTAGGCTATGGAGAACTGCAGTCATGGTTTAAAATGTAGTACAGCCTGCAGGCAGATTGTTCAGGTGGCTAGCTTAAGCACTAACTCATTTAAATTATGAAGCTTTTATGCATGGTAGTGATGAAACAGGATACAGTATGATCCTGACATATAACGCTACCCTCTTAAATGGAAAGTTTCTCCTGAACACCCAGCCATGTTAAATATACTTGGACAAGTCAGTTTTAATAACAGGTGAAAAGTGAGTGCTTCCAAACGCCTCAACCTGAGTGGTAGTGAAGGCAGGCACCCTCAGTCTTGGTGTGTAATAGGCACCTAGTCCAATTCAAATATTCAATTTTCAAGGGTTTATTACTAGTAAGTGTATGGTGAATGGCAGCATCCTCAATTTCTAACAGCGAAAGCTACCCATTATTACAGTACAGCTCCAAGCTTTTTAGGTGTACTGGGCTTGTACTTCTGCCTCTGAATTAACAGGTAGTTTCTGATCAGAATCACAGTGTAGGGAGGTGACTTAGTAATAAAGTATACGGCATAATGAATCTTAGGCTGTGTTAACTTTGTGAGCCTCTTTGATGAACACACTACATGGGCTGCTGTCAAGCAGATGGAAATTGAGCAAAGTTTGGTCTTTGCAGCTCCTGTTCAGAGAGTTGTGAAGGGCCCGGTTTCATGTCTCTTAGGTCTTCTGATGCCCTGGATGATGACACTTGGGGAGCTGGGCAAACGAGCTCTGTGCCCCTTCTCAACATCATATAATCCTGGTCCTGGCGTGTTCCCTGAAAGGAAGAGAATCCAGCAGCTGGTACATTTTAAACTTGTGGACTATCTGCCCTTCTCTTAGTACTAAAAGGCTCCCTCTAAGTCTCTGCTCAGCATTTCACCAGTGGCTTTCCTAACAACATGAAAACAGGATCTTAGTGCTGTGTCCATGAATTAATTACTAGCATGTGAAATGCATCTTACAGCTGTAGGTGAAATCCTCAAGCTCATAACAACCAACTCCATAGCTGCTTCTGCCCCACTTGATGTGTCTGCCTGGGTTGTTTAGATGTAGAGAGACCCAATGAAATTCAGATGCTGCAGCCTGCTTGTTTTAATTTAAATGTTCCAGTTATGAAGATACCCTAGTGCAGGAGCCTACATGCTAGAATAAGTGAACCACCCCTTCAATGGAAAAGTACTAATTTAAACAATGCTTGAAGAGCTAGATTTCCAGAGAGCTTAAAATAGTAATTTTAGAGCTAGGCTGGGTAACTGCACATAATAATAGCCAAATACATGAATGGCAGGAATAGGGTGACCAGACAGCAAATATGAAAAATCAAGACAAGGAGAGGGGGGGTTGTAGGAACCTATATAAGAAAAACACACAAATATCAGGACTGTCCCTATAAAATTGGGCTATCTGATCACCCTAGGCAGGAACACCAGTGCATGTTTTCGGTGATTTGTGCCCAGTGCACCAGTAACTTTGGGCCATTCCTACTTACAATGGCAGTTTCACCACAGAATTTACTCCTAAAATATTTAGTCTGTGTGTAAGAGCCACATTCTGTACATGGTTTTTGTCCTGGCTTCCTCATCTCAGTGTAACATCCACTCCTATCAGGCCAATTATACAGTCTGTCTGAACCAGGCTACAACTTGTAACTCAAAACACAATGCAGCCTTTGCTGGGGAACTCCTGAGCTAGAACAGCCTACTCTTCATGGTGTGAAGGTCAGGGATGTGTCTCTGGAAGTATTTACAATAGTGTGTGTGCAGTGCTGTGCATCTCCTAAATATGAACAATAGTCAACTGTCCAGCCTTTCATGTTCAAAATACTTTGCAGCTGTTACCTAGCACATGTGCTACCTCCCACCCCAGCTCACCTCTCCAGTTTACAAGGGGAAACTGAGCCAGAGAGCTCAAGTAACTTATCCAACCTGGCTGCTGAGGTGGTGTCAGCTGGGATTAGAACAAAGCAGTCCCTATTTCCATCTTTCTATCTCAGCTTCCCTTTTTCGGGAGAGAAATTCCTGTGTTCTGAGGTCAGATTTTCAAGGGGATGCTGAGCAATCCTAAAAACCTTGCCACTTCTTGAGGTACCTAAATGGGAGCTAAACTCTTGACAATCTTGTAAATCTGAAAATTCTCTGGTCCAAATGCCAACCAAGGCCAGCTCTACACTTCAGCTACTATAGTAATGTGGGTGGGGGGAATGATTTTTTTTTTTTTTAAACCAGCACAGAATTGTCAAAAAGACAGTGCAGAAAAATTGAGTCATGACCCATAGTGAGAACCACTGGACTAAGTCAAAACTGCTTGTTTTGCTGTGGGTACTTTCCCATGTAGAATAGAACTGAATGTTTCCTAGTTCATACTGAACTTTGACAAAATATGTGGCCCCCAGGTTGGCTGCTGCTATCTGTTTTATCTTCATAAAGGTTGTAACTTCTGCTCAATCAGTTTTTTCTGTCGGTGCCATTTCACTGTTACCAATGAGTGTGGAAATTATTAGTGTCCAGCTTGACAGGACCTACTCCCATGTTTTCAACAATGGCATCTGTCTGCTCCGTCCCTTCCCCTGAAAAATCTCAGAGAGGAAGAGAAATGGGAACATGGTAAGAAGAATAGGGGAGGGGGGGATAGCTCAGTGGTTTGAGCATTGGCCTGCTAAACCCAGGGTTGTGAATTCAATCCTTGAGGGGGCCATTTAGGGAACTGGGGTAAAAATCTGTCTGGGGATTGGTCCTGCTTTGAGCAGGGGGTTGGACTGGATGACCTCCTGAGGTCCCTTCCAACCCTGATATTCTATGAATTGCAATAATGCAGGGAGTGTGTGGGAAGTTAAAAGAACAAGGAGTGTGCTGTAGCTAACTGCTGTTCAGCTTGCATGGTGAAGTGTATATGCAGCCAGAGAGCAATAGATTTAATTGCAGAGGGGTTTGATGTTTCTTTACCTGAACTGTCCCATTGATGAGTCCCCTGTGGCCGGCTTCTTATAGAATAAGAAGGTGAGGTCTGCAACACCTGGAAATACGCTGGTGTTGTGTCATATTTATTTGGTGCTGGATTAATTTGAGCATCTGGAAAAATAAATGGGAAAGTATGACACTAAACTCAGGCCTAAAACAAAATCTGGAGACACTTTGAAGAGATAGTGGTGTTGGGGGTCTGCCCTATTGTCTTGCTAACAGCTTAGAATCAGGCCCTAGGACTGTAGCTCCCATAATATACAGGTGTTGTGACTTTTCAACAACCAACTACAGTGTACAACTCCTGTGTTCACATGTAGCTCTACAGCAACAACGTGCTGTGTTTGTGCTAACAGGTTTTTGATTTGATGTGTATTTTACCTGCCTTGTCAAGTCACACCCCTCCTTGAGTGGGCAAAATTTTATGAGGTTGAGTAACAGTGAAGAAAAAGAATGGAAAAAAAAATACTTTAACCATGTCCTTTTAAGAGGTAAAATGCCAGCTCTTCTCAGTGTCTGCATGGGGGACAGCTAGAGAGTTACAGTAGAATATATTTTTTCACTTCAAGGTCCCAGAAGCAAAGACAAGGTTTTCATCTCAAGGCCAAAAGACCAAAAACATCAAGACACTTGATCATGGCCTTGGATAGACCAAGAGACTACGGACACTTGGTGTTGGGAAGCACGCTTCTTAAATGAGGCCTTGAACAACCGAGTACTGCTAATGCTGAGAGCTGCACTGAGATCAGCTAGGCAGAAGAGAGGGACCCATCCATCGCAGTGAAGTGTAAGCCAGCAGCTCAGAGAGTTGTGCTGGGGAAGATGGTCAGAGAGTTAAGAGGAGCCCACCTTACTGGGCACAGGAACTTCGGAGGAGTCGGTCTTAATAGCAGAGCCGTAACTAGGCATTTTAGCATCTGGGGTGAGTGAGCATATTTGTGCCCCCTATGGGGTTTTTTTGGTCATTTTTCCACCCCCATGGCTTTGTGCCCTGGGCTGCTGCCCTGCTTCGCCCACCCGGTTATGGCCCTGATCAGAGCACTCACCTTTGCTGACCAGGCTGAATTTCCCCTTTCTCCCAATGCTGTAGCTCGGGTACCCTGGTCTGCTGGCCTGCCGGGGGCCCAGGGTCGAGGGCTGAGTGTAGTGGAATGGAGACGGCCACTACCGGAACAGAGTTATTCTTATCAAAGCACAGAGCTAAGCAAAGCAACAGACATTACTGTGCAGGGCAGATCCCACTGCAGGAGCATCAAGGAGACTCGTGCACCATGGGTCTATGGGGAAAGAGGGTCTAGAACACTCAGGGACCCCTCAGTTAACAGAAAGGGTGAGGTCATGGGTGGCTAAAGTGATGGTCAGGGTGATCGTTAGTGAAGAGGAGCAGCCTGCAGACTCCAAAGCCTCAGCTGCTGAGGCTCCAGGCTCCTCCACTTCTACTGGGTGATGTAGAGCTCTTTAAATGCTGTGACTACACTCAAATGCTGATGCTCTAATAAATTTGTTAGCCTCTAAGGTGCCACAAGTACTCCTGTTCTTTTTGCGGATACAGACTAACACGGCTGCTACTCTGAAACCTGTGACTACACTATCTTTGCTATCTGCTTCCCCTACTGCCTGAGGTATCCTCCCCATGTGACTGTGACTGCCTGTGTCATCCTGCTGGCCACAGGCTCAACTGGAGTCTGAGCCTCTTCCATCCCTGCCCTGTGCCTTGGACAGTCATGTACACCAGTGTAAAACTCATGCAGAGTGGATGTAAAATGCTACCAGCTCCCAATGGCAAGCCTTTTGCACTGGCTCTGGGCTGCTGTGAATGGCTGCACAAGGTCCGGGGCCATGCAATAATCTTTTTTCCCCACCATGAAGGCTCTTTGCACCCAGAGGAGTGAGAAACACAGTCTATGCCATGGCTGCTCATTCTGTCTCAGATGGGTGGGGCTGGCAGAGGACAGAGCCTGGGAGAACACCACCTCCTGTTTTTTCCAGTCTGAGCTCTGTTGGGGGAGAGGAATTTGTAAAGATTCAACCAAAGAGAAAAACGAGCATCACCTACATTGCTCTCAGTGTTAAAATCCGCCTTCCTGGTAAAGGGGCTTTTGCTCTGGAACCAGGACTTCTGCCAGGATCTGCGGCCTCCACCCTCTGGAGAAAACAACCAGCAAAGGGTACGTTTGGGGAGCTGTTCCCTTCATCCAGGAGCCCTTTGCTCCACCTATACAAGCTCTTGATAGGACTTGGGAAGAGCTGACTGAAATAACAAATCCACCAAGACAGATGCCTGCAGAGCCACAGCTGTGCAGTTCACTACTCCCTGTCCCAGGGCAAAAAGTTAAACATACCAGTATTGTTTGGATTGGGGTAGGATGTAGCAGGCCCAGTCCTGGGCCAGGACACCATGGTGCTAGGTGCTGTCCAGACACAGAACAAAGACACAACTCATGCCCCAGGGAGCTAGGGGAGACATCTCGTCAGTGACTGAAAGCAGGTCATCCCACTGAGTACCTCTAGGGGGTGTCTTCCTCCCAAAAGTGTAGGCTGGAGCACTGCTCTCCCTGCAGCTCATGGTGGGGGGCGAGTAGGCAGCTGGTCCAGGGCTATCCACATTGATGACCAGCGGTGGCCGGCTACCCATTGCCTCTCTGTAATCTAGGAAAACAGCACAACGTGGTGAAGGAGCCAAGCTCATTGGGGTAAAGGGCCAGCTGCGTGGTCCATGCCCCGTCTGTAAGTTACATGCTCCAGGGCTGTTCCAGAGCTGGCTGGGCTTTCAGGGGAAGCACAGCTGCTAGCAGCCCTCATCTGTTCAGTACCGTCCCAGGTTTTAGCAATCAGATCCCTGGGTTGGTTCAGCCCAAGCCAGTGCCCTGGCATGTGGGAGGTGGCTCTAGCACAGCAATGCTACGCCTTCTAAACACTATAGAGCCACTCGTGGCTACACAGGAGCCCCGAGCCCCTCTGCCAACTGCCTCTCAGCTGGACTCAGCAGCAGCACAAGGCACTGGGGCACAGTGCTAGCAAGAGCCTGGTGCTTCTGTGGGTGGAGGAGGAGGAGGCCACTCTCAGCACGGGCTTGGAGAAGTCTGATCCAACTGGTTGGGAAATACCCAGAACTAGAGCCTGTCCCAGTGGGGTGGGGAGGAGAGTGGGAGCAGATAGCTTTTTGGGGAGGGAGTGGAAGAGTGAGAGACGAGGAGAGGCCTGTCGTGGAAAGCGGGGGTATGGTTTGGTGAGAAGAGAGGGGGGTCCCCTGTGAGGAGAGCTGGGTGAAGACAGAGCTGGGTGGATCGTGGAGGACAGCAGGAGCAGCTGTTCCAGTAGATGTGCAGTAGGAGGGTGAGTGACAGGCGTAGGTTGGCCTTGCCTCACAGACCTTGTGCTCTGGGCACCCCCCCTGCCCTGGCACAGTGGGGCGGGCTCCTGGCATGGCTGGTGCTGCAGAATGCAGATACCTCCCTTGTGACCTCAGTGTACGTTTGGGCTTCTGGATCCTAGACCCAAACCATGGGGGTCTCTCCTCCCTGTGCTCAAACACCAGGGACTCTTCTGTGGCGGGACCACGGGCCTTCATGTTAGAGCCAGCGGCAGAGCGTTTTAGGTTGCGACTGTGGTTGCATTGGGCAGGTCTGGAATGTTGGGAGAAGTTTCCTCCCCACACATGGGCTGGCTAATCTGACTGGGGCTTTAGGAATCTAGCAATGCTTCCTCCTGGGACGTGGTCTCGGGCAGATGGGCGTGCAAATGGGGAGCCTGGCTATTTGTGCTACTGCTAACCTTTCTCCCTCTCCTGCAACTGTGTGCTGCCAAGTGCTGCTCCCCAAACCCCAGTGAAAGCCCCCTTGGCATGCCTGTTCTTGGAGACCAGTAGGAACTGGAGATGAACTTGGGGTGCTCAAATCTGGCATTTTGCCCCATAGCCATATTGAGTAGGGGCCAGAATCTCAGCAGGGATGACGATACTCGGAAGGGAGGGAGCCGGCCTCCATTGCCTCCTGCGGCCTGACTATTGTAGCCACCGACATACCATAGCCATCCGGCACAGTGCACACCTGCCTCCTTGGTATCCCAACAGGAGGAGGGCAGGGGATACAAGGTTGGCAGCAGGGGAGCATCAGGTGTCGACAGGACGGGGGCTTTTGCCGGCCTGGCTGAGGGAAGGGAGGGCCCCGCTTTCCAGCAGCAGCCATTTGTTAATAAATAAAAAGGAGTAGTTGCTGGCCCTAGGATAAAGCATTTCACTGTGAAAATTCCCCGGAAAGCTTGTGCTGAAGAGAGTATTGTCATTCCTGCTGAGATTCTCATCCCTACTAAATATGGCTATGGGGCAAAATGCCGGATCTGAGCACCCCAAGCTTGGCTGAGCTAAGTAGTTTGAGCTCATCTCTGGTCCGCAGCACCGTCGAAGGCAGGATTCCCCCTAGCCTAGGCCACTGAAGCACTTGTACTTACTGCTGCCCTTCAGCGCGCTGATCTGCGGGAACAGAAGCGTGCTGGGTTCTCTATTCAGGCGACCCCTGCAAACAAGACACACATTGAGCGTCAGTCCCTCCCCACAGCCTTGGGCAGCGCTGAGCCCTCTCTGGGAGGAGCTGCCCCCGTGACACACACAAGTGACAAGGTGAGTATTAAGGTACGGAGCTGATACCAGCTTCAAATACAGATAAAATAGAATCATACCAGCTGTGTTCAAAGAGTGCGCCTTTGAGCATGTGGGGAGCGGCACAAACAGACTATAACAGGAATCAACAGAGACAGCACAAAAAACAGTAAAGAACTGGGTCTGTGGCCAGCCCTTGTGCACAGGGCCTGGCCTGGGATGTTGCGCTAGGGAGTGACAGAGCATTCAATGCTGGTTTCAGGCAGCAGTAATCTTCCCCACCCAGCCCTGAGATGAATCATGGAGCTCAGTCACACTGGGATTGCAGACAAGGGTGCCCATTGGGGTGGAAATGGCAGATTGAGGGAATGCCGTGACTGGAGACCACCAACCTAGCGGCTGCCCTGCCACTGAACAGCTGTCAGGTCGTGATATGTTTGGTTGCTATCAGTCTGGACTTACTAAAATCTGTGATCTGAATGTGAATGGCATAATGTCCCAGTGCCATTCCCCTGAAGTCCTGGTGAACCAAAGGGAAGGGGGCTCTAACAATGTCATGGAAGTGTCCTGTTAGCGAATAGCTCAAACCCGACATCTGAGTTAACTCTTCAAACCTGAGCTCAGCATCAGAATCTCATGATTCTGTGGGCAGAATGAAAACCCTCAGATGGGCACCTCCAGAGTGTGTGACCAATCCTAAGGGCAGAACCCCTGGGCACACAGGAGCTGCCCCAGCAGACGGGAGGGCACCGAGAAAATTCCCCTTCTTTAAACATGCTTGCCCAACATTACCAGTGATACTGTGAGTGCTGCTTGTTAAGCAATGGTTTCCCATGTGGTTTCCAGTGCTGGTTGCCGTTCATGTAGTATTGGGCCAAAAATTTGGTGAGTTTTTGCTGATATTCCATTTCTGCGATGGATTGCCCTTGTGTCTGCGGGGGAGGGGGGCTGTCCTCCAGCCATTGGGTGGAACAATAGCTCCCCTCTGTATGACATCAGCATGTCCCTGTATTCTGAAGATTTGTAGGTTCCATTCTCCCTTATTGCAGCAGCCCTGGGGAGCTGGAACCACTCTGCTAGCCTTCCTGTGTGACCTTGTGGAAGGCACTTCCCCTCTCTGCCTTGACCTTGTGGAAGGCACTTCCCCTCTCTCCCTTGGAGCCTGGCTAGACTAGGGGACTCTGCCCCAGCAGTTACATCAGTTCAAACCTCTAGTGTAGAGACACTGCACCAGTGCAAAGCAGGGCTCCCGTCAGAGAGACTTAGGGTACGTACACATTGTGATGTAAGCCTGGGCTCAGACCCAGGGGCAAGCCCAACCCCCTGTTAGTTTACACACAATTCTGTCTGACTTGGGCCTGGGCCCAGAACTCCACAGGGGTGGAAGGGTCAAGTCGGTTCCCCTGGGGGCTCAGGCCCAAATTAGGGTTACCATATTTCAACAATCAAAAAAGAGGACGGGAGGAGCCCCGCCCTAGCCCCGCCCCTGTCCTAGCCCCGCCCCCGTCCTGTCCTAGCCCCGCCCCTGCCCCTTCCACTCCCTCCCACTTCCTGCCCCCTCAGAACCCCCAACCCTCCCCCCCACTCCTTGTCCCCTGACTGCCCCCCAGGACTCCACCCCCTCCCTAAGACTCCCTGCCTCTTGTCCCCTGACTGCCCGCTCCTGAGACCTTCCCCACATCCTAACTGGCCCCCTAGGACCCTACCCCCTACCTGTCCCCTGACTGCCCCAACCCTTAGCCACACCCCCACCCCCTGACAGCCCCCCCCCCAGAACTCCTGACCCATCTAAACCCCTCTGCTCCCTGTCCCCTGACTGCCCCCTCCTGGGACCCCTGCTCCTAACTGCCCTCCAGAACCCCACCCCCTACCTAAGCCTCCCTGTTCCTTATCCCCTAACTGCCCCTTCCTAAGACCCCCCCCCCAACTGTCCCCCAGGACCCTACCTCCTACCTGTACCCTGACTGCCCAAAACCTTATCCACCCTCCCCCAGAAAGCCCGCCCCGAACTCCCGATCCCCCCCCCCCGCTCCTTGTCCCCTGACTGCCCCCTCCTGGGACCCCCTGCTCCTAACTGCCCTCCAGAACCCCACCCCCTACCTAAGCCTCCCTGTTTCTTGTCCCCTAACTGCCCCCTCCTGAGACCCCCCCACCTGTACCCTGACTGCCCAAAACCTTACACCCCCAACCCCCAGACAGCCCCCCCAGAACTCCCAAACACCCCCCCCCGCTCCTTGTCCCCTAACTGCCCCCTCCTGAGACCCCCCCACCTGTACCCTGACTGCCCAAAACCTTACACCCCCAACCCCCAGACAGCCCCCCCCCGAACTCCCTGACCCATCCAACCCTCCCCCCTGCTCCCTGTCTCTTGATTACCCCCTCCCCCAGAACCTCCCTGCCGCTTCTCTGGCCCCCGGCCCCCTTACTGTGCTGCAGAGCAGCGCGCTCAACAGCGGGGGAGGGCAGCAGGCTCGGAGCTCCAGACGAACAGCCCGGCGATCTGTGAATGCAGGGAGGGAGGGGGAGGGAGAGAGAGGAAGGGGGGGTGTCAAGTTTCAGGAGAGAGGCGGGGGGAAGTGCAGGAAGGGCTCTGGCTCTGGCTGTCGGAGCCCCGGCTGGTCTGTAAGCCGCGCGCATGCTCTGCATGGGGGGGGGGGGGGAGGGGAAGTCCGGACATTGACAAATTCCCCCCGGACGCTATTTTTAACCCGAAAAAGCCGGACATGTCCGGGGGAATCCGGACGAATGGTAACCCTAGCCCAAATGCCATCATTTTGCAGTGTGGACACAGCTTGGGCCTGGGCCAAGGCCCCCCCAGACTCAGGCCCTGAGAGTTTGCTGACACTGTTGTGTTGTTTAGCCTCTCTATTCCAAGAGTGGTGAATGACTCCCAAGACACAGAAGTGGCCCCTCTTGGTCTAGTACAGTAGCTCGGTGTTTAACCCTTTAATTTTATTCTGATTGCTGAGCTGCAAACGCATTGAACCTGCTCCTGCATTTGCAATGGCCACCACCAGAACAAGTCCTTTGCCAAGCACACTGTTTTCGGGTCATAGGCACAGCCAGATTTTGGTGACTCTCTGGTGTGAGATGAGCAAAAAGTGTAATTTTAACAAGAAATGACCATGTGTACCAGGAAATAGTGAAGAAGCTGGCAGCATTGGGGATTCACCAGCCTGATGACCAGTGCAGAGAGAGGATTAAGCAGCTCATGACCAACTACTGGAAAGCCAGGGATGAGAACCACACCTCTTGGAATACACCATCATCCTTCTCCTTTTTACAAGGAGTGCTGGATACTGCGTCAAGCACAGAACCACCTGTCACACACAGGGATGTAGGCAGTGCTACCCAGTGGTTGGAGCAGAATCAGAAGGCAGAGCCAGAATCATAGAAGATTAGGGTTGGAAGAGACCTCAGGAGGTATCTAGTCCAACCCCCTGCTCAAAGCAGGACCAACCCCAACTAAATCATCCCAGCCAGGGCTTTGTCAAGCTGGGCCTTAACAACCTCTAAGAACGGAGATTCCACCACCTCCCTAGGTAACCAATTCCAGTGCTTCACCATCCTCCTAGTGAAATAGTGTTTCCTAATATCCAACCTAGACCTCCCCCACTGCAACTTGAGATCATTGCTCCTTGCTCTGTCATCTGCCACCACTGAGAACAGCCTAGCTCCATCCTCTTTGGACCCCCCTTTCAGGTAGTTGAAGGCTGCTATCAAATCCCCCCTCACTCTTCTCTTCTGCAGGCTAAATAACCCCCATTCCCTCAGCCTCTCCTCATAAATCATGTGCCCTCTAATCATTTTTGTTGCCCTCCGCTGGACTCTCTCCAATTTGTCCACATCCTTGCGGGGGGGTGGAACTGGATGCAATACTCCAGATGTGGCCTCACCAGTGCCGAATAGAGGGGAATAAGCTCTTCCCTCGATCTGCTGGCAATGCTCCTCCTAATACAGCCCAATATGCCGTTGGCCTTCTTGACAACAAAGGCACACTGCTGACTCATATCCAGCTTCTCATCCACTGTAATCTCCAGGTCCTTTCCTGCAGAACTGCCACTTAGCCAGTCGGTCCCCAGCCTAAAGCAGTGCATGAGATTCTTCTGTCCTTCGTGCAGGACTCTGCACTTGTCCTTGTTGAACCTCATCAGATTTCTTTTGGCCTAATCCTCCAATTTGTCTAGCTCACCCTGGACCCTATCCCTACCCTCAGTGTATCTATCTCTCCCCTCAGCTTAGTGTCATCTGCGAACTTGCTGAGGGTGCAAGCCATCTCATCAGAGTCAAATCCAAGCCAATGTTTGGAGCATTAGAAATCAGGAGTTTGGAGGCAGGCAGGGACTGACTCTGTAGAGGAGCAGAGAAGGACGGGAGCAAGGGCTGGACAGGAAGCAGGTCTGGTGCAGCTGTGGGTGTGGAATGCATTTGTAAGGGGACTGTTGCCCCCTTACTAACATTCAGTGGGAATGTTTTGGTTGGCTAGCTCCCAGCACTAAAAGGGGAGGAGTCGATGGCAAATCAGGAGCCTGAGACGGACAGTCCCCAGGAACAATGGGGAGAGGCCAATGCTCCAGATCAGCCTGATTGACAGGGCGGGCAGCTAATCCTCCGTGTGAACTGGAATTGCCTGGGTCAGACAGAGTGGGGCCGAGCTAAGGAGAGAGCAGGGGCCCGAGCTGAGCTGCTGGGAGCAGAGCTGCAGCCCCAAAGCCAGAGCACAGCCCAGAGAGAGCAGCCCTGCCCTGGGAGGAGAGCTGCAGCAACCAGAGCCAGACAAGCAGCCCAGGGAGCTGAAGGCAGAGCAGCAGCAGCCGTGCTGAGGCCGAGTGGGGCTGGGGCTGGGGCTGGAGCTGGGGCTGGAGCCGTCCGGAGCTGGGTGCGGTGAGCAGCTGGGGAGAGGAGGGGGACCCTGGGCAGTGGGCCCAGCACAAGGAGACGCCTCAGCCAAGAGGCTCTGCAGGCCAGACTTGGAGGGGGATCGTAACCCCGACCGGGCAGGGGCGATGCTGGAAAAAAGGGTCCTGCCACCTAGAGCCTGAGAGCGTGTGGCCACCGCCAGAGCAAGTGTCCAACCGGCAGCGTCTCTGCAGCACAGCCAGGGCCTGAGAAGGAGCCTGGGACCTACAAGGAACAGACTGTGAACTGCCCTGACGTTCCAGAGACACTGTTTGTAATGTTCCCTGCCACAGAGTGGGGTGATGTGTTTTCCTTTAACCTTTCCCATTTTTCCTTATTCTTTTTTAAAATTAATTGTTAATTAAACAACTTGTATTTGCTTTAAATTGTATGAAATGATCAGTGGGTCAGGGAGGTGCCCAGTGCAAAGAGAGTACCCCAGAATGGGGACACCCTAGCCCCTGTTCTGGGTGACCACAGCAGGGTTGGGGGTCGAGCCCCCCAGGAATCCTGGGCCCAGCCTTGTCGGGGTTTATGAGGACTCTGCCAGACAGAAGAATGGAAGGGGAGTCCTGAAGGGCAGGGAGGCCTCTGGGTAAAGGAAGTGGGAGCGAGGACTCAGATCCTTTCTGTAGGAATGCATAGCTCCCAAATTGCCAGCCCATGGTTACGGCACACTGTTTCCATGGCTACAAGGCAGGAGTGACCTTCACCCCAGCGTCTGTGTTTTGGGAAACTTCTTGGCTGGCCTGTTTGTCTCCCTCGCAGCTGGCTTTCACGTGCACAAGATATGGGTTTGCTATCTCATGTTGTTGTACACTGTATGCTTTCCTTATGCGCAAGAATGTAACCAGTTAGAAGTGTTGTAAGCAGAGAGGTAGAAAGAATAAAAACCCCAGGAAAGTTTTCCTGGGAGGTTTTTCGGCTTGAGGCTTTTAAGGCTTTCTGGCTACCACAGACCTGGCATTCTGTTTCCTTTCCTCTGTCGTCGCCACAGCTGGTGACCCCGACGTGATAACCCCCTGCTCACCGGCTGGATACGCCGAGTGCACCCCCGCGGCCGTTTGCCGCCCCTGATTCGTGAGTATGGGGGGGGACTTTCCAGTGCCCAGAAGGAGCACGCAAGAGAGTTACAAAAGATTATACGGCAGCGATCATGTGTCGTTTTCCCAGTCGCTCATATTGAGGACCTTCTAAGGGAAATAGGTCGCCAGTGCCCCTGGTATCCGGACTGCGGGTCGTTATGGCTTCCTGACTGGAAAACAGGTTGGAAACTTTGAGGGCATAGTGGAAGGAAAGGAGTAAGTAATTATAAGCATGGGGATTTCAAATCCCCAGGATGATAATTGGAATGGTAAAATGTGTATGAGACAGAGTTTTTGTACCAAGGTGCAAAGCTCTCCTTTATTCTGCAGAATAAAGCAACTCCTCCTTATCCTTGTCTGGCTGTTATTGGCTCTCAGCTAGGTGGACCCGATATTTCGGTAACAGTTTCTGGCGACTCCGCCGGGACTCTCCTAGCTCGGGCATTGGACTCCGGACGGCTGCGGCGAACTGGGAACGGCGCCAACGGGGTGTTTCGCCCCTTTTCTCTGCTTCACCGCAGCCCCTGGGGTTCGTGCTCCGATAAGGTGAGTCCTAATAGGATAAGGAGACACTATCTGGTTCTGGTTTGGTTTGGTTTTGGTTAACCGGTTAATGAATTTCTGTCTTCAGGAGTTAGAAGTAAAAGGCAATCAAAAGACTGGGAAAGTTAATTGTGACCCTTTTTAAGTAAGAATCTTTAAGCTGTGGATAGCTTTGGATCTGGAAGCAAGCCAGAAAGCATCTGTATTAATGCAATTTTCTAACTAATAAGGTAGAAGCCACTGAAACCTGGGCTGCATATGAAACAAATACAAGGAAATATGGGGTAATTCCTCTGTTTTGCCTGAAATCAACAAGAGTATGTGTATATAAAGGAAATATTTTAAGCAATGACTGACTGCCCAGAAGGGGTAGACCTCGGTTCTTTTGTCTTTCAGATTATCAGAGAAAACGGATGCCAGCTGAACAGCATTCAATGTACCATGCATTTATTGGTACAATAGGGATTATTTTTGTGTTCTTTGTCCTGTCTTGTGGTGTTTGTCTTGTGGCCAGAATTGTTGGGTTTAATATTTTCTTAAGACAGTCTAGCTCAAAATTAAATAGAAGGATTAAATCAAAAAGCAGATACTTGTTTTATTCAACTTGGAATACAAAGTGTTTGGATAAATCAGGAAAATGTGATATACTAAAGTCCAATACATTTGCTTAAGTAAGAAAAAGAAACTTCATTGGCCAGATTTTTTAATTGAAAAATTGTTGTTAAAATTTGCATACCAACAGTCTTTGGAAACAAGGACATGGAAGGTTAACCCACTCCCCATATTGCCCATGGGATCCTTCTGGCTACCTCAGATTTCTAGCCAGAGGGCTGGGGAGGGAGGAAAGCTATTGGACACCAGAGGTTGTACTGAGTGGACTCCTCAAAAGTGGGTGTGCTTGTCCCGGTTTGTTGCTCCAAAGCTCTGTAATAAAGTTATTTTACTGGAAGGGTGTACATGGCATACATTAAATAATAAGACTAATGTACTGTATAAAGACAATGTGTATGTGTTCATTGTTGGGAAAAGGTGTATGAGTGAAGAGTGGAAGTTTCCTTTGTAGGTTAAAAGAAGCTGAGAGAGGGAGAAGAGGAAAAAGCACAGAATGAGTTAACTGAGAGGAAAATACAGCCAGCAGGCTCATCCAAGGTCACAGCCAAAACTTGGCTGACCCCCAAGAAAAGGGGGGCCCAAGCAGCTGTAAAATCTGCAAAACACTGCCAGGCATTAATTAAATGTGTTAGGTTTCTTTTCTTACAGGTAGAGAAGTGCTACCCAAAGACCCTAGCACCCCTGCCATTCATTGAAACCAGGAGACTGAGTCTATGTAAAGTCCATCAACGAAAGACTGCTTTGGCTCCATGCTGGAAAGGCCCTTTCCAAGTCCTGTTAACCACCAACACCGCTGTGAAGTGCCAAGGACTACCTGCCTGGACCCATGCTTCTCACTGTAAAAAGACCCCTCCACCTCGGGAGGACTCTCCGACTGATAAGCCTATTTCTCCTTCTAGCTCTGCTGTGTCTTCTGGACAGCAGGAAAAAGGAAAAAAGACAAGGTGAAGTGCTAGTAACCTCTCCCTTGTCCACTGACAGACCTACTGTGCCTCTGGATTTTTCTAGAAGAAGCAAAACCATTACAGGGTCATGTGCTAGTAACCTCTCCCCTGTATGATGCTAAACCACACTGTTTCAGGAAAAGAGAAGAAGGAACACTTGCTTCATTGGAACCACCAAAGTCCAGGGATTCCTGACTACAAGAGACATTAAGAACTGACCCTGGTGAAGAAACAAAGAATTATACACTGGCAGGAAGAAACTTGTGGGACCCATGCTTGGGAATGTGGTATAGTACTACACCAAAAAAGAAATGTATTAGGATATCAATGAACTGTGATTAACACTACACTAGGGACTATTAAATTTTCATTGCCCTTATCCAGTTTCCAGATTACCTCTACATACCCAAATTGCTCACAGGGGTCTGCCATTAGATTAGCACAACAGAGGGCTTGGGTTATTTCTTCTAGAAAGAAGAGAGACTTGACCAGATCCCTGTGGGATGGGGCCAATAATGCAGCAGCAGTTTGGAATATTTTTAAGAACCAAGAACATGATGAGAAATTGGGGCAATTAGAGAAGGCCATTGGCCTTGTTTCTGGAGTACAATTAACCCAGATACAGGCTGGAGTTGGTGAGTTACATGTCATTTCCGCCCTTAGGTCAATGACCCAGAAGTTGCTGACAGAGATGATATTGAATATCACTGAGGCTGGGAAGGCATTGCAGTGGGATCTAGCATGTTCAGAAATTCAGGATTTCCGGAATGACTAGCTAATGGCCATTCAAAATGATCTAGAGCATCAGGCTTGGCCCACTGCCCTTACAGACACATCAGGAGTACCATCTGATCTGTGGCCATGGAGACATACTTGGAGACTTTCTGGGTGGAAGTGCACACGTTCTCAGTGCTCCTTCCAAGCATATGGACCGGTTGAGGGGGTGTGGGATCCCACATACCGTATCCTGCTGGGTCCATGGGGAGGATGCATGTGGGATTGGGTAATTCACCAAGACATCTGGGTTTACCTGGCACAAGTATTAAATCAATCTGATTTCTGCCTGGCCGTTGCCCCGGACATGCAAGGTCTGTTAAGTACCTGCCTTGTTCCTGTCTGCAAACCACCCAGCAACATCTGGGGTGTGAGACAGTAAAAGAAATGTGTTGTTTTAAGCTTACTGATAATAGTAATTGCATGCAATAGCAAATTGATATGCTGAAATGTTATGCTTAAGTCATTTGCCAGGATGTTTTTCCTTTTTAGTGAAATTATATTTAGTTATGGCTACCCTCAGGGTAGATAAAAACCCTCTTATAGTATGGGGTTTTAGTTTTAGTCCTTAGTGTTTTATTTTGCTGCTTTGTTTAGTGTGTACCCAATCTAGTGGCATTGTGCATGCTACCCTGCGAGGGTGCTCCGTTTAAACACCGCATCTATAATAGAAAAGGGGGGGGATGTAGGAATGCATAGCTCCCAAATTGCCAGCCCATGGTTACGGCACACTGTTTCCATGGCTACAAGGCAGGAGTGGCCTTCACCCCAGCGTCTGTGTTTTGGGAAACTTCTTGGCTGGCCTGTTTGTCTCCCTCGCAGCTGGCTTTCACGTGCACAAGATATGGGTTTGCTATCTCATGTTGTTGTACACTGTATGCTTTCCTTATGCGCAAGAATGTAACCAGTTAGAAGTGTTGTAAGCAGAGAGGTAGAAAGAATAAAAACCCCAGGAAAGTTTTCCTGGGAGGTTTTTCGGCTTGAGGCTTTTAAGGCTTTCTGGCTACCACAGACCTGGCGTTCTGTTTCCTTTCCTCTGTCGTCGCCACACCTTTCGCTAGCCCACTTCACTGGGGTAGTGCAGAAGCCAGGAAAGTTCCCCACAATAGTGGGACCATTCCCCCGCTTACACATTGAGCAGCCATCAGGGTGTTGTTACTACCAGGCTTAAATAGTGATCTGTTGGCCCTGCTGTCCAATCAGGGAGCACAGTCATTGTGGCCATGTCTACCCTACAAACTCATCTCAATGCAAGTTATGTTGGCATAAAGCCACCACAGTTACTATGCGTGCATACTTGGCTCTGTGTGTGTATGTGTGTGCGTGCGTGCGCTCACCAGGAGTCTCTGTCAATGCACAGTGCAGTGAACCATGACAAGGTATCCCACTGTGCAACCCACCACCATCCAGCACACTGCCTTTTGGGAAGTTTTGGCAATGCATGGTGGGAACAAAATGAGTCACCTGAGTGACTGGAAGTGTTGGTGTCAACTTCCCAGTTTTCAACTGTTGCCATCCCATAATGTCATCTGTATCCCATAATTTTTGTATCTTTTTAAAAAATCCCACAAACCTGTGCAGCCCTCTTTGCTGTCTGCCAGCTCTAACAAAAGCATGGAGCCTGCACAGCTCTGCAATATTGTCATAAGCGTTGCAAGAACTGGGTGCAAGATCCTGGAGTATTTGCAGAGCGGCAAGAAGAACCAGATTAGTGGAGGACATGACAATTTCTTGCAGAACAAATTGCTGTGGGACAGCGAAAACCAATTCATGGTTGTTTGTGGCATTCATGGAGCAGCTGCAGATGGTGGAGTGCCACTTCTAAACCTGAGAAAAGAGCACTGACTGTTGGGATTGCATGGTAATGAAGACTTGGGATGACAAGCAGTAGCTGCAGAACTTTTGGATGTGCAAGGCAACATTTCTGGATCTGTGCACTGAGCTGGCTGCAACCCTCCAGCACAGGGATACCAAAAGGAGATCTGTACTGACAGTGGACAAGTGAGTGGTGATTGCACTGTGGAAACTTGCAACACCAGATTGCTACTGGTCAGTCAGAAATCAATTGGGAGTTAGGAAATCCACAGTGGGGGCCATTAATTATCTCCTGCTGTGCAGGACTGTGACTGGGCAATGTGCAAGACAGCGGATGGATTTGCAGCAATGGTGTTTCCAAACTGCGGTGGAGCAATAGCCACCATGCATAGGGTGACCAGATATCCCGATTTTATAGGGACAGTCCCGATTTTTGGGTCTTTTTCTTATATAGGCTCCTATTACCCCCCACCCCATCCCGATTTTTCACATTTGCTGTCTAATCACCCTAACCATGCATATCCTGAGTTTGACACCAGTCCACCTTGCTGCAGAGTACATCAACAGAAAGGGCTACATTTCTATGGTTATGCAAGCATTGGTGGATCAGCAGGGACGCTTCACCAACATCCGTGTAGTGTAGTCAGGGAAGGTGCATGATACTCACATCTTTAAGAACACAGGACTGTTCAGAAAGCTACAAACAGGGACTTTTCCAACCAGCAGATTGGGAATGTTGAAATGCCAATAGAGATCCTGGGGGACCCAGCCTACCCCATGCTCCCCTGGCTAATGAAACTGTACATCAGCCACCTTAGCAGCACCAAGGAATGATTCAACTACCAGCTCAGCAGGTGCAGAATGACAGTCAAATATGCTTTTGGTCATCTGAGTGTTGTTTACTCATGGCATTCATAGAATCATAGAATATCAGAGTTGGAAGGGACCTCAAGAGGTCATCTAGTCCAACCCCCTGCTCAAAGCAGGACCAATTCCCAGCTAAATCATCCCAGCCAGGGCTTTGTCAAGCCGGGCCTTAAAAACCTCCAAGGAAGGAGACTCCACCACCTCCCTAGGTAACGCATTCCAGTGTTTCACCACCCTCCTAGTGAAATAGTTTTTCCTGATATCCAGCCTGGACCTCCCCCACTGCAACTTGAGACCATTGCTCCTTGTTCTGTCGTCTGCCACCACTGAGAACAGCCGAGCTCCATCCTCTTTGGAACCCCCCTTCAGGTAGTTGAAGGCTGCTATCAAATCCCCCCTCATTCTTCTCTTCTGGAGACTAAACAATCCCAGTTCGCTCAGCCTCTCCTCATAAGTCTCATTGGACCGCAATGAGAAAAATATCCCCATGATTATAGCTGCCTGCTTTGCCCTGCATAATATCTGTGAAGCAAAGGAGGGGGAAACTTTCTGCCAGGGGGTGGAGGTGGCACAGCTGTCTGCTGAGTTTGAACAGCCAGACACAAGGGCAATTAGAAGAGCTCAATGCGGAGCTATATGGCTCAGGGAGGCTTTGAAAGGCCATTTTAACAGTGAGCCATAGTAATGCATTTTGTTATACTGTGCTCTACCTGGTCCTGCTCTTTTGTGGCCTCTTAGGAATTGTGTAGTGATTGCTGTACATGTAGGCGTATAAGATTACACTGCTATACAGCCAAAATGCTTCTGAAATAAATGTAGTCAAACTTTACTAATTCTGGGTCACTGAGAACGAAAATGATGCTTAAAATTGTTGATTGGCTCTAGTTTTCAAGACTATTGGGTCAGTATATATGACCCTTGACTTGGGAATGGCGGAGGATAAGTGAGTTATAAAGGGAAGGGATCTCAATTTAAACCAGAAATGACTAAAATACATCTTTGACTGGATCTAACTTTGACTGGGTTTGGACAGTACTTGCTTTTTAGGCAAAACAATGAATGATGCAATCTGAAGCTGGTATTGCGTCATACATGATATGAATTGCATCATGTTATTCCTAGAAGTCATGGATGATGCAATCATAACGAAGCTTACATCACTCTGCTAAACAAATTGCCTTATATCAGCTCTAGAAATCATACAGTGTCATGCTCTCTTATTTGTCAGTGTTTGATTTTGCAAAGGGACACATTTCTGTTTAGCCAAAGTGAGCAGAGATGCCTCGTACTTGTGTGAACAGTGAAGATAACTTCTGCTATGTTTGTGGTGAAGTGACTTTTGCATCACATAAGCGCAGTATAACCACTATGGTTAAGAAAGCCTATCACCTTTATTTTGGCTGCAAAATTAGAGATCAGGACAAGAGGTGGTTCCCACACATATGCTGCAACACTTGTGCAACAAATCTTCGCCAGTGGTTGAACAGGAGAAGGAAATCTATGCCTTTTGCAGTGCCAATGATTTGGAGAGAGCCAACAGATCATACCAGCAATTGTTACTTCTGCATGGTGCCTCCAGTTGGGAAAGGTGTGTCAAAGAAGAAAAAGTGGACCGTGCTTTATCCAAACATTCCATCAGCTATATGCCCAGTACCCCACAGAGAAGGACTGCCGGTTCCTGATGCACCAGAATCATTCTCACTTGAGTCAGACGAGGAAGAGGAAGAGGATGAAACTTCTGGTCCTGAACCATCAATGTCACAGGACCCACATTTTCTCCCATCCTCCTCCTCTGAACCACACCTCATAACGCAAGGTGAACTGAATGACCTTGTCAGGGATTTGGAACTACCCAAGAGTAAGGCAGAGCTGTTGGGCTCCAGACTACAGCAGTGGAATCTCCTGGCAGGTGATGTTAGGGTTTCCAAGTTCCATGACTGTCACAAGGATCTTGTCCCATTCTTCTTCATGGAAGGTGATCTTGTAGCCTGCAACAACATCGATGGTGTGATGGCAGCCCTCAACATCGTTCACGATCCAGATAAGTGGAGACTGTTCATTGATTCATCGAAGACGAGTCTTAAAGCTGTTTTACTGCATAATGGCAATGTTTTGCCATCAATTCCAGTTGGTCATGCAGTCCATATGAAGGAAACCTAGGACAACATGAAACGACTTTTGAGGTGCATAAACTATGACCAACATCAGTGGCAGCTTTATGGTGATTTGAAGGTTGTTGCTCTCTTGCTTGGTCTGCAGACTGGATACACAAAGTACTGCTGTTTTCTCTGCGAATGGGATAGTCCTGCAAGAGATTCCCACTACATCAAGAAAGATTGGCCACTCCAACAGTCATTGGAGCCTTGGAGGAAAAGTGTTCAGCATCTTCCACTTGTTGAATCAAGGAAGATTTTGTTACCACCCTTACACATCAAGCTGGGTCTGATGAAGAACTCTGTCAAGGCCATTGACAAAACACAAGCAGCTTTCAAGTACCTCCGTGGAAAATTTCCAAGGTTAAGTGAAACTAAGATAAAGGAAGGTGTCTTTGTTGGTCCTCAGATTTGTGAACTTCTTCGAGATGATGCATTTGACCATGCACTGCTTGGCAAGGAAAAGATGGCATGGAAAGCCTTCCAGTTGGGGCAATAAATTTTCTCAGAAACAACAAGGCAGACAACTACAGGTTGTTGGTGGAAAACCTCCTCAAGGCATACAAAAGCCTTGGTTGCAACATGTCACTAAAGATATATTTTTTGCACTCTCATCTAGATTTTTTTTTCCACCGAACTGCGGAGCAGTGAGCGACGAGCACGGCGAGTGATTTCACCAGGACATTGCAACAATGGAGAAACGCTATCAGGGCAAATGGAGCCCATCAATGCTTGCAGACTATTGCTGGACAGTGACAAGAGATGCTCCATTTAATGAATACAAGAGACAAGCCAAGAAGCGCCGAGTAGACACTGAATAGGACTAAACTATGTACATAATAGTTTTTTGCCTTTTGTTTCATAATAAATTTTATTTATAACCCTTTTACTGATTTTTAAAGTGTTACATAAACAGGACAGGTGAAATATTATCATGTAAAGCAACCATAAACACATGAAAAGACCTAGGTTTACAATTTATGATTAAAACTCTACCATCTACACAATATACATAGACATAAAATGTAAAAACTTAAATATCTTAGAAACAGTAGCCAGTTGTTTTAATTGTCATATTTTAATTCAGCACATCAAAATACATAATAAATAGCACATTTTATCTCTGAATCAGATGACTTCTCAAAAATTGTAGACCAGTGTTATCAATCAATACAGCTGTTACTTTTGTTTATGAATGAGCCTATGAATTGTGTGACACTGTGCAATAACAAGTACGTGGTTGCTTTCAGACCTGTTAAGCACTTGATAGCAGTTGATGCAAACTAAAAGATGAGTTAAGTTTTAAATAGACATTTCCTAACAAAGTTCAGGTTTCAGAGTAGCAGCCGTGTTAGTCTGTATCCGCAAAAAGAACAGGAGTACTTGTGGCACCTTAGAGACTAACAAATTTATTAGAGCATAAGCTTTCGTGGACTACAGCCCACTTCTTCGGATGCATATAGAGTGGAATAAATGTTGAGGAGATATATACACACACACACACACACACAGAAAGCATAAACAGGTGGGAGTTGACTTACTAACTCTGAGAGGCCAATTAAGTAAGAGAAAAAAACTTTTGAAGTGATAATCAAGATAGCCCAGTACAATTGTTAGGTAAAAAGCAAGTCCTTACTCACCTCTCCAGCACCCGAGTTCGTGCGGAGTTGGTATAAGGCTCACAATCTGTCAGAGACCAGACACTAATTCGTTGATCAACGGGCTCACACTATCCTTAGCTTGAAAGACTTCAGAATAAGTGTGGCAAGTTTATTAGGGGTGAGCATCAATATTTATACACAGAAGTAAACAAAGTGATTAACAGATCATAATGGTCATGTATAAGCAATCAAGATTCTACAGGATAAAACAGGTTAAAATGTAAATTCAGCAAGAGAAAAGGGGAGATGGCTACTTAAGGGGAGGGGGGTGTCATGAGTAGTTCGCAGGTCAGAGCTTTGATTAAAAGTTCAGACAGAGACATCAAGTCTGGGTTAAGTTTAAGCTCATCAAAAGTTCAGACTCAACATTCCTCCATTTGTAGCTTTGGGATAACTATTTACCAAAAGCTACACCCCATTTTAAGGAGCCAAGGGCCGCTTGGCAATTTCAGCCTGGGCCAACTCGAAGACAGTAAGGCCCTTGGCTGAAGTAGGAAAAGAATAAACTGACCCACATGAGTCTATGAGGGAGGGGACACACTGAATACAGCAACACAGTATTATAAGGATTACTATGGCCCCAACAATACCCACCAAGAGTTTTTTTAACCCACCCAAATCCAGGCAGCCAATTCCATAAGGCTCCCCACCAATCATAAGGTGGCTGGCCAGAGGAGTAGTTCTTAGCCATTTCCCTTAGATGTTTGGTACGTTGAAAAGTGTCAGAGTAGGTGTCATTTACAAAAACACAGCATTTTTCATTTATGAGGGTGCAAGTTCCTCCCTGGGCTGCTAACATTATGTCTAAAGCCATTCGGTTTTGCAAAGCTAACTGGCGCAGCTGGGACATTTCCCCGGCCTGATTCTCAAATAGGGTCGCAGTTTCATTGGTTAAAGATTCTAGTAGTCCCTGTAGACGGATGACACCACCCCTCAAGCTAATGAGACCAGCCCATCGCTGCCACGACAAACCATCACGGATATTAATATCTCTGAAGGTTTCACGGATGTTACGAACGTGGGGAAAATGAGGGGGAGTGAGGGAGATGCGAGAAGGCGGTGTTAACCATGCTAAATAACATGACCCTGCCCAATCAGGGGAGAGAAAGTAATAAGCTTTGGGCCCGCACACCCAGTATGTTGCATACAATGCGTTTTGGGTATTCCATTTCTCAAAGTAGGAGGTAACCCACCACCCGTTGGACCACTGTTCCCCTGGTAACGCAGAGGGGTCATTGTGCGAACTGCAGAGGCACAATTTGGTAGTGGTGTTTTCAAAGGGCAGTGTAGTACTGCTTGAGCAGTTGTAGAAGGCAATCGTATGTCCCTTAGCAATTAGTTGGACACCCTCGTGATCTGAGCAGGGCTTCTTAAAAGCTGACTCTGAAGGCTTGCCCACCCATGAAAAAGTTGGATCGGGGTGAGGGATCCAAATATGGGATAAGTGGGATGCGCAGGGCTTGAAGCCAAGATTTTTACTAAAGGCGGTGCCATTAAAATACATGTTGCATTTACTTGTTCCCACAAAAGTTGACCCCTTTTCTTTAACAAAACACAGTGATCCTGTCTGATTGGTTACCCTGAGATATCTGTTAATTGGCACTCCTGTTTTGTCCCATGTAAGATTGTGTTGGACTGGATCTTTTACTCTAGCCGGTGGCATCCAAGTCATATTAGCAGTGGTCAGGGGAATGGGTGTGAAGGGGAGTCCCTGTTCTGCATTTACTGGAAATTGAGTACATACCCAGCAATTACTTCTATTTCCTAAAATACGAGTTTTAACCTCGTGGAAATATCTAATCTTCATAAGCAGAAAATAAACTAAAAAGGCATAATAAAAAACATACAGTTGTCAGAATAAAAGGTCCTCTCATTTTTGCCGAGTCAATTTAAGTCTGATGTCTGAAAGAGGTAAGCTGGTCCACTGGTCGGAGGCAGTGTCCTCAGTGGTGGCAAGAGCTGCTGGTCCGTCACTGTGGTCCACTACGGCTGGCTTGACGTGGGAGTGGTGGATCCAGGATTTGCGTCCTTCCAGGAACACTGCAGTCTGGGTTGTTAAAAGAACCTGGTGGGGTCCAGTAAACCTCGGCTGGAGGGTGTCGCCACGAACGAACTTTTTGGCCCAGACGAAGTCCCCTGGTTGGAACGGGTGGATCTGTTCTTCCAGCGGCACGGTCTGGGAAAACTGCGAGGCTTTCCAAAGGGTACGGAGGCGAGCCTGTAGGGAGAGAAACTGGCACGCGGTCATATGATCCCCTCCCAATAATGAAACATCAGCACGTGGTAGCGCCCCGCCTTTGAAAGGGGGTGTCCATAGAGCAGTTCAAAGGGGGATAATCCCAATACACGGGTTGGGCGAGTACGAAGGTGAAACAGGACCAAGGGAAGTACCTGAGGCCACTTTAACCCTGTTTCCTGACAGTATTTAGCCAATGTAAACTTAAGCTCCCTATTCATACAATCAACTTTCCCGCTAGACTGGGGGTGGTAGGGTGTATGAAAGGAGTGTGAAATGCCCAGTCCTTGTTCTAAACGGCCAAGGACATGACCAGTAAAGTGAGGTCTGCGATCTGAGTCAAGCACGAGAGGGATGCCAAAACGGGGTACAATGTCTAAGGAGAATCTTCGCCACTGTGGCAGCAGTACAATTAGCAGTAGGAAAAGCTTCGACCCAGGAAGTCAGAGGGCAAACCAAAACAAGGAGGTGCTTTTTCCCCAAAAGCCTTTGGCATATCTGCAAAGTCAATTTGAAGATGTTGAAATGGAGCAGCAGGCGGAGGTCTTCCACCCTTAATTTTGTTAAGAGGCAGAGCAGGTCCATTACGCTGACATGTGCTGCATGCTTTCACTATTGACAGGCAGTAGGGTTGAATGCCTGGAGCATACCAAAAGTGAGCGATGGTGTCCACAAGGGCGTGCGTGCCGTAGTGACCCCCCTTATCATGGTGCCAGCGAACTGCCACGGGGTATGTGGAGCAAGGGAGGCAGGCTTGGCCATCCTGCATAAGCCAGGTCCCTTTGACCAGAGTGGCTCCGAGGCTCTCCCACGACTGTAGTTCAGCAGTGGGTACTGGTACAGGGTGCGGTGGAGTAAAGGAGGAGGCTGCAATAGCCAACGTGGGCATGGCTAAGGGTAAGACGGCAGCCGTCTTGGCGGAGGTGTCAGCCAGGGCATTCCCACGGGTGACGGGGCTATCATCTTTAGTATGGGCCCGGCAGTGAACTACAGCCAGAACCGAGGGTTCTTGGAGGGCGTCCAAAAGCTTGTGGATGAGGGGGAGGTGCTGAATGGGTTTACCGGCAGCTGTCTGGAAACCTCGAAACTTCCAGAGGTGGATGTGACAATGCACAACTCCAAAAGCATACTTGCTATCAGTAAAAATGGTAACGGTCTTACCAGCGGCCAACTGGCAAGCTCGGGCCAGGGCATAGAGTTCGGCGGCTTGGTCTCCCCAGTTGCCTGGCAGTGAGGCGGCCTCTTGAATGTCCCATTCAGAGGTGACTGCATAACCGGTGAAACGCTTGCCATCAACATAGAAGGAGCTTCCGTCCGAGAAGAGGATGCAATCAGGGTTGTCCAGTGGCACGTCAAACAGGTTGTCCCTTATCTGTAAGATGCTATAAACTACTTCCACACAGTCGTGCTGATCCTGGAGGACTGGCAGGTCAGGAAGCAAGGTAGCTGGATTAAGGGGCCCACACCTTTCAAAAATTAAGTTAGTGTCTTCTAAGAGTTCGGCCTCTAGCTGTTGCTGACGATGGGCCGAAAAGACTTGGGTTGTGCCCCTACGCAGAAGGGCTGACAAGGCATGAGAGGTCCAAACCGTGGTAAAATGACCCAGGGTCAGGCTCTCAAAGGTTGTTGGTTTTTTTTTTTTTGCTTGGGGCGGCAAAAAACCTAGAGCCGGCCCTGATCAGGGAACCCCACTGTTCCTCACAGCCTCTCATTGGGCTCTTCTCCACTGGAGTCATTTCAGGGCCCTGGTCCTGCGACACATTAGGTCCTGTGACACATTTCCCATGTTCTCTTCCTTCAGAACAGAGACTGTAGGCTGGGTCTTGCCTTCAGCAAAAGGGTTGTTCAAGCCCCATGAATGTTTTCCCATTTCTATCGCATGGGCCTCAGTCCTGCTTCCTTGTCTGACCCAGGTTTGCCAACTACAGGGAGGCCAGGGTCTATGATAGTACCAGTACTGCTTTCCCGAGTTAGTTTTTTTCAGGGCAATACCTTCTTATGTGGCCCATTTCCCCGCAATAGAAACAAATTGTCCTGGGGGCAGCCTTCCAAGCCCTAAACTGAGTCCCGATGGTTCTCTGTTCCACCTTCACTACAGCCTGGGTCTCAGCCATTCATGGCCAGGTGTCTTGGTCAGCCTGGACTTCTCTGGTCTTGGTGGCGCTCAAGGCAACTGGTCTGGCCTTACAACCATGGCTTGTATCAGGGTAAACCCATCTCGCCTGCCCCACTTGCCCATAGTACCTGCCGCTCCACAGTGGGGGTCTTCCGACTCTTTCCTCTGTGGCGGCTGGGCCTGGGTGGACACTGTTGTGGCTGCTGAGCTCCCTACCAAGTGTGAGACTGGTGATCCTGGAGTTGCTACTGTTGAAGCTCCTCCAGGGTTTCGCCATGGCCGTGCTGTTGCTGACCACTTTCTGGAGCTTTGCAGCTCCTGAAGCCTGCTGCCTTACAGCTCTTATCTGCTTTTCCATGGTCCCCTTGTTTGCAGGGGCTGATCCGAATAATCCCCACTTCCAGTACTAGTGTAACGGGGTTGCACTCACCTCTCGCGAGCACCCCCTGGCTGAGTGTGTATGCCTACACTCTCTCTGTGTTTGTGGTGGGTCTTCAGTGATTCAGCCCTCCAGCCAAGTCATATACAATCTGAGAGATAAAAGCAATGCAAACCCCTTTCGGGTACAAGTCCAACAGGGGCCTCTCAGTTTGTCCCTGCTCTGCACTAGAGCTGTGCCCCAAGGCTCCTTCCCTGGAGGTAGTGTCTTTGCCCTCTCAGGGCCTTTCTGGCCCCCCGCTCTTCAGCTGGGCCACTACAGTTCAGTTCCCCTTCTGGGGTGCCTCAAAGTGCAGGCCACTTTCCCAGTGGCTGGTTGGTGGGGCAGACCCAGGCCCACCCTCTACTCCAGGTCCCAGCCCAGGGACCCTGTAGATAGCAGCCATCCACAATGTCCCTTTAAATAAACTGTGATGCTGCTATAATTCCCTAGGCCACTTCCCCATGGCTCCCGCACATTCTTCATCCTTACCTCAGGGCCTTGTCCTTGTGCAGTCCCAACAGCCAGCCTGGAGCACCATCCACTCTCCTCCAGCTCTAGTAAGGAACTGAACTCACTGTGGCCCTGCAGCTCTTCTTATACTGACCTGCTGGGCCCTGATTGGCTGCTTCCCATGCAGCTGCTCTAGGCAGCTTGAAGGATCTCTCTACTGCCCTTCTCTGGGGCAGGGGGTAGGAGTGCCACAAGGCCTCCAGCAGGGGGCCTCAGGGCTAGTCCATCCCGTCACAGTGCCTATTGAGGAGAATACGAACGCTCACAAGGATTACCCCAGGAACTGTGGACAGTGGAAACCTCTCAGAGATAGCACGTACCCAATGGAGACTGTTTCACCCATGTCACAGTAAAACATCATTCCAACAAGCTGGAAGAAGATATAAAAGTAGGAAGTGACATCATCACTTGGCCTCACTCCCCCCCTACAAACAGCACCTGGAAACACCTTAGGAACAAAGACTGAATGGGGGAAGGAGGTCCCACGCAGGAAAAAATAAAGCCTGCCTGTGTACGGAAGCTTGGTGGACTGTTTGTACTATTTAAAAGGGCGAGATATTGCTTGGTTCAAGTCCTGTCTAGTTTATAAAGGTTAGACTGCATTTTTGCTTATTTCTTAGGTAATCTGCTGTGATCTGTACTCTCACTATTTATAGGTTTCAGAGTAGCAGCCGTGTTAGTCTGTATCCGCAAAAAGAACAGGAGTACTTGTGGCACCTTAGAGACTAACAAATTTATTAGAGCATAAGCTTTCGTGGGCTACTGCATCCGAAGAAGTGGGCTTGGGAAACCTGCTTAGGAACAAAAACTGGTGCATTGAGGGAGAGGTGGACTGAGTAATAAACTTATACCGGTTATGCTTTTGACCGGGGCAAAACGGTAAAGTTCTGGGGTCCTTGGCTGTGGAGTTGGGGAGAAGAAGCCTTCATGTAACTGCAGCTGGGTTTGTCCTTGCCTGTGGCAAGGTTTGTGTGAGTGCAGGACAGGGAGTGGTCTGCAGCTTGTCACAGCAGCACAATGTGAGACACAGCCCAGACTGGTGAGATAGAAGGCTCAGTGGTATCCCAGTTCCAGGTTGCACCCTGGGGGGAAACCTATCACAGGCAGGCGCTGCCGAACAGCTGTGACTGGTAAGTGCTGAGCACCCACTATTTTTTTTCCGAGGGTGCTTGAGTCCCAGAGTCGGTGCCTATGCCTGGAGCAGAGCAGACAAGGGCCAGACATCTTGACTTTAGTAAGGCTTTTGATACTGTCTCGCATGACCTTCTCATAAACAAACTAGGAAAATACAACCTAGATCAGGCCTGCACAACATGCGGCCCGGGGGCCACATGCGGCCCGCGTGGGCTCATTGTGCGGCCCGCGGGGGTTGAGTAGATGGGCTCACTGTGCGGCCCGCGGGTGGAGGGGGGGGTGAGTAGACAAGCAGCGGGTGAGGGAGGGGGGCTGAGTAGGTGAGCGAGCGGGCAGTGGCAGGGAATGAGTAGGCGATCCGGGAGGGTGGAGGGCTGAGGAGGCAAGTGGGCGGGCAGTGGCGGGGGGTGAGTAGGCGAGCCGGGGCAAAGGAGCTGAGGAGGCGAGTGGTGAGTCGGTTGCTGACCTGTTCTACTGATCTGGTCTTGCTTCCATCCCCTCTCCCAGGGCCGGCTCCAGGCACCAGCAAAACAAGCAGGTGCTTGGGGCGGCACATTTCTAGGGGCGGCATTCTGGCGCTGGCCATCATAGATGCCGACTCCGGGGCATGGGAAAAAAGCACCCTCGCTGCCCCAGCTCGCCTCCGCTCCGCCTCCACCTGCTCCCCTGAGCGCGCCGCCACCGCTCCGCTTCTTCTCCCTCCCTACCAGGCTTGCTGCGCGCGAAACAGCTGTTTTGCGCAGCAAGGTTGGGAGGGAGAAGAAGCCAAGCGGCGGGGCGCTCGGGGGAGGCGGTGGAGGTGAGCTGGAGTGGGGAGGGTTCCTCTACCCCCCAGTTAGTTCCTGCACCCCCCACCTTAGCTCACCTCCGCTCCGCCTATTCCCCTGAATGCGCCGCTGCTCCGCTTCTCCCCCCTCCCTTCCAGGCTTGCCACGCGCGAAACAGCTATTTCACGCAGCAAGGCTGGAAGGGAGGAGAAGCCGAGCGGTGGGCGCTCGGGGGAGGCGGTGGTGGTGGAGCGGAGGTGAGCTGGAGTGGAGAGCGGTTCCTCTAACCCCCCCATTACTTCCTGCGCCCCCCCACCCTAGCTCACCTCTGCTCCACCTGCTCCCCTGAACGCGCTGCTGCTCCGCTTCTCCGCCCTCCCTCGCCTGAGAGGGACGGGGGAGAAGCAGAGCGGCGGCATGCCCGGGGGAGCAGGCGGAGCGGAGGTGAGCTAGGGCGGGACATCACGGGGGGCCCGTAGGAAGCAATGGGGGCAAGAAATGCGGCACGCCAGGAGAGGAGGCGGTACTGGGGATTTGGGGAAGGGGTTCGGAAGGGGTGGAGTTGGGGTGGGGCCGGGGGCACGAAAAAGAAAGAGGAGGCGGCCAAAAATTTTTTTGCTTGGGGCGGCAAAAATCCCTGCCCTCTCCAAGCGTTGCAGCTGTCCAGAGGTGCCTGCCTTCCACGCCTTCCTCATTCACACCTCATTCATTCAACAGGGCAATTGATTACAAAGTGGGGGGGAAGATCTTATTCTACTTCTAGCAAAAAGACATTTTTCTTTTACCTTAATTATACTACCTTAGGGGCCGCTATAACATATTACCGAGGTTCAATACTGCTGTTTCGGTGGGGCGGCGCTGGGGAAGAGGGTTTAATTCCGTGGAGCAGATGGCGCAGGGGGGGGGGGGGTTCGGCGGCGCTGGGGAGGTTGTTTCCGTGGGGTGGGCGGTGCTGGGGGGGTTGTGTTTCAGGGGGGCTGGGTGGCGCTGGGGGGGGGTTGGCGGTGCTTGGGGGGTTTCGGCCCTCAGTTGTTTTCTTTGGAGTAATGTGGCCCTCGCCGCTTTACGAGTTGTGCAGGCCTGACCTAGATGGAGCTACTATAAGGTGGGTACATAACTGGTTGGACAACCATTCCCAGAGAGTAGTTATCAGTGGTTCACAGTCAAGCTGGAAGAGCATAACGAGTGGGGTCCCACAGGGATCAGTTCTGGATCCAGTTCTGTTCAATATCTTCATCAGTGATTTAGATAATGGTATAGAGAGTACACTTTGTAGATGATACCAAGCTGGGAGGGGTTGCAAGTCCTTTGGAGGACAGGATTATAATTCGAAATGATCTGGACAAACTGGAGAAATGTTCTGAAGTAAATAGGATGAAATTCAATAAGGACAAATGCAAAGTAGTCCACTTAGGAAGGAACAATCAGTTTCACACATACAAACTGGGAAATGACTGCCTAGGAAGGAGTACTGCAGAAAGGGATCTGCGAGTTATAGTGGATCACAAGCTAAATATGAGCGAACAGTGTAATACTATTGCAAAAAGAAAAAGAAAAGAAGCAAACATAATTCTGGGTTGTATTAGCCGGGAGTGTTGTAAGCAAGACACAAGAAGTAATTTTCCACTCTACTCCATGCTGATTAAACCTCAACTGGAGTATAGTGTCCAGTTCTGGGTGCCATATTTCAGGAAAGATGTGGACAAATTGGAGAAAATCCAGAGAAGAGCAACACAAATGATTAAAGGTCCAGAAAACATGACCTATGAGGGAAGATTGAAAAAACTTGGTTTGTTGAGTCTGAAGAAGAGAAGACGGAGAGGAGACATAATGATAGCTTTCAAGTACGTAAAAGGTTGTTACAAAGAGGAGGGAGAAAAGTTGCTCTCCTTAGCCTCTGAGGATAGGACAAGAAGCAATGGGCTAAAATTTCAGGAAGGACGGTTTAGGTTGGACATTAGGAAAAACTTCCTGACTGACAGGGTGGTTAAGCACTGGAATAAATTGCCCAGGGAGGTTGTGGAATCTTCGTCATTGGAGATTTTTAAAGGCTAGTTAGACAAACACCTGTCAGGGATGGTCTAGATAAGTGGTGCAAGTAAAACTCATGTCTTACCAGTACAGGGGTGGGAGCACCAGCTAAGGGGGGCATGTGACCTCCCCATGTGACCCTCCATGTGACTCCTCACCGCCTAGCCCAGGGCCCTCACGCTCTTTCCGTCCCCTCCCCACATCCATCCCATGTTACCTGGGATGGGAGGGGGCTCTGTCCTCCTCCTGCTGCACAGGAGACAGGGCTGGGAGGGGTGAGTCTGGCAGGGCAGTACAGCCACTGGAGGAGCTGCTGGCATTCTGCTCCTTTCCCCGCTGCTGCCCTTGCCAGCGGGAAAGGAGCAGAACTCCCAGCCCTCTCCTCCAGACAGGCTGCTGCTGTATCTTTCTGGTACGCTGTACTGGCTATAAATAGCTTGCTGGTACGGCATACTGGAGTGTACTGGCCTACTTGCACTGCTGATCTAGATAATATTTTGTCCTGCCATGAGTGCAGGGGACTGGACTAGATGACCTCTCGAGGTTCCCTCCAGTTCTCAGATTCTATGATTCTCTGAAGCAGGAAGCAGGTATGATGCAGCTTCAGATGTGGAGCACATTGAGCAGCCACTGTGCTGATGTTGGTACCAGGCTTAAATAGGGATCTATTGGCCCTTCTGTCCAATCAGAGAACACGGTCACTTAGTGAGGTCACTGAGTGGCCCAGCCAAGCTCATTGGGTTGCTAGGCAACCACGCCAGGAGCCAGCTGAGTTCCTGCCACCACCTGTGCCTTCTGCCAGCCTGTTCAGTTGGGATGGCGATCTTCTTACTCCTGAATCCTGTACAGGCCTGGAGGGGAGCCAGCAGGCACTGGAGGAGGCTACTGACATGGGTCCCCAGAGAAGCTTTGCCACCTGAGCAGCTGCAGCACATCCTGGGTCCCTACTCAGGGGAGTTTTTTGATCACTCCCAGAAGAGCAGCCTGCTGCAGAACCAGCAGCAGAAATGAAAGAGGCAGATGTTACCCCAGAGCCTGATAAATTTCTAGCTCCATGTTTGTATTAATATAGGAATCGGAGGGATTTCTGATTTATGAACCAATGCAAATGTTATTACCAGCTGCAGGTAGCAGCGTGCATCTGCTAATGGCAGATTGCATGCCATTGGCTTAGCATCCCCCTGCTCCCACCCTCCCCACTCGGAATTCAGAATGGAGACTGGGAAGTGCAAACCATGAAACAAGCATTTAAAAATGAAGTTTTAATAGAAACTTGAACGTTCTTGCTACAATGTGCTGGCGTGTTAAAAATATGAACTCTATATTGCCCTCCCTGTCACTAAGCCTCTCCATACCAGCCCAACAATTTCCTGAGCCACCTGTGAACAGGAGATATGTGTGAAATGTAGTCCATTTACAAAGGTAGTGCATTTAAGCTAACTGTAGTCCATGTAGCCCACAAGTGACAAAATCATTTATCCAAATTGTACTGGAGGAGGGGGGCAGCTGTGGAGTTCTTGTCAAGTCCTTATTAGCTTGTGTATTTGCATGCAGTCATAACAGGCTGTATCAGAAGCCATGTGTGGCATTGCACTCCATAGGCTTTATGGAAATATGATTATGAATATGACATAACTGGAATATGCTTTATGCTAAATACCCCTTGTATGGTGTCATTAGAAAGCTTGTAATCTACTAAGTGTATTCATCCTATTTGTTTGCTTGTATTATTTCTATATCTGGAGTTAGGAGGATAAGATATAAACTTGTATCCCTGATGTAAACGTATTAAGTGGGGGCCATTAAGGGTGCTCCAGAAACAATCAGTTGTAAATATCCTTAGTTACTTGAAAGCCTTCCTGTGAACGAGTGGGCCAGCCCATGGGGAATGGAGACTAGGGGTCTCACAGTGACATGTGACCATGTCACCTGATAATGAAATCCATCTTAAATCTGGTACTTTTCCATTTAGAAGAAGGGGTGGGGACCCAGAGAGACAAAAGATTCCCGCTTTGTGCCAAAGCTATAAAAGAGGGTGGAGCAGTACAAAAGGGGCGGCTAGTCCTGAGAAAACCCCTGCTTACCACCTGAGATGTCTGTTGGAACTAACAAGGACTGTACTGGGGAAAGGATTGGGCCCAGACTAGGAAGGAGTCTAGTCTGTGAAAGAAGCTTATTGGAACATCTCTGAGGGTGAGATATTACCTGTAGTCAGTTTCTTAATGTATTAGGCTTAGACTTGCGTGTTTATGCTTTATTTTGCTTGGTGACTTACTTTGTTCTTTCTGTTGTAACTTAAAGCCACTTAAATCCTACTTTTATACTTAATAAAATCACTTTTGTTTGTTAATAAACCTAGAGTAAGTGATTAATACCTGGGGGAGCAAACAGCTGTGCATATCTCTCTATCAGTGTTATAGAGGGTGAACAATTTACGAATTTACCCTCTATAAGCTTTATACAGAATAAAATGGATTTATTTGGGTTTGGATCCCATTGGGAGCTGGGTTTCTGGAGATAGGTAACCTGCTGAGCTGTTTTTAGTTAAAGTCTGCAGCTTTGGAGGCGTGAACGAGACCTGGGTCTGTGTTGCAGCAGGCTAGCATGTCTGGCTCAACAGGCAGGTTTCTGGAGTCCCAAGCTGGCAGGGAAAATGGGCTCAGAGGTAATTCCAGCACATCAGGTGACAGTCCCAAGGGGATCTCTGTGACCGAACTTGTCACACCATGGAGAGGCATGCTGTTGATTCCCCCACAAATTTTGACCCAATCCTGGGTGCTGATAGCTGCAAACTTTTCCTGTAGCAGGAACTCTAGCTAGATAGTCACATTTCAGGGAAGGGCATATTTTGGGGTGCCACTTAGGTATGTGACCAGCCCACACCATTCAATCACCATAAACTTGAAAACTTCTGTGGAATATATGGCTGGCTTGCCACTGAGCTTGGAATAAAATATCCCTTTGCCATTCTAGAACCACAAAAATTGTTATATCCTCCAAAATGTGGAATGCTTGAAATGATAGAGAAGGCTTATGTAAGGCACGCTCCCCCACTACCCCCCAAAGCCCAAAGTGGTCTGCCATTTCTAAACAAAACCAATTGTGATTTTTAACTTACCATTCTTTGTACACTCTTTTCAGCTCCTGGGGTCTGAGGCGTTCCACTCACAATATACTGAAATTCAGTTTTACAAAGTATCATTTTTTGGTCTTGAGATTCCAGAGATGTTTCCTGTGCTTACACACTGAACCATCTGTGAATTACTACAACAATAATGTTCTCTTTTATGTCTGCTTTCAGGTCCCTCAACCTCAACTGGACTTTGTACCCTCGGCAGCCTATGCACACTCTAGCAGAACCCTGGGTCTCCACACCATCACGGACCAGTCCAAGAGGAAGTAATTCCTTAATTAACTCATTGACACACTGGACAGGACCAACAAGCAGATCCAATACCAATAGGGTGACCAGATGTCCCGATATAATGTACAAATGCCTAAGTGTCAACGATATGAATTTATTTTGGTTATGGTATGTTTATTTTCTGGTTGGATTGAAATCTTTCCTTGTCGCAAGGCTGACTCACTGTTTGTTGCCAAATGTTTGTTAAATCATATTATGCCTGCCAAGGGAATTCCTGCCACTCTGTCCAGTGACCAGGGAACACATTTTACCGGACAACTTGTTCAGCACCTGTATTACATATCACACACCTGTTGTACTGTCCCTACCACCCACAGAGCGCAGGTGTAGTTGAAAGACGAAATGGTGTACTTGCTAAAATTTGTGACTCTACAGGGTTAAGCTGGCCAGCAGCCCTACCACTGGCCCTTATGGAAATGCGGTCCACTCCATGCCAAAGGCATAAATTGAGTCCTTTTGAAATTGTTATGGGACGCCCTATGCGAGCTATAGCTACCATTACTCCAGTCCCAGACTTGAACTTGACTCACAGTACGCTCCTTCAATATTGCAAGGGACTAATGCAAACTGTAAGACACTTCCATTCACAGGTTCGAGCCGCCTGACCGATGGAACCCACCTCTGACGCTTGCCACGACCTCGAGTCAGGTGATTGGGTACAACACCACCATTGAAAACACGCCTTGGAGCCCCGGTTGAAGGGTCCTCATCAGGTACTGCTTACTACCCAGACGGCTGTTAAACTATCTGGCATCGCAACGTGGATACATGCTTCGCAGTGTAAAAAGGCACCACTCCCAGCGAACCAATCATCACCTCAGGACCAAGCAGAGTCAATTTTGACTCCAGAAGAAGACGTAGAGGAACAGCCTGCAATCTACCTTACAATCTATGCTCTCGTAAAGGTTGCCAGAAGCAGACGACGACCTAAAGCAAGGCCCAAGAAGGAGCAGTAGTGAGCTAGCGCCTGCTGCCTGGTGGACGTAAAACCGTGACTGCGGTTCCCTCAGTTGAGATTGTCAGAACCAGAAGGGCCTTGCCTCCAACATGCGCCTCTGGTGGCGCCTGTTCCTCGGCTGCTGGTGTCTTAAGGTCTGAGGAGTCCACAATGACAATTCTTTTATCCAGCAGCAAGTGTTGATACCTCAGACCCTTAATATCTCTAATTGCTGGGTCTGCAGCCACATCCCAGCCGACTCTCAAGCTGGTGTTCCTGTCCTGGGAATCCCACTCAATTCCCCAGACCTCACTGGAGGACCTCGTCCGTTTAACAAAACATGGAACAGCAATGACAATTGGGAAGCAGTGGGAATAAATGTATCTAAATGGATAAGTGTGGTGGAGGGAAAAGGTCATTGGGTGTTGGGTGTGTAATGGGACAGGTGACCTGGGAAGGAGCAGTTGCCTTCAGTATATTGTGACCAATGGTGTATAGGATTATTCGAACAAAACTAAAAAGTGGCAGTCCGGGTATGGGGATATGACTTTTTTCTCAACTTGGATCAAATAGAGAAAACAATCTTATGTTCCCCCAACAGTAACCTTAGCGAGAACAATACAGTCTTTCAATGCCATGCAAATAACACCACTCCTTGTAAGGAGAATTACCATGTGCCCTTTGGGAGATATTATTCCTCTTTTGCAAGCACCTACATGGCAAATGGGTGCAACCGACCCTTTCTGGCCTTGATAGGGCATCATTGGGTTTGTGGGACCAAAGCTTATACCGTGTTACCAGCTAACTGGTCAGGTATCTGTTATCCTGCCCGACTCTTCCCACAATTCCGAGTGCTAGAGTCCTTCCCATGAGAACGCCTCCATAATGTCAGGCGGAAAAGAAGGGACTTATCAGATGCCCAATGGTATGTAAATAACATAAGCCCCTTAACCTGGGAAGAGGCTATTGGCAGTTCCTTTATCCCATTTGGGGGAGTAATACACCATGCAAAAAGGCTCCTGAGGTTACAAGCAGTAGTCGAAATAATGGCAAATGAAACTGGAGAACGTTTAAGAGCCCTGGCCAAAGAAACAGGGGCAATCCAACAGATGGCTCTCCAAAACCGTCAGGCATTGGACATAGTGCTGGCAGCCAAAGGAGGAACCTGTGCTCTCATTGGAAAAGAATGTTGTGTGTTCATACCTGAAAACACCAATGAGGTAATAGATCATGCTAGCCACTTAGAACAGATTGCATATCTTCCCCATGAAGAGCCGAGTTCTTTATGGAAGTGGCTAAGTAACCTGTTTAATTTCTCTGGCATAGGAGGCTGGTTGTTTCAGGGAGCCTTGACTATCCTGTTTGGAATCCTAATGATTTTTATATGTTTTCAGTTAATCTCCTGTTGTATCCAAAATTGTGTAAGACATGCCACGCAGGTAGCTGCCCCAAACCAGGATTTGATTATTCTAAATATCACTGATGAACAAAGAGACAAAGAACGGTTGATATGTGGAACCCAGTCATTGTTGGTCATTGCATAGCTTGACCAAAAGGAGGGATTGTGAAAGTAGAATGAATTATATTGTAGAAGTAGAATGAATTAAAGAAATGCTGTATGTTCCTTTAAGCGGAATGAGGAATGTTGAGATAAAGTTGTCAGGAAGAGGAACATTAAGATATTGAACAATGGGTCCACTTAAGCTGATGGTGGGACATTAACAGGAGATTGGTGAGAGTTAATAAGGACATGAGATATGTGTCTAGCCCCAGGTAAACTTGTCAGTTCTGCTCCCTTTGTAATCTTGTTAATTTCGTGCCCTTTTATCTGTATAAATAAGGTGGTTTGAGCCTTGTATGGCGCTCACATTTTCTGTGTGTATTAGCAGAGCACTTTTGCTAATAAACAGAGTGGTCTGACAAATTGTGAGTCCTGAATCTGACTTTGACACTTGCTAAGCAGGAGGTAGGGATGCCAAATCCCAGTGACAGAAAGAGAGGGGGTGAGGACAGGTGATGCTACCTGGTGTTGTGGACTCTGCCCAAAGAGTCCAAACACCTTTTGACTTTCCCCTCTCTGGTGTTTAAAACAGAGCTAGTTAAACTCAAATGTGAATCATTTTTTCTGTTCAGGGGTTACCAGAGCTGCATCACTGATAAGCAGGTCTAGGGGCTATGTTGGGACAGTGGTAAAAGGAGAGACAACACAGAGGCTGAACTGGCAGTGAGGTTCCCTGCCACCCAGTGAAATCACTAAGAGCAGAAATCACTAAATACCTAGGTTAAATGGTGGAACCTCAGAACATCGTATCGCGAAACTGGCAGTCTTGTAACCAGTTACTGATTCATCAGAGAACTTTCCCTCTTATCCCATGACTGCTTATTTTGCTTAAGAGCCTTTGATGAGAGAGCTTTTCAAAGGCTTTCTGAAAATCCAAGTTCACTATATCCACTTTTGTCCACGTTTGTTGATCCCCTCAAAGAATTCTAGTAGATTGGTAAGGCATAATTTCCCTTTACAAAAGCTGTGTTGACTCTTCCCCAACACATCATGTTCATGTATTTATCTGATAATTCTGTTCTTTACTATAGTTTCAACCAATTTGCCTGGTAATGAAGTTAGGCTCAGCAGCCTGTAATTGCCTCTGGAGCCTTTTTTAAAAAATTGGCGTCACATTAGCCATCCTCCAGGGCTACCTGGGGCCCTGCAAGTCCCCTGAGGGCACTCTCTCTTCATGTGCCCAGGCTCCTTACAGGACCAACATGTTTGGGGCCCCGCTGTTACCCTCACAGGGGTCACTCCCCCAGTTCTTTCCTTGTCAAGGTGGGGTCTCTGTGCCTCCACCCGGTAGGGGCACTCCCGTTGGTAGTGTCCTGGATGCCCATAAGCAAAACAGTCTTTAGGCCCCAGCACTGGCCTCCAGCCCCAGATGCCTGGCTTCTGATGAGGTCCATGTGCCCTCCCCTGCAGCACCTGAAGCAGTCCCACTTGCTGCTCGGCGAGCCAGCCCACACAGGCTCTCCAGTACCAGTCCATCTTCTCCACTCTTGGTCGCTCAAGTTCTGGATCTGAGCAATAGTCCCACAGTTCTTGTCCTGCCCCTTGTATCAGGGGTGGACCACCTATGCTCACGTTCTCCACCACATGTAGCGAGGCAACAACTCGCTGGCACAGCGCCTCCTGCTGGTTGTCCTGGGAATTAGCTCGTCACCAGCTCCAGAGCGCCCTCTGCAGGCCGGTGGCTCGCCTGTCGCTGGCCGCTCCATGTCCCTCCCAGACCGGTAAGTCTAACGTCAGTACCGGGCAAATTAGTTGAAACAATAGTAAAGAATAAAATTGTCAGACACCTAGAAGAACATAAATTGTTGGGCAAAAGTCAACATGGTTTCTGTAAAGGGAAATCGTGTTGTACTAATCTATTAGAGTTCTTTGAAGGGGTGAACAAACATGTGGACAAGGGGGATCCAGTGGACATAGTGTACTTAGATTTCCAGAAAGCCTTTGACAAAGTCCCTCGCCAAAGGCTCTTACATAAATTAAGTTGTCATGGGATGAGAGGGAAGATCCTTTCATGGATTGAGAACTGGTTAAAAGACAGGGAACAAAGGGTAGGAATAAATGGTAAATTTTCAGAATGGAGAGGGGTAACTAGTAGTATTCCCCAAGGGTCAGTCCTATTCAACTTATTCATAAATGATCTGGAGAAAGGGGTAAACAGCGAGGTGGCAAAATTTGCAGACGATACTAAACTGCTCAAGACAGTTAAGACCAAAGCAGACTGTGAAGAAGTTCAAAAACATCTCACAAAACTAAGTGATTGGGCAACAAAATGGCAAATAAAATTTAATGTGGATAAATGTAAAGTAATGCACATTGGAAAAAATAACCCCAACTATACATACAATATGATGGGGGCTAATTTAGCTACAACTAATCAGGAAAGAGATCTTGGAGTCATCGTGGATAGTTCTCTGAAGACATCCATGCAGTGTGCAGCGGCAGTCAAAAAAGCAAACTGGATGTTAGGAATCATTCAAAAAGGGACAGAGAATAGATGGAGAATATCTTACTGCCCTAATATGAATCCATGGTATGCCCACATCTTGAATACTGCGTACAGATGTGGTCTCCTCATCTCAAAAAAGCTATACTGGCATTAGAAAAAGTTCAGAGAAGGGCAACTAAAATGATTCGGGGTTTGGAACGGGTCCCATATGAGGAGAGATTAAAGAGGCTAGGACTTTTCAGTTTGGAAAAGAAGAGACTAAGGGGGGATATGATAGAGTTATATAAAATCAGGAGTGGTGTGGAGATAGTGAATAAGGAAAAGTTATTTACTTGTTCCCATAATATAAGAACTAGGGGCCACCAAATGAAATTAATGGGCAGCAGGTTTAAAACAAATAAAAAGAAGTTCTTCAGACAATGCATAGTCAACCTGTGGAACTCCTTGCCTGAGGAAGTTGTGAAGGCTAGGACTATAATGGGGTTTAAAAGAGAACTAGATACATTCATGGAGGTTAAGTTCATTAATGGCTATTAGCCAGGATGGGTAAGGAATGGTGTCCCTAGCCTCTGTTTGTCAGAGGGTGGAGATGGAGGGCAGGAGAGAGATTGCTTGATCATTACCTGTTAGGTTTACTCCCTCTGGGACACCTGGCATTGGCCACTGTCGGCAGACAGGATACTGGGCTGGATGGACCTTTGGTCTGACCCAGTATGGCCATTCTTATGTTCTTATGTTCTCTAATCTCCCAGAGCATTTCACAACCACTGTCACCATCCTGGTCAGGTGGCCAGGGCCGCCCAGAGGGGATGGGGCAATTTGCCCCAGGCCCCGGGCCTCACAGGGGCCCCACGAGCCCTGGCCGAGAATCCCTTCCCTGGCTACTCACCTGGCGGTGGTCTGGGTCTTCAGCGGCACTTCGGCGTTGGGCCCTTCAGTCGCTCCGGGTCTTTGGCGGCATTTCGGCGGCAGGTCCTTCAGTGCTGCCGAAGACGTGGAGCGAGTGAAGGACCTGCCGCCGCAGACTCAAAGCGCCGCCCGGTGAGTACAAGTGCCACAGCGGGTGGCACCTTTTTTTATGTCCGCTCCCCCACTTTGCCCCAGGCCCCCTGAATCCTCTGGGCGGCCCTGCAGGTCGCCGGTAGTATATTCCTACTGCTAGACTTATGGAATTTCTATCTATAAAGATTCTCTGATACTGTTTGATTCATTTAAGATTTTTACTCTATTTGACTCTAATAAAGATAACAGGGACATTGTAGCACAAGCACTGTATCTATGTAGAACAATCCATAATACAAATGCACAGCACCCCCTACATAAACCATCCACAAGAAAAATTCATAATACGCAACTGCCTATTCACGTCACACTTTCATTGTGTGATGGGACAGTACCTCATGCACTGTAAGCCCTACTGTACAAAAGCTTTCATAAACTTACTATACTCCCTCTTCCATTGGCCCATACAAGTCCATAATGTGGAAGAACAGAGCACCCTGATTTCTGTTGCCCAGGTGCATCCTGGCCCAGGTGCGACAGGTACACTCTCTGGCTGAGTGCACTGGTTAAGCAGTCCATTGCTGTCATGGCCCCAGTCAGGTTGACTGGCTCACCCTGAGCTTCACAAAGATTATGAAGAGCACAGCAGGCCACAATACTGCGGTCATCATTGATGACACAGGTGTCCAAATGTGTCTGTAAACAGTACCCAGAAGATTCATTCAGTGGCAATCATCAGCAAACCCTGGCATCCTGAAATTTTCCAACACACCACATGTTGGCATCAATAAATTGGCTTCTGTTGTCCACAAGGGCCTGCTTAACAGTGGAGTAATACCCTTTGTGGTTTATGTACTCATGTGCTTCTTGAGGATGGTAAACTATGGGCACATGAGTTCTGTCAATGGTCACAACAGATTTTGGAAAGCCTACTCTCTCCAAACTGGCAATTACTTCAGCAATATTGTGTATGCCCACCACCACTGGGTAAAGCACACACCTGAGTGCCTCAGAAATCTCTGGCACCATTTTACCCACCATTGATTTTCCAACACCAAACTGTTTAACAATGGACCAGTCCCCACTTCAGGACCAATATGGCCACCCCCATGCGTGTTCTGTGAGACTGGGTGGTCAGGGAAAACTTCTTACAAAGTTCCACAAATGTAACTTTCTTCATGTGAGAGTTCTGAACCCACTGCTGTCCATCCCAGGTCCATATGATGATGTAATCCCATCAGTCTGTATTTATGCCTTTGCTCCAGAAGCGCCAGTCAATGAAGAGGGCATCAGCAGCTACACCGAGAGCCATGGGCAGTGTCAGCAAATTCAAGTCTCCCATGTTTATACTTGCATGGTGTCAAGTATCAGGGGTAGTCATGTTAGTCTGTAACCACAAAAACAACGAGGAGTCCGGTGTCACCTTAAAGACTAACCAATTTATTTGGGCATAAACTTTCGTGGGTAAAAAAAATCATCTTCTTCAGATGCATGGAGTGAAAATTACAGATGCAGGCATTATTATACTGACACATGAAGAGAAGGGAGTTACCTTACCAGTGTTGATGGGGGCAATTCAATCAGGGTGGATGTAGTCCACTCTCAATAATTGATGAGGAGGTGTCAGTGCCAGGAGAGGGAAAGTTACTTTTGTAGTGAGCCAGCCACTCCCAGTCCCTATTCAAGCCCAAATTAATGGTGTTAAATTTGCAAATGAATTTTAGTTCTGCAGTTTCTCTTTGAAGTCTGTTTTTGAAGTTTTTTGTTGAAGGATGGCTACTTTTAAATCTGTTATAGAATGTCCAGGGAGACTGAAGTGTTCTCCTACTGGCTTTTCTATGTTACCATTCCTGATGTCCGATTTGTGTCCATTTATTCTTTTATGTAGAGACTGTCCGGTTGGGCCAATGTACATGGCAGAGGGGCATTGCTGGCACATGATGGCATATATCATATTAGTAGATGTGCAGGTGAATGAGTCCCTGATGGTGTAGCTGATGTGGTTGGGTCCTCTGATGGTGTCGCAATGGACTGCTGAACCAGTGCACTCAGCCAGAGAGTGCACCTGTCGCACCTGGGCCAGAATGCACCCGGGCAACAGAAATCAGGGTGCTCTGTACTTCCGCATTATGGACTTGTATGGGCCAATGGAAGAGGGAGTATAGTAATCTAGATGACCCCTCAGTTTCTCTATCTGTAGAAGATAATACTATTTATCTATCTGACAAGGGCAATGGGAGTAAGTCCTAAAGCTAAATGCTAATGTCCGAAATCCTTAGGCAGCGAGTCCTATTAAAATACAAAGTGCGTGTCACCAAGACTGGAGCTCACATGTACTGAACTACTGAGGACAAGGGCTATTTTTCAGCATTCAACAGCGTTAGTCACTCTTTTCAGTTGCTGTTTCTTTTTCTATTCAAAACACCTGGTCAGTGGAATCTTAACAACTGGAGATAGAGAAGCCCTTGGAGGGCATCTCGTCCTTCCCCCAGCCGGCCAATGCAGAATTGTTAGACTACAATATATTCTTGACTACTTTGTCTGGTCTAGTTTTATAGATGGGGCTTTCACCTCTGTCCTGTGGAAATTATCTTGAAGTCAAATGGATTATTAGGGACTGTTTCCTGAGATTCATCCTAGATTTACCTTTGCTCCTGGTTAGATGCTTCTGGTACCACCTTAAACAATTTTTCCTCATTGTTCATAACCTTCATATACACAGTTGTCATATTCACACCTTAGTCGTTGCTTAGCCAATTTATTCAAAGGTAGCTCTTTTGATCTTTCCTTATTAATCGGTCCCTTTAGCCTCTTAACACATTTGCTTGCAATTTGAAGTCTGTTTTCTCTGTCTGTTTCAAATGTTATTTCAAGATGCTACTGCAGTCAACATTTTAATCAAGAAAACAAGTTTTGAGGATTTTTTTTTCTTTTTCAGGGGCACTCTGGCTTTATATTCTTTATTGAATGTAACATCAGCATCTTTGGTAGTCAACATTTTCCAATTAAATTTTACTGATTTTTGTGGAATAAAAGACAGACTTTTTGCTCTTGTGGTTTTGATTGTAGCATTTTGTCAGATTCATTCATTTCCATGACGTAATTGTGAATAAAATCTAAATGATAATGTTTGGCTTATCTAAATGATAAGTTTGGGTTTTTGTAGTATTTTGGTTGCCCCCTGGAAGAAGTCAAGCATTGAGCCTTGGAAGAGCAATGCTTCCTTGCTGAAATTAAGGAGGTCAAGTGTATCTGCTCAGTTGCTTGTCTAACTGCATTAGTGCCCCACATTACGTCTTTGTGTGTATTTGTGTTTATTACCAACTGCTGCCTGTCCCACTAAATAAAGCAACTGCTAGGGATGACTGGAGTGACTCGAGGTTGACACTATACTGTAATGTGTCATTATTCTTACTTTGATATAAATCATCATTAATTGTGTTTGTCTCGACCTCTGCAGTAACCACTTACAAATGCACGTCGGCAGTGGGGTTGCTTCTGATCCAGAAGGGGTTTTGCCATTTACTTCCTTGGGAGTAGAATTGGGCCAAACGTTTATGATCCCACAGCAACAGAATCTAGGTGAAAACTTTAAACACTCACAGATTGTGTAACATAGCTGTGGCCACCTAGCACTTCACAATTGTCACTCTGCTGCAGCCCATCACCTGAGAGAACTTCACAGTGACAGCAAGGATTCTCCTGCTCCAAAAACATGGGGCATTATTATTTGACCTAAAGGAAAATCTTCATTAGGCATTGGCATTTGTGCCACACTGTACCTCAGAATGACACCTTGTAACCCCCCATATTCATCATTCATATATGGTTGTGATATTTCATACAAAGCATGCCATGTAAGATATCATATGAAAGGTCATGGTCTGCTGAAACCCGTGATTCTGTCCAAATATATATATCGTTAGTATGCATAAAGTTATGAGACTGTGCTGTATGGTTGTTACTGAAATGTGCTGTAAGTTTGCTGGTGGCATACAAAAGATCTCTGCCCAGATGGATGTTGACCACCCACTAATCAACTGTGTGACTCAACTATGCAAGTACCACATAATGGGATTTGGGGGCTGCTTGTTCACTGTGACTCAGCAAAGCTCACCAAGACATGCCCGGGCTAGTGTCTGCCAGACACATGGGCCAAGGGTATAAAATAAGGAACAGTTGCAACATGAGGGGACCTTTCTCCTCCCCCACATATGCCAGAAACAACTGGGACGCCAAGAAGATGAAGATCATCAGAGGAGACTGGTCCAGGCTTCAGGGGGAAAGTCTGTGCATTAAGGACTGCAACATCCAGTGGGGTGAGAACTTTGCTTGATCTAAATACAGTCTAGTGTGATAAGGTTTAAAATTTAGATTGTGCACTTATTTATATTTTCTTTGGTAATCATCTCTGTCCTTCTATGTCTCCCACTTATAATCACTTAAAATCTCTCTCCCTGTAGGTAATAACCTGTTTTATATTTTACCTAAAACAGTGTATTTTGCTTGAAGTGCTTGGGAAACCTCTGCTCAGTGTACAAAGGCTGGTGTGTGTCCTCTCCACATCAAGGGAGGGGCAGACTGGGTAATAAACTTACACTGGTCAGGCTTCTAACCAGGGCAGGACGGTATAGCTCTGGGGTCCTAGGCTGAGGAGGTGGGGGAACTAGCTGGTGCCTTTCTCCATGTGATTCATGAGAGGCTTTGGGTGCCTTCAGGCAATCTGGCTAGGTGTGGGGCTCCACCTGCTGTTGTGCTGAGTGATAATAGCTCCCGAAGGGATTTGCTGCTTGTCACTAGCAAAGCATTGTGAGAGACAGCCCAGGCTGGAGAGTTAAAGGGACACAGCGGTACCCCAGTTCCAGGTTGCACCCCAGGGATCCTGTTACAGCATATAGGGCAAATGACACACAGCTGAGTAGTTGCTAATATCTGCACCCTACAGCACACTTACAAAGATATATTGCAGCCTCTCTATACTACAAGGGTAGATGCAGAACCATTCCAAGGTCAGAAAGACTATGTAGCAGTGGGGAACAGAAAAATAAACTATGAAAGACTAAGTATAAGGCTGTATTTGAGGCATTCAGTAACTACACTATATCCACACATTTCCACTGTGTGCTCAGCACAAAAAATCCCATTTGCTTTGATTCATAAATTCAGACAAGAACTCAGGTGTATAAAAACATAGGCGTGATCACAAAGGTGGATTGACCTATGGAATGGGTCAGGTCTATGATAATTGTTGAAAAACTGAACGGTAGGTTTGCCAACTTTCTAGTCGCAGAAAACCGAACACCCTAGCCCCGCCCCTGGCTCGAGGCCCCGCCCCTGCCCTGCTGCTTCCCTGAGGCCCCATCCCCCGCTCACTACATTCCCCCACCCTCACTCACTTTCACTGTGCTGGGGCAGGGAGTTGGAGTGCGGGAATGGGGAGGGCTCCAGCTGGGGGTGTGGGCTCTGGGAGTTGGGGTGCGGGAGTGGGGAGGGCTCCAGCTGGGGGTGCGGGCTCTGGGGTGGGGCTGGGGATGACAGGTTTGAGGTGTAGGATGGGGCTCTAGGATGGGGGGGTGGGACCGAGGGATTCAGAGTGCAGGAGGAGGCTGCGGGTTGAGGTGGGGATTGGGGTGTGGGAAGGGTTGAGGGCTCTGGGCTTGGGGTGCTGATTCTGGGATGGGGCCGAGGATGAGGGGTTTGGGTTGCTGGAGAGGGAGCTCCAGGCTGGGGGTGGGGCCAAGGGATTTGGAGTGCAGGAGGGGGCCGTGGGTTGAGGCAGGGAGTGGAGGTGCAGGATGGAGTGAGGGGCTCTGGGGTGGGGCCGGGGATGAGGGGTTCAAGGTGTGGGAGGGGGCTCAGGGCTGGGGCAGGGGGTTGGGGCACGAGTTTACCTCCCAGTCAGCGCACAGCAGGGGGGACTAAGGCAGGCTGCCTGTCTGTCCTGGCACCGCGCTGCGCACACCCCGGAAACAGCCAGCAGGTCCAGGTCCTAGGCAAGGGGGCCAGGAGGCTCCACAAGCCACTCTTGCCCACAGTCACCACCACCCCCAGCTCCCATTGGCCAGTTTCCAGCCAATGGGATTGTGGAGACAGTGCTTGGGGCGGGGGCAGCATGCAGAGCCCCATGCCCTCCCCCATCCCCCCGCCCAGGAGCCAGACCTGCTGGCCGCTTCTGGGGCACAGTGTGGTGCCAGCCAGGAGAAATAGGGACTTGCCTGCCTTAGCACCGCAGCATCGCTGACCGGACTTTTAATGGCCCGGTTGGCGGTGCTGACCAGAGCCACCAGAGTCCCTTTTCGACCAAGTGTTCCGGTTGAAAACCGGACACCTGGTCACCCTACTGAATGACAGCCGATATATCTGTCTAGATGCCCCGAATCTTCACCATGCAGTGTCCAGAGAGTGTTTTCAGGCATTCAGACCAGACGGACTCACTAGCAAGGGCTCTACTCTGGAGCATTTCTTGACAACATTCTATACTCGCTATGGCAGATACAAGTATTTTAGGCTATGCCTACACTACAGAGCCTATGCCAGCACAGCTAGTCTCCTAGTGTAGATGTACCCTACATCAACAGGAGTTGCTGTCAGTGTAGGAACATCACCACCCCGAATGACGTTAGCTATGCTGGAAGAAGAGCTCTTCTGGTGACACAGCTATGCCTGCAGTGGGGCTTTGTGGGCACAGCTATGGAGCTGAGGAGGATGCTGACCAATGGAGCTATGCCAATATAAGTTTTAAGTGTAGACCAAGCCTCAGGCAGGGCCAACGTCAGGGGTAAGCCATGGAAGGCACAGAAGCTCAGAGGGCATTAGGTGCCTAACTTCCATTGAAATCAATGTGCATTAGGTGCCTACATACTTTTCAGGGTCTGGGCTTGAATTATTAGGAGGGCATCGTAGTAGGAAGAGGTCCTGAAACATAAGCCCTGTATCAGAGGCCTGGTATGAGGCATGAACCTGGGCTAAAGTAGTGGTCAAAATTTTGCTGCTATAAAGCAAAGTTAAGCTGTGAACAAGAGGCAGGCTCTGCTCACAGACTCTGGCAAGAACAGGGGTGGTATTGAAGAAACACACATTCCTAAGTAATGTTAGGCCCAAGAAAGAGTGGTACCAGAAAGGTGGTACCAGAACATGTCAATACCAACACATTCCCTAAAGATAACAGCCAGGAACACGCTGACCCATCCTAAAGATAAGGTCAAAATAACACTGTTATGAATAGAGATGTACAAGATGATGGGTGGTAACTGGCTACGTCCAAGGGTGTCAACTAACTACGTCAGTGGGGCAGTATGTTGCTTGTTTGCATTGATGTATAAAATGGAGTCTCAGAGGGCGTGTCTTTGGCCAGCCTAGTGGGAAATGGAAAGTCCTGCAATTCACTGAGCTGTGTCCATTGTAACGGGCATACATGTGTTAGTGGTCCTGTAGAGTCTGTGGAGTACTAGGATTGTGCCTCGTTGACAATAAACCTGGCTGGATGCCTTCGTACCTTTATGGATCTTGTGGTTACTAGGTGGTTTGCTTGAGGTCTGCTGTGCCAGTGTCTGCACAGAGCTGGGATGACATACAGAGCCAAACATCTGATGACAGGCAGTAAGGGAGACGGAGAGAGCCTTCCTTATGAAAATACTCTTTGGCCTAGGGAAGATGCACAGGGTTGGGAGCCTGAAGTCCAAGGCTAGGTCAACATTACAATGTTATGTCAACTCAAGTTACATCAGCATACAGCCATTGCAGTTAATACATCGCTTGTGCGCATGCATACTTGGCTCCTTGTGTTGGCAGTGTGCATACTCACCAGGAGTGCCTGTAATGATGCACAGCACGGTGCACCATGGATAGGTATCCCACTGTGCAACTCATCACCATCCAGAGCATTGTCTTTTGGGAAGTTTTGGCAATGCACGATGGGACTGAAACGAGTTGCACATGGGTGATTGGGAGCATGGAGTCAACTTCCCATAATGTCATCTGTATCCCATAATTTTCATGCCTTTTTTCTCAAAATCCCACAAAACCGCATGGCCCCCTTTGTTGTCCATCAGCTCCGACAGAAGCATGGATTCTGCACAGCTCTGCACTATTGTCGTGAGCATTGCAAGTACTGGGTGCACGATCCTGGAGTATGTGCAGAGCTGCAAGAAGAATGGAATGAGTGGAGAACATGATGATTCCTTGAGGACAGATTGTTGTGGGACAGCGAGAATCAGTTCAAAGTTGTTGGTAGCATTCACAGAACAGCTGCAGATGGTGGAGTGCTGCTTCTGGGCCTAAGAAACAAGCATTGACTGGTGGGATCGCATTGTAATGCACGCTTGGGATGATAAGCAGCAGCTTCAGAACTTTTGGATGCACAAGGCCACATTCTTGGATCTGTGTGCCAAGCTTGCCACAACCCTGCAGTGCAGGGGGACCAAACAAGACCTGCACTGAAAATGGAGAAGTTAGTGGTGATTGCACTGTGGAACCTTGCACCACCAGATTGCTACCAGTCAGTTGGGAATGAATTTGGAGTTAGGAAATCCACCACAGTGACTGTTATGATGCAAATGGGCAGGGCCATTAATTGTCTTCTTCTATGCAGGACTGTGATTCTTGGCAATGTACAGGCCATAGTGGATGGTTTTACAGCAATGGGGTTCCCAAACAGTAATGGAGTGACAGACAGCACGCATATCCCTATTTTGGCACCAGACCACCTTACCACTGAGTACATCAACAGAAAGGGCTACTTTTCTACGGTTATGCTAGCATTGGTGGATCACTGGGGACACTTCAGCGACACCAATGTGGGCTGGTCAGGCAAGGTGCATGACACTCACATCATTAAGAACACAGGACTGTTCAGAAAGCTGCAAGCAGGGACTTTCTTTCCTGACCAGAGGATTACCATTGGGAATGTTGAAATACCAATAGTGATCCTAGAGACCCAGCCTACCCCATGCTCTCTTGGCTCATGAAGCCCTACACCAGCCACTTTGACAGCAGCAAGGAATTATTCAGCTACTGGCTCAGCAGGTGCAGAAGGAGAGTTGAATGTGCTTTTGGTCATTTAAAGGATCACTGGAGTTGTTTATTCATGAGATTGGACCTCAGTGAGAAAAATATCCCAGTGGTTATAGCTGCCTTCTGTGCCCTGCATAAAATATGTGGAGCTAAGGTGTCTGCAGAGGTTGAACAACCAGAGACAAGGGCTATTAGAAGAACTCAACGCGGAGCTATATGGCTGAGCGAGGCTTTGAAAGAGCACTTTAACAGTGAGCCACAATAACACATTCTTTTGTACTGCTCCTGCTTTTTTGTAGCCAGGTAGGGATCATGTGGTGATTGCTGTACAAATAGGAATATAACATTATCAATGCACCTATTAATTTTGATTGTGAATAGTCCTATGAGTTGTGTGACACTTAGGGTGACCAGATAGCAAGTGTGAAAAATCGGGACAGGGGATGGGGGGTAATAGGCGCCTATATAAGACAAAGTCCTATATATCGGGACTGTTTCTATAAAATCAGGACACCTGGTCACCCTAGTGACACTGTGCAGTAATAAGTAATTGGTTGCTTTCAGACCTACTAAGCATTTGATTGCAGAGATTGCAAATGAATGGAGAGGAGTTCAGTTTTAAATAGATATTTATTCTGAAACAGAATTCAGTGCAAAAAAAAAAGAAATTGTAAAATGAAAAAATATATATATTTAAAACTTACTACAATTTACAGACCTTATGAAGGAGAAGGAACATTCATGTCCATTTCAGCTACTCCTACACCATTCGTTGCTTTCACAGGTCAGTGTATGTTAAGCTGTGATAGGCTTTAATGTCCCTGGGGTGTAGTGGCAGGAGTAGTGCGATATGATGCCATGTGGAATGTTGGGAAGGGATAGAGGGATGTCCCAATATTGTGCTCTCCATGGGCTGCAGAGGGAGGAGACCCTGGGAGTGTTGAACCTGCAGGTCAAGCAGAGTCTGCAGTATCTGTGTTTGCTGCCTGAGAAGTGCAGTTATGTCCTGTTGCATCTCCCTCTCCTTTTCCTGCTGGGATCCTGGGTCTTTCTCGTCTCCACTCTTTTCTTCTCCAGGCTCTCCACAATGTTCAGTCTGCAGGCCCTTCACTCATGGCTTGCAGTATCTCACTGAATGTGTCAACCCCAGTCCTCTTCTTTCTCTACCTTCTCTGCTCTGGTGTTCCACAGGTATGGAGGGGGAGACTCAAGGCTGCAATGGAAGCAGCTGCAGATAAAACACACAGAGGTACCATTGTCAGCATATTCACTATGGGAAGCAATCTTAAGATGCTGAATTCACTCCCGTTGCTCCCCTAAAGTTTTAAACACTACATTCTCACTTCTGATTGGGATTGTTTGGGCACAGCACCAGTCACTATGCCAGCTGTGGTGAGCATGGCCTGTCAGGGGTTGAGGGAATTGCTTGGTTGAACAAAACTAGTAGCACAGCTGCCGCAGCGGGGAAAGGTGCTTCTCCCGCCAATCCAGGTGCTGCTGCAGGGAGAGAGAGCTGGGGGGAGTCCTCTCTCCCCACCATAGCCCCGGAGCATCCTCCTGCACCATCCTCTCTCCCCGCCATAACCCCTGAACCCTCACCCCCTGCCCCGAACCCTCTGCCTGAGCCCTGAGCCCCCTCCCACACTCCGAACCCCTCGGCTCCACCCCCACCACATAAATTTTGTCACATATCACCTCCATAGTGGTGCACATAACAAAATGCATTCTGCACATGATTGGGAAAAATTAGAGGGAACACTGCTCCTGAGGGCAAAAAAGGCAGAGAGAGTATAACACTGACAGGTTGTCACCAGGCGGGACCTTTGGAAGTTTGGTGTATGAGCTTCTAGTACATGAGCTAAAAGCCATGTGGCTATTAGCTAAGGCTGTAGCGCCCCAACCCCGAGCCCCAACCCCCTGCCCCAGCCCTGAGCCCCCCCAAACCTAGAGCCCCCTCCTGGACCCCTAACCCCTCAACCCTGGCCCAACCCCAGAGCCAGCACCCCCTGCCTCAGCCCACAGCCTCCTCCCGCACTCTGAATCCCTAGGCCCCACCCCCCAACCTGGATCCCCCTCCTGCACCCCAAACCCCTCATCCCTGTCCCAGACCCTGTACCCATTCCCATACCCCAACTTCCTGCCCCAGCCTGGAGCCACCTCCTGCACCCTGAACCCCTCATTTCTGGCCACACCCCAGAGCCTGCACCCCCAGTTAGAGCCCTCACCCCCTCCCACACCCCAACCTCCTACCCCAGCCCAGTGAAAGTGAGTGAGGATGGGGGAAAGCAAGCCACGGAGGGTGGGGGAATGTAGTGAGCAGGGGGCGGGGCCTCAGGGAAGGGGTGGAGAAGGGGCAGAGCCTCGGGGAGGAGGTGGGGTTAGCGTGTTCAGTTTTGTGCAATTAGAAAGAAAACATGTAAACAAACAACCCATAGCCCCTGAGCCTCCAAGTTCAGACCAACAACAATTGGAGCCTAATGGTGAATGATGAAAGAGACTTATATGCTAGAGGAAAGGTATTCCAAATCCAAATTTTATAATACGACAGTGCCACTCAACCCTACTGAGTGCCTTTCCTGCCTCAGTTAAAATGGCAATTGTGTGATTCCTCATCTAAGCTTAGTGCAAGGTAAGCACTTTCCTCCACACATTTTCCCCCTCCAGGGCTGGCTTTAGGCTGATTCCCCCGATTCCCCAGAATCGGGCCCCACGCCTAAGAGGGCCCCGGTGGCAGTCCACTCCGGGTCTTCGGCAGCACTTTGGCAGCAGGGGGTCCGCTCCGGGTCTTCGGCGGCATTTCAGCGGCGGGGGTCCTTCAGAGCCGCGGAAGACCCGGAGCATACCCCCCGCCGCCGCCGAAGACCCGGACCACTGCCAGGTATTCGAATCGGGCCCCACAGTTCATGAAGCCGGCCCTGTCCCCCTCCTTTCTTGAAACATGCCCCTCCCACCCCAGTCACAGTGTACAAGGATGGGGCTGACCTGACTTTTCTAAGTCAATCACTATAGCACAGCGGTTCTCAAACTTTTGTACTGGTGACCCCTTTCACACAGCAAGCCTCTGAGTGCGACCCCCCCCCCTTATAAATTAAAAACACCTTTTAAAAAAATATTTAACACCATTATAAATGCTAGAGGCGAAGCGGGGTTTGGGGTGGAGGCTGAAAGCTCACGACCCTCCCATATAATAACCTTGCGACCTCCTGAGGGGTCACGACTCCCAGTTTGAGAACCCCTGCTCTAGCACTACCTTCCCACCAGATCACCCCAGCAGGCCTTCCTCCTGAGAAAAGAGGTATGAGAACAACTCCACAAAGCCTAGACATCAGGGATAGAATCATAGAAATGTAGGGCTGGTCTAGTCCAGTCTCCTGCACTGAGGCAGGACTAAGGGCTTGTACACACTAGTGCTTACTTCACTATAACTTAAGTCACTCAGGGATGTGAAACACCCCCGCCCCCCGCAAAAGCTGTAAGTTACCCCAACCTAAGCATCGATGTGGACAGCGCTATGCTGGGGGGAGAAGCTCTCCCACTGCCATAGCTACTGCCACTCAGGGAGGTGCACTAGCAGCGCTACAGCAATGCAGCTACATCAGTACAGCTGCGCCACAGTAGCAATTCTAATGTAGATTAGCTCTGCATTATCTAAACCAGTGTTTCTCAACCTTTTTGATACCAGGGACTGGCTTGCTGCCTTCCTAAACTGTGTCAGGGAGATCTCAGGGACTGGTCATTGAGAAACACTGATCTAGACCATCCCTGACAGGTGTTTGTCTAACCTGTTATTTAAAAGCTTCAATGACAGAGATTCCACAACTCTACATGATTTGTTCCGGTGTCCCCGAGCGCAGTGCAAACGGAGAAGGCTCGGGCCCCTTAAGAGCATGGGCCCAGCTCCATGGCACCATTGTAAACCCGGCACTGTCCCCAGGTCCTTTTCTGCAGAACTGCTGCTTAGCCAGTCAGTCCCCCAGCCTCTAACGGTACATGGGATTTTTCCTTCCTAACTGTAGGACTCTGCACTTCTCCTTGTTGAACCTCATCAGATTTCTTTTGGCCTAATCCTCTCATTTGTCTAGGTCACTCTGGGCCCTATCCCTACCCTCCAGTGTCTCTACCTCTCCCCACAGCTTAATGTCATTGTGAAATTGCTGAGGGTCAATTAATCCCGTCATCCAGATCATTAATAAAGATGTTGAACAAAACTGGCCCCAGGACCGACCCCTGGGGCACTCCGCTCGATACTGGCTGCCAACTAGACATCTAGCCGTTGATCACTACCCTTTGAGCCCGACAATTTAGCCAGCTTTCTATCCACCTTATGGTCCATTCATCCAATCCATACTTTTTTAACTTGCTGGCAAGAACACTGTGGGAGACCTTATCAAAAGCTTTGCTAAAGTCAAGATATATCATATTCACCGAGCCAGTTATCTCATCATAGAAGGCAATCAGGTTGGTCAGGCATGACTTGCCCTTGGTGAATCCAAGTTGACTGTTCCTGATCACCCTCCTTTCCTCCAAGTGCTTCAAAATGGATTCCTTGAGTACCTGCTCCATGATTTTGCCAGGGACTGAAGTGAGGCTGTAGTTCCCCGGGGTTCTCTTTCTTCCCTTTTTAAAATATGGGCATTATTTTTGCCTTTTTCCAATCATCTGGGATCTCCCCTGATCACCACGAGTTTTCAGAGTTAATGGCCAATGGCTCTGCAATCATATCAGCCAAATCCCTCAGCACCCTTGGATGCATTAGATCTGGACCCAAGGACTTGTGCACATCCATCTTTTCTAAATAGTCCTTAACCTGTTCTTTCACCACTGAGGGCTGCTCACCTCCTCTCCATACTGTGTTGCCCAGTGCAGCAGTCTGGGAGCTGACCTTGTCTGTGAAGACTGAGGCAAAAAAAGCATTGAGTACTTCAGCTTTTTCCACATCGTCTGTCACTATGTTGCCTCCCTCATTCAGTAAGGGTCCCACACTTTCCCTGACCTTCTTCTTGTTGCTAACATTCCTGTAGAAACTCTTCTTGCTACCCTTCACATCCCTTGCTAGCTGCAACTCCAATTGTGCCTTGGCCTTCCTGATTACACCCCTGCATGCTCTAGCAATATTTTTATACTCCTTCCTAGTCATCTGTCCAAATTTCCACTTCTTGTAAGCTTCCTGTTTGAGTTTAAGCTCTCCGAAGATTTCACTGTTAAGCCAAGGTGATCGCCTGCCATATTTGCTATTCTTTCTGCACTTCGGGATGGTTTGTTCCTGCGTCCTCAATAAGGCTTCTTTAAAATACAGCCAGCTCTCCTGGATTCCTTTCCCCCTCATATTAGCTTCCCAGGGGATCCTGCCCATCAGTTCCCTAAGGGAGTCAAAGTCTGCTTTTCTGAAGTCCAGGTATTTTGCATATTTTGCTACTCTCCTTTCTTCCTTTTGTCAGGCTCCTGAACACATCCATCTCATGGTCACTGCTGCCTAGGTTGCCACCCACTTCTACTTCCAAGTAAGATTTAAGTGGTTCTAAGTAATAACAGACAGAACAAAGTAAATTACCAAACAAAATAAAATAAAACACGCAGTTAAATCTCACCCTCAGAGATGTTCCAATAAACTTCTTTGACAGACTAGCCTCCTTCTAGTCTGGGTCCAGCAATCACTCACACCCCTGTAGTTACTGTCCTTTGTTCCAGTTTCTTTCAGGCATCTCTTTGGGGTGGAGAGGCTATCTCTTGAGCCAGCTGAAGACAAAATGGAGGAGTTTCCAGGTGCTTAAATAGACTTTCTCTTGTGGGTGGAAACCCCTTCTCCTCTCCTATGCAGAATCTAGCTACGAGATGGAGTTTTGGAGTCACACGGGCAAGTCACATGTCCATGTATGACTTAGTTCTCTACAGGACATTCCCAGGAAAGCTCAGATGTGGATTGGCATCTATCAAGGTCCATTGTTAGCCAAGTACTCCCAATTACTTGAATAACCCCTTCACACTATGTTGACCAAATCTGCCTTAGGTGCTTCCTACAGCAATACAAAGCATACAGCTTATGCTCATAACTTCAGATATAAAAATGATACATGCATACGAAATAGGATGAATACATTCAATAGAACATAACCTTTGCAAAGATATGTTACATGGCATATATAGCATAAAACATATCCCAGTTATGTCATATTTACATTCATAAGCATATTTTTATAAAGCATTATGGGGTACATCATCACACTGTCACAGTACTATCCACAAACTATGTAAGTGCACTCTCTATGCCATTATCCAAATCGCTTATGAAGATATTGAATAGAATCAGACCTAGGACAGATCCCGGCAGGATCCCATTCGATACGCCCTTCCAGCTCAATTGTGAGCCATTGATAACTACTCTCTGAGTACAGTTTTTGTAGCCAGTTGTGCACCCACATTATGGTAGGTTTGTCTAGGTAGTATTTCCCTAGTTTGCTGATGAGACAGTCATGTGAGACTGTCAAGGCTGCTTCCCCACTCTGAACTTTAGGGTACAAATGTGGAGGCCTGCATGAAAACTTCTAAGCTTAACTACCAGCTTAGATCTGGTCCGCTGCCACCACTCCCAAATGTGCTAATTCCCTTCCCTGGGTAGCCTTGAGAGACTCTTCACCAATTTCCTGGTGGATCAAGATCCAACCCCCTTGGATCTAAAAACAAGGAAAAATCAAGCAGGTTCTTAAAAAGAAGGCTTTTAATTAAAGAAAAAGGTAAAAATCATCTCTGTAAAATCAGGATGGAAACTAACTTTACAGGGTAATCAAACTTAAAGAGCCCAGAGGAATCCCCTCTAGCCTTAGGTTCAAAGTTACAGCAAACAGAGATAAACACTCTAGCAAAAAGGTACATTTACAAGTTGAGAAAATAAAGATAAAAACTAACACGCCTTGCCTAGCTGTTTACTTACAAGTTGGAAATATGAGAGACTTGTTCAGAAAGATTTGGAGATCCTAGATTGATGTCTGGTCCCTCTCAGTCCCAAGAGCGAACAACCCCCAAAACAAAGAGCACAAACAAAAGCCTTCCCCCCACCAAGATTTGAAAGTATCTTGTCTCCTTATTGGTCCTTTGGGTCAGATGTCAGCCAGGTTACCTGAGCTTCTTAACCCTTTACAGGTAAAAGGATTTTGGAGTCTCTAGCCAGGAGGGATTTTATAGTACTGTACACAGGAGGGCTGTTACCCTTCCCTTTATAACTACTCTCTGAGTACAGATTTTGCAGCCAGTTGTGCACCCACGTTATGGTAGGTTTATCTAGGTAGTATTTCCCTAGTTTGCTGATGAGACAGTCATGTGAGACAGTAGGCAAGGCCAGACAGGGCAGCACTGTCCCCATTTTCTAAATGCAACAATCCCTTCACCTGGGGAAACACATCCAGCACTGACTGCAGGAAGGTCTTCCTCAGATTCAACTGTCCACCTTCCAGGGGGCAGGGCTGGTACATGAGGGCTGTGGCCAGGGGGATGATGGTAGTGCAGAGGAACCCAGGGGGAACAAGGGTAGTGTGGGGGACCCACGGCAGTGCTTTCCCCAGGAATTGAAATTAGGGGGGAGTGTCCGAATTTACAGGGGTGTGTGTGTCAGGACCGATGAGATATATAAAAGAGATATGAATAAAGTAAATGTTTTGTTAGGATAATGCAAATTTAACATAAGGATAATGCAAGTTACACCAAAACACATAACAGGTCTAGATTTCTAAAAAAATATAAATTTAAAAAAATGTATTTAATTTAAATTGACTTTTGAAAAGTAAGCCATCATGGGATAAGAGGGGAGTCCTCTCATGGATCAGTAACTGGTTAAAAGATGGGAAACAAAGAGTAGGAATTAGTTTTCAGAATGGAGAGAGATACATAATGGTATCCCTGAGGGGTCAGTACTGGGACCATTACTGTTCAACATACTCATAAATGATCTGGAAAAACGGGTAAACAGTGAGGTGGCAAAATTTGCTGATGATACAAAACTATTCAAGATAGTTAAGTCCCAGGCAGACTGCGAAGAGTTACAAAGGAATCTCACAAAACTGGGTACCTGGGCAACAAAAATGGCAGATGAAATTCAATGTTGATAAATGCAAAGTAATGCACATTGGAAAACAATTTCAACTATACATACAAAATGAAGGAGTCTGAATTAGCTGTTAACACTCAAGAAAGAGATCTTGGCATCATTGTGGATAGTTCTCTGAAAACATCCACTCAATGTGCAGCGGCAGTCAATGATTCCCAACATTCTGTTTGCTTTTTTAAAAAGAACAGGAGTACCCGTGGCACCTTAGAGACTAACACATTTATTTGAGCATAAACTTTCGTGGGCTACAGCCCACTTCATCGGATGTAGCCCACGAAAGCTTATGCTCAAATAAATGTGTTAGTCTCTAAGGTGCCACAAGTACTCCTGTTCTTTTTGCGGATACAGACTAACACAGCTGCTACTCTGAAACCTTTGCTTTTTAAAGAAAGGGATAGATAATAAGACAGAATATATCATATTGCCTCTATATAAATCCATGGTACATATACACCTTGAATACTGTGTGCAGATCTGGTCACCCCATCCCAAAAAAGGTATATTGGAAATGGAAAAGGTACAGAGATGAGCAACTAAAATGATTAGGGGTATGAAACAGGAGGAAAAATTAAAATGACTGGGAATTTTCGGCTTAGAAAAGAGATGACTAAGGGGGGGATATGATAGAGGTCTATAAAATCTTGACTGGTGTGAAGAGTGAATAAGGAAATGTTATTTAATCCTTCACATAACACAAGAACTAGCAGTCACCAAATGAAATTAATAGGCAGCAGGTTTAAAAAAAAAAAAGGAAGTACTTCTTCACACAACATAAAGTTAACCTGTGGAACTCTTTGCCAGGGGATGCTGTGAAGACCAAAACTATAACAGGATTAAAAAAAGAACTAGATAAATTCCTGGAGAATAGGTCCATCAGTGGCTATTAGCCAGGATGGGAAGGGATGCAACACCTTGCTCTGAGTGTACCTAGCGTGTTTGCCAGAAGCTGGGAATGGGCAACAGGGGATGGATCACTTGATGATTACCTGTTCTGTTCATTCCCTCTGAAGCATCTGGCCTTGACCATTGTTGGAAGACAGGATACTGGGCTATTTGGACCATTGGTCTGACCCAGTATGACCATTTCTTATGTAAAAATTAATTATAATAATAAAAATGTTTAGTACAGACACTCCCCAACATAATGACCTCTCAAGATAGCAACAATGTGAGATAACAACCTTGGCAAATAATGCATTTTAAAAATCTTGGCTTACTAGGAAACAAATTTATATAAGTTTCATTCCCAGTCACAAAGCTAACATTCTGGAGCAAAGTCACTAAAATATAGTCCAACAAACAAATGTTTTTTTAACGTGCCCCTCACTTTTCCCTCCACTGCACCCCACTCACCGGGGTTGTCCTTGGTCAGTGGAGACTCAGAGTTCAGAGGTGCTTTCACGTGAGTACACCTCCCAGGTGGGGGGCAAAAAGGCACCTTGCTCGTTCCTCCAGCTGCTCACTGTTCGCTCTGGCCACGGCTGTTCGTTGTGCCACCGTTCACTCCACCACTCTGTTGCCAATGGCCCTGCGCAGTCACCTTCTGCTGCCACCTGCCACTCTGACCTCTGCTAGTTGGTCTCTTGAGGTTCCACCAGCTCTCAGTGATTTCAGCTGAGCGATCAGAGGGGGAACCTCGCTGCTATTGCAGTCTGGGCTGTCTTTTACACAAAAACACTGTACCCACAGGAACACTGTCCCCATAGCAGGACTAAGCACTTAGACCTGATTACACTGCTCCCCAGCCAAAATGCTTCTGAAATAAATGTAGTCAAACTTTACTAATTCTGGGTCACTGAGAACGTTAAAACTGTTGATTGGCTCTAGTTTTCAAGATATGCTATTGGGTCAGTATATACAACCCTTGACTTGGGAAGGGATCTCAATTTAAACCAGAAATGACTAAAATACATCTTTGACTGGATCTATGAATAAATCTATGACTGGGTTTGGACAGTACTTGCTTTTTAGGCAAAACAATGAATGATGCAATCTGAAGCTGGTATTGCGTCATACATGATATGAATTGCATCATGTTATTCCTAGAAGTCATGGATGATGCAATCATAACGAAGCTTACATCACTCTGCTGAACAAATTGCCCTATATCAGCTCTAGAAATCATACAGTGTCATGCTCTCTTATTTGTCAGTGTTTGATTTTGCAAAGGGACACATTTCTGTTTAGCCAAAGTGAGCAGAGATGCCTCGTACTTGTGTGAACAGTGCAGATAACTTCTGCTGTTTGTGGTGAAGTGACTTTTGCATCACAAAAGCGCAGTATAACCACTATGATTAAGAAAGCCTATCACCTTTATTTTGGCTGCAAAATTGGAGATCAGGACAAGAGGTGGGCCCCACACATATGCTGCAACACTTGTGCAACAAATCTTCGCCAGTGGTTGAACAGGAAAAGGAAATCTATGCCTTTTGCAGTGCCAATGATTTGGAGAGAGCCAACAGATCATACCAGCAATTGTTACTTCTGCATGGTGCCTCCAGTTGGGAAAGGTGTGTCAAAGAAGAAAAAGTGGACCGTGCATTATCCAAACATTCCATCAGCTATACGTCCAGTACCCCCACAGAGAAGGACTGCTAGTTCCTGATGCACCAGAATCATTCTCACTTGAGTCAGACGAGCAAGAGGAAGAGGATGAAACTTCTGGTCCTGAATCATCAATGTCACAGGACCACATTTTCTCCCATCCTCCTCCTCTGAACCACACCTCATAACACCAGGTGAACTGAATGACCTCGTCAGGGATTTGGAACTACCCAAGAGTAAGGCAGAGCTGTTGGGCTCCAGACTACAGCAGTGGAATCTCCTGGCAGGTGATGTTAGGGTTTCCATGTTCCGTGACCGTCACAAGGATCTTGTCCCATTCTTCTTCATGAACGGTGATCTTGTAGCCTGCAACAACATCGATGGTGTGATGGCAGCCCTCAACATCGTTCACGATCCAGATGAGTGGAGACTGTTCATTGATTCATTGAAGACGAGTCTTAAAGCTGTTTTACTGCATAATGGCAATGTTTTGCCATCAATTCCAGTTGGTCATGCAGTCCATATGAAGGAAACCTAGGACAACATGAAACAATTTTTGAGGTGCATAAACTATGACCAACATCAGTGCCAGCGTTGTGGCGATTTGAAGGTTGTTGCTCTCTTGCTTGGTCTGCAGACTGGATACACAAAGTACTGCTGTTTTCTCTGCGAATGGGATAGTCCTGCAAGAGATTCCCACTACATCAAGAAAGATTGGCCACTCCGACAGTCATTGGAGCCTGGGAGGAAAAGTGTTCAGCATCTTCCACTTGTTGAATCAAGGAAGATTTTGTTACCACCCTTACACATCAAGCTGGGTCTGATGAAGAACTTTGTCAAGGCCATTGACAAAACACAAGCAGCTTTCAAGTACCTCCGTGAAAAATTTCCAAGGTTAAGTGAAGCTAAGATAAAGGAAGGTGTCTTTGTTGGTCCTCAGATTCGTGAACTTCTTCGAGATGATGCATTTGACCATGCACTGTGTGGCAAGGAAAAGACAGCATGGAAAGCCTTTCAGTTAGTGGCAATAAATTTTCTCAGAAACAACAAGGCAGACAACTACAGGTTGTTGGTGGAAAACCTCCTCAAGGCATACAAAAGCCTTGGTTGCAACATGTCACTAAAGATACATTTTTTGCACTCTCATCTAGATTTTTTTCCACCGAACTGCAGAGCAGTAAGCGATGAGCATGGTGAGCGTTTTCACCAAGACATTGCAACAATGGAGAAACGCTATCAGGGCAAATGGAGCCCATCAATGCTTGCAGACTATTGCTGGACAGTTACAAGAGATGCTCCATTTAATGAATACAAGAGACAAGCCAAGAAGTAGACACCCAATAGGACTAAACTATGTACATAATAGTTTTTTGCCTTTTGTTTCATAATAAATTTTATTTATATAACCCTTTTGCTGATTTTTAAAGTGTTACATAAACAGGACAGGTGAAATATTATCATGTAAAGCAACCATAAACACATGAAAAGACCTAGGTTTACAATTTATGATTAAAACTCTACCATCTACACAATATACATAGACATAAAATGTAAAAACTTAAATATCTTAGAAACAGTAGCCAGTCAATTGTTTTAATTGTCATATTTGAATTCAGCACATCAAACTACATAATAAATAGCACATTTTATCTCTGAAGCAGACGACTTCTCAAAAATTGTAGACCAGTGATTTCAGCTGCAGTGGTCACTTAACAGAAGAAAATACTATCTGTGGAGCCTAATCAGCTCTATCTTTAAACAGTGGAGAGGGACAGGTCAATCAGCACAGGCTAAGTACAGTTCTACTGCCCTTTACTCATACAATAAAAACAACATTTCATTCCCACCCCTCATTCAAGTGATTTGTAACCCAACCCCAGCCAAAATCTATCATTTGGGCAACACAGCTCTGTTTGCTGGATACCTAGGTAGATTAGGTGTGAATGTAAATACAATCTGGTCCTGAAGCCTTTTCCCCCCAGCTCATCATTAGCTGTCAGGGAGAGCTCATTTAGACTTTGCTTACAAATCATCATTTGAAATTATTACGTTGGCCAACGTCACCGAAATGAATGCACTGACACTGTCATAAAAAAACCAGCCGTATAAGGAACCTAGTCTATGTTCATACTTTTCAAATCTATTATACTTTCAGATACACATATTTTATCATACACTGTATATGCTTTTAAAGTGTGTACTAATGTTTCAATTTCAATTCAAATTTCCAAACAGGCACTAAATTGGCATGTTTCAGAATAGCAGCCGTGTTAGTCTGTATCCGCAAAAAGAACAGGAGGACTTGTGGCACCTTAGAGACTAACAAATGTATTTGAGCATAAGCTTTCGTGGGCCCACTTCATCGGATGCACAGAATGGAACATATAATGAGGAGATATATATACATACAGAAAACATGAAAAGGTGGGAGTTGCCCAACCAACTCTAAGAGGCTAATTAATTAAGATGAACTATTGTCAGCAGGAGAAAAAAAACTTTTGTAGTGATAATCAAGATAGCCCATTTAAGACAAAAAGAAGAACAGGAGTACGTGTGGCACCTTAGAGACTAACAAATTTATTAGAGCATATATGCATCCGAAGAAGTGGGCTGTAGTCCACGAAAGCTTATGCTCTAATAAATTTGTTAGTCTCTAAGGTGCCACAAGTACTCCTGTTCTTCTTTTTGCGGATACAGACTAACACGGCTGCTACTCTGAAACCATTTAAGACAGTTTGACAAGAAGCTGTCAGGATACTTAACATGGGGAAATAGATTCAATGTGTACAATGGCTTAGCCATTCCCAGTCTCTATTTAACCCTAAGTTGACTGTACCTAGTTTGCATATTAATTCAGGTTCAGCAGTTTCTAGTTGGAGTCTGTTTTCGAAGCTTTTCTGTTGCAAAATTGCCACCTTTAAATCTGTTACTGAATGGCCAGAGAGGTTGAAGTGTTCTCCTACTGGTTTTTGAATGTTATGATTCCTGATGTCAGATTTGTATCCATTTATTCTTTTGCGTAGAGACTGTCCAGTTTGGCCAATGTACATGGCAGAGGGGCATTGCTGGCACATGATGGCATATATCACATTGGTAGATGTGCAAGTGAACAAGCCCCTGATGGCATGGCTGATGTGATTGGGTCCTATTATGGTGTCACTTGAATAGATATGTGGACAGAGTTGGCATCGGGCTTTGTTGCAAGGATAGGTTCCTGGTTTAGTGTTTTTGTTCTGTGGTGTGTGGTTGCTGGTGAGTATTTGCTTCAAGTTGGGGGGCTGTCTGTAAGCGAGGACTGGCCTGTCTCCCAAGGTCTGTGAGAATGAGGGATCGTTTTCCAGGATAGGTTGTAGATCGTGGATGATGCGCTGGAGAAGTTTTAGCTGGAGGCTGTAAGTGATGGCCAGTGATATTCTGTTATATTCCTTGTTGGGCCTGTCCTGTAGTAGGTGACTTCTGGGTACCCGTCTCGCTCTGTCACTCTGTTTCCTCACTTCCCCATGTGAGTATTGTAGTTTTAAGAATGCTTGATAAAGATCTTGTAGGTGTTTGTCTCTGTCTGTGGGATTGGAGCAAATGTGGTTGTATCTCAGGAAGTCGGTGGTGTCTCAAAGATAGCTAGGAGTTCTGGTAGTGTAGGGTCTGAGGAGAGAGTCCACATAGCCAGATAAGACTGCTGTAAGAGTGGCAATGCCTGAGATGATAGGGCGTCCAGGATTTCCAGGTTTATGGATTTTGGGTAGCAGATAGAATACGCCTGATTGGGGCTCTAGGGGTGTGACTGTGCTATAGCAGGGAGTTTCTTGAGCAGTTGGTGTAGTTGCTTTTGGTACTCCTCAGTGGAATCGGAGGATAGTGGCCTGTAGAATGTGGTGTTGGAGAGTTGCCTGGCAGCCTCCTGGTCATAATCTGACCTGTAAGTGAGGACATGCCTGTCTCCCAAGATCTGGGAGAGTGAGGGATCATCTTTTAGGATAGATTGTAGATCTTTGATGATGCGCTGGAGAGGTTTTAGTTGGGGGCTGAAGGTAACAGCTAGTGGTGTTCTGTTATTTTCTTTGTTGGGCCTGTCTTGTAGTAGGTGTCTTCTGGGTACTCGTCTGGCTCTGTAAATCTGTTTTTTCACTTCAGCAGATGGGTATTGTAGTTTTAAGAATACTTCATAGAGATCTTGTAGGTATTTGTCTCTGTCTGAGGGATTGGAGCAAATGCGGTTGTATCTTAGAGCTTGGCTGTAGACAATGGATTGTGTGGTGTGTCCTGGATTAAAGCTAGAGGCATGTAGGTAAGTATAGCGGTCAGTAGGTTTCTGGTATAGGGTGGTGTTTATGTGACCATCACTTATTAGCACAGTAGTGTCAAGGAAATGGACGCTTGTGTGGATTGGTCTAGGCTGAGGTTGATGGTGGGATGGAAATAGGTGAAATCATGGTGGAATTACTCAAGGGCTTCTTTTCCATGGGTCCAGATGATGAAGATGTCATCAATGTAGCGCAAGTAGAGTAGGGGCGTTAGGGGATGATTGCTAAGGAAGCGTTGTTCTAAGTCAACCATAAAAATGTTGGCATACTATGGGGCCATGCGGGTACCCATAGCAGTGCCGCTGACTTGAAGGTATATATTGTCCCCAAATGTGAAATAGTTGTGGGTGAGGACAAAGTCGCAAAGTTCAGCCACCAGGTTTGGCATGTAACTAGTTCACAAAACTGGGGGAGGGGAGTGTTGGGGAAATTCGGGGGGGTGTACACCCCACCAGTGTAGGAAATCACTGACCCATGGGAATGGGGCTGGTGCATGAGGGCTGCAGGCCAGGGGAACCCATGGGGATGGGAATGGTGCATGAGGCCTGCAGGCCAGGCGAACCCATGGGGATGGGAATGTGCATGAGGGTTGCAGGCCAGCAGAACCCATGGGGATGGGAATGGTGCATAAGGGCTGCAGGCCAGGGGTAGGGCAGGGGAACCCATGGGGCCGGTGCATGAGGGCTGCAGGCCAGGGGAACCCACGGGGATGGGGATGGGGATGGTGCATGAGGGCTGCAGGCCAAGGGTAGTGCAGGGGGGCTCAGGGGAATGTGGCTCCAGGCCGAGGCGGCCCATGGGAACGGGGCTGGTGCACAAGGCTGGAGGCCAGGGGTAGTGCGAAGGGCTTCAAGGGGGCCAGGGCTACCGTCTGGGGCTGGGGAACAGGGACTCCGAGCTCGCGACGGGCGCAGGGCGCAACAAGAGGGCGGCAGCGGCCCCTTTAATTCCCCCCCGTTGCGTTGCTCCGCTTCAGTGTTGGCGGCACAAAGCTTCCCGCGAGTGTGACGTCATCGTGTGTGACCGCTGCCCCACGTAACCCCGCCTAGCACCGCCTCCCGATTGGGCGTGAGGGCCGTGTAGGAGGGTGACGCGAGGCACGACGCGTGCCGTGATTGGCTGAGCGCTGAAGGATGGGCGGTGGTGTGCTGCCCCGCCCCCCGGGTGTGCGCGAGGCGGCGGCGCGTGGCAGTGGCGGCTCCCGGGCTCAGAGTCCCAAGCGCAGGCGGCGGCGCCGAGCCCGGCCCGGCCATGACCGACTTCAAGCTGGGGATCGTGCGGCTCGGCCGGGTGGCCGGCAAGGTGAGGGGCCGCGAGCCGCCCTGGGCGGGGGCCGGGCCGGCGGGAGCGCCCGGCTGGGCCCGAGGGCGGCGGGGACGGGTCGGGGGCGCGGCCGTGGCGGGGGCCCTGGTGGGGGTCGGTCTGCGCGAGGCTGCGGGGGGCTCACCAGGGACTGCAGCGGCGAGCCGCTGTTCCCGGCACATGGGCGGCAGAGCTGCGGCGGGCGTGGGAAGCTCGGCCCTTGCCTGGCGCGTGGCTCGGCCTCTCGCGTGCAGTTCCCGGCTCGGGCTGTGCGGGGGGCGGGGAGCCGGCGCTCGCGCTGGTGTGTCGCTGGGTGAAGCCGCAGTTGCGCATGGAGCTGGGAGTGCGGGAGCTTTGGGGCCGTGTGGTGAGGGGCAGGGTTGTGCGCTGAGCTGGGAGGTGCATGCGATGCCCCAGAAGGCTTTAATATCCCAGTCGCTTTCCAAGCGGTGTAGTCCGAGGCAGGAGTGTAAGAGTTGGGGTTCCACCCTGGGGTGCTAAAAATCTTAGTCCAGATAATAAATGTAATACGGGCATTGGTGACACCAGCTCGGGCTCAGGTCTCTGGCTTTTGTTGTCTATCTGAGATTGCCTGTAAGGCTGCCATTGGTCTTTGGCTGTGTCCATTGGTATCTTGGTCCAGCTTCTTAAGTTTGTTTCACAGAGGCACCTGAATGGTACTAATATTTAATCTGCAATGGATATAGACTGGTGATGACTTAACACATGAGTGTTTTAGTTCGTTAGAGCTATAGTGAATTCAGTAAACTTGTTTATTTTTTTAGTAGAGTTCTTTGTAAAAGGAAACTCAATTCCCAATTCAGTGTATGACAATTCTATGTACAGCGAACTTTGTAGTAAATTGAGATGCATCTTTGGCATGGTACATGATGGTGATACAGTACTGCATTCTGCTTAGCTAAGTATGTTATACTAAACTGGCCAATGTGTTTTTTTTTCAGGGTTCACCCAGATTTTCGGAAAAGATGTGGGTGGTAGCCCTTAAGTGGTCTCAACTTTGTTCTTCCCTTTGTCTAAATTAGTGCTGGGGTAATGGAGATTTGAAAGGAATAAGTGTAGATAGAGAATACATAGAATAACTGTCCTAGAATATTTTAGCAGGGAATTGAATAAGTATAGAAACAGTGAAGAAGAGCTCTGTGGAGCTCAAAAGCTTCTCTCTTTTCACCAGTGGAAGTTGGTCCAATTAAAGATATTATCTCACCCACCTTGTGTGTCTCATAGAAACACTAAGGCATTTTTCTTCACTAAACTGTTGGTGAGCTCTGGAATGTAGACCTTCTGTAAAGGTTCTTAATTCTACAGGGTTGAACATATTTTGTCTAGGTTAGGTAATGAGTAAATAACTTGCTACATCACTAATATTTTAATAACTTCTACAATTCTAGTGGATCCTGTAGTAAGCCTAGGGTCTGGGTGCTTTGCCATCCCACTTCACATGGCAAGTCATGGTTGTGTAAGGCAGTGGTTCTTGACCAGGATTCTGAAGTCCCCTGGGTGGCTGCAAGCAGGTTTCAGGGGGTCTGCCAAAGTAAACTAGAGAGCAGGGCCGGTGTTAGACTCACTGAGGCTCAGGGCAGAAAGCCAAAGCTGCGCAGGGCTGAAGCAAAAGCCGGAGCAACTTAGCTTTGCAGGGGCCCCCCGTCATGTGAGCTACATGCAGTTACCCTGCTTACCACCCCCTAATGCCAGCCCTGGCTTTTAATCTACTGGATATGCAGAAAAACAGTTGTGGCACAGATGGGCCATGGAGGTTTTTATAGCAAGTTGGGAGGAGCTCAGAAAGAAAAAGGTTGAGAACCCCTGGTGTAAAGAATATAGCTAAAAAATCTGTTCCCAGTAAAGTGATGTCATCAGGAACTGGTTGTGCAGAAGCTGCTTACCTGCGGTGTTAAAATATTGCTAGTTAAATCATACATTGCAGAATAATTTCAGTAATAAAGTTACAGCTGTTCTTAACTGCCTTTAACATGTTTGGTATATTTTAGACAAAGTACACGCTGATAGATGAACAAGACATCCCATTAGTGGAGAGTTACTCTTTTGAGGTAAGTGTTTTGAGCTTTGTTTAAGTTCTCTGAGCCAATGTGGTTATTAGACTCTTGACATACTGTGGCTAGAATAGTGCTAGCAAATCACAATTCCCCTCTCTGGAGAGGATATATAGCTATTAACATTAAGTCTAAGTCTACAGCATGACTTCTGAACATGGATATTAACATGTAAGACATACATAGCTACAATTGTTAGGCTGCAACCTTGTTTAAAAAGGTTAAGTTATAGGGTAAATCTATAGAGGCAGAAAAGGTGTATTTTCAATCAAGTTAGCTTAACTCAATTGAAACCCCCTCCCCACACCTGGGTAGACACAACCTTTAAGACTGTGGTGTTCACAGACCAGCTAAACTGTCCTTAAAGGTATTAAACTGTGTATGTGGGTGTTAAGGTGGGTGGGGTTGTTTAAAAAACACACCCTTTTTTGTCTGTGTAGAGAAAGATCATGTTTCCCTTTTCCTTCTCCATTCCAGTCCCATTAGCAGCTGCTGTGGTGTGGTGAGGAAAACATAAATTCTGAAGCAACAAGTGTGGGCACTACATGACTCAATGGTGAATTCTGTCTGTCTTTCAAAAGTACTTCTAAGGCCCCTGTACCATTATATCTGAGTCATTACAATTTTTAATGTACTTAGCCTACCAGCATACCTGTGCGATTGGGAAGTGCTGTTATCTCCATTTTACAAACGGTGACCCGAGGCAGAGAGAGACCAGGTGACTTGTCCATTGTCTGTAGCAGAGCAAAGAACCTAGGCTGGCACCTTAACCACAGGACCATCTATCCTCTTTGCCCATAGCATTTCTGCTGTGTCCAGTCCACCTCTTCCTTCTCCCCAGAACCTTTTGTTCTCTGTCTAATGCAGAAGTATTAAATAACTAAAATCCCATTAAGATGAAGTGGCATATAATCAGTTTCCTGCAGTTGCAGGGGGCAGATGATGTCGGGTGTTGGTCTTTCCTGTCTCCCATTTCCCAAAGGGAATGTTAAGCAATGCTGCTGACAGTTGGATGCCCTTGGTCACAGAATACTCTTTCCTTCTCTCCAGGCTCGGATGGAGGTAGATGCTGATGGAAATGGAGCTAAAATATTTGCTTATGCTTTTGACAAAAACAGAGGAAGGGGATCTGGGCGTCTGCTGCACGAGCTACTGTGGTAGGTGTTGTACAAAGAATTAATATATTAAAGGTTTCAGTCAAGGATGTAGCTTGCAATCTTCAGCTTGTTTGTACATTAAATAATGCATTATGAACACTAACAGTGGGTGTAATTAGAGATCTTGCTGTGTTAGAAGGCTTAATGCAGAACAAAACCAGTCTCTCTGTAAGAAATGTTGGTCATGGGAAACTAATTTTTTGCCCATCTATACCCATAGGTTAAATCTAGGAGTTACTAAATTCCTAGAACCTTTGGGTTCTGTTCACCCCATGATATGCAAGTATAACTCCCAGTAGTACCAGTGAGATGTGAAGGTTTTGTGTTTGCTCAGTCTTCTGAATGATTGATTGGGATGGGACAATGCTAAAGGTTCAACAGACTGTTTCAACATAGTGGTGCTTTGTTTGCTGCTAACTTTAAATTTTGCACACTTTATTGAATGCTAGTCAGTGCTTTAGATTCTCTGTCAGGCAAGTCACCTGTGCCTGTCTAAACACTTCAGAGGCTGACTTGATATATTCAGTACTTTACAAAGTTAAATAACCAGTTTAAAGTGTGTGTTCTCCTGTCTAGCTATCTTGTAGGAAATTATTTTGCTCCCTTTCATGCACAGAGCAAATCCTTGACTATCATTGGTGACTAAAAACTGAACTTAAAAGTTTGTAGAAAAGGTGAGAGAATCCTGGTGAGAGAATCGTGAAGTAGTCACCGAAAGCCCTTTATTTTGAGACATAAACCTAGGGATATTGTTTGCTGGTCACCTCAATGAGTTTGTATATTGTTCTAAATTGGAGTTGCCCAGAAATTATCCACTCAAACCTATTGCTTAGTGAATTTTCTGGCTAAATATTCATGCAACTGTGGGACCTCCTGAGGCCCTCCCCAATAATGTTTTCACATATTGCCCCTCACTGGTGTCTAAGGCCTGATCTACACTGAAATGTTAGGTCAACCCAGCTGTGTCGCTCAGGGGTGTGACATAGCACTGTCTACACCAGAGGTTTATTGTTTAACTATGTCAATAGAAGAGTTCTGCAGTCGACCTAGCTACCCACCTCTCAGGGAGGTGGATTACCTATACTGACAGAAGAAATCCTCCTGTCAGCGTAAGGAGTATCTATGCTGAAGCGTTGCTGCTGTATTGTTTCAAGTGTAGACAAGCCCTTAGCACTCTGCACCAGTTAGGCTTAGTGCCTCTGGCAATGCTGCTAATCTTGTTGCAAAGGTAATTGACTATAATTGTTTGGTAAATCAGATTGCCCACTGCAGTGGACACAAACCTAATGCTGTAATAATTAAAGTCCACAAATAGAATTAATAATTCCATAAAAGGATGCAGCTTCTGTTCAAATGACTGATATTGAAAGTTATCCACATCGTGGTGGTCCAGCTGTTTGCATATTGAGCAGCCCATTCATTCCCTCCTTCAGTAACATGACTACTTTACTGTTTGAATCAATTATAATGAATTCAGTTGAACTGTGTACAAAAAATAGCATCTCTTTATGCTCCCTCCCCATGCATGTATGCATTATGATTAAGGCTACGTTTTAGTCACGGGCATTTTTAGTAAAAGTCACGGACAGGTCACGGGCAGTAAACAAAAATTCATGGCCCATGACCTGTCTGTGACTTTTACTAAAAAACACCTGTGAATAAAACTTGGGGTGGAGGATGCCCCTGCCTGGGGGCCCTGCGGATGCTGGGGGAGGGTGGCCCAGCTGCTTGGGGCAGGGAGTGGGGGGCGCGGGCAGCGGCCCGGGATCTGGGACCCCTGCTGGTGCTTGGGGGAGGGAGGGGCTGCATGTGGCTGGTGCTGGGGGGTTGGGTTGCTGGGGCCAGCAGGCTCCCTACCTGGCTCCATGCCTCCCCCCCACCCCCAGTGGCAGAGTTTGGGTGTGGGAGGGGGCAGTGGGTTGGAGAACGGGACGGGGTGAGGCAGGCTCTGGGCAGTGCTTACCTGGGGGGCTCCCTGGAAGCAGCGACATCCCCCTCGTTCAGCTGCTAGGCAGAGGCATGCAGGCACCACCACCGCAGCTCCCGTTGGCCATGGTTCCCGGCCAATGGGAGCTGTGAAGCCAGTGCTCTGGGCGGAGGCAGCATGCAGAACTGCCTGGCCACGACTCCGCCTAGCAGGTGAGCCTAATTACTCACACAATGTGGTTGCAGGCACCGTGCAGCTACAGCCTGGTCAGTGGCCTCTAGGGTGACCAGACAGCAAGTGTGAAAAATCGGGACAGGTGGGGGGTGTGTGTGTGTGTGGGGGGGGGGGGGTAATAGAAACCTATATAAGAAAAAGACCCAAAAATCGGGACTGTCCCTATAAAATCGGGACATCTGGTCACCCTAGTGGCCTCAGTCTTTTTCCTGCCCCAGTAATCCAAGTTCCAGTGTCATTCAGATTGATTTACATGAATTTGGAGTCATTTAAAAAAAAAAAAGTGGGGGGGGGGACACGACAAAACCCCATGTTTTCCTTGGCAGGCCAAGCCTGACGTTCTGCCCTCCCTCCAAGTGGGCTGTGAGGCTAAAGCACTTTGAGGTCTTTAAATGAAACAATGAAGTGTTATTGTCCTCATCCAATACCCAGTCACTGTTCCCAACTCCAAGCCTTACCTCTTGTCTAAACCTAATCTCAGAACTGGAGAAAACTGCAGCTGGTAGAAAAATTTGAGTCAGTTGGCATTTTCTGCAAAAATGCAACTTGCACTGCAAGAGCTAAGCTTGTCTGCCTGATGTTACTGATGAGTTGTTGCCGTATTAAGGGTTGTCTACTTACAATCTTGAGTTAGTACAGCATATTGCGGTTTCAAAATAAGTGTTTGCACTGCCTTTGACACCAGTTTAAATAAATTAGTTTAAAATCACAGCTCAGCCCTCAGCACAGGAAACTAGCTACTCCCAGAATGCGAAGAGGAAGCTTGTTTCTCTCTATCCTAATTACTTCAGTGGAGTGTGATTCGCAGCACTTAGTTGGGACTAAATGGTGACAGCAGCCTAACAACACTGCCATTGTCTTTTGCAAAAAGGCTCCATACTCTTCCCTGTTGTACTTGACCATGTCCTCAGGACAGGCCCTTTGTCCGTTCATTCCCCAAAGCAGGATTTTCATGTCTCTCTGGCTAGTCTGCCCACAAGATGAGTTTTCCTTCCCCATTCATCCTTTTTATTCTTGGAGGCACGAGGAGTCCTGTGGAAAAAATTCATGTAATTAAAGACTCTCCTAGACACGGGGGCCCACATTAAGGTTGCATGTGCAACTTTAATTCAGGCATTTCCTAACGTTTGGCTGCTTGACTTTGCAACTGTAGTGTTTTTCTAACATATGTATTATTTCATAGGGTTTTTAAAAAAGCAAACTGGAAAAAAAAACAAATTCCATCATGTGGCATCTTACTGACATCCATGTACATTAACAGCAGGGTTGGAATATTTAGATCCACTCCACAGGCCTCTACGACTTGAGCTACTGGGGTAACTGATAGAAGTAATAGGTTGTCATCTTATGTGGACCTGCACTCGAAGAGGATGAGCTGCACACTTTCCTAATGGGTTTCACAGATATTTGTTGACAGGAGAGGAATGGAGAGACTCGGGAATCTTGGTCTCTATTCCAGGCTCTGGGCTACCCTAGTAGGCACACGCTCGTCTGTCCATTCTCCCAGGCTTGACTGCTTCTGCCCCATCACTGGCTCCTTGTCCCAGTCTCCACTCCTCAGTCTTCTCATCCCAGTCTGACTCCCCCAACTCTCCCTGGCTCCATCAGATGCCACCAGTTAAGTCATAGAGAGCACAGGAGGGACAGGCTCTTTGCTCTTGGTTCTAGTGCAGGGGTGGCAAACCTGTGGCTCCAGAGCCACATGCGGCTCTTCAGAAGTTAATATGGGGCTCCTTGTATAGGCACCAACTGCAGGGAGCTACAGGCACCAACTTTCCAATGTTCCGGGGGTGCTCACTGCTCAACCCCTGGCTCTGCCACTGGCCCTGCCCCCACTCCACCCCTTCCCGCCCCTTCCCCATAGCCTGCCATGCCCTCCCTCCTCCCCTCCAGAGCCTCCTGCATGCCACGAAACAGCTTATTGGGAGGTGCGGGGAGGGAGGTAAATTCTGGTTCCTTCTCAGGCTCAGGTTGGCCACCCCTGTTCTAGTGCCTGGCTCCTCTGGACCTGCGTGGGACAATTAAAAGGAAAATCCAGCTTTGCCCTCTGCAGCCTGGGCTGGAGCATGCTTAGTGGCTGTATGAGGATGACGCATTGCAGTCTGGTCAGCACTGAGAGCAGTGAGGGGCATGTTCATGCTTAGTATGTATGGAATTATCAGAGATCTTTACTGCTAAGTTCTGATGTCTTCATTGAGCATGTGAAAACTGCGATTTTTGAAAGGCTTGTGACCACATTTGGGTGGATTTTCACGGGGAAGGCAAAAGGCACATTGTTGATGCAAAGGCTATCCCTGGTCTAAAGCACGGAGGTGCTAGAGCATTTCAAAGAAAAGGACTCAAGAATTTTTTAACATGGACAAAATATTTTTCCTGATCCCTGTTCTCAGGAACAGTTGAACCTTTTTGGCTGAAATTTTCCAAAAATATCCAGCCTGAGGCAGACACTCAGTGTGGAAAATTTTAGCTCAAACTGTTAAAATTTGGCAAAGTTTTATAAGCAACTGAAAACAGGGACTTATAATGGGAAGTGTGGGGCAACCTGAATAAGCTGTGCCACCATCCCCACATGTAATACCTTTTATGTTCATTGCTCCTACTGTTAAAATTCTCTTAGTGCTGTAAATTACTCATTACTTTACCAAGCACATAGCCGGATCCAGCTCCCTGGCCTGCAAACTTGCACTCTGAGATGTAAGACATGAAGGAATAATTCAGGACAGGGATGATTTAGTGAGAAAGATTGCTACAATAAATGAGTTGGGAATGGAAAAGGAGGATGGGCCAGGAATAACACTTGCACATGGACAAGGAATAGATTGATGGGATGAAAGAGAGAAGATGAAAGAAACAGTAATGGGGGGAGGCATGTAGGGAATGAAATGAGTAGGAGGAAATAAATGTTAGTTGGGGGGGGGGAATTTATATAGCAGGGCCTGTACATGCTAATTATCCAACCTCTTTGTTTAAACAAGTCTCTATTTGTACCTGCTGGTCACGAAAGCCCACAATGCCTCCAAAGGAGTCTTTATAGTGTATACTGTATACAATTACAGGCACTAAAATGGTGCTTGCTGGTCACTGGTGAAGCTCTGGAGCCTTTAAGTCTTTGCTTAGAGACTTCCTAATGGAGCTCTAGCTGTAGTGTTGCATGTGCATGTCACAGGTGCACCTAAGTGTAGCTGATCTAATCCATCTCTTGACTGTCCTATCTTCTTGCAGAAGTGCTATAACATTTATTTTGTAATTTTATTTTTCAATTAAGGGAGTAGACTGTGGCCTTACAATTAAAGTTTTCAGATAGAGCACTTTTATGACAGAATAGTAAACTTGTGGAATAAGTCTTTACTACTAATAAGAATGCTGCGAAGATCTGTCACTACAGTGACGTGAATGGTATCTCTGATACACTACTCCTTCTGTCAAGAAACACACCACTTATAGTCTATGGAGAACTGTTCTTTGCTGTGAACTGCAAATTGTATTTAATCTCTTCCAGGGAGAGGCACCGGGGAGGGATTGCCCCAGGATTTCAAGTGGTGCATCTGAACGCAGTGACGGTGGACAACCGACTGGACAATTTGCGTTTAGTCCCGTGGGGATGGAGACCCAAAGCTGAAGACATTTCTAGTAAACAAAGGTATATCAACACAATATTTATGGGTGAGATGTAATGGAGCTCAGGAGTAAGCTGCATCCAACAAATTAACTTGGAACTATCTTCAAAATTCACTTGCCTCTTCCAGACTATTTTCTAACAAAAACCTAAACAAACGAACCTTGATCTAACACCAAGCTATTTGATCTTGAATAGCTCACAATTTCTGTCCCTGCATTTCCCCATCTGAAATGGAGAGAACAATTTATTGTGGTTTATAGATAAAACAGAGCCTGTTATCAGTGTGACCAAATGTCTCCCCTCCTTTTCTGTTCTTTGTCTTTTAGAATCGTGGCAGGGACACACAAACCAACAAAATTTCCATTGATGATGATCAGAATTTAGATTGTGGGGTTTTTTTTAAACTTTGCCAAACCAAAAAAAAGGCTTGACCTTATTAGTTTGACTTGCGCATAATTACTTTGTCTATTTTGATGTGACATTGATAATATGTGGTTTAATTATTATAAAGCTTTACCTTTTTGGAGTTTTAATGTGTTCTTTTATTAAATAAGTGTCTAACCCTCCCCCCTGTAATTTTCTGCAACCGTGAAAACATAGATTAAAATTTTAAAAAAATTAAAATACATCGATATCTACTGAAACAACAAAAAATTGAATTCTTCCAAGACTATATCATAATTGTTTTCTTCTTTCAACAATCAAAATCTCGTTGGCTACAAATGTACCTTTTTATTAAACTTGCATGCATTCCATTCCACTTGGATGATGGCATTTGGGCATCATAAAACTAAGTCTGCAGTTTTAACAGGATTAAGGATTTCAGTTCCTGTCCTAAACAGTTAACGCTACCCAGCAGCCTCCTAACGTTCCAGAAGTTGCTGCAGTGCAGTTGATGAAGTGTTCCCTGTGTGTAGCTTGTAAAGTGCTTACGATCAGGAGTTATGTGACTTGAAGTAGATGGCTTAGGCCATCAGGAGTGCTTATTTGGAGTCATAGTTTGACATCACAATAGTTTTGCAGTAACTACCTGTGATATCAGGATTTCTCAGGTCAAGTAGAAGCATCAGCTGATGCAACAACTATCTAGCAGATGTTTCTGTAATGTCCATCACTATAGTGTCTAATGCTGAAACAATCCTTTCACTTGTGTTGCACTACTAGTAATAAAGATCACTCAATCCCCATAATATGTATTAAAGTGTTGAGTCGTATAACAAGCCAAGCATGACAATATTGGAACTGGCCAATATCAAGCAATAAAAGACAAAAACCTACCTCCTGCAACTTGAGGAAACTAAAATTAAATCAAAAACATCAAGGGAGACGATATCTCAGCCTCAAGTGCAAACTATTTTGGGGGTCTTTCTAACATAGTTTAGTGCAGAGAAAAATCTTGCCACATACCATTAGGTCTGAGAAATCCAGTGCTTGGTGTGCAAATATTGTGTTGAAGCCTGTGGCATGTCCTTTAGTCATCTGGCATTTAGCTGCTTATAGGGCACTTGTGGCTCTTATCCTGGGGCACCAAAATACCAGCAAAGCTCATATGAGCCAACAAACGCAGTGGGATTCAAACTTAATATGTATTCAGATTAAACATGAAGTGAGTTACTGGAATCAGATTCCATCCTACTGTGCTAGCATATTATGAGAGCCTGAGACTGTGCTCCGCTGCATAGACTATGGCCCAATAAGTTTCAGACCTCACTCATCTCCCTGGGTGATGTTTTGTTTTAATTGTATGGTGCAGCCTGAATAACATTAGAACAGTGTTCGTGTTATGTTAGTGGAGACCTATGGGCTTCAATCCCATTGTAGCACCTTAATTTCTTCTTTGTCTACTAAATTGAAATAGCTGCAGCACCAGTAAGATGATGGTGTTCAGAGCATTGGTCAATTTAAGAAACTTCCTTTCAGAAGCCGGTGAATGGCAAGAGTTTCTACATTAGAGCAGGCCAGAAGAGCTCAAACAGGGGAATAAGCCCTTTGATCGACCCTTATTTAAATACAATGTCCTCAATTAAACATGTTTTGGTGGTGGCTTTTGCATCAGGCCTGAAACAGGAATCCTGAAAAGAGGAATGCAAATGGACCCTTAACTCTAATGGGGTTAAAGACTGTGTCTGCACTACCTACTTCACAACTTGAATCAGTTTTAATTTCCATAAATGTCTATTCTAAACCCATGAAATAAACATGTTTTTCCATTAAAGGGAACAAAGTCTGTACTGGCTGGCGATCCAGCAGCTTCCCACAGATCCAATAGAAGAGCAGTTTCCTGTGTTGAATGTAACGCGGTATTACAACGCTAATGGGGACGTTGTGGAGGAAGAGGAAAATTCATGCACATACTATGAATGTCACTACCCCCCATGCACAATGATTGAAAAACAGGTGTGTTCAGAGTGCATTGAAAGTAGCGATGGAAGAGACCCATTAGGCCACTTTGTGTCCAAGAATTGTTCCCTGCAGTGTATTCTCCAGTGCTTTGCCTTGTCTAGTTTTAAGTGTCTCAAGCCATCACTAATGATCTTCATCTGAATCCCTATAGAAGAAAATTCCCTGCCCTAATAACTGCAAGGTATTTTTTCTAGTAGCGTTAATTTTCTTTTTCATTTGAATTTCATTACTCCCCATTAGATCGCCTTAACAATTCCTTGAGCTTCGGGGTGTTTATACTCTGAGTAATTGGCTGTATACCACAGTTACATGTATAATCCATGCAGACTGAATATCAAAATGCTTTAGCAAGTATGCATGGTGGGAGATACACAAAGTGGGCTATTCCAGATGATGAGCTGCAAAGAAGGCTCTTCTGCTATCAGTGGCAAGGTTGTGAAGGGACAGCAAGGCAGCCAGTGATGGGGAAGGGTTGAGCAAATCCACTGAGGGTTTTAAAAATAGGAAATCTTGAACTGGAACCTGAACTGATCTGATAGAACTTGCTGAGAGGGTGTTAATTCTGCTTTGTATGTCAGAAGATGGGCAGTAGCATTCTGTGCCTGCTGGAGAGCTGCAGAATACTGAAAAGAGGGGAGTTGCATTAGACGAGGTGATAAAGCTGTGGATGAAGATCTGAGCAGTAGAGGAGTCAAAGTAGTAGCATGCCTGGCCATTGCTAGGAAGGAGGTGATAGGCAGCCTTTAGACAAGGGAGTTTTGGAAAGAGAAACTGGCAGAGAGTAGATTGGGTGAGGGGTGGTCTGAGGGCTGAGCCTCGTCTCAATGAAGCAGATGTGTCCTTGTCTGAGCAAGGAGGGATTTTTTTCCTTTTGATAGTGAATGCTGAGCAGGATAATCTTCAAGAGATGCAGGTTACCCCCTGGATCCTCCCAAATTAAGTGCTTTAAAAAAAAAAAAAAAAAAAAAAGCTTTAAACATGGTGAACCTTTAAGCAAACACATACCTTAATGTATGAGTCTTAAATGTGCTAACTCCTGAACAGGGATCTCCATCTCTTTTTCTCCCTTCCCCCTTTGGGACCAATATCGCAAAGCCCCCTGATGATCCACAAGTTTGAGGGCTGAGCCTCTGCAGTACTTCTAGTCTCTCTTTCCTGATCTGGGAACACTTGGACTGTCTGGCAGAACTATAACACTGTAAGAACAAATGTGAAACTGTGGTCTCAGCTCATTACACCTGTTAACTTCTCAGTGCTGCAATTGCCCTTAGAGCATAAACTAGTGCAATGGTTGCACATCCTGCTGATTCAGGGAAATCTAATTGTTGGATGTTCATATTTCCCAAATGCTGATAGATTTATGGTGGGGCTTGTCCATGTGTCGGGCTTCTTGGGGAATGGCTTACCTGGACTCTTGGGGCTGAGCTGGCTAACTGATAGCTGTTCTATGTTTTTTCTAGTTACGTGAATTCAATATATGTGGCCGATGCCAGGTAGCGAGGTACTGTGGGTCTCAGTGCCAGCAGAAGGACTGGCCTGCTCACAAGAAGCACTGTCGGGAGAAGAAACGAACCTTCCAGCAAGAGCTCGGACCAGAACGATGACCAGGTGGCACAGGCCTCTCAGCAGCAGGATTCCTTCTCAAAGGCATTGGACTCTTGCTTTTGCACAGTAATGACAGACTGCTTATTGAAGCCAGAGGCACTGAAGAAGACAAACCCTGTGATGCTTGAGTAGAACAGGTGACTGGACTAAGCCAGTTCTGACTGGTGCTGTGGAAAGGGATTGGGTCTTCCCTTCCAGTATTGTATTCTCAAGCAAAAAGACTACTGTGGAGGCTCCAGGCAGGAAGCTTCTCATTATTTATATGTTAATATGTTTGTAAACTCATGTACAGATTTTTGTTAGAAATTCTCAATAGGACTCATTTACTGTAATGTTCAGATGAGAACACATTGTTGGTCTACAAGTAAAAAAACTGTCATGTAGCAAAAGCTTTTCCTCCCATGTGGCTAAACAGTATCTGTGGCTGTGCCAAGGCCAGGAGACTGGCTCAGACATCAGCAGTTACTCTGGAGAACTCTGCATGGAAGTTATATTTTAAAAAAGCAAAACAAACAAAGTAAAGGGTTGGAATGAATTGTTGTCTGCTCTGCTCTGTAGTTTTCTCCTGTTCCCTTTTAGCCATTTCTGAAGCTCAGTAACACTTGGTCTTTACATCTCTTACTAAGCATTTTCTTTCTAGTACACCAAGCCTTGACACTGGGCCAGAATTCAGGGTATCATCAACAAGGAGACTGGAAGGGCATGGAGCTAGTTGATTCCACTTGCACTGGAGAAGGGCTGCTAGAGATCATGCTTTGGGTTTGCAGAAAGTTTAAATCTGGTTTCCTGCTGTCAAACCTTTGCATGCTCATGAATGTGTACCTGTAGCCAAAGGATCTTCTCTTGCTTTTCCAGATGTTTGTAACTGATCTGGTAGGTATAGTGGTTGCTTTGGGATACTCCTTACTTTAAAGAGATGCTATCAATATGAAAATCATATATTTCTGAATTTTTTTACTTAATAGTGCAAATTAACACCAAAAATGTGGGAGGAAAATTTTTTTGACCTGCTTTGGAAAAGAATTATTTTGGGCCCTCTTGCTTTATTATGTATAACAGATACCTGAACATTATGCTTACTTTTCCTTAGAAATACCAGAAACGTCAAATTTGGGTGCTCTCTATTGTTTTTGAGGGTCTAAATGAATGACTCAAATATGCAGTGTAAATGTTCTCAGTCCTTAATAGAAAGGAGTGAGGTATTGAATTCTTAAATAGCTTTTCTGCAAGTTTTTAGTGAAATAAGTGTTACCCTGAAAAAAATCACTTCAGTTGGGTTTCACTTCTTTGGTACACGGGTCAGTCCTCCTAGTTCATTTGTCTCGAGAGTCTGCAATGAAAAACCCAGTAGTTTTACCAGTCATACTTGAATAGATATAAGGGCCTTTTATTCTTGTAGCTTAAACCCCCTTCTCAAGCAACATAAACTAAGCCCAAGAAAAAGCCCTCTCATGGGAATGTGTGTACCTGGAGTTATACCAGTATAACTATACTGGTTTTAATTAACACCTTAGCATATAAAATCGCACATAATTAGTTACTTTAAATGAACCAGTAGAAGTTCCTGTGAATGCAAAAAGGGACATAGATACATATGATGCTGGTCCTGTTTTCTGCTTGTTTAAATAGGCAGGTAATTAGCATGACTGACTTTTTTTTTTTTATGGCACTAAGGACCACAATCCCTTTCCACAGCACTTGATTACAAAGGATTTTTAATCACTGTACGGAACAGTCTGTTAGAAATAATGTTTAACTTTTTGCTATAGTGGTAGGTTTTATTTGTAAAAAAACAAGGTGAGCATAGATGACTTACCTGGATACTGTTAGGGGCTAACTATGAATGTCAGATAACTTTAATTTCAGGATTGCAAAGTTTTGAGAAACGCTAATGAAGAAGATGAGTCTATTAAGTACAGAAAGCTGTGAAGCCATTGGCTCACAGCTAAGAAGAATTAGGAGAGAAAGCCACTTATCTCAAAAATTAAACTCTGCTGTGGAATGGAGAGAGAAGATACTAGAAATAGGAAGAGGCAGTGGCAGGAATTGTTGGAAAAGGGTAATGGTGGAGTGGTTTCCAGCTCTGGCCCAGTTTTATGGAAGGAACCAGTGAATATGGAGGCTGCTCTGGTGAGTTAGGTAGCAGGAAGGAAGAAAACCTGCTCTGTTAGAAGTGGGGCTGGTAGAACTCCATATTAAAGTGGTCCAATGCTTCTCATTACAAGACTGTTTTCAGTTGCTTATAACTGCCAAGCTGTAGCTGGGTTGACGTTTTTCCATGTTGTGTCTGCCTCAGGCTGAATTTTCTTGGAAAATTTCAGCCAAAATGGTTCAGCTGTTTCTGAGAATAAGGTTAGTGAAAACGTTTTTCACATGTTAAATCCTTTTGAAATACTCTAGCACTCCCTTGCTTTGGAGCAGAGAAGTAAAGTTTGGCAGGGTAGTGACCTTTGGCAGGGATGTGCCTTTTGTCATCCCTGTGGCAATCCGCTCATTTTTGGCCAAATTAGCCTTTGAGCATGTGTGGACTGATTCCCCCCACGTCTGAGACTTGCTGCATTTTCACAGCTAAAATCTCCACAGATTCTGTCCTCATTGAGCATGCTCAAGCCTCCCACCATGCCTATTGCTGATCACACTGAGTATGTGCCAGCCCAGGGCTACCATGGAGGCAAAGCCAGAGTTTCTCTGTAATGGCTGCTGCTGGCCTGGATGGGGCTGAGCACTGGAACTGAGACCGGGGGCCTTTCTCTTCTATGCTTTTCAGTGATCCCATCACTGGTGCCCAGGCAGCATAAAGGAAGAAGCTGCATAACTTGAATGCAAAGGGGACAAAAAATGGACCCTGGGCCCAGTGGAGGTAAAGTAGAAGATTTGGACAAGGAGTCTAGTGAGACAAGGACTGTAATGCATGGGGGTGGACAGGGAGAGGGAGGAATGGCCATTTGAGACTATTGTGCAAGGAGAAGGTTATGGAGACTGGGACTGGTTGGGTAAGGAGAGGGACTGGAGCTGATGGGGGAAATGGGCCTGGGAGCCGAGGTTTGAGATTGAGCAAACAGATTGGGATTAGAAACCGGTAGGGGTGAAGGGAGTGAAGGAGAGATAGGGAAAGGAGCTGGGCTGTGGGGTGAGAACAGGCTGGCTGGTCAGAGACTGGGATTAGACTAGATGACCTCCTGAGGTCCCTTCCAACCCTAATATTCTATGATTCTATGATTAGGTGTTGGAAGAGGGAGAGACTTGGGTTTTGTGGGGTGGGGAGATTCTGTCTCAGAGACAAGGCAGCTAGGACTGGCTGGGTGAGGAGAGAAGGTAGGATGAGAAGCCTGAGGAGAGGGGACTGGGAAGGTGAAAAGACTGAGACTGGGACAAAGCCAGGGGAAGGGGAAATACAGGACTGGAACAGGTTGAAGGGAATGGGGAAGGAGGAATCAACCTTGTGGGAAACTGGCAAAAAGTTCATTTGGGCAGACTTCTCTTCAGAATCTGGAATGGGACCCAGGATTCCTGAGTCTCCCCATTCCCCTGCTGTCGGAAAACATATGTGATCCCACAGGTAAAGCGCAGGTCTCATCCCCTTCTGGTGCAAAGAGGGTGACCCATGTGGGTGTCAAGATGCCATATGATGGAATATCATTTTTGTTTGTTTTTTTAAAAATGTAGGAAATTACAAAACACATTTACAGAAAATTACTGCTGTAAAATCAAATACTCAAAAGTTAGGAAATGCCAGAACTAAGGTTGCCTGTGCAACTTTAATTTGGCCCCCTGGGTGTATGCATTACAATAGTTTTCTTTACATAACATAAATTTTTTCCCACCGGCTTCTGTCTCATTTTGTGCACATACTAGATCATCTCTGGGGATGAAGCAAGGGCGTGTAGCGAAGGATGCTACTGTTTGTAAGACCCTTCCCTTGTTTGTTGTGGAAGTTGGAAGGTATGCAGGGAATGAGGCAGGGGACTTCAGGAAGACTGTCCCTATGGGTGCTCCGCTGTAGCAGTGCCTCCTGCACCTGGGATAGGCGATCTTCCTCAGCAGTGCCTGTCAGACCACATGTGCACCTCGCGCTGGAAGTGGGATGTATATATAGTGCTGTGCAGTCTGGCCACCTCCCAATTCCTTCTCTGCCACAGAGTCTGTGTTGGCTCCGAAGCAGAACTCCAGGTGTTGTACCAGCATTAAAGTAGACTTCTTTAGGTTCATGCAGAAGCCTAGATTCATAAACAGGTCCATTGTCACCCAGATGGCCCGGAGAATGTCTGTTTCAGATGGGGTCTTGAGGAGACAGTTGTCTAAGTATGGAAAGATGATGCCTTGTTTCCTTAGGTAGGCAACGACTACTGCAAGAACTTTGGAGAATACCCAAGGAGCTATAGACAGTCTGAAAGGCAGTACCTTGTACTGATAGTGGTTGGCACCCATGGCAAATTGGAGAAATTGCCTGTGGGCAGGGTGTACTGTGATAAGTAAGTATGCATCTTGGAGGTTGAGGGCTGAGAACCAGTGCTGGAACAATAGTGAAGAGGACAACCATCTTGAAGTGTTGCAGTTTGACAAACTTGTTTAGATTTTGAAGGTCCAGGACGGGTTGCCAGCTGCTGGATTTCTTCTGGATGAGAAAATGGGAGTAAAAACCATACTCTGTGTTCGAAAGGGACTGGTTCTATGGCGCCCAGTTGCAGAAGCTTTATTTCTCCCCATAGAATGGATTAGTGAAAGGGGTCCCTGAAGAGGGAAGGGGGGTGGGATAGATAGGAAGGGGATGGAGTATCCTTCCCTGACTATTTCTAGAACCCACTTGTCTGAGGTGATTAGTCTCCCTGATGGAAAAAATGGAGCTACTCAATCGCCAAACTGGTGGGATATCGAAGATGATTGGAATGACTGGAAGAGGGAGAGGCTTCTTGGGGTCTTGACCACACCTTCAAAATTGTTGCTTGGCTGCAGATGTGTGAGAGGTAGCGCCTTGAGGAGTGGGCTGTCTCTTTGGCAGGGGGCCTTTGTCTTAGGCGCTGGGTGCCATAGTACCATTGAGGAGTGTACTGCAGTGGTCAGGATTGCAGAGGGAGATGACTTCTCTGGGCATCTCTTTGGCACTGGTGTGTAAATGCCAAGTGTGGAGCAGTGGTCCCCAACCTTTTCTGTGGGGCGGGCGCTGGACGACTAGCCGCCGAGGACTGTGGCCGCCGGACAAGCGGCCGCCGAAATGCTGCCATGAAGCGGCAACGTCAAGAGGCATCATTGAGAGGCGTCGCTGCTGAAATTTGGTGGCATTTCGGCGGTAGTGCTTCTCAACGTTGCCGCTTCTCAATGGCATTTCGGTGGCTGCTTGTCCAGCGGCCAGTAGGCGGGTGCACATGGATGCCCCGGCGGGCACCGCGTTGGGGACCCCTGGAGTGGAGAGTAACTCGGAAGTCTTTAAGGGAGTGCAGGGAATTGTTTGCACGCTCCATGAATAGTTTGAGGCCCTCAAAGGGTAAGTTTTCAACTGAGGTTTATACCTCAGGAAAGCCTGAGAGGTGCAGCCATGGAGTTGCAATGGAGCGGGAAGCTGTATCTGCAGAGTCTAAGGAGGCTTGTAGGGCTGTTTGGGCCAAGAAGTGTCCCCCAAATATTAGCATCTGAAATTGTTCTTTCTTGGCCTCCGGAAGGTCATGGCAGAGATCCTATAACTTGGAGTAGTTAAGGTAGTTATACTTAGTCATAAGAGCCTCGTAATTCAATATTTGAGATTGGAGCATGGCTGATTAATAAATTTAATCATTTCCAGTTTGTGCTGATGGTTAGAATGAGATTGGTATTGTCGGCCTTTCTCTTGACTACCAGAGAATTTGAGGCGGGATGTGAGAACAGAAATTCCTCATCCTTTGCTGGAACATATTTCTTGTTGGTGGGTGTGCAGGTCGAAGGGATGGATGCTGGGGTCTGCCAGAGCACTGTTGTGGGATCAAGGAGAGCCTCATTGATAGGTAGTGAAATTTTGGAAGAAGAGGATGTGTGCAGGATATCAAGCAGCTTATGCTACTGATCTTTCCCTTCCTCCAAAGGAATCTGGAGGGAGTTTGCAATCCTGCGGAATAACTCCTGAAGGTGCCTGAAGTAATCAGCAGTCATAGGAGGTGGGGCATGATAGCTTCATCAGGGGAAGAAGAGCAGAAATATAGTGTTGGTGGAGCTTCCTCCTCCTGTTCATCCTCCTCAGCCAGTACCAGCGGAGGTTCGGTCTCTGGTGGGCGACAGACCGATGGAGAAGGGAGAGGTGTAGGGCTCTGGCTTTGTTTCATGGGAGGTTTCCCGAATTGTGCCCTATGTATGGCCCAAGGGTCCCAATATGGTCTGTGTAGAGGGAGTGGAACGTGTAGTTGCATCCATGGTGGTCCATACTGTGATGAAACATGAAACTGGGGTACTACTGAGCCCTCTAGCTCACCAGCCTGGGCACCCTCTAGCACTGTGCTGCTGTGACAAGCTGCAGACTGCTCCCAGTCCTGCACTCACATAAACTTTTACACAGGCAGGGACACACCCAACTGCAGTTTTATGAATGCTGCTTCTTAGCTACTCATGAATTAACAATAGAGAGATTCCAGCCAGCTCACCCCCCCAGCTCCACAACCTAGGACGCCAAAGCTGTACCCTCTTGCCCTGGTCAAAAGCCTGACCAGTATAAGTTTATTACCCAGTCCGCCCCTCCTTCAAAGTGGAAAGGACCATGCACCAGTTTTTGTTCCTGAGCAGATTTCCCAAGCACTTCTAGCAAAACACCATTTTAGGTAACAAAACAAATGTATTAACTACAGAAAGATAGATTTTTAAGTGAGTATAAGTAGTAAGAGTATAGATTACCTAAGAAATAAACAAAAACACAATCTAAGCTTTATAAACTAGACAGGATTTGAATCAAGCAGTGTTAGATAGTACAAACAGTTCACCAAGCTTCTGTAGACAGGCAGGCTTTCTTTTTTCCTGTCTGGGACCTCCTTCCCCAGTTCAGTCTTTGTTCCTAAGGTGTTTCCAGGTGTTGTGGTGTTTGGGGAGTGAGGCCAAGTGATGTCACTTCCCCCTTTTATATATTCTTCCAGCTTGCTAGAAAGATCTTTTGCTCTGACATGGGTCAAACAGTCTCCTTTGGGTACGTGCTATCTCTGAGAGGTTTTCATTGTACACAGTTCCTGGGGTAATCCTTGTGAGTGTTTGTATTCTCCTCAATGGGCCATCAGTGTTGTTTGGTCTTTTTATTGTTATACCAGAAAGGCTGCTTGTGGATATTACCAACCGCACAACATGTTTCAGTGGCACATACATCGCAAAACTTCATATACAATGATAGCACATACAACTTAACAGGATATTAATGTTCAACAGATTTAAGATTTTAAAATATCTTACTAAGCATACTTTGTACAAAACATAATTATATCACCATGGTGAATATGGGGTGCAGAGTGTTACTGTGGGGCACTGAGTGCCACATATACCAGGATTGTGCTCCAAATGTGGATTGTAAATAGTGAGGATGTGTAGATAGTTGTTGGAGCATCTTGAATAAGAGGGTGCGATGGAATCGTCGTCATCCTCCTCTTCTTCCTCCTTGTCACTGGAGAAGGGAGGGGCCGTCCTTGGAGGAGAAAAGGAAGAGTGTCGTGAAAAGTGGGGGGAAGTCCTGTCTGAGGAGAGGTGATCAGGAGTGTCAGATACCCTAAAGACCTGCTTGTTTCTGAATTCCTGTGGAGGAGGAAGGAGCATCATCGATGCCGGTGTATGACTCTGTGCCAAAGGAGAGATGCATTCCCCTGAGCAGCCAGCAGGTGGAGCTAGAGACTTGCCCAGTGCTAACAATTTTGACGGTGCAGAGGACTTGCTTGGCTTCATCGGTGCTATAAAGGACACCGGTGACGGTGGTTTTGTGGGTGTTGAGCTCCTGCAGCTGGTCTGTCTCCAAAGCCGAGAGTTGGTACCAAGGGCTGTAGGTCTGACCAGTTAGGGTCTTTAGATCATTGTTTTATGTTGGTGCTGGAGGTACTCAAGTGGGTTGTGGAGCCATGTCCCCTGTCAGAGGATGTTGAGGTAACTGACTTCGCAGGGGATGGAGTCCTGGCCGGCTGTGCCTCAGAGTGTAAGGAGGAAGCTTGTCTTTTTCCATCAGAATGAGAAAGATGACTTTCTCTTAGCGGGAGGCAGAGAATGAGGATTGGCGGATGACCTGGCAGATTGTGAAGGCTGCACAAGAGAAGAGTCCAGGCCTGGGTTTTGATGCTGGATGCAGTGATTTCTCCATGAGGACAAGTTTTAACTGAATGTCCCGTTTTTTTCTGGCCCCTGGCAGTCAAGTCATGGCAGTGGGAACACTTTTGTGGTATGCATCCCTCTCCCAGACAGCGAATGCACTGTGGGTGGCTGTCTGTCGAGAAGGCAGCCCCACAAGAGATGCATCTCTTAAACCTGAGAGATCTGGGCATAACAGTGAGGGAAAAAGCTTCCTGGTCAGGAAGGGCAGGAAGTGGGGAAACAAAAACCCTAAGCTATAAAGGTAAAGCAAAAACAAAACCAAAAAAATTCCTTTGATGGAGAAAAGAAGTACTAACTACACTAAACTGACAGGTAAGGCACTATCTACTGAGGGAAAAGGGAGAAGCTGGCTCTGCTGTGGATTCTGTCCCAGACCAAAGGCGATAGATAAGGAACTGGGGGGAGGAGGGGTGGTCAGACCATCCAGCACTGCTGATGATCTCCAATCCCAGGCACAGGGAGCGCTGCTGCACCTGCAATGAAGCATCCATAGGGACATCACTTGAAGAAGAATGGAAAGTTGACTGCTACTCTGGAGAATGAATTTCTATCCCTACCTCTCTCACAGAGTTCATGTGTGATGCTAAGCAAACATTTGTGGTCACTAATTGTGTGTTCCTCATTTTCTGGGTCCCCAACTTCATAGATGCTCAGGCCAGAATGGACCATTGGGATTTAATTTGACTTCCTGTATAACAGAGGCTACGTTTCCCCAAAATAATTCCCAGAGCATAGATGAGAAAAACATCCAATCTTGATTTAAAAATTGCCAGTGATGGAGAATCCACCATAACACTTGGTGAATTGTTCCAACAGTTAATAACCCTCACTGTTAAAATGTATGCCTTTTTTTCCAGTCTGAATATGTTTAGTTTCAACTGCCAGGCAGTGAATCCTGTTATAACTTTCTCTGCTAGAATTATCACTTGAGACTGTAAAAGCCGATTTGCAGAAGTGCTGAGTGCTTTTGACTGCAACTAAAGTCAATGGGAGCTGTGCTTGAATATAGACTCGGCTTCATATCTGTAAAATGGGAATAATGCCATCCATTTGCCTCACAGGGGTTTTGTGAAGATTGATTAAATGGTTGTGAAGCAGTGGAATACTATAGTGATGAACACTATACAACAGCCCATGAGAAAATAATTCTGTCATCAGAGCAGGGTTTGAATTGCACACATTATCTAAAGCCACACATTGAACAGTGAGGAAGAAACAAAATATTGAATTACTGCTCATTAATTGAACACTATCCATCTTTTAGTAACCATAATTCTAGCATTTCCTAAATTTAGAGTGCTTGACTTGGCGACCTTATTAATGCAGATTAATGCCCAAATAACAGGCCAAAGCTAGCTGCCTATCTGGGAATTCAACCCCGCCAGGCTCATCAGGATACTAACACCAAACTGCTAATTCCCCAATACTAGGCTGAGATTCTGATGATGTAGTGAGGAGATGTGGCCTCCCTCTGACCCAGCCGGGGAAGGACAACCACCACCACCCACCTACAAGGCCAAATAACCAGAGTGTGATCAAGCAACTGACCATACAATTTATAGTCAATTCTGCATCCAGGCTGCTCTGCTCCTCACTCCCTTTCCACCTGTTAGACAGTGCAGATACTACTGCTGCTTTAAATCTCTGTTCTCCTCTCCTATGCTGGCTGGAAGGTGAGGATTTTGATGAAACTGGGACTATAGCTCTCAACTTTAAACTTGACAGTGTGTGACAGCAGCAATCAGAATGTGTGACAAATTTTTGTTCTATGTTGCATCATAATTTAGAGTCCAGTGGTTTTTAATTATAAAAACCTATTTTGAAGGCTATTGTGACGGGGGGGGGGACTAGGTCCAGATGCCCCCTGCTGGAGGCCTTGTGGCCCTGCCTCACCTCACCCCAGAAAAGTGCAGAAGAGCATTCCTTCAGTCAGCCTAAAGTGGCTGCAGGGGAGCAGCCAATCAGGGGCCAGAAGGGCCATATAAAAGGAAGCAGCAGAGGCAGAACAGTCAGTTGCTGCCTGGAGCTTGAAGAGGGAGGACTGGGTGCCTGCCTGGCCAGAAGAAAGAATGGCAGGACTGTGGACAGCTCACTGCAGGTAGGACTGAGCCCAGAGAAGGCTGCCAAATACCGGGTGCTTGGCTAGCTGGAAGAACAGCAGTGCAGGCAGGCTGAACCCAGGGGACTGAGCCCAGAACCTAACCAGACTGGGCAAGTATACTGTGATGGGCCATGCTGGTCTGGTTGAAGGTTGAGCCCAGGGAGGGTTCCCAAAAGGACACCAACTGAGGGTATCAATATGGGCTCCTGCTGGGCTGTTAAAGAAAGCAGTGTCTCTAGGAAGGAAGTCGTAGTGCTACGGCCGCATACCAGTGCCGTAAGAAAACTAGAGACTGTATACCCTGGAGGGAGGGACGGTGTGTGAGACTCGGCTGGAGGGCTGAGTCACTGAAGACCTGTTGAAAGAACAATCAGGCATGGTGGGCACTCAAGAGGCAGGGACCACCCCGTTGTAAGAACTGAAAGCAGGCTCACACTTGACCAGAAAAGGGGTGCCCATAAGAGGTGGGTGCCATGCAGTTCAGAACTGCATGATTGCAGGCACGTATTGGCAAGAGAGGGGGCACTCATAAAAGGCAGGTGCCGACGTCATTTCAAGATATTTTCTCATTTGTGTAAATTAAGTAAACCATTTTTTTAAAAGAAAAAATTGGAAAAGCAAATTGCCAACACACATCACCAGCAGTCTGGACCTTAGGGGTATAACTAGGGCCCTACCAAATTCACAGCTATGAAAAATGCATCATGGACCATGAAATCTGGTCTTTTGTGAGCTTTTATTCTATACTATACAGATTTCACAGGGGAAACCAGAATTTCTCAAATTGAGCATCCTGATCCAAAAGAAGTTGCAGAGGGGTCACAAGGTTATTTTAGGGGGGGTTGTAGTATTGCCACCCTTACTTCTGCACTGCCTTCAAAGCTGGATAGCTGGAGAGTAGTGGTTATTCCCTGGGCACCCAGCTCTCCAGGTAGCGCCATGCCAGCGGCAGCACAGAAGTAATGGTGGCAATACCATACCATGCCATCCTTACTTCTGTGCTGGCAGTGGCTCTGCCTTCAGAGCTGGGCTCCTGGCCAGCAGTGGCCACTTTCCAGTAGCCTGCACTGCTCTGAAGGCAGTACCACTGCCAGCAGTAGTGCAGAAAGAAGGGTAGCAGTACCACAACCCTTCCTCCCCCCGCCTGGCACAACTCCTTTTTGGATCGGGACCCCTACAATTACAACACTGTGAAATTTCAGATTTAAATAGTTGAAATAATGAAATTTATTATTTTTAAAATCCTATGACCGTGAAATTGACCAACTTGAACTGAATTTGGTAGGGCCCTAGGTATGACTGCACTGTAATATATGACCTGTGGTTGGCCCGGGTCAGCTGACTCCAGCTTGCAGGGCTCAAGCTGTGGGACTATAAAATTGCAGTGTAGACATTTGGGCTCAGGTTGGAGCCTACACTCTGAGACCCCACAAAGGGAGAGGATCCAACAGCCTGGCCTCCAGCTCAAGCCTGAACAACTACGCTGCAATTGTATAGCCTCGCAGCCTAAGTCAGGTGATCTGGACCAGCTGCAGTTGTATCAGAGGTCTTCTATTGCAGCATAGATGTACCCTTTGAATCCCAGCAGACCACCACCACATGAGCTACAACAGTAATTGCTAACCTCTGTACAGACAAGGCACTAGATGAGGTCTTGACACACACTTTATCAATGGGCATCACAGTGGGGTACACAATTGTCTGCTGGACATGAAAAATTGCAGATAAGGAATCCTGGGTTAAATCCCCGGCTCTAGGACAGAAGGTTGATCTAGTGATTGCAGATAGACTAACCAAAGCATATATGGCACATTTAATTTGAAAGGCAAGTTGGTCAGTGGATAAAATTTAGGTCTGCCATTAGAGACCTGGATTCTATTCCTAGCTCTTCCTCTAGTGGTTTTGTGCAACCTCTGTTAACCTGTATGTAAAATAGGGCTAGTATCTGACTGTCTTCTAGGTTTGGAGTGTTAGGCCTTTCTCAATAAGGGTTGTATAATGCATGGGAAATATAAGCACCAATTAATGGAGGTGAGATTTGAATTCGTGGTCTTCTGGCTCCGTGCACTTTCCTGTAGGCTACTGTGTCTATGCATACTTTTTTGGTGCAGGACTGCTGTCCCATTTAATCAGAAATGCAGAACATCCTGCAAAATCCAGTACACTTGAAAGGTCTGACTGGGACAAAACCCTCAGACCAACTTATTCCATGCCTCTCAAGTATCCCTCATTTTGTCCCAAAGTTCCTTACATTTGGTGTCTTCTTCTTTTTGTTTCTGATGTGAATAATTTTCATCAATAAGAGTTTTGAAGCTAAGATTAGTCATTGACACTAAGGGAAAGAATTCCACTGCATTTTAAGTCCACATGAATAATTTATTTGTCTTGCATATTTAGGTCTTTGTCATATCTTGCATCCCACATTTGGCTGTGGCAGATTAACAGGTATGACTCTGTAAATAGGGATAACTTGTTGGTCTGACTCCTCAGCCGCCATGAGAATTCCTCTCTGCCACACCACTCTTCAGCCAGCTGGTTCTGCTGACTCTCATGTGGCATCAGCTCGGCAACCTGCCCCCATTCTCATGTTCTTGCTTCCATCCTTGTCTGTCTCTTTCCCTTCTTCCCTTTCTTTGTCTCTAGCTGTCCCTCATTACTTTATTTCTCTTCCACACACACACACACACACACGGAAATTGTGGAAGAGGAATGACAAGGAGTGGTAATGATCAGGGCTAGCCTTAGGGAAAATGGCACTGTGGGCAAACTCGTATGTTGGTACTGCTTAATTTGTAATGAAAGAGGTGCCAAAGCCCTGGCACAAACTAAGCACTGTCTAGACAGCTGGAGAGTGGCCTATTGAAAAGGGTGGGAAAATTTAGAATATTGTCCCTAGACCACTGCACCACAACCATTTATATGGATTTTCTCCTCAACTACAACGCTCCCCCCCAGGGGAAATTCACGATGCCTGGGGTGTTTGCTGGCATGTGGGCTTGTGAAGGTTCCGTGTGAAAGTGATTGCTATGTTAGTAGAGGTGTATTTTACTGCCCTGTTTCAATGCTGTCCATGTACTTAACAATCATGGCTCTGTGTATTGTTCTTTGTTTTGTGCTTCTGCAGATGTGGCCTTGACAGGCACCCCCTATATACCTGCAGAGTGCCTCCAATGGCTAAGAAAGTGCCCGAGATGAAGCAAGGAAGACGTGTTCCTGGCAGTGATGGAATGCTTGGATGCCGAAACGGAATGCAGGCACTGGAGAGAAAGTCAGGAAAGAGCAGAAAATGAGGCCTAATCTAGGGCTACAATGGAGATGATGATTAAAGTGATGGAGAAGCAAAACAGGCTCTTATAACGCTCCAGAGTGAGCAGATGCATGCCCACCCTCCCCTTCAGCACATTCAGCACTTTCTCCCATGCCCTTCCCAAAATTCACCCACAAATTCCTTTCTGTTGTCTGGCATTTCTCACTCCACCCCCACGGAAACCTTTTTAAATGATAGCTGGATTTAAAGCACAGCTGTGAAAGTTGGCCCTCCCCCCAAGCATTTGTGTATGTGTGTGGTGAGAAGATTTTTTTTTTTTTGGGTGCAATAAACGCAACGTTTTTTTTGAATGATAAGAACTCTTTATTTTCCCCCCAGCAAATTGTGATATTAGATGCCAGCAACAAATAAACAAGCAATAAAATCATTTGCTTACATTGAATCCTAGGCCACAAAAATCACAAGTGCTGCCTTGCAAACATTGATTTCATTAAGCATTGTAGTCCATAGCACAGCAACATTAATTACCGATTCTTATCTTCAAAGTGTTGCCTCAAAGTGTCCTTGAGTTGAATAGCGCCCCCCCCCAATGTCCCTCTAATAGCCCTGGTATCTGACTGCTGAAAAGCAGCTGTCAGGTGTTCTGCCTCAGCAGTCCACTCCTGAGCAAACTTTTCACCCTTAACTTCACAAATATTGTGCAACGCGTGACTCTGATCGTGGGAATATTATCCTCATTTAGGTCTAACCTGCCATAAAGGCATCACTAGCACACCTTCAGCTTGCCAAATGCATATTCCACAGTCGTCCTGCATCCACTCAGCCTGTTGCTGAACTGCTTCTTACTGCTATCTAGGTTTCCCGTGTAAGGCTTCATGAGCCATGGCATTAAGGGGTACACCTGGTCTCCCAAGATCACAATATCCCCTACTGTAATTTTCTGGTTTGGGGAAAAAAGCTCCTGCTTTCAGCTTTCTGTACAGGCCTGTGTGCCTGAAGATACAAGAGTCATGCACCTTTCCCAACCACACTGCATTGCTGTCAATGAAATGCTTGTGGTGATCCACAAGTGTCTGCAACACCATGGAAAAGTACCCCTTCCTATTGATGTACTATGTCACAAGGTGGTCTGGTGCCAAAATTGGAATAGACATGCCATCTATCACCCTTCTATAGTTAGGGAAAACCACTGCTGCAAAGCAGTCCACTATTTCACACACATTGCCAAGAGTCACGGTCCTTTGCAGCACAATGCAATTAATGGCCCAGCACGCTTGCGTTAACACAGCCCCAAAGGTCAACTTCTTGACTCCAAACTGATTTGTGACAGAACAGTAGCAGTCTGGAGTTGCCGGCTTCCATGCTGTGATCGCCACATGCTTCTCCAGTGAGAGGGCAGCTCTCATTTGAGTGTCCTTGCGCCAGGGTTGGGGCGAGCTCAGCACACAGTTCCAGAAAAGTAGCTTTCCTCATTTGAAAGTTCTGCAGCCACTGCTTGTCATCCCAGACCTGCATAACTACATGATCTCACCACTCAGTGCTTGTTTCATGGGCCCAAAAGCAACGGTCCATCATGTGCAGCTGCTCCGTGAATGCCAAAAGCAATCTAATGTTGATCCTATCAGTGTCAGACAGCATGTCAGGCAACTGTGACTCCTGTTGACTTCAGAACTTCCATATTAACTGCATTGCTATTCGCAATGTAGTACTGACAGCTAGCAGAGCATGGAAAGCAGCGCTGGATCCAGGGCGGGCAAGCAGAAAACAAAGGATGTTGAAAAATGTTGCGAACCGAAGATGGAAGCACATAGAATGCTGGGACGGAAAGCAATGCATCATGGAACAGTAAGCGTGGACCCATGATACGCTGTGATCCACTCCGCCTTCCCACAAGACCTAGCAGCAGAAAGTGGAGAGTTGAACTGTGGGATAGCTTCCCATAATGCATTGCTCTCACTGTTGATGGTACTGACCCACGTGTGGATGTGCTATGATGACAGAGCAAGACAGTGTGAACATGCAACAACAGTTTTCTTTTAGCACTTTTGGATCGTTGAGAAAACTTTTGGCAAAAAAACTCATACAGCCTAAATGCACTACTGGAAGGTGCTCAGAAACTATGGTGATGGGCACAGTATAAGAACTGGTATTGGACAGAAAAATTTGAACTAGTCTTCCACCATGCAGGATTCTTAAGACTGTCAGCTCAGGAAAGGGAGCTGGGCTTAAGTGTAGACAGCTCAATAAAGACCTCTGCTCAACATGCAGCTGTAATTACAAAAATAAGGAATAGGATAAAGAGAATAATAGAGAAAATATTATTATACCATTGTATGAATCAATGGTTCAGCCTCATCTCAGAATACTGTGTCCAGTATTTGTTACTCCATCTCAGAAATATATATTAAAGAATTGGGGAGGCTCAGAGGAAGGTGATGAGAATGACATGGAAAAACTTTCATAAGAGAAATTCAAAGACTGGGATTGTTTATCATAAACAAGGGATGAATGAGACGATATGATAAAAAATCCATAAAGTAATGAACAGCATAGAAATGGGAGATTGGGAACTTCTGTTTGCTCCTCTCATAACACAACAAGGAAGTGTTCAATGACACTGAAAGTGAGCAAATTCAAAGCGCAGACAGTAGAACTCCTATTTTATGAACTAGTTGGAGATTGAAGAGTTCATCAAACTGAACATCTCAAAATTACAATATGGTACATAAGTTGCAGTATGGCGCACTGCATCACTTTCTTCTTGTCCTTCAAACCACTGCAAAGCCATTTTCCATGCATCAAAATCATAAGAACATGAAGGGACGTTGACTTACTCTTCATCAACAGCACTTTCACTATATGATTGAGGTTCATAAAATGGAGATTATACTGAAAAAGAAAATACAACACAATTAGCATACAGAATTCACTGCCACAGGACATCACTGAGGTCAAGTACCTACCATGCTTATATGGATAACAAGAATATCCAATAGTTATGCTAAGAAAGAAAAGATCGGGAAAGGCTATAAACCCTCCTGCTTCAGGGGGTAAGCCAAACTATTAGAGACCAGGCTGAGGTGTTCATGGGGGCAGACTGTCTCACAGCTGCTACTGCACCGTTCTTATACCTCCCTCCGCACTAGCTGGTGCTGGCAGCTGTCAGAGACCCCATACTGCCTAGAATGAATTTCGGGTTAGACCCAGTCTGGCAATTCCTACGTTCCAGCAGACGGAAAAGGAAAATAAAGGGGTAAGGATTGAGGGAGAGAGGCTGAACTCAGGATGGGGAGCCAGAGAGGTTCCACTTGCGATGAGGAAGGGAGACAGGCTGCGGGTCTCGAGATGGGGAAAGGGCAGGAGGTGGAGGCCGCGAGTGCGGCTGGGAGTCGCTATGCGTGTGGAGGGGAGCAGTACAGCCGTGATCACGGTCCTGCTGGTGATGGGGGGGGGGGGGGGGGGGAGAGCCGCTGGTTAGCAGCAGGCTGGGCCGAGCCCGCCCGCGCAGGGCCATGGGACCAGCCGTCAGTGCCTGGTGCCGCCAGCTCTCTCACTCGCGCTGGTTTTCTCCAGGCCCCAGCACTGGAGGAGGACGGCAGCCACCGTCTGACCCGGCCACCTGAGGCCTGGGGGTGGAGGACAGAAGCAGGATGAAGAATTGCTTTGTGTTCATCTTTAAAATCTCCGGCCTGGGGCCTGGCCCCCAAGGGCTGGTCGCGGGGCCAGGGTGCTGCAGCTCCCGCCACGAACTGGCAACGGGTGAGCTGCGAAGAGCCAGCCTCACGCTGTACGCCGCCCCGACTCCCCGCGGGCCTGCGCTCGCCCCGCCCCGCCTCACCCGACTCCCCGCGGGCCTGCGCTCGCCCCGCCCCGCCTCACCCGACTCCCCGCGGGCCTGCGCTCGCCCCGCCCCGCCTCACCAGGCTCCCCGCGGGCCTGCGCTCGCCCCGCCCCGCCTCACCAGGCTCCCCGCGGGCCTGCGCTCGCCCCGCCCCGCCTCACCTCACTCGCCTCCCCGCGGGCCTGCGCTCGCCCCGCCCCGCCTCACCTCACCCGACTCCCCGCGGGCCTGCGCTCGCCCCGCCCCGCCTCACCCGACTCCCCGCGGGCCTGCGCTCGCCCCGCCCCGCCTCACCCGACTCCCCGCGGGCCTGCGCTCGCCCCGCCCCGCCTCACCTCACCCGACTCCCCGCGGGCCTGCGCTCGCCCCGTCCCGCTTCACCTCACTCGCCTCCCCGCGGGCCTGCGCTCGCCTTGCCCCGCCTCCCCCATCAGCCCCGCCTCCCGCTAGCTGAGCGCTCAGGCTGACCTGGAAGCAGATGGGTGGAGCCGAGCTCTCCCCGCCGGTTACTCGGTGTGGGGGTCCCTGAGCGCTGCAAGGCCAAACTGCGGCACTGTCCCAGCTGGGGGGAGCGGCCCGGGTCTCCCGCTGCGCGCTGAGGTGAACAGCCCACAGCGAGGGGGGTGGGGGCTGCGGGGGAGAGTCTGGCATGTTAGGACTGGGCAGCCCTAGGGTCTGGGATGATGAACAGATTGTCACTGGGGGCCGTGATTGATCTGCCTGTCTTTGCTCTCCCCCCAAGCACTGATGCCTGTTTCTGGATCCCTTGTGTAACGAGAGAGGGAGAGATGTGGGCCTGGTACTCACTGTTTTCTGTAAATCCTCTCTTGGGGAGGGACTTTATCCAGCGGAGTTTGATTTCCCTTGTGCCCTTTGCATTGAGCTGCTTAGCTAATGTACTGTGCGGTCTAGGGAGAGACCCTAGCATCTCTGTGGGCCTAAGAGAGTCTTTGTACGGCAGAACTGCCTGGAGCTTGCTGGGCTTGCTTCTCCCAGGATAGTAGCTGTGCTGCAGATGTAGTTTCTCAGGAGATAGGCCACCCTGGGACAGCTTAGCTGTGCTCTGCTCTGTATGCCCCAGTCAGGGTCACTGTGTCTTTCCCCCTGCTTCCTTTCACTGTTTCTCTTACCTTTGTTTTTTCTGTGCTGTTCTTTTCTAGGCAGGATGAGCATGTGCTGACATGGCATTGCAGTGCAAGTCTCAGACTCTTCAAGTGGTAGACACTGAATACAGTGCAGATGCTGTGGAGTGGTGCCCTGTGGAAGGCTGGCACAGCATCCTGGTTTGTGGCACCTACCAGCTAAAGAAACCTGATAGAAAGGTAAGTGATAGAAATAATAGTATCGGGAGGGCTGATTGAACAGCAGTGACATAGGCCAGTCCGGACCTCTCATGCATTGTGTGAACTGAGTTCAGCTTCCTTGAGTTTTCAGATTGCTGCTACCCCATTCTCAGCAGTAAACGGCACAGATGTGAAATCTTGTTAAGACACAACATAAGAGAATAAGAGCCTGAATTCAGGGAAATATCTTCCCGGATTGAAACTGCTTAGCTCACAACCATTTCTGACTTGCATTGTGCATTTGTCTGCACTGGGAGGTGGGGTAGTTCCCTTGAAACGTATCTCATCTTCTGATTTCTCAGGGACTCTGGGTGCATGTCACTCTCACCCTGCCAAGGCCTACGTGTGGGGAAAAAGACTCAAAATTGAGTGAGACAGGCGAACTATCAAAGTTGGCAACTGTAGAGAATGTGGAAGGCATTTCTGTAGCATAAATATTTTCTATAGCCTCAGTAAAAAGCACACAAACAAAAAAACAAACCCCCAGTTGTGGAAGGATAGTTGTGCTCTAAAGCTAGGCTTATGCCCTGTAATGAGGGACAGTGAAGAGACTGATTAAGTATATCTCTGGTTGTAGTTTTGGGATTTTGTGTTGGTCTTTTCTTTGTTGCTACTTTTACTGAAAATAGAAAATCAAAAATAAAAAGAACTCTGGACTTGTTAGAAGAAGTCCTCTGTGTTTGCTACTTGCTTCCAGTATGTGAATAACTGTGTAAATACAGTGTTGTGTTGGTCATGGGGTTGATGCATTAGGGCTGGAACTGTAGTGAGGGGTCCACCCATGGGAATTCAGTACAGGATCTGGCCCTTTATATTGTGCTGATCTCTGGTAATTTGGGGATGTTTAATTGTGTGTGTGACGATGTATCCCATAGTGCTTTATGGGAATATGACATAACTGGAGTATGTTTTATGCTACATGTGCCATGTAACATATCTCTGTAAAGGTTATGGTTTACTGAATCTATTCATCCTGTTTGTACACATATATCATTTTTGTACTTGAAGTTATGAATATTGGCTGTATACTTGTTTGATTTCTAAGGCCTTGGCTACACTTGTGCGTTATAGCGCAATAAAGCTGCCAGCAGTGCTCTACCTCACTCCCCGTCCATACTGGCAAGGAACATATAGCGCTCTGACTCCGCGGCTGGAGTGCTCCTGGTACTCCACCTCCCTGAGAGGAATAATGTTTGTTGCACTCTCGCTGGAGTGCCGTGGCGCCAGTGTGGACACCTAATGCGCTCTGATTGGCCTCCGGAAGTGTCCTACAATGCCTGTTCTAGCCACTCTGGTCATCACTTTTGAACTATGCTGCCCTGTCCTCAGGTGACCAGCGTCCCTGGGAATTTTGAAAATCCCCTTCCTGTTTGCTTAGCCAGGTGTGGAGTGCTCTCAGCGCATCTTTCCAGGTAGCTATGCCTCCACGCGCCAGGCGATCCCCAGTATGGAGCAATGGCGAGGTGCTGGACCTCATCAGTGTTTGGGGGGAAGAAGCTGTGCAGTCCCAGCTGCGCTCCAGCCATAGTAATTATGATACCTTCGGGCACATATCAAGGGCCATGATGGACAGTGGCCATGACCAGGATGCGGTGCAGTGTTGGGTTAAAGTAAAGGAGCTGCGGAATGCCTACTGCAAAGCCCATGAGGCAAACGGCTGCTCCGGTGCTGCCCCCACAGCCTGCAAATTCTACAAAGAGCTGGACGCAATACTTGGGGGCGATCCCACCTCCACTGCAATGACCACCATGGACACTTCCTAGCCCAGCACAGCAAGGGGGGGGGGAGGAGGAAGAGGAGGAAAGCATGAGCGATGGCGCTGAGGCGGGGGGAGACACCCCGGAATCCCTAGCTGCATGCAGCCAGGAGCTCTTCTCAAGCCAGGAGGAAGGCAGACAGTCGCGGTGTCCGGTGCTTGGGGAAGGACAAATAACAGAGGAGGTTCCTGGTAAGCGGCTTTCTTTTTGGGAAGGAAGTTTTTAGGTATGGGCACTTTGGGCGAGGAGGGGGGACCATTCCTGCACACAGGCAAGCTGCGTATGGGCCAGGGCAGAAGCCGCATTGAGGGGGAGACCATCCCTTGCTTCCCTGGTCACCCTCAGCAGCGAGATATCTTCCAGGACGAACTCCTGTGAAGAATTTGGGACAGTGTTCAGTGTAGGTGCCCCCAGCAGCAGTTGGCTCTCCCCAAGACACACAAACCCAGAGGACGGTACAGCCATGAAATAATCAGTCCCCAGGGACCCAGCGCTTACTCACCATTTCTGGGGCTCCCGTGGGCTGTGCGCGCTCGCTTTGGGACAGGCAAAGTATGGTTTTTGTGATTGCCCCCTTTAAGTGTGGGGGAATCGTTGCTCTGTCAGCTGTTTACAATGCTGCCTCTGTTAAGTGTTGCATTTTCCTGTATAGGTGCAACCTTGAGATCTCAGCCGTAATTCTTATCGCCGGCTGACAGGCTGAGAAGACTCAGGAAGAGGCCGCGTAAAAGCAAAGAAGATATGCTGCATGAAGTCATGCAGCAGTCTGTAAACGAGAATCGAAAGGCACAGAAGTGGAGGGAGAGTGAAAGGAGAACCCGCCAGGAAAATGCGACGCACTGGCGGCAAAACACGGAACGGCTGATTAGCATAATGGAGCACCAAGCAGACTTTATCCAGGCGCTCGCCGCAATGCAGGCGGAACACTACCGCGCTTGCCCCCTCTGCAGCCCTTGTCCCAAAACTCTTCCCCTTGTGCCCCCATGTCCCCTCCAACCCACTTTTTCCAACATCCGGGTTCTTAACCGCCCCCAGCTGCCTCCTACACTTTTAGCTTCACCACCCACCCACGAAAACTATGACCCTTATCCACTGCACTCAACCCCCCTCAACATGCCTTATAGCTATCCTAAAGTGCATCACTAAGTGCACAACACTCCAGACAGGATTCAAGAGTATGAAATCACGACATACACAAGCCTATGAGTGAACTGGTCCCCAACCCACCCCCTTGCCCTTTTGGTATTTCTGTGTTACTTTTTTTTTTTTTTTTCAAGAGATAGAGTTTTTTACTTTGAAAACATACTTTATTAGTGCATAAAGCAACATATACCTTAGTCCAGGAAAGCAACAAGCACTGCAAGTCAGTGTACCAAACACAGCCACTGCACTTAACTCCAGTGCAGAGCACCAGACATTACTCATGGCTTTCAGCCTCAAATACCTCAAGGCATCCCTAATCCTGCAGCCCTACGCTGGGCCCCTCTAATAGCCCTGCTCTCTGGCTGTGCAAATTCAGCCTCTAGGTGTTGAACCTCCGAGGCCCATGCTTGAGTGAAGCTTTCACCCTTCCCTTCACAAATATGGAGGGTACAGCACGCGGATATAACTGTGGGGATGCTCTGTTCGGCCAAGTCCAGCTTTCCATAAAGAGAGCGCCAGCGGCCCTTCAGACGGCCAAAAGCACACGCCACAGTCATTCGGCACCGGCTCAGTCTGTAGTTGAATCGTTCCTGGCTGCTGTCCAGGCTCCCTGTGAAGGGTTTCATGAGCCACGGCATTAAAGGGTAAACGGGGTCTCCAAGGATCACAATGGGCATTTCGACTTCCCCTACAGTGATCCTCTGCTCTGGGGAAAAAAGTCCCAGCTTGCTACTTCTTGAACAGGCCAGTGTTCTGAAAGATGCGTGTGTCATGCACCCTTCCGGGCCAGCCTGCGTTAATGTCAATGAAATGACCACAGTGATCCACAAGCGCCTGGAGAACCATGGAGAAATACCCCTTTCGGTTAACGTACTCGGACACTAGGTGGGCTGGTGCCAGAATAGGAATATGTGTCCCCTCTATCGCCCCTCCGCAGTTAGGGAAACCCATTTGTTCAAAGCCATCCGCAATGTCATGCACGTTACCCGGAATCTCGGTTCTTCTGAGCAGGATGCGATTAATGGCCCTGCGAACTTACATCAACACAATTCCAACTATCGACTTTCCCACTCCAAACTGGTTAGCGACCGATCAGTAGCTGTCTGGAGTTGCCAGCTTCCAGATTGCAATAGCCACCCGCTTCTCCACCGGCAGGGCAGCTCTCAATTTCGTGTCCTTGCGCCGTAGGGTGGGGGCGAGCTCAGCACACAGTCCCATGAAAATGGCTTTTCTCATCCGAAAGTTTTGCAGCCACTGCTCATCATCCCAGACTTGCAGGACGATGTGATCCCACCATTCAGTGCTTGTTTCCCGAGCCCAAAAGCGGCGTTCCACAGTGGAGAGCATGTCCGTGAATGAGACAAGCAATTTCGTGTCGTATGCATTATGTGACTCAATATCATTGTCGTACTTCTCACTGCCAAACGAGACGTGCTGGCTAGACTCGTCAGCATGTTCCACAGCAGTTCGGGCTCCATTCCCGCTGACCGAAAGGGAAGACAAAGTGCGCTCTGCACAGAAACCGTTGAAAGATGGCGCCAAATGTGGATGGAAACACAAGGATTGCTGGGTTGCGAAGCGATGCATCACGGGGCGTTGGGACAGGATCCAGAATGCCCGCACCCCACGCCCCCTTCCCACAAGCCATAGCGCCAGAATGGGAAGAGGTGCTCTGTGGGATAGCTGCCCATAATGCACCGCTCCAAATGCTGCTTCAAGTGCTGCGAATGTGGCCACGACAGCACGCTTGCAGCTGTCAGTGTGGACAGACTGGAGTGCTTTCCCTGGTGCGCTCTCTGAAGGCTGGTTTAACCCAAAGCGCTCTACATCTGCAAGTGTAGCCATGGCCTAAGTAAGCTTTGTAAAGCATTTGATCAGCTTCTTTAGAAAGGAATTTGCAAAGTTAAGTGCTCAATCAAAAAGCACTTAAGGAACAATGCATCTTGGAATGCTCCAGTCCACATAAGAAGTCTTCCTGGAGACATACAAAATACCATGTGGGCAATGGCATCTGCCTGTAAAAACTGAGTCATGCATGGACATGTGACTTGCCCAGGTGACTCCAGAACTCCATCTTGGAGCTGGACTTTGCATAGGAGAGAGGAGGGTGTCTACACCCACAAGAGAGAGTCTATTTTAGCCCATGGGAGACCCCTCCATGTGGTCTTCAACTGGCAAAAGAGAGAGCCTCCCCACCCTCAAGGATACCTGAAAGAAACTGGAACAAGGACAGTCCCTACAGGGGGTGGGAGTGATTGCTGGACCCAGACTAGCAGGCGACTAGTCTGTAAAAGGAAGCTTACTGGAACTGGTGAGGTGTTATTTGAATTCAGTTTCATAGGCATAGACTTGCGTGTTTTATTTTATTTTACTTGATAATTCACTTTGTTCTGTCTGTTACTACTTGGAATCACTTAAATCCTACTTTCTGTATTTAATAAAGTCACTTTTTACTTATTAATTTACCCAGAGTATGTATTAATACCTGGGAGGGTGGGGGGGCAAACAGCTGTGCATATCTCTCTATCAGTGTTATAGAGGGCGAACAATTTATGAGTTTACCCTGTATAAGCGTTATACAGGGTAAAACGGATTTATTTGGGTTTAGACCCCACTGCGAGTTGGGCATCTGAGTGTTAAAGATAAGAACACTTCTGTAGCTGCTTTCAATTAAGCCTACAGCTGTTAGGGGACGTGGTTCAGACCCTGGGTCTGGGTTTGCAGCATGCATGTGGGTCGGGCTCAAACCAGGCAGGGCACTGAAGTCCTAAGCTGCCAGGGCAGGAAAGCAGGGGTAGAAGTAGTCTTGGCGCATCAGTTGGCAGCCCCAAGGGGGTTTCTGTGATCCAACTCGTCACAGTGTGTCTGATATTTTCATGTAAAGTGTGGTTCTACTCTGAAAATCACTGTAAAATTGGCACTGTGACTTTCACATTTGCTGTCTCCTAGTGACTTCAGATACAAGGTGCTTGGTTAATATGTAAAAAGGTGTGTGGTGGTTGTTTGGCTGCTTTCCCCGGCTAGCTGTACAAATTCACTCTGAGAGCTGACGTGACCACCAGTAATAAAAATCCTTTGGGCCAAATTATACCTTCAGCGACACCTGTGTGGTCTCATTGGCCTTCAATGGGTTACTCCGGTGTAGCTAATTAAACTTGGCTAATGATTTTGGTGATTATGTCCAACATGGAATAGATCCCAATTCCCCCCCTTTTATAGTTATGTTTGTCGGAGAAAAACTGAGTTCTCACTATTTTTGTTTAGGTACAGCAAGTCAGATACTTTATTAACTCTCACATGTGCAGAGGGAGAGCTGAACAGGTCTCTCCCCGGTAACTAATTACAGCAAGCATTTATACCTTTCATTACAGAAATAATGAGAGACAGCAGCATTTTTGTTTATACATAGGCCATCTTGATATCTCATTTCCTCAGTTGTTTTGACTCTTGCCAACATACAATTATTTTCTATACCTTATCTACCCAAGGTCTTCTACACTTTATCTATGCTGAGGTCATCATAACTTCTTACACAGTTCTTTCTCACCCGCCTCACACAATCCTCGCTTCTACAAATCTCGCGTTAACAGGGTTACAGTTAGCCTGACTCTTGCTAACAAACGTCATGCATTACAGTTCCCTTCTGTCAGTTCTTTTCTCTGCTTCCACATGTTAGTTGTGCAAGATTATTAGAAGTAAAACACAACTAAAAAAACTACACTTAAAATAAGCAGCTCTGAATCCTTGGAGCTGGCAAAACTGCTGAGTAAGTAGTGACCAATTTTACAGTCACTTTTTTTCAGAGCGGAACAGCACTTTGAATTGCTTCCATCAAGTGGCAGGGCATTACCCTCTTCACTTGCATACTCCCATATTGAAAACCACTTCCACTGCACCCTCAACATAAACTGTGTTCCTGTCTGATCTTGAGAACTAAGCAGTGTACTTGGGTGGGAGACTTCCAAGGAATGCCTGGGTGATGTATGATGCTCATTCAATAGGTGGTATGCTTTTTTCTGAGTCAGTCTTGAATCAGTGCTCCAACATGGTGTTAAGAGGAGCTGAGCTGTGGGAGGGTTGCCTTTCTGAAAGGTGCAATACAAAGGTATTGAACAGCAGGTACTATACTGCTCATGGACTGGTTATTGCTAAAGAGCCCATGGCCCTTTTCATAAGCTCTTATTTCCTAGCCAAATATCAGCTTACTCTGCCTCCCTAAATTCCTTCTCAGTTAACTAAATATGGGAATCTAATACTCCTTCCTGCCCTAAATCATTGTTGAGTGTTGCAGAGTCCCATCCCAATGCTGGGTGAAGTGATACAGTTATCCCTTACCTGCCTGCTAACAGAGCTTGGGGCCTGATTTTTTAGAGTTGCTGAGGATGTGTAGATATCATTGGCTTTTCCAGGAATGGTGGCTGCTGGGCATCTCTGAAAAATGACATTCTTAGTGACTTTCCAAAGGTCCTACAGCAAATGATTGGACAAATGACCAGGGAGGAGTATAAAAATATTTCTCAGGCATGCAGGAGTGAAATCAGGAAGGCCAAATCACACTTGGAGTTGCAGCTAGCAAGGGATGTTAAGAGTAACAAGAAGGGTTTCTTCAGGTATGTTAGCAACAAGAAGAAAGTAAAGGAAAGCGTGGGCCCCTTACTGAATGAGGGAGGCAACCTAGTGACAGAGGATGTGGAAAAAGCTAATGTTCTCAATGCTTTTTTTGCCTCTGTCTTCACGAACAAGGTCAGCTCCCAGACTGCTGCACTGGGCAGCACAGCATGGGGAGGAGATGACCAGCCCTCTGTGGAGAAAAAGAATTGGTTCAGCACTATTTAGAAAAGCTGGACGAGCACAAGTCCATGGGGCTGGATGCGCTGCATCCGAGGGTGCTAAAGGAGTTGGCGGATGTGATTGCAGAGCCATTGGCCATTATCTTTGAAAACGCATGGCGATTGGGCAGGGGCGGCTCTGTGTTTTGCCACACCAAGCACGGCAGTCAGGCGGCTTTCGGCGGCGTGCCTGCAGGCGGTCCGTTGGTCACGCTGATTCGGCGGCATGCCTGCTGGAGGTTCGCCAGTCCCATGGCCTCCGCGTAACCGCCGCCAAAGCCGCGGGACCGGCGGACCTCCTGCAGGCATGCTGCCAAAGGCAGCCTGACTGCCGCCCTCATAGCGACCAGCAGGCCGCCCCCCGCGGCTTGCTGCCCCAGGCACACGCTTGCTGTGCTGGTGCCTGGAGCCGCCCCTGCGATCAGGGGAGGTCAGGGATGACTGGAAAAAGGCTAATGTAGTGCCCATCTTGGGAAAAAAAGGGAAGGAGGAGGATCCGGGGAACTACAGGCCAGTCAGCCTCACCTCAGTCCCTGGAAAAGTAATGGAGCAGGTCCTCAAGGAATCAATTCTGAAGCACTTAGAGGAGAGGAAAGTGATCAGGAACAGTCAGCATGGATTCACCAAGGGCAAGTCATGCCTGACTAACCTAATTGCCTTCTTTGTCGAGATAACTGTCTCTGAGAATGAGGGGAAAGCAGTGGATGTGTTATTCCTTGACTTTAGCAAAGCTTTTGATACGGTCTCCCACAGTATTCTTGCCAGCAAGTTAAAGAAGTATGGGCTGGATGAATGGACTATAAGGTGGATAGAAAGCTGGCTAGATCGTCGGGCTCAACGGGTAGTGATCAATGGCTCCATGTCTAATTGGCAGCCAGTATCAAGTGGAGTGCCCCAAGGGTTGGTCCTGGGGCTGGTTTTGTTCAATATCTTCATTAATGATCTGGAGGATGGGGTGGACTGCACCCTCAGTAAGTTTGTAGATGACACTAAACTGCGAGGAGTGGTAGATATGCTGGAGGGTAGGGATCGGATACAGAGGGACCTAGACAAATTAGAGGATTGGGCCAGAAGAAATCTGATGAGGTTCAACAAGGACAAGTGCAGAATCCCATGCACTGCTACAGACTAGGGACCGAATGGCTAGGCAGCAGTTCTGCAGAAAAGGACCTGGGGTTACAGTGGATGAGAAACTGGATATGAGTCGACAGTGTGCTCTTGTTGCCAAGAAGGCTAACGGCGTTTTGGGCTGTATAAGTAGGGGCATTGCCAGCAGATCGAGGGAAGTGATCGTTCCCCTCTATTCAACATTGGTGAGGCCTCATCTGGAGTACTGTGTCCAGTTTTGGGCCCCACACTACAAGAAGGATGTGGAAAAATTGGAAAGAGTCCAGCGGAGGACAACAAAAATGATTAGGGGGCTAGAGCACATGACTTATGAGGAGAGGCGGAGGGAACTGGGATTGTTTAGTCTGCAGAAGAGAAGAATGAGGGGGGATTTGATAGCTGCTTTCAACTACCTGAAAGGGGGTTCCAAAGAGGATGGATCTAGACTGTTCTCAGTGGTACCAGATTACAGAACAAGGAGTAATGGTCTCAAGTTGCAGTGGAGGAGGTTTAGGTTGGATATTAGGAAAAACTTTTTCACTAGGAGCGTGGTGAAGCACTGGAATGGGTTACCTAGGGAAGTGGTGGAATCTCCTTCCTTAGAGGTTTTTAAGGTCAGGCTTGACAAAGTCCTGGCTGAGATGATTTAGTTGGGAATTGGAACTGCTTTGAGCAGGGGGTTGGACTAGATGACCTCCTGAGGTCCCTTCCAACCCTGATATTCTATGATTCTATGTTGGTAGAGCTGGGAACTCAACACAGTGAGTACTGACTCTATCCCCTGCTCTGATTAGTAGAGCTTGGTTCGCTTTCTGACAGGGTCTTTGAGGGAGGAATGTTACAATATATGAAGGAGATGAGAAAATAGCCCCTAAGCTTACAGACATCCTTTTCCCTTGTTTGATGCAGCCTGGTGTAAACCCCAGTGAGAGTGATGAGCCCCACACACGGCTGGGTCGCCTCTACATGTATCACTACAGTGAAGAGCAGCCTTTCATCCCACTGACTGAAATTCAAAGGATTGAAACCGCCGCCATCCTAGACATCAAATGGTAATGCTGGCTATTGAGGGGGGGACATCAGGCTCCTTTGGCACTTGTGGCCAAGGGTTACCTGTGCCTGAGCTGCTGCTGTAGGTATTCTTTCTCTCCGACTGCCAATAGCTTCTACTGCAGTAATGAATAAGCAGCTTCTGGTTATCACAGTGCAGTACAAGGTTTCTGGCTTTTAGTTTAATAACATTTGTATTATTATTCTGTTCTAGGATGAAAAATACCAGTAAGCTACTGCTAGCTCTCAGTGTGGGCATCCCACACTTGAACTGTGCCTGCTGCTTATCCAGCCTGGGGGCAGTTCTTCCGTGCTTGTGGAACCAGGGGAAGCAGCAGGATAGACAGTAGCAGCTGGGGGTGCTAGCTCTTCATTGGCTTTGAAAACTAGTTTTAAAGCTATGATTCTTTTTAAATTAATTCCTTCCTCTCTCCCCTACCGCCCCCCCACACAAAGGGCAGCTGAGGGGAACAGGAGCTATGCAAGTTAAGGTAGTTGCAGTTAGAGAGTATGCTGCCTGGCTGAGACTTGTCAAAGAACTTGAGGAAAAAAAAAACAATATAGCTCCTCCTTCGGGACTGTTTTCTGTTCCTCTAATGCAAGACATGGACTTGAGTTCAAGACCTCGTTGTCAATTACTCTTCCAGGTGCCACGTTCCCGTTGCAGAACATCCCATGTTGGGCATTGCAAATGCCAAGGGAACTGTGGAGCTCTGCCACCTGACTGGAAGTGAGGTAGGTGACTGGGATGCAAGTCATTAATGTAAATTCCTCTAGCTTCATTGGTAATGTTCAAAGGCTGTGGTGTTACTGAAAATGTTGTCGGAGGCTCCATGGTGCTTTCAGTGACTCCAGGGCAAATGTGTTCAGTTTACAAGTGAGATTTTGTGTGTGTGTGTGTGGCATTTTTCCTAAATGCAAATGCCAAAAATTTGTCCCTGATATCTGGGAGTCAAGCTTGCCTCTGTCCATCTGTGAAGAGTGGACGACAGTGAGGGGAGAAATGGGGAAGAGGTAGGGAAATTAGGACAGAGAGAGAGCCTGGGGCTCTTCAGTCGCTGGGGAGAAGAAACAACCGTTGAAAGCAGTTGGCAAGATAGAACTATCATAGAAGTCATAGAAGCCCAAGTATCAGGAGGCCCAACAAAGAAAGTTTTGAGGAGGCGGCATGGGGCATTGTTAAAGGCAGCATAGAGATTGTGTGTGAAGGAGGGGCTCTGTGAGGAAGAGGTTATTGATGACTAGATGGCAGTTTCAATGGAGTGGAGAGAGCAGAAGCCAGCATAGGGGTAAGTTAGGACACTGTGGCTAGATGCATCTGAAGAAGTGAGGTTCTTACCCACGAAAGCTTATGCTCCCAGTACTTCTGTTAGTCTCAAAGGTGCCACAGGACCCTCTGTTGCTTGTGGCTAGATGGTCCTCTAGCCACAATGAGGTTTGAAATAGAGGAGCTGCTGGGATGGATAGTTGGGGAGGGAGGTAGGAGTCAGTGAGTTTAAGGACAGGAAATGGGAGGCACCCTATATGGATAGTAGTCCTTGTATCTAGCACTTCAGTGGCTTATATGTTAGGATTTTTCTCTTCTGTAATGCAAGGATCCTAAAATTCTCCAGGGTATGAACCTACAGCATCCATGGAATGCAGCCACCTGTGGGGTCCCTCAGTGAGGGGTGAAAGAGCAATTAGATACTATCTGTGTGGTTATTTCTGTCTCCTGATTTTGATCGATTTCCTTTTCTTTTCAGTAGAAGAACAGCTGCATGTTGGAGCCACTCTGCAGTGTTGATTTAGGAGCACAATGCATTGCCTTGTCTCTGGACTGGTCCACAGGACGGGAGCAGTGGTGAGGAGGGGAATAACTATGGCACTCTGTTGTAGGGGTGTGTGTGTGTGAGAGAGAGAGTTCATTGTCACTTCCACAGTCCCTGCTCTCAAGAGGCTTAGAATTGCCTTTGAGGCTTCTTCATGTGGAAATGTTTACTGTGGGGTCTCTGTATATGAACCATTAACAAGGAAATGGCTTGGCAGCTTTAGTGCTTATGTAAAATCTAAACTCACTTAGTCTGAGCCCCAGTAGTCTCCTGTAGTGGGGAAGCTGAGAAACTCAGTCTAGAAGTGGCTGCTCTCCTATCTGCTCCCAGAGTTGATTCCAGGAATGTCATCACCATGTAAAATTAGTTAGATGTCACCCTCAGGCTGAAGGGGACTGTTTGTTTTCAAAGGTTGGGGAGAGAGAAGTGTGGATTGAGCACAGGGCTGGGACCAGGGGGAGTTCTATAGTTGACATTGTTTAACTTAATTTGGAATCTTTTTTTTTTAATTGCTTGTGCCCATTATACTGTGTCTATGCACGCTGTTTAATGAATTGACAAAACTTCTGGCCTTGGGCAAGTCCCTTTGTGTATATCTTTTCTTCTCCATCTTTAAAAAGGGATAACCACTATCTGTGTTGATTCAGAGGGGCATCGCTGTAAAGTCTGTCGCTGCTGCCTAATCACTTGGGAAGCAAAAGGCCTTCTATCTCCCATGGGGCTGAACGTGTAGCATCTGCAGCATTCCCAGCCCCTGCAGACCCAGTGAGTGGGAGAGTGTGACGGGTTGGATCACAGAAACCCCCTTGGGAGCTGCTACCCGATGTGCAAAGACTACCCCTGCTTCTGTTTTCCCTGCCAGCTCAGGACTCCAGCACCCTGTCTTGCTGAGCCAGACACTCCAGTCTGCTCCAATACAGACCCAGGGTCTGAATCACTTGTCCCAAAGCTGCAAGTTTACCTGAAAACAGCTCACAGAAGTGTGCTTGTCTTTAGCACTCAGATGCCCAACTCCCAATGGGGTCTAAACCCAAATAAATCCGTTTTACCCTGCATAAAGCTTATGCAGGGCAAACTCATAAATTGTTCGCCCTCTATAACACTGATAGAGAGATATGCACAGTTGTTTGCTCCCTCAGGTATTAATACATACTCTGAGTAAATTACTAAATAAAAAGTGATTTTATTAAATACAGACAGTAGGATTTAAGTGGTTCCAAGTACTAACAGACAGAACAAAGTAAGTCACCAAGTAAAATAAAATAAAATGCGCAAATCTATGTCTAATCAAACTAAATACAGATAATCTCACCCTCAGAGATGCTTCAGTAAATTTTTCTCAGACTGGACACCTTCCAGGCCTGGGCACAATTCTTTCCCCTGGTACAGCTCTTGTTCCAGCTCAGGTGATAGCTAGGGGATTCTTCATGATGGCTCCTCTCTCCCTCTGTTCTCTTCCACCCCCTTTATATATCTTTTGCATAAGGCGGGAACCCTTTGTCCCTCTGGGTTTCCACCCTCCTCCCCAACCCCCCCCCCCGGAAAAGCACCAGGTTAAAGATGGATTCCAGTTCAGGTGACATGATCACATGTCACTGCAAGACTTCATTGCCCACTTGCCAGCACACACATATACAGGAAGACTAACAGGTAAACACAGCCATCTGCAGACAATTTTCCTTGTTAATGGGAGTCATCAAGATTCCAAACCATCATTAATGGCCCACACTTTACATAATTACAATAGGCCCTCAGAGTTATATTTCATATTTCTAGTTTTAGATACAAGAGTGGTACCTTTATACAAATGGGATGATCACACTCAGTAGATTATAAGCTTTGTAATGATACCTTACAAGAGACCTTTTGCATGAAGCATATTCCAGTTACATTATATTCACTTATCATATTTTTATAAAACTATTCCAGTTACATTATATTCACTTCTTATTATGTTTTTATAAATCCATATAGACTGCACAACGTCACAGAGAGCAGTGTGGGAACATCTTAATGGGTGTTTCAATGGTGTTTTGGACCTTACAGGAGACCAAAGACCTTATTTCAATTAATTGTCCCAAATCACTATGAGCTGATCATTTCCTGTTTGAGAGCAGGGAGCTGGGATTGTGAATATTACCATGCTTCCTGTGCAGTGTAGACTGAAGATGAAATCCAGCTCTTAAGAACAGGGGACTGGTGCACTCTGCAGATGCCCAGCATTGGTGTCTGCTTGGAAGCTTTGCTCCCCTAATGTCCCTCCACGTCTATGTTAATAGACAGATACTTATCATTTGTGTGTTAACTAGTCTTTTCAGGCTGTAACATGGCTGCAGGTGTGAAGGAGAAAGTCACTGGATTAAATGCTGGGACATGAGTTGTCTTAAACTCTAACATATTGTCTGTCTTTCCTGCTGTAGTGGGCACCCACTGAGAGTAATCAGCAGTGATTCAAAGGGGAAGCTGAACCTACTGTCAATAGATGAGTCTGCTCCTTCTGTGCACATCCTCAGCCAGTGGAAGGCTCACAACTTTGAGGCCTGGATTGCTGCTTTTAATTACTGGGACACAGACATTGTGTATTCAGGTGTGAACACCAAAAGCCTTTTCTTGGGGGGGGGAAGGGGGAGGAGGAGGAGGAGGAGGGGCGGGGCAGGAAAATATCCTAGAGATATGTGGCTATCAAAATAACCATTTCCATGGTGGCTATTTCTCTTTCCCCTCCTACCCTTTGCATGTGGATCATGATGACACTTCTTGCTGCTGCACCAGCCAGCTGACACCTTCTCAGTGTTTGTGCCATTGCTTGGAAAAATAATCCTTGAAGGAGTGACTGTAGGAAGTTGTGGATATTGAAATGCCCACCCTGACTGTTCATTAGCCAAGCGGGAGTAGTACATTGTAGTCAGAACAGGAGACCAAAGTGAGGGCTCTGGGATTCTAGTTCCAGCTCAGCTGTTGACTTAGAGTTTGATCTTGGCAAATCACTTCACTTCTCTGAGTGTTGATATCCCCATTGTGAAGTGGAGATACCTCCATAGACGGTTTGTGAGATTCAACTTATGTTTGTGAAGTGCTCTGAAATGCTTGGAAGAAAGGTGCCAAATAAATGTTGACTACTATTTACTTCCGTTTAGGTAGGGTTCTTTCTAACCCTTTCCCCTGATCCTACCTCACACTTTTGGATGAAGTGAAATCTTTGTGGTACATGGAACAGCTCTGCCCTTCATTCCATTGAAAAACGCAAGTCCTGCTATGATCTTCTGAGTGCAACAGCAGTAAGGGCATTGTCCCCAACTCTAGTCATGCTCCAGAGCTGTCAAATCTCAGTTTTGTCTATGGTATACTGATTTCCCAACTAGTGTTAATACAGAGACAATCTCTCCTTGTACAGGTGGAGATGACTGCATGCTGAGGGGCTGGGACACCAGGCGCTGCCCAGAAATGCCTATCTTCACCAGCGAGAGGTAACTAAGCCACTCAGACAGATGGTCATAGAATGATGATGCATGACTGACTATGACTAAGTGTGTTCTCTCCCAGAATTCCAGTTAAATTTAAATTTCAGCTTTTAACCATTCAGGGCATGTCATGATCTTGTCCATCTGTGCCCTTTGTTCTCTTAGAGACTTCTCTTAGAGGAGAGTCTATTGATAGAGATTCTCTAGGTTTTAATCAGGAGGAGAGGATAAAGTAGGGGCCAGATCAGACAAGAAACATTCACATAAAAAAGAATCTGACACATCAGAAAAGGTCAGACAAATAAACAGTGACACATTTTTAAAGTGTTTGTACACAAATGCTAGAAGTCTAAATAATAAAATGGGTAAACTAGAGTGCCTCGTGTTAAAGGAGGATATTGATATAATTGGCATCAAAGAAACCTGGTGGAGTGAGGACAATCAATGGGGCACAATCATTCTGGGGTACAAAATATATTGGAAGGAAAGAACAGATCGTGTGGGGGGAGGGGTTAAGTGGCACTATATGTGAAAGAAAATATAGAATCGAAGTAAAAATCTTAAATGAATCCACATGTTCCATAGAATCTCTATGGATAGTAATTCCATCCTCTAATAACAATATAACCGTAGGGATCTATTATCAACCACCTGACCAGGACAGTGCTAGTGACTATGAAATGCTAAGGGAGATTAGAGAGGCTATCAAAATAAAGAATTCAATAATAGTGGGGGAATACAATTATCCCCATATTGACTGGTTACATGTCACCTCAGGATGAAATGCAGAGACAAAATTTCTCAATACTTTAAATGACTGCTTCTTGGAGCAGCTGGTACAGGAATCCACAAGGGGAGAGGCAATTCTCGATTTCGTCCTGAGTGGAGCACAGGATCTGGAAATAGTGACCATAATATAATAACATTTAACATCCATGTGGTGGGAGGAACACCTCAACAGCCCAACACTGTGGCATTTAATTTCAGAAAGGGGAACTATGCAAAAATGAGGAGGTTAGTTAAACAGAAATTAAAAGGTACAGTGACTAGAGTGAAATCCCTGCAAGCTGCCTGGACACTTTTCAAAGATACCATAATAGAGGCCCAACTTAAATGTATACCCCAAATTAAAAAAACACAGTAAAAGAACTAAAAAAGAGCCACCGTGGCTTAACAACCATGTAAAAGAAGCAGTGAGAGATAAAAAGGCATCTTTTAAAAAGTGGAAGTCAAATCCTAGTGAGGTAAATAGAAAGGAGCATAAACACTGCCAAAATAAGTGTAAACATGTAGGAAGAAAAGCCAAAAAGGAGTTTGAAGAACAGCTAGCCAAAAACTCAAAAGGTAATAACAAAATGTTTTTTAAGTACATCAGAAGCAGGAAGCCTGCTAAGCAACCAGTGGGTCCTCTGGACGATTGAGATACAAAAGGAGCACTTAAAGATGATAGTCATTGCGGAGAAACTAAATGAATTCTTTGGTTCAGTCTTCACGGCTGAGGATGTTAGGGAAATTCCCAAATCCGAGCCGTCCTTTGTAGGTGACAAATCTGAGGAATTGTCACAGATTGAAGTGCCATTAGAGGAGGTTTTGGAATTAATTGATAAACTTAACAGTAACAAGTCACCAGGACCAGATGGCATTCACCCAAGAGTTCTGAAAGAACTCAAATGTGAAATTGGGGAACTATTAACTATGGTTTGTAATCTGTCCTTTAAATCAGCTTCTGTACCCAGTGACTGGAAGATAGCTAATGTAATGCCAATATTTAAAAAGGGCTCTAGAGGTGATCCTTGCAATTACATAACTCAGTAATGGGCAAATTAGTTGAAACAATAGTAAAGAATAAAATTGTCAGACACCTAGAAGAACATAAATTGTTGGGCAAAAGTCAACATGGTTTCTGTAAAGGGGAAATCGTATAGTACTAATCTATTAGAGTTCTTTGAAGGGGTCAACAAACATGTGGACAAGGGGGATCCAGAGGACATAATGTACTTAGATTTCCAGAAAGCCTTTGATAAGGTCCCTCACCAAAGGCTCTTACGTAAATTAAGTTGTCATGGGATAAGAGGGAAGATCCTTTCATGGATTGAGAACTGGTTAAAAGGCAGAGAACAAAGGGTAGGAATAAATGGTAAATTTTCAGAATGGAGAGGGGTGTCCCCAAGGGTCAGTCCTAGGACCAATCCTATTCAACTTATTCATAAATGATCTGGAGAAAGGGGTAATCAGTGAGGTAGCAAAGTTTGCAGACAATACTAAAACTGCTCAAGACAGTTAAGATCAAAGCAGACTGTGAAGAACTTCAAAAAGATCTCACAAAACTAAAAAGAACAGGAGTACTTGTGGCACCTTAGAGACTAACAAATTTGTTTGAGCATAAGCTTTCGTGGGCTACATCCCACTTCTTCGGATGCATAGAATCATCCGAAGTGCGAAGAAGTGGGATATAGCCCACGAAAGTTTATGCTCAAATAAATTTGTTAGTCTCTAAGGTGCCACAAGTACTCCTGTTCTTTTTGCGGATACAGACTAACACGGCTGCTACTCTGAAACCTCACAAAACTAAGTGATTGGGCAACCAAATGGCAAATGAAATTTAATGTGGATAAATGTAAAATAATGCACATTGGAAAAAATATCCCCAACTATACATTTAGTGGTTTGAGCATTGGCTTGTGTCAAAGTTAGAATCAGGACTCACAATTTTGTGAAGACCACTCTGTTTATCAGCACAGCGCTCTGCTAATACATTCAGATAATGTGAGCCTCTATGCAAGATTCAAACAGTCTTATTTATACAGATAAAAGGGTGCGAACTAAACAAAGGGACAGAGAGCAAATTGTAAAATTTGCATGGGGCACAATATGCATATCCTGCTTCCTTATTAACTCTTATCGATCTAAGGCTAATGCTTCACCAATTGCCCTTAAGTGGGGCAATTCATTAAGCAGTTAATGTCTGCTTTCCTGCACCCTGGCTTGCAGCATTTCTCATTTCTACTTAAAGGTACATACAGCATTCTTTAATTCATTCTATTTCTTTAATATAATTCATTTCATTTTCACACCTGCTAAACCCAGGGTTGTGAGTTCAATCCTTAAGGGGGCCACTTGGGGATCTGGGGCAAAATCAGTACTTGGTCCTGCTAGTGAAGGCAGGGGGCTGGACTCGATGACTTTTCCAAGGTCCCTTCCAGTTCTAGGAGTTTGGATATCTCAATTAAATAAATTAAATTAAAATTAAATTAAATTAAATATACATACAGTATGACGTGGGGCTAATTTAGCTACAATTAATCAGGAAAGAGATGTTGGAGTCATCGTTTAGAGCAGTGGTTCTCAAACTAGGGACGCCGCTAGTTCAGGGAAAGCCCCTGGCGGGCGGGCTGGTTTGTTTACCTGGCGTGTCCGCAGGTTCAGCCGATCGCGGCTCCCACTGGCCGCGGTTCGCCGCTCTAGGCCAATGGGGGCTGCAGGAAGGGCGGCCAGTACGTCCCTCGGCCCGTGACGCTTCCTGCAGCTCCCATTGGCCTAGAGCAGCGACCCGCGGCCAGTGGGAGCCGCGATTGGCCAAACTTGCGGATGCGGCAGGTAAACAAACCGGCCTGGCCCGCCTGGGGCTTTCCCTGAACAATTGGCAGCCCTAGTTTGAGAACCACTGGTGTAGAGTTCTCTGAAGACGTCCACGCAGTGGGCAGCGGCAGTCAAAAAAGCAAACTGGTTGTTAGGAATCATTAAAAAGGGATAGAGAATAAGATGGAGAATATCTTATTGCCCTTACATAAACCCGTGGTACGCCCACATCTCGAATACTGTGTACAGATGTGGTCTCATCTCAAAAAAGCTATACTGGCATTAGAAAAGGTTCGGCGAAGGGCAGCTAAAATGATTAGTGGTTTGGAACGGGTCCCACATGAGGAGAGATTAAAGAGGCTAGGACTTTTCAGCTTGGAAAAGAGAAGACTAAGGCCTTGGCTACACTTGCGAGTTGCAGCGCTGTAACTCACTCCCCGTCCACACTGGCAAGGCATTTGCAGCGCTGTATCTCCTTGGTTGCAGCGCTGCATGTACTCCACCTCTCCGAGAGGAATAGTGAGTGCAGCACTGCCGCTGCAGCACTGCGGCGCCAGTGTGGCCACCCAATGCGCTGTGAATGGCCTCCAGAATTATTCAACAGTATCCCACAATGCCTGTTCTAGCTACTCTGGTCATCAGTTCAAACTCTACTGCCCTGGCCTCAGGTAACCAACCATGTGACCGACCCTTTACATTCCCCGGGAATTTTAAAAATCCCCTTCCTGTTTGCTCAGCCCGGCGTGGCGTGGAGTGCTATCAGCAAATCTTTCCAGGTGACCATGCCTCCACGCGTCAAGCGAGCCCCAGCATGGAGCAATGGCGAGTTGCTGGACCTCATCAGTGTTTGGGGGGAGGAAGCTGTCCAGTCCCAGCTGCGCTCCAGCGTAGGAATTACGATACCTTCGGGAAGGTATCAAAGGACATGATGGAAAGGGGCCATGACTGGGACGCCCTGCAGTGCAGTATTAAAGTGAAGGAGCTGCGGAGTGCCTACCGCAAAGCTCGTGACGCAAACGGCCGCTCGGGTGCTCCCTCTGTGACCTGCAGATTCTACGAGGAGCTGGATGCAATACTTGGGGTTAACTCCACCTCCACTCCGAGCACCAACATGGACACTTCAGAGCCGGTGTGGGGGGGGGAGGAGGAGGAGGAAAACGGGAGTGATGGTGGTGGGCTGGATGGAGACACCCCGGAATCCCTGGAGCCATGCAGCCAGGAGCTCTTCTCGAGCCAGGAGGATGGTAACCAGTCGCAGTGGCCGGTACTTGGTGGAGGACAAACAGAAGAGCAGGTTCCCGGTAAGCGTTTTTTTTTTTCGGGAAGGAATTTTTTCAGTGCGGGCTTTTTGGGAGAGGAGGGTTAAGCATGCATGCCTAGATGCGGAATAGTGCATTGATGTGGTTTATCACATCGCGGTAATCAGCCTCGGTAATCTCTTTGAGTGTCTCATCCAGAACGTGTGCAATGCACTTGCGCAGGTTTATAGGGAGAGCCACCGTGGTCCTTGTCCAGCCAGGCTAACGTGTCCGCGCCACTGTGCAGCGAGGGGCGGGGGGACCATTGCTGCACACAGGCAAGCTGCATATGGGCCAGGGTGGAAGCCGCATTGCAGTAGAAGACCCTCCCTTGCTTCCCAGGTCACCCTCAGCAGCGAGATATCGTCCAGGACGAACTCCTGTGGAAAATGTTGGGACAGTGTTCAGTGTAGGTGCCCCCTGAAGCTGTTGGCTCTCCCCAAGACACAGAAACCCAGAGGACAGTGCAGACCTGAAACAATCAGTCCCCATTACTCACCATTTTGAGGCTCCCGTGGGATATGTGTGCTCTGTTTCGGACGGGAAAATTATGCTATTGTGTAGACCCTGTGTGTTTTCTACTCCTTAAGTGCGGGGGGAATCATTACTCTGTCTGGTATAAACAATGCTGTCTCTGTTAAATGTTACGTTTTGCCTATACAGCTGCATCAACCTTGAGACCTCAGCCGTCCCTCTTATCGCCTGCTCAGAGACTGCAAAGACTCAGGAAGAGACCGTGAAAAAGCAAAGAAGATGTGCTGCAAGAAGTGATGTGGCAATCTATTAAAGAGAACGAGAAGGCACAGGACTGGAAGGAGAGAGAAAGCAGGATCCGCCAGGAAAACGCAGTGCACCGGCAGCAAAGCACCGCGCACCGGCGGCAAAGCACTGATAGGCTCATCAGCATCCTGGAGCGCCAAGCAGATGCTATCCAGGAGCTGGTAGCCATGCAGAAAGAGAAGCAGTACCGAAAACGCAAACGCCACCCCCCCTACAGCCCTTGTCCCAAAACTCTTTCCGTTGTGCCCCACTGTCACCTCCAACCCACTTTCCCCAACTTCCGTGTTCTTCACGCCACCCGCTGCCTCCAACACCAATATCTTCATCACCCAACCCTGAAGACCAAGACCCTTACCCTCTGCACTCAACCCCCATCACCATGCAGTATAGCTGCCCTGAAGTGCAGCACTCAATGCACAGCACACCAGACAGGACATACACGAATCTGTGATTGCACTGTTCCCCACTCCACCCCCTTTTTTCTTTTCAAGAAATATTTTTCTTTTCAATAAATGGATTCTTTGGCTTTGAAAACATTCTTTATTATTGCTTAAAGTAAAACACTCCTTAGCCCAGGAAATAAACAGGCACTGCAAGTCTGCTTAGCAAACACTGATTCCTAAATATTGGAACTACTGCACTTCACTCCCGTGCAGGGCACCAGATATCACTGCTGGTTTTCAGCCTCAAATTGCTCCCTCAAGGCATCCCTAATCCTTGCAGCCCCGCGCTGGGCCCCTGTAATAGCCCTGCTCTCTGGCTGTGCAAATTCAGCCTCCAGGTGTTGAACCTCGGAGGTCCATGCCTGAGTGAAGCTTTCACCCCTCCCTTCACAAATATTATGGAGGGCACAGCACGCGGATATAACCGTGGGGATGCTGCTTTCGGCCAAGTCCAGCTTCCCATACATAGATCGCCAGCGGGCCTTTAAACGGCCAAAGGCACACTCCACAGTCATTCGGCACCAGCTCAGCCTGTAGTTGAACCGTTCCTTGCTGCTGTCAAGGCTCCCTGTGTAGGGTTTCATGAGCCACGGCATTAACGGGTAAGTGGGATCTCCAAGGATCACAATGGGCATTTCAACTTCCCCTACCGTGATCTTCCGCTCTGGGAAAAAAGTCCCGGCCTGCATCTTCCTGAACAGCCAAGTGTTCCGAAAGATGCGTGCGTCATGCACCTTTCCAGGCCAGCCTGTGTTAATGTCAATGAAACGCCCACGGTGATCCACAAGTGCCTGGAGAACCATAGAGAAATACCCCTTCCGATTAACGTACTCGGATCCTAGGTGGGGTGGTGTCAGAATAGGAATGTGTGTCCCATCTATCGCCCCTCCACAGTTAGGGAACCCCATTTGTGCAAAGCCATCCACTATTTCCTGCACGTTACCCAGAGTCACGGTTCTTCTGAGTAGGATGCGATTAATGGCCTTGCAAACTTGCATCAACACGATTCCAACGGTCGACTTTCCCACTCCAAACTGGTTTGCGACCGACTGGTAGCTGTCTGGAGTTGCCAGCTTCCAGATTGCAATAGACATATTTACTCTCTGGATTACAGTGGTCTACAATTTTTGAGAAGTCGTCTGCTTCAGAGATAAAATGTGCTATTTATTATATATTTTGATGTGCTGAATTCAAATATGACAATTAAAACAACTGATTGGCTACTATTTCTAAGATATTTAAGTTTTTACATTTTATGTCTATGTATATTGTGTAGATAGTAGAGTTTTAATCATAAATTGTAAACCTAGGTCTTTTCATGTGTTTATGGTTGCTTTACATGATAATATTTCACCTGTCCTGTCAGCAAAAGGGTTATATAAATAAAATTTATTATGAAACAAAAGGCAAAAACCTATTATGTACATAGTTTAGTCCTATTCAGTGTCTACTCGGCGCTTCTTGGCTTGTCTCTTGTATTCATTAAATGGAGCATCTCTTGTCACTGTCCAGCAATAGTCTGCAAGCATTGATGGGCTCCATTTGCCCTGATGGCGTTTCTCCATTGTTGCAATGTCCTGGTGAAATCACTCGCCGTGCTCGTCACTCACTGCTCCACAGTTCGGTGGAAAAAAATCTAGATGAGAGTGCAAAAAATGTATCTTTAGTGACATGTTGCAATCAAGGCTTTTGTATGCCTTGAGGAGGTTTTCCACCAACAACCTGTAGTTGTCTGCCTTGTTGTTTCCGAGAAAATTTATTGCCACTAACTGAAAGGCTTTCCATGCCGTCTTTTCCTTGCCACGCAGTGCATGGTCAAATGCATCATCTCGAAGAAGTTCACAGATCTGAGGACCAACAAAGACACCTTCCTTTATCTTAGCTTCACTTAACCTTGGAAATTTTCCACGGAGGTACTTGAAAGTTGCTTGTGTTTTGTCAATGGCCTTGACAAAGTTCTTCATCAGACCCAGCTTGATGTGTAAGGGTGGTAACAAAATCTTCCTTGATTCAACAAGTGGTGGATGCTGAACACTTTTCCTCCCAGGCTCCAATGACGGTCGGAGTGGCCAATCTTTCTTGATGTAGTGGGAATCTCTTGCACGACTATCCCATTCGCAGAGAAAACAGCAGTACTTTGTGTATCCAATCTGCAGACCAAGCAAGAGAGCAACAACCTTCAAATCGCCACAACGCTGGCACTGATGTTGGTCATAGTTTATGCACCTCAAAAGTTGTTTCATGTTGTCCTTGGTTTCCTTCATATGGACTGCATGACCAACTGGAATTGATGGCAAAACATTGCCATTATGCAGTAAAACAGCTTTAAGACTAGTCTTCGATGAATCAATGAACAGTCTCCACTCATCTGGATCGTGAACGATGTTGAGGGCTGCCATCACATCATCGATGTTGTTGCAGGCTACAAGATCACCTTCCATGAAGAAGAATGGGACAAGATCCTTTTGACGGTTAGGGAACATGGAAACCCTAACATCACCTGCCAGGAGATTCCACTGCTGTAGTTTGGAGCCCAACAGCTCTGCCTTACTCTTGGGTAGTTCCAAATCCCTGACAAGGTCATTCAGTTCACCTTGTGTTATGAGGTGTGGTTCAGGGGAGGACGATGGGAGAAAATGTGGGTCCTGTGACATTGATGGTTCAGGACCAGAAGTTTCATCCTCTTCCTCTTGCTCGTCTGACTCAAGTGAGAATGATTCTGGTGCATCAGGAACCGGCAGTCCTTCTCCGTGGGGTACTGGGCGTATAGCTGATGGAATGTTTGGATAATGCACAGTCCACTTTTTCTTCTTTGACACACCTTTCCCAACTGGAGGCACCATGCAGAAGTAACAATTGCTGGTATGATCTGTTGGCTCTCTCCAAATCATTGGCACTGCAAAAGGCATAGGTTTTCCTTTTCCTGTTCAACCACTGGCGAAGATTTGTTGCACAAGTGTTGCAGCATATGTGTGGGGCCCACCTCTTGTTCTGATCTCCAATTTTGCAGCCAAAATAAAGGTGATAGGCTTTCTTAACTATAGTGGTTATACTGCGCTTTTGTGATGCAAAAGTCACTTCACCACAAACATAGCAGAAGTTATCTGCACTGTTCACACAAGTACGAGGCATCTCTGCTCACTTTGGCTAAACAGAAATGTGTCCCTTTGCAAAATCAAACACTGACAAATAAGAGAGCACGACACTGTATGATTTCTAGAGCTGATATAGGGCAATTTGTTCAGCAGAGTGATGTAAGCTTCGTTATGATTACATCATCCATGACTTCTAGGAATAACATGATGCAATTCATATCATGTATGACGCAATACCAGCTTCAGATTGCATCATTCATTGTTTTGCCTAAAAAGCAAATACTGTCCAAACCCAGTCATAGATTTATTCATAGATCCAGTCAAAGATGTATTTTAGTCATTTCTGGTTTAAATTGAGATCCCTTCCCTTTATAACTCACTTATCCTCCACCATTCCCAAGTCAAGGGTCATATATACTGACCCAATAGTCTTGAAAACTAGGGCCAATCAACAATTTTAAACATCATTTTCGTTCTCAGTGACCCAGAATTAGTAAAGTTTGACTACATTTATTTCAGAAGCATTTTGGCTGTAGAGCAGTGTAGCCAAACGTGACGTGCTGGCGAGACTCGTCAGCATACGCCTCAGCAGTTCGGACTCCATTTCCCGCAGACAGATCACGCTGCACAGAAACCGTTGAAAGATGGTGCCAAAGGTGGACGGAAACAAAGGGATTTCTGGGATGCGAAGCGATGTATCACGGGGCATTGGAACAGGACCCAGAATCCCCCGCACCCACGCCCCCTTCCCACAACCCACGGCGCCAGAATGGGAAAAGGTGCTCTGTGGGATAGCTGCCCATAATGCAGCGCTCCCAATAGCGCTGCAGTTGCCGCAAATGTGGCCACGATAGTGCGCTGGGCAGCTGTCAGTATGGACAGACTGCAGCACTCTCACTACTCAGCTGCACAAAGTCAGGTTTAACTCACAGCGCTGTACATCTGCAAGTGTAGCCAAGGCCTTAGGGGGGGATATGATAGAGGTATATAAAATCATGAGTGGTGTGGAGAAAGTGAATAAGGAAAAGTTATTTACTTGTTCCCATAATATAAGAACTAGGGCCACCAAATGAAATTAATGGGCAGCAGGTTTAAAACAAATAAAAGGAAGTTCTTCTTCACACAGCGCACAGTCAACCTGTGGAACTCCTTGCCTGAGGAGGTAGTGAAGGCTAGGACTATAACATGACTTAAAAGAGAATTAGATAAATTCATGGAGGTTAAGTCCATTAATGGCTGTTAGCCAGGATGGGTAAGGAATGGTGTCCCTAGCCTCTGTTTGTCAGGGGGTGGAGATGGATGGCAGGAGAGAGATCACTTGATCATTGCCTGGTAGATTCTCTCCCTTTGGGGCATCTGGCATTGGCCACTGTCGGCAGACAGGATGCTGGGCTGGATGGACCCTTGGTCTGACCCAGTAAGGCCATTCTTATGTTCTTTGTTCTGCTGCCTTTGGTTGGTTAGCTGCCACTTTGGGTGCTAGGTCATTTGGATTCAAGTTGTGGTATTTGGGGGAGGTGGTGGGGAAGGGATCTTGCCTCTTTTCCAAGACTTTGGAGTGGAGGTGGAGCAACTTCCTAATCTCTATGGTATCCTTGTGACTGGAGTAGTCTCCAGCCTCTGTGCAGGGAGGATTGGCTGGTGGATGTCCTGGGTCATCCATGTCCCAAACAATATCACTGCTACATGGTAGCATGTGTGGATTCCTGTGGAGCTGGAGCCCATGGAAACATGGGAGTGCATGGCTTCCAAGATCCCTCCCGTCTCTCTGCCAGTTCTCTTCCCCACCCCCCACTTTAGGCAGAGTTTTCTATACCTGTGGTGCTGGGGCCAAGAGTTCCCCCAGTCATAACTTGTAGATAATGCTTAGTCTTCTGGATGTTAAATCAAGCCAGTTGTTGCCTCCAACTCTGGAAGAATTTGAATGCATCTCACTTGATGTGTAAAAACTAATGTGCCAAAGGGCTCTGTAACGGGTGGGACACCTAGGGTTGAGAAGGGGACATAGGTTTGAAGTACAAAATGACAGCAAAGGGGTCCACCATGCAACTCTGGGCTGCGTATGCAAAGGCCTCACAGAACAGGGAGGGGATAGTCCCTCTCAGCACAGCTGATGATCAGATGATGGTCAACACCTGGGCCTTTCCAGTACCAGAAAGATATTGATACATTGGAGAGAACTTGGAGAGGAGCAATAAAAATTGATCAGGGAGCTGAAGGGACTGACTTGTGCAGGAAAAATAAGAGCTATAGGAAACATGTTCGGTTTTCCTAAGAAATGTGGGGGGGATATAAAGCTACTAAGATTTGAAAGGTGTAAATGCTAAGTATGGAGTAGAATTAGTATGGTACAAGGAACTGGGATAAAAAGCTGTGCCTATCCATAATGGAAAGGAAACTGAGGCAAAATTTAAGCTAGATAGAAGAAAGAACTTCCTGACAAAGCTCTGTTGGGCTCTAGAATGCTTTTCTCCAAGGGAAGTGGTGAAAAATCTGTCACTGGACTAAATGCTAGAAAATGTCCTGCACTAGCTTCTGGGAAATGGAGAGACCTATTCAATTCACCAGTTCATCTCAGTCTGGGATTCTTTTGCCTCCTTTCCTCTCTGCACCCCCCACTAAAATGGTAGAGGTGGGTCCTTCTTAAAAGAAGTGGATTGATGGAGACCAACAGAACTCCCAAGAGTAACATTATCTGCATTTTAAAGACTAAAGACAGGGCAGCTTTTTGCTAAACTTTTATTTTCTCTCTCCTCCCATCCTTTTACATTAATTTCTTTTGTAGTTGTGTTTTACTAGACATACCCTACAATTAAAACCGTGGGTACCACTTTTCAACTAAGCTCTGTTTATAATCCTGATAAGACACTGTGGTTTATTGTTAGTTACTACTTGGGGAACTATATCAACCTCTTTGACATGCAGCTATTTTGCAGAAACCCATTCCACATCATGCCATAAATTTGCTCCTCTGTGAGTCTTGGAATTGCTGCCAATGAATACTCTCTTGCTAGAAAGCTGCGTGGCAGGAGTATTGCTCTTAAGAAAGCTCAAGACATACACGGGCACTGGCAGAGTTTATATTTTCTAAGGCTGGAAGGAACCAATGTGATCATGTAGTGTGACCTTCTGTGTAACACAGGCCATATAAATTTACTGAAATTAATTCCTGTTTGAACTAGAGCATATCTTCCAGAAAAACATGAATCTGGATTAAAAATTGCCAGTGATAGAGAATCAACCACAACCTTTGGTAAATTGTTCCAATGGCTAATTACCCTCACTGTAAAAATGTATGCCTTATTTGCAGTCTGAATTTGTCTATTTTCAACTTCCAGCCACTGGAGTTTGTTATACACCTTTCTCTGCTAGACTGAAGAATCCATTATTAAAAAAAAAATTGTTCCCCAGTTAGGTACTCATTGACTGTGATCAACTCACCCCTTAGCCTTCTCTTTGTTAAGCTAAATAGATTGAGCTCCATAAGGCATGTTTTCTAGTTCTTTAATCATGCTCATGGTGGTTCTTTGCATCCTCTCCAACTGATTAACATCCTTCTTGAATTGTGGACACCAGAACCGGACACAGTATTCCAATAGCAGTTGCACCAGTGCTAAATATAGAGGTAATATAACTTTCCTACTCAAGATTTGCCTGTTTATACATCCAATAATCGCTTAAGCCCTTTTGCCCACAGCGTTGCACTTGGAGCTCATGTTCAGTTGATTATCCACCATAACCACAAGTCTTTTTCACAGTCACTGCTTCTCAGGATAGAGTCCCTCAGCCTGTCAATATGGCCTAGATATAGGACATTACATTTGGCTATATTAAAATGCATATTGTTTGCTTGCGCTTAGCTTACCAAGCGATCCAGATCGCTCTGTGTTAGTGACCATCTTGTTCAGTATTTATCACTCCCCCAACTTTGTCATCTGCAAACTTCATCAGTATTGATTTCAGTTTCTTTCAGATCATTGATTAAAATATGTTAAATAGTATAGGGCCAAGAACTGATTCCTACAGGACCACAGTAGACACACAACTGCTCAGTGATGATTCCCTGTTTACATTTATATTTTGAGACCTGTCAGTTAGGCAGCTTTTAATTCATTTAATATGTGCCATGTTAATTTTGCATTGTTCTAGTTTTTAATCAAAATATCATGTGGTACCAAGTCAAACACCTTACAGAAGTCTATTACATCAATGCTATTATCTTTATCAACCTAACTTGTAATCTCATTAAAAAAAAATTAAGTTAGTTTTACAAGGTCTATTTTCCATACCCCATGTTGCTGGGTATGAATTATATTACAGGACTCAATAAATTTAAAAAGGGTATCAATTGTTCCATTATTTTATCTTGAATTGGCAAAAGGACTACTCTCTTCCAGTGTACAGCATTACAATCACTATCCCAGGGTTTAAGGCTGTCCTTAACTCCTTATTATAAGAAGCTTTGTTGCAATGAAGGTTGCCGTAGAACTCTGCAATTTTGAGAACAAAAGAAACTATCTTCTTACTTTGTGCACTCTTTCTTGGTCTCCATTCTCCCGATGCATGTTGTTCCTTTGAAGACATTCAATGGGCGTGTGCAGCATTCAGTGCAGTCCACACCGGGAGTATCTTCTGGCTACAGGAAGGTGAGTTATCTTTAGATATTCTTACCCGATATCCCCCACCTGCCTCATTATTTGCAGTCCATGGCTGCTTCCCAAAAAGCTCTTGTGGGAAGAGCTGACATCAGTGGAGTGTGGTGGAAAGTGCATTGCATCCTCATTCCTTCTGTGCACTATGCACTAAAATTCCTTTTCTGTCTGTGCATGTTTATTTGTGGTGTGTGTTTCCAGCTATGACGAACATGTTCTCCTGTGGGACACCAGGAATATGAAGCAGCCATTGGCAGACACCCACGTTGAGGGTGGAGTTTGGAGGCTGAAGTGGCACCCAACACGTGAGCACTTGCTGTTGGCTGCTTGCATGCATAATGGATTCAAAATCCTTGACTGCCAAGGAAGTATGGGTGAGTGTTCAATAGAGCGGGAAAGGATGTTCTTCCCTCTCCTCCACACACTGCAGTTCATCTTCCCTGACTGCAGATGGAAGGGAAGGCCAGTGGATGCTACTGCACTGAATGAATGGTAGAAATATACTGTCAAGAAGCCTAGGTGTTCAATTCACTTGTAAGAACTCCTTGCTTGACATGTGTACTCCTCTGTACTTCCCCTGATGGACCAACAATTTTATTGTACCATTTTGGAGTGGTCTCGCCAATCATAGTGCAGGGACATTGTAACTACTGATTTGTAACCATTGACTAGTTTTCAGTCATATTATGCAAGCCCTTGCATTCTGGCATGAGGGTAGTAGCCGTTCATGTGGCCACTTCAGTTTATTGCTTTATCCAAACGATAGGAGGACAAGACACTTCTGAATGTGGGGGAGGGATAGCTCAGTGGTTTGAGCATTGGCCTGCTAAACCCAGGGTTGTGAGTTCAATCTTTGAGGGGGCCACTTAGGAATCTGGGGCATAATCAGTACTTGGTCCTGCTAGTGAAGGCAGGGAGCTGGACTCAATGACCTTTCAAGGTCCCTTTCAGTTCTAGGAGATAGGATATCTCCATTAAAAAAATAAAAATGTGTGATTACCTGTTAGATGCTTTGTATTAACTTGATAATAACTGTATCCTGAGCTAACAGGTCTGCTTTTGAGAAGGCTGGTTGTTGCCTCAAACACCTCCAAACCAGCCCAAGCACAGTTACTGCCCAGTGTTTAGGTCAGGGGTCGGCAACCTTTCAGAAGTGGTGTGCCGAGTCTTCATTTATTCACTCTAATGTAAGGTTTCACGTGCCAGTAATACATTTTAACGTTTTTAGAAGGTCTCTTTCTATAAGTCTATAATATATAACTAAACTATTGTTGTATGTAAAGTAAATAAGGTTTTTAAAATGTTTAAGAAGCTTCATGTAAAATTAAATTAAAATGCAGAGCCCCCCAGACCGGTGGCCAGGACCCAGGCAGTGTGAGTGCCACTGAAAATCAGCTCGCGTGCCGCAGGTTGCCTACCCCTGGTTTAGGTGTTTGTTATAGCCTGCACTTGTGTTCAGGCCATGCTACACAGGACTGCAGTCAGATTCTTGGTTCTGCCAGTGTCTGGCTGTATGACCTTGGGCAAGTCACCTAACCTCTCTGTGAAAAGGGGATAATACTTAATGTTGGAAGAGGTAATGAGGATGAACTGGTTCATATCTGTGCAGCACTTTGAAGTTGAAAAGTGCTATGATTGGTTAGTGCTAAACACCTGATCACTTAAAATGTGCTCTCCACCTCATAGAATGGAAGGTCAGAGGTTCAGTGGGGACAACAACCTGCCATAAAAGAACATAGTGCATAGGTCTTGGCAATTGTAGCATTTTCAGTTTCTGTGTGAGACTACTTTCATGGTGCCTCTCCTCTGAGCCCTTTAAGAGCTGCATGGGCATGCTGATCCTCTTCTCCCCTCCAATGAGCTGAGTGAAGATGAGGCCATAAAGAGGCTGTAGAAAGTCGATGGGGAGAACTTCCTTTTTACCATTGCCTCATATCTCCTTGATTGGTGTCTGATTCTTTTTGTCGTGTGAAGGAGAATGGTAACCAGTAACACTTGGGGTGGAATAGGGGAATTCTTCTTGACTAAATTGTCAGCACTGGAACAGCTAGTAGACAAGCTACCTGAAACTGGGCTTTGCAGCTTGATTTCCACTTATTCTTTTTAGCAGAAAACACTGAGGAATGCACTGTTGTGTCATCCTACATCTTGCATAACTCCTTGGCTTATGGAGCTGATTGGTCAAGACTCTCCCCAAAGGATTGCGTGGCTGTAAAACAGGACCCACTTTCTGCACCCGACTCGTCTGAGGGACCAGTGGCAAGTTCGGATCAAGGAGGCAAGAAACTGGATCTGCAAATCCAGAACCTGAAGATAGTTTATGAATCTCCTACAGCTACCTTTGATGTATTGTTAGACGAGGAGGGTGAAGGCACTGTCTCCCAGGTCAGACCAGAGAGTGGCCCTGATCCTCAGGCTCAGTGTCTTGATGGAAGGGGATTGGACATCAGGCGTGATCAAACTGAATTAGCAAAGGCTCAGCGAGAGATCAGCATCCTAGCGACTTGTTCATTTTATGATAACATCCTACATGTTTGGAAATGGGAAACAAGTCAAACCAACCCTTCAGAGTAAAATATTAAATATTATTCCTAGTCTGAAAGCACAATTTCACTCGAACAACCTTGAAAAAGTCCCTCTCTTTCAAATGTCCCAGAGGGAAAGTATAGGAGACTTTTTGTATTGAGAACTGTATCTGCAGCCTATACCCAGTGTAACTACAACTGGGGTTTTTCCAGTTTTATTGCCTGGGAGCTCACGGCTCCTGAATTTCTGAAGACCTATACTGTTAAATTAAGGCAACTACATTCTTAGTGTTTTGTGTCTAACTCTGACTAAACCAAAATGAATAGTCTCCTGCCTTTGCTGAGGGACATAGTAAAACATGGGTGTTTCTACTTGGCTGTCCTTTACTGTTGTGATGCAGAGTGATAGTGGTGCATTTCAGGGGATGCTTCTTTAGGCATGAAATGTACCTCCCTTGACAACTAGTCTGTTTGTAAGTCTTGCCTCCAGTTCCAGAGATGTGGGTGGGTGCCACCTTTCCTTGTTCCCTCTCTCCCAGCAGAATCCACCCCACCCCCCCTCAACCAAACCTTGCTGCAGTACTAAATTATATAAGTCCATTGTTACATAATAGCCACAAAATTTGGATTTAAATGTTCAAGGGAGTTTATATGGGTGTTTGAATACAAGCATAGGTCACTGGCTTGTTTTGTAAACTGCCATATGCTGTGAGGACATGCTGCACAGGGAACCTGTTTATAGTGACCTTAGATACAGAGAGATTCCTTTTAGAATGAAATCCCAGATTGTCTCAATGTACATGATAGAACAGATTGCAAGTGAAGTTGTGTACTGAAAAGTATCTTAATCATGAGGATTCTGCTGTGGCTGCATATGTGTAATTTTATACCTAATTTACTGCATGAGTACAAGTTGATTTTCAGGTTATCACTTGTCAACAAGAACCACTTGGTTTTGCATGATCACGCAGTGAATCTCATTGTATATTAGTGCTTGTAGCAAAGAAACCTTTTAAGAAAGCAAACTCTGCAACAAACCCATATCCCTCTTATCCAGAGAGTGAGACCTATAATATGAGACTAGGGTCAAATCAGGTTTAAAAAAAAGATGAGCAGCTTTTTCAGCTTAAATCTCAAAACCCTCAAACACTGTTGGTAGCACTTCCTGATGTTCTTTAAAAATATAAAATTATTAATAATGCAGTCCTAAATAGGATGTCTCCAGAATTCCTTGAGGTTGCCCCGTTGGATTCTTACTATGAAATACAAGTAAGGCACTACATTAATGGGGCACTACCCTGGTGTTCCTGATTATCATCAACCAAAAACCAGCTTAAAATATTTAAGTAACTTCTAGCTTGTATGGTTTTTCTTTGAGAATCTTAATCATTAGCCTAGAAGGGAAGAAACACCAGCAGCAACTATAGTTTTTGTAACAGTAAATACATACAGCTATTAAAACACCGTACAGAAATAACTAAGCTTCTTAAGGCGCAAAACCTTGTTTGAAGGTACCATGTGTATTTTGGAACACCTCTTATTTTGAGTGCTGTTTTATGGAGATGCATATCAGCATTGTAAACAAAAGTTTTTGTTAAAATTAAAAAACTATTTTTGGATGTTTCTAAAATAAAAAATTTAAGTGAGTTACATCTCTCTTCTTATTTATCAGTTGAAAAGTTCCAAGGAAACTCAAATATATTGGTCCTGTTCTGTGGTATCTGCTGCTGGATTTCAGAGACAGTTTAGATTATTGTTAAACAGGTACCCACCAAGCAACACACACACTGGTGCTTTTATTTTGCATGTGGGATAATGCTGCTGAGAACCAAGATTGAAGAACAAGAAAGCGTCTGGGATTAGTCTACCAAATGTGAAATGATGCTGTCTGAGAGGTAGTGAGAAAAAATGAGGAATAGAATTGGAGGGATGAGAGATTTTTGGATGCAAATGTGCTATAGAAGGGAAAAGTATTTATTATGCAGACTAGCTTTGATTCTTGACCAGAAGATGATGACTTTTAGATGAGATTAACACAGTGTGTACATTTTTAAAGCTATGGAGTAAGCTATATTCTTATGTGAAATCCAGCTATACCAGTGCGAGTTTGTTCCGTACACTTGTTAGCAAGTCTACAGTTAGGTGGCCCAAGTGCCAAGTTTCTGACTATTACCCTCATTTACAGTATTAACATTTTGTGTTTAGTGTAGCTACCAGAAAGACATTCCCTTGCTTGAAGAGTTCACTGCCTGACTGACAACGATCAAGACAGGACCCTGAGGAGAACAACATCTGGAAAGAAAGGGATGCAAAAGGTGACTTAGCATACATTGTTCAGTTTAACAGAGATTTGCTGTTGGGGAAACTTCCCCTTTCTCCATCCCTGCTAATGATGATATCCCTTTCTACTACCCAAAATAATCTGAGTCAACTACTGCACCATGCTCTCTAGTGGGTTGCTGAAAGTGCACACTGATAGTGATCCTCCTCAGATGGTGGACATTCTGCTCAGCAGCTAGCTCACTCTGTCTGTAGCTTCCATGATGAGTTTAACAGTCTAACCCCTACTTTGATTGGCTCCTATATTCAGCCTTTCAGTTTTTTGCCCAATATGCCCTCCTCATCCTTAAGTTGCTGTATAGCCTGTGATGGCTTTGTCTTCCAAGAGCTGCAGCATTGTCTGAATTCCTACTGTCCTTAGTGCACTGAATAGTATCAGTTAAATCCAATGACACTATTCTTGTAGGGCTAGAAGGATTCTGTCCTTAATCTAATTTGAAAGGACTTTAATACTTTTTCATTGGCATGTCAGTGACTTAAGAGCTTGTAGCACATTTGGAGCTTGTGAAGCTTTGCTAGTGTTCACAGAATGTGCTCACATCTATGTAATTTGCTAGAATGGAAAGTGCTTTGTATTGTTCAGTCTTACAAAAACCACTTGATGAATCCATAACAGATGTCCAACCATTTCAAGCTTATAGCAGGATAGCTGTGAGCTGAAAAACCATTCTAGATAACATGTATTTCCCAGGACCCTTGTGCTTCAGAACTCCTGAGTGGAGCTGGGTGATTGGATTTTTTTGTTACTGGCTATTCTGAAAACATTATTTCAGGTTGAACCACAAACAAAGTGTTTCAAAACTTTTGCTGAATCAAAAATTCCAATATTGGGCATTTTGACATGTAAAGGAGTATTAGATTTATAAAATGGCCAGGGCAGGACTCCCCCCATTATAACCTTTAGCCTACTGGTTGCAGTGTTTCCCCAATACTGGGTCTGAACAATGGGACGTAGGAAGGGTCAAGATGGTGCCCCACAGGTGCTTCCTGTGACGAAGTGGGGGATTTTCTGTTTTTTTCCTTGTTTTCCAATGGTTTGCATGCAAAGAGGGTGGGACTCAGTTTCCCTGGGTGTTACTGGTTTAACGAGGGAGGGGAGAGGGACTTTGTTGTGACAGGGGACTGGAGAGGGAACTTGAGACCCCAGCCAATGGCCTGGAGGATGGATACCCCAGCGACTGGTGACCCGGAGACCCAGCAGCTGGTTCTGGCCAGTAGGAGGACAATGGGCTGTGAAGAGAGGACCCCATAACCTAACCAGTTGCTTCCAGCCAGAGGGGGCCAGAGGACAGGAGGCCGAGGCGACCCTGTTTACCTGGAGAGAAGACAATGGACAGAGGCGGGGCTTGGGGCCGGTGATTTTAGATGCCCTGCTGGGAAGCAGGGGGGCTCTGGGCTGGAGATGGGGAGCAGGCAGAGCCCACCTGGATGCAGGGAGAGACTGGAATGTGCTGTGCTGAGAGAGGCCAGGCTTGAGGGTCAGAGAGTTTCCTGTGCTGTGTTCAATGCTCAATAAACCCTCCTGTTTTACACTGGCTGAGAGTCACTGTGCTCTAGAGAACAGGGTTGCATCAACCCCTTCGGGGGTGGAGGCCTGGGGGGTCCAGAGCGAGTGGACTCCCTGAGGGGGCCCACGGCAGAGACAGACGTGCTAAGGCTCAGAGAGGTGCGGCTCCAGGAGACGGAGGGGCTTAACTCCCGAGAAGGGCTGTCTCACTGAAAGGGGCACCCCCCACGGACCGCACGGGGCCAAGAGTGGGCATGATCTGTGAGTCTGACACTCCCCACCTTTCCAATGGGCAGCAGCAGCATGAAGGAAAGCCTCTGAGAGACACATGTGAAACAGGAACAGCTACTGACTATTTGGCTCAAGTCACTTCCTCTGTGCTGCTGCCTAGATCCTGCTCTGGGCAGCAGGCAGTGGGGTGGGAAGAGGTATCTGGGTACTAGCCACACAGAAGGAATGGCAAGAGCCAGCAAGTGGACAGTCAGCAGCCTGGAAGCAATTGCAGTCCAGCTGTGAGGGGAGAGGAGCTGACCAGGGCTGCAGGGAGAGCAAGAGCAAAGGAGAGCCAAGCAGGAGGTTTGGGGGCCAGAGGGCTGCAGGACTCAGTAGGAGGGACAGGACTAGGGGACTGAGGAGAGGGGGAGTAGTAGTGATAATGGTGGGTGCCCCAAAAAGACACAATGCAGATGGTTGGTCATTTTAGTAAAAAGTTTGGGAACTACTGGATTCAGGGTACTCACCTGGGTTCTGTTCCTCTCTCTGCCTGTTGTGGAGAAGAAATTTGAATTTGGGTGTCCCACATTGCAGGAGGATGCCCTAGCCAGAGACTTGGTGGGATAACTCACATGACTGGAGTACTGTCACGGATGGATATAAATTGTTCAGGAAGGACAGGCAGGGCAGAAAAGGTGGGGGAGTTGCGTTGTATGTAAGAGAGGAGTATGACTGCTCAGAGCTCCGGTATGAAACTGCAGAAAAACCTGAGAGTCTCTGGATAAAGTTGAGAAGTGTGAGCAACAAGGGTGATGTCGTGGTGGGAGTCTGCTATAGACCACCAGACCAGGGGGATGAGGTGGACGAGACTTTCAACTAATAGAAGTAAAAAAAAAAACCTGATGAGGTTCAACAAGGACAAGTGCAGAGTCCTGCACTTAGGACGGAAGAATGCTATGCACTGCTAGACTAGGGACCGAATGGCTAGGTAGCAGTTCTGCAGAAAAGGACCTAGGGGTCACAGTGGACGAGAAGCTGGATATGAGTCAACAGTGTGCTCTTGTTGCCAAGAAGGCTAACGGCATTTTGGGCTGTATAAGTAGGGGCATTGCCAGCAGATCGAGGAACGTGATCGTTCCCCTTTATTTGACATTGGTGAGGCCTCATCTGGAATACTTGTGTCCAGTTTTGGGCCCCATGCTGCAAGAAGGATGTGGAAAAAGAATCCAGCGGAGGGCAACAAAAATGATTAGGGGGCTGGAGCACATGACTTATGAGGAGAGGCTGAGGGAACTGGGATTGTTTAGTCTCCAGAAGAGAAGAATGAGGGGGGATTTGATAGCTGCTTTCAACTACCTGAAGGTGGGTTCCGAAGGGGATGGAACTCGTCTGTTCTCAGTGGTGGCAGATGACAGAACAAGGAGTAATGGTCTCAAGTTGCAGTGGGGGAGGTCTAGGTTGCATATTAGGAAACACTGTTTCACTAGGTGGGTAGTGAAGCACTGGAATGCGTTACCTAGGGAGGTGGTGGAATCTCCTTCCTTGGAGGTTTTTAAGGCCCGGCTTGACAAAGCCCTGGTTGGGATGATTTAGTTGGGAATTGGTCCTGCTTTGAGCAGGGGATTGGACTAGATGACCTCCTGAGGTCCCTTCCAACCCTGATATTCTATGACTATGGGATATTCTGGTATTGGGCTTTCTCAGTGTCTCCTCTTGAAACTGTTCTGCTTTTTATAAATAAAAAGTCACTGGTGCAGGGACTTAAAGTTTGATCTCCCAAAACCTAGGTGAGCATCTAACCCATCAGGCTATAGTCATTCTGTCTTTCCCTGGCTCAGTGACTATTCATTCTCATGCAACAACAAACAACTAATTTCAGCAGAGTAAGATCCCACTATTTTCATGACATTAAAATAGGTAGTTGATGGAAAAAACATCTCAGATCTAGAAAAAACAGATGCCCTCTGAAAAAGACTGGACTAGAACTTGCTGCAGTGGGCACTAGTTAACTGCTCCTGCCTACTCCCCCACCTTCCTCAAGCTCCTTTGCTTTTTAAAAAAATAGAAACATAAAAGCTTAGGCACCCAGTTTTCATCATAAGTGAAATGCTGGCAAAGAGTACATTAAAGTTGCCTTCTTCTCCACACAAGAGGACATAGGAACTACATCCTTGTGCTTAATCGATATTTTACATTTGCTTGTACAAACAAACCACAACTAGACGTTGGGAGTGAAAGGTTCCCCAGCCATAAAACTGGACAAAGGATTAATTTTTTATAGCAAACTTGCTGTGGGACCTTGAGCAGAGCTAGGAATTCCTGCTTTCTAACACTTTGTCCATTAAACAATGAAACATCTTGATTTATTACTCCTGCTCATGTCATTGTATATACCCTATTTACACATGGAGATGCCTTTTGCATCGCCAATAAAATGAGAAAAACAAAGGTACTTTAATATTAAATCAATTTTTAAAATTCTTAGGATAGAAGTACTGCTAGCTCAGATAAGTTGGGAAGATGCATAGCTGCTAGTAGTGCCTGTTGTGGTTGAGAGAGATAATAACAAAGTTAATTTGATTCCTTCCACAAGAGGCTTTAAAAAGTGCAATGTCTGACATTCAATTGCCTGACTCAGGAGCAGGCCTCAGTTGTACATAAATACTAGGGATACTGCTTGCATCCAAAAGAAAGTTGCCTTAAAACTGGGAATAGCCTCAGACTGGTTACAAGTTTAGGTTTAACAGGACAGTCCCAACCTTTGAGACCGCTTATAGCTTAGGCCAAGGATTCCTAGCGTTCTTTTTTGAAGTTTCCCCTTGCTCTTGTGCAATACTCCATTTTATATAGGATTGATCTTTGGTGACCTAAGAGCAGGAAGATGGGAATTGCCCCAGGTACTTAGTGGTTGGCTTAATACCCTGAAGGATGAGTGCTTGTATCCCTATCTCATCTAACAATGGAAGCAGATGGCTGACTGCTTTTGACCACAGGCCACAACATGAAAAGCCACAGGTGAGGCCCAGGCAATAGCTGGTTATATTCAATGCTCTGTTCTCACCCATTTGTAAGTTACAAATCTGGTTACCTTTTTAAAAAGTTTGAGATATCTAAAAGTTACACAAGTCAAGTCAGTAGGATTTTCCTTTAATAGGTACTGAAAAAGGGCAGGATGTTTTCCCCTCTATAGCTGAAATCTTCATATTCAACATTTTATCAGATTTAAAAACAATATTTTTGTAAGTTTACTGTGTTGCTGCAGAAACTTTCCAGGGAAGGCTATAATCTTTACTTCTTAACGTACATAGTTCTTGGGAAACAACTGGAAGAGCTTGCCTTCTTGAGTAGGTTCATATCCATATTTCTCAAGGTTATGGGGGTCAAAAGTCCCATCTTTAATATCCTTCTCAATCTGTGGGGCAACAACATCCATGAAAAGCTGTTTGGCCGTCAGTGGTGGTTCTGTCCCTTTAGGAGTCTTATAGGAAACGTAGGGCTTGAGCTTAAACCCTGTCAAATCTGGAACCACAAATTCAGGGACCATTTCCTTAATTTTGATAAATTTCCCACCTAAGGTGACATAACCCACTTTCCTGGCTCCTCTGCCTTTGTTATGGCTTCTGGGTCCACGTTTGCTGGTAAATTCAGCCATTCTGTCTGCACCTCGGACCAGGCCTCGAGCGAGGTTGGTAAGCAATCCCATGCTGAATATCTGCAAGAGGGGAAAAAAAGTCACGTAAGAAAAGAGTATGAACAATTGTTCTTCGCATGGCAGTTTAGGTAGGACTCTGACCTACGCTCCACTGAGTTACAGAAGAGCCCGTGAGCTCCCCATCTAGCTGTTATTCACAGCACATGCTTCATGTTCACAGCACCTTCGAGAACGGGAGCTCCCACTGCAAACAGCACTCTCCGCTCCAGCCACCTCAGAGCGGGCCCCCAGGCGGCAGCCCAGACCCCGAGCACGGCCCGGGGGCACTTTCCTCCCGGGCAGATGGTTGCTGCAGGCTCTACGGGAGCCCTCGGGCTGTTTCTCTCACAGCAGTGGTGCCTCAGGAGCCGGCTCCAGGCGCAGGTGGGGACCAGCCCGCCCTGCCCGGCAGGCACATCCAGCCTAGGGGCGCCCGAACCGCGGGTGGGCGGGCAGGGCCCTGCGGGTCCCTGAACAGCCCGCCGGGACGAGGGGGTGGCCTGACCCGTCTCTCGGTTGCAGCCCCCGCGTCCCCTGGGACCCGACCCTAACGGGGCCCTTGGACGAGAGACCCTCACATGTCCCGGCGCCGCGTCCTGTCCGCAGCACCGTGCCGCTCACTCGCCAACACACAGCAGCGGCCCCTCGCTCGCGGCGCATCTACCAACCAACCCGCGGCCGCTGTAACTGCACGTGGCAATGCTCTGGCCAATCAGCGCGGAGAGTCTGGCAGGCGCTAGGACTGAGGGAGGAAAGAAACGTCATTGCGTAGCGCGTGCGTACCCGGCGTGTTTTCCTGGAGGCAGACAAGGAAAGCACGGTCCCGTTTTTCGTATCACCTCTGCGCTGACTTTTAACCTCTGACGTCATTTGCACGTTTCTCGTCTCGTGTCAAGAAGAGACACTTTCGAGCCGCCTGGAGCCACTCGGTGAGTCACCGCTTCCCCTGGGGGCTCCAGGCACCGGCTTCTCCCCAGACCAGCTCCCCTGCGAGCAGCGTCTGGCTGGGGGCCTGCCCGTGGCGCTGGACAGCGAGCACCCCCCTCTTCGGCTCAGCTCTGAGTATCTCCCTCTTAGCGGTGCTGAGGCCTTGCCTCCCATTCGACTCGCCTCTGCTGAGATTCCCCCTACACCCGAAGTCACTGTGGAGCCTGGATACTGCGGCCGTCGGTGGGTGCCTCAATGCAGCGTGTCTGAAATTGTTTGGACCCCTTCCCAGTACGTGGCTGCCCTGGGGTTTCACTAGAGTTTTGTGCCAGTTCTGGCCATGGCAGGAGAAGTGAATGACAGTGACACTGATACGTGATGGAGCCTCCTGTTTACTCTCTTTGCTTCTGAAAAGGGTCAGATCTCATGCTGTGTGTCTCATCTTGGATGCAGGATTATTATAGTGAACTCTGGATATCATAGGAGTAGCACTACACTAACCTGCTTAAATGTTTAGTTGGGGTAGAGTGAGAATTATTATTGCTGTTTGCAGTGTGGTTTTCGCTGGTCCTAGGACATTAGAGAGACAAGGTGGGTGGGGTAATATATTTTATTGGACCAACTTCTGTTGGTGAGGGAGACAAACTTTTGAGCTTGTACAGAGCTCTTCGTCAGGTCTGGGAAAGGTACTCCGTGTGTTTGAGTACCTTTCTCAGATCCGAAGAAGATCTCTGTGTAAGCTTAAAAGCTTATCTCACTCACCAACAGAAGTGGGTCCAATAAAAGATATTACCACATCCACTTTGTGTCTCTAATTATTATTGTTATTTATTTATATTGCAGTAGCTATTCAAGACCACAGTCAGGATTGAGCATTGTGCTCAGTGCTGTACAAACATAAAGGAGATGGAGTCTTCTTAGAGAGTTCTCAGTCTAAAGTACAGAGATTTACCTGCTTGCTTAATTTAACTTGATTTACCTGTTTACACATAGTGAATATTCCCATTGATTGTGCCTCAGTAGCCCTTCAGTGTGACTACTCATAATGCAAAAATTTAAGTCTTTGGAAGATCAGGGCCTAAATAGATAAGAAAAAAACATAAACGAAATGTCAAACTATATTGTGAATCAATTTCCCTCCCCCCCAGCCTTGCAAAATTGTCATGAAAGTGTACCAGCCCAGGCACAAAATCTATTTACCTACACTTTATGATGTTAATAATGAAAGGAAAAGGATTTTTTTTTAAATAAAACTGACTAGCCTTTTAAGTGAATAAACAATAAAACAAAGATGCTGCATCACAAAATGTCCTTCATTTTGACAGCTATAGTTTACTGCAGTGGTTTTCAACCTTTTTTCATTTGTGGACCCCCTAACAAATTTTACATGATGGTGCGGACCCCTTTGGAAATCTTAGACCTGGTCTCTGGACCCCGGAAGTCTGCAAACCACAGGTTGACAATCACTGGTTTAGTGCACTACTTAGGATGTTTCATAGTGTACTACTAAACGTAACATTGTGTATTCTGTCAAAAATCAAATAAAATCATAATCATATACAATATCCCAAAGGTGGCAAAATGCACTACATTTTTGTACAGGATGAAAAGTGTGTAGATTAATGGAATTCACATTTAAATTAATACAAAATCCTATACATCCATTATACTAATAGGGGATGGTTCCTCATATTTAAATAATAAGACATGCATGATAGGGTGAATACGGTGGGTTTTTTTTCTTTTTTTTTGTCAGATTTTTAAAATTGAGTTTCATTAGATCTCTGTGTATTTAATATTTTTATCTATTTAAATTTGTACACTGGCAGAAAATGTTTTTTTCATAATTTGAGCAGAAAAACTAAGATTAATAAGACTCAGAATACAATATTATATGTTATACTTTTAAATATTTTACTTTTTCATTGTGGAATATGGAATTATTTGCTAGAGATACTGAAATACTTTAAAAATGTCCCTCAAGATATTTAATTAAACCTTTTTCTGTAAATATTGACTAAAAGGCACAGAGTCAGCTTGAAATCTAGTCTATTTAAAAGAGATATAAGAAATTTAGTTTAAGACACTTATTGCTGCCTTTGAGTCCCCATCCTAATTTCTGTGGTTTTATTTTTGTTTTGTTTAGTTTTTAATAAATTTGTCTTCCCTGGTGCTGTGTGAAAGACTGACAATATAGGAAATTGACTAACTGTGTGGCTCTTTGGATTAGTCACTGTTACCTTCAACTCAGTCTTTCGGGAAGAGAATTTGTTGGGGTACAAAATAGAGCTGCTGTTTTTTAAGGCTTTGGGAAGAATGTTAGGCTATGTCTATACTAGGCTATGTCTACAATTTTGTCATTTGTGGGTGTGAAAAAAACACACCTCTGACTGACATAAGTTTCACTGACAAAAGTGCTGGTCTGGACAGCGCTATGTCGGCAGGAGACGGTCTCCTGCTGACATAGCTACCCCCGCTCATTGGGGATGGTTTAATTATGCTGACGGGAGAGCTCTCTCCTGCCAGCATAGAGTGGCTACACCGGAGACCTTACAGTGATGCAGCTGCAGCAGTACAGCTGTGCTGCTGTAAGGTCTGCAGTGTAGACATAGTCTTAGTTTCATTTAATTACTAATTGGGTAATTATGAACTGTGCTAAAAAAGCAATCATCTTGCAATGGGATAAGACAGGCTAATGTTCATTGCAGAAGCAGTATTTTTGGCACATATGTAGTACTTTGAGTTTTTTTGGGAAAAATCCTATAAACTGTTTGCGTAAAGGCATTATGTAGGTCGGATATGGTGACACTGTGTATTAAAACTTCCTAGGTAGACCTGGCTACTGATCGGCAGTTCAGGTCTATGCTTTGAATTGTGTTAAATATTATGTCAGGTCTTGGTTTTCTAATGGTTCTACAAGTGGTAACGATATGGCTATGAAAGTATAAGGGAAAAGAAGCCTGTAACAGCTGATGATCTTTGCCTGAACACTGCATCATGTTAACAGTGGGGACCTTGCTGGAAAATGATATTTGTTTTGTTGATTCAATGGTACAATTAGCTTGTTATGCCCACCAGGATATAAGGAAAGTGGATATAGCCCTCAAGGATTGAGAGAGCACACACTGCACTGTAGGGTTTGGAGCAAAAAACGAAACCTAAGCCTAGCCTTATGCTCTGGTGAGGTAAGCATAGTGGTAGTTAAGCTTGAAGAGAAGGCTTGGGCTGGGTTTTCAGTTGGAAGTAGTGAGTAAATACATTAAGACCTTAGGAGGGATGACTTTTAATTTTGTTGCCTTGTATATATTACAGAGCCTTGACTTCTCTCTAGGGAAAAAGGTGTATTTTTTAATCTGTATTAAGCTAACCAATATTAAAATCTTAAGGTTGACAAGGCAGTTGCAGTTTTAACCTGAGTTAGTTGTTTGAGATGAACGCTCTAGGGTTTACCTTGAGCAGCTAACACAGATTAAAATTACAACTACTTTATCCATAACTAGGATTTTAACATGGGTTAGCATAACACCAGTAAAACACATCTTTTTTTCTCAGTGAAGATACAGGCCAAATGTTTAAAAACAAATCTCGTTGCTAATAGCAATTCAGTTGCGCTGGTATTAGAAACAGTGGGAGCCCAAACATGGAAGGCTCTCTGGCTCCAGCAGACATTTTCAATATTATGTTTGAGACTTTCTTTGAGCAGGTTTAATTAATTTGGTGGGATGGGGGTGCTGGCTTGTTTCCTGTTTGTGCTGTATATGAGACCCTTGATTGAAACCCATAAACACAGCTTGGTTACCATGTAGAGAGCTTCATTAATTATCATTGTTGTACTAGAATATCAGAACAGCAAATCATCACCCTGTGTGCTTTATTTCTTCCTGTATTTTCTCTCAGGAAGAAAAAGGAAGATGGAAAAAAAAATGCAATATTTCTATTAACTTGCCTTCTAATGATAAATAAAGAAGCTTGGAGGATTAGTTCTCAACCACTTTGCATTATGGTTGTTAACGCTAACTATGGGAATGATGAATGTCACTTATTAACAAGGTTTTCTTCTCTCATTTATTTCCCCCCCCCCCAAAAGACATGGGTGATGAGGACAGCAACTCCAGCCTCGAGGTACAGTATGCTGGGTTTTTATATTTATACTCTGACTTATTCAAGCACTTATGGTGTTTCCAGAATCTGGAACTTAACTTGCCCAGTTTAGTAACATCTGGCTAATTTGTTAAAGAATACAAAAATATTGGCTTTAAATAAGAGCTGTTCCACATGTGAGATGTTGAGTTTTTTGTTTTCTCCCTCCAAAATCTTAAAAAGATTGGCCCCGGCTTGCTGTCATTTTTCTAACCCTCTTCGTCCAGTTGCCTTTCTTACCTCCTCCAGCCTTCATTTTAGTCTAAGATATTACCAAAGTAACACAACGTAAGCTGCATATAATATGCTCCCACACTTCTTTGGTTGCCCTGTAGCTTTTAGGTCCCAATCCTGGGTATACTTATGGATGCGCTTAACTTTGCTCAGGTGAGTTGTCCCATTCATTTCAATAATACAGCCACAGACTGAAGAGCTGGAAAGAGGTATAGTCCCATGGCAGCTATCTTTTACTATAGCTATAACTTGGTGTACTAAAGTATATGATTTAATAGAGCCTTAAGGCAAGGCTCTGTGTTGGGAATTACTTATTCCTAGGGAAGAAAGATAACACACATTAAATGCCCAAACATATGCCATGCAAGCTTTATTCAAATCACAGTTTCAGCAGTCAAAGCATAACCACATGGAAACAAATGTACTTGACAAGCCAGGAGGATATCTGGTAATTTGAGTGGTAATAACAGCAAGACAAGGCTCTCTTTACTGGCAACAGCCCAGATTGGACATGCATCACTGTTGGAGAGCGCAAGGTAAAATTTGTAAAATTAGTTGTCAAGATAGAATTGTTGATCTGCAGTCCCTGATGGGCCCATAGTCTTTTACAGCTTGAACCCCGAATAACATTCAGGGCACATTACCATATGAATTGTTATGATTTAGTAATTATTGGCAACAGAAGCTTGTGTATATTTGCCAGACATCTAAAGGGTATTGTCCTGGGAAGTAAACCATCTGGACTAATTCCCACAGAAAAGAGACTAGTGGGAAAGAATAAGCAGGGATTTGTCTACTCACAAAACAGAGCTCCCTCTTTCCCAGTCACTACAGTATCATTGGAAAGAGATCGCACTGGGTACAAAAGAGCACAAGTTGTGGTGGGAGAAGAATTTGGGACTGGAACTACTCTTTGAATGAACAGGAAGGAAGGAGACTAGAAATAGCAGTGTAAGGATTAAGCTAACAGTAGTAAGATTTTTTTACCTGTTTCTTTTCTCTTATAATCAATGGTGGATTAATAGATGGGCCCTGTGCCCAGGGGCCCTGGCCAATTTGGGGGCCGCCGCAGGTGTGCGAGAACCTCTGTAGAAGTGGGGGGGCCACCAGCACCAGAACTGTGGCCTCACCCTCTGTTCCTCCTCTTTCCCCGAGGCTCCGCTTTCAGCCAGGCTGGAAGCCAGAGGTGAGCCACGGTAAGAGCTGCTGTGGGGAGCCCTGGACCCTCCACCTGTCCTGGGCAGTTGGCCGGGTGACCAGAGAGCAGCCCTCAGTCTGTGTCCCTGCCTCCTGGGGTGCGCCGTCCCTGGTAGGCGGAGAGTCTGTGGCTCCACATGGTGGCCAAGGTTCCCTGGACAGCTCTTTCCATGGCCCGGCTACAGTTTCCGGCCTGGGCAGGGGCCTAGAGGGGAAGAGGAGGAGCAGGGGGTGGGGCCCCATGGTGAGGGGCATGTGGGGGGTCCAAATGTTCTTTGTGCCCAGGCCCGCAATAAATCTTAATCCACCTCTGCTATAATATAATTATGTATAATTTAAAGCAAAGCTTTAAATAGCTATCAGACACCTACTAGTCAGGTGATATGAAATATTGAAAGGGGTGGGCAGGTGGACGAGAACTCAGGACTACAGTAGCCCCCAACTGCTGGACTTCCTGTTAATATGCTGGCCTGGATCTTGTTGGAGGACTCATCTTTCATATGGCCTTTGGCTAGTGAGTCTCATATGGTTAAACCCATCCTGTCCCACCTTGGTTATGAAGGAAAGAAGAAACTTTCTCTCTGCCCCTTCCATTCTTGACTGTTGGGTTGAGGGTGGCTCTACTATTCTTATCCTTCACCCAAGTTCCTGGCTACTGCTCCAGTAAGTGTGTCTGTACTGGTCTGCCCGTAACCCAGTACCTGCATATTGTGCCCCGTCCCATCCATAGTTTGGTGCTCATTTTTAATAACAGCTGTTGAAATGACCAGTGTTATACTATTTACTTCTTCGAGTGATTGTTCACGTCCATTACACATTAGGTGCGTGCGCGCCGCGTGCACGGACGTCGGAAACTTTTCCCCTCAGCGGCTCCCATTGAGCCGGCAGGGTCCCCCCTCCCGCCAGAGCGGCGGCCCGCTCTAGAGTATATCCCTGCGGGCCCGACCCTCCCTCAGTTCCTTCTTACCGTCCGTGGCGGCGTTGGAACAACTCTGTCTCTCGCCTGAGAGTGTCCCTTAGCATAGTAGTTAGTGTTATCTTTACAGTTCTCAGTTCTTTAGTAGCTAGTGTTAAGCTTAGCAGTCATCAGTTCTTTAGAAATACTCAAACTTCTTTGTGTTAGGTGTTTGGTCAACCCCGGCACTGGCCCTGGGCGGCGGGGCATGCCGCACGCCCAAGGCTTCAAGGCTTGTGCCACATGCCGCAAGCCTATGCCATTAAGCGATCCACACGACTCATGTCTCCGTTGCCTGGGGGAAGCACACCAAAAAGAGCGCTGCAAGATCTGTAAAGCTTTCAAGCCCAGGACTAAGAAAGAGAGAGACTTTCGCCTTAAGCAGCTGCTCATGGAGACGGCGTTACAGCCCTCTACTTCGACGGCACCGTCAACCTTGGTGCGGAGTGCCCCGGCATCGGTCCGTGATCCGGCGCCGGCCGGACACCCTAAGCCCACGGCACCGAATCAGCGGGAACACCTCTGGCATCGGTCGTCTTTGCCGGCAAAATCGAAGGGCCAACCCAAGGCCCGAGGACGCTCCCCGCATAAGAGGGTAGCGCCCGCGAAGACCTCGAGTGTGCCTAAGGCCGTTGTGGCCCCGGCACAGATCCCAGTGACAGTGGCTCTGGCGCCGAAAGGCCCGTTGAGCCCCGGGATAGGCGCGTCGAGTGAGGAGGAAGGGCTGGAGGAGCTTTTGGAACAGCCCTCCACCCTGGACACAGTTGAGGCAGCAAAGGACCTCATTGAATTGTTCGCTGAGGGCCCCCTCCAAACTAAAGACAATCTGCCGAGACTGCCATCCAGAGGCAAGCCGGCAATGGTGGGTCCATCACGGTCACCATCTCGGCACTGTTCACGGCGCCGGTCCTGGTCGAGCTCCGCCTCGGTGGACTCCCGGCTTCCCTCCGCGCAGAGAGCCGCACAGCCGTCAGGCCCCAATAAGCGCCCGGCACCGACCCAGCAGCCCTACTCGAGTAGGCACCGGGATGTGTCAGTTACGCGATCCCCGAGACCGACCACCCGTAGTCGTTCCCGGGTCCCGTGGTCACCGGTACCGATCCAGGTCCAGGTCGGTAAGACACTACTCCCGGTCCTGGTCACGGAGGCACTACTCTCCAACCCCGGACCGGCACCGTCCCACGGCACCGCCGTGGCCTTCCAGATCACTGTCCGTGGTTTCGGAGGCAGACTCGGGCCGGTCCAGCAGATATGCCCACAGGGCACAGGCCAGTAGGGAACACGAAGTCGCTTGGCACCCACAATGGGGCCAGCCAGGACAATGGCCATTCTGGACCCCTTGGGCCTACCACCAGCAAGGCCCCCCCGTCCAGGACCTTGAGATCTGGGCCCTCAGGACACCGGTCCCGCTCTCTGCAGTGGCGCCCGCTCTCTGCAGTGGCGCCCGCCCTCTCGCAAGTAGGCCACGGTCTCCAGACCACTGGAGCGAGAAAGGGCGGACTCGGCACCGAGCCCGGTACTGTCTCAGACCCACGTCATAGAACGGGGCCCAGAGGAGCGCCCAGTCGGTGAGGAGTTGCAGGAAGAGGAAGACGCGCAAAAGGCCCTGACCTCTTCCTCCTCACCAGACGAAACCGTGGCGGGCACAACAGCGTCCGGCCCTCCCCCGATTGACCATCGGGCACATCAGGAACTGCTCCGCTGAGTAGCCCTCAATCTGGGGTTGCAGACGGAGGAGACGGTAGAGCAGGAGGACCCCATGGTCGACATCCTAAGCCCGGAGGGTCCCTCCAGGATCGCGCTCCCGCTCATAAAAACGTTCCAGTCCAACTACAAAACAGTATGGCAAACACCAGCCTCCAGTGCACCAACTGCGAAAGGCGTGGAGAAGAAATACTTCGCCCCATCTAAAGGGTTTGACTTCCTCTTCTCTCACCCAACACCCTGTTCGCTGGTCGGCTCTGCGGTCAACGAATGAGAGCGACGTGGCCAGCAAGCCCCGGCCCCCAAAGCCAAGGAGGCAAAACGCTTGGACGTATTTGAGAGAAAGGTCTATTCATCCGGGGGCCTCCAGTTGAGGATCGCTAACCAACAAGCGATTCTAAACAGACACAACTTCAATTCTTGGGCATCAGTCTCCAAGTTTAAGGAATCCCTGCCTCAGGGCTCACAACCCGAGTTTACGGCTATAGTGGACGAAGGGAAGGCAGTAGCCAAAACCTCCCTACAGGCCTCCCTTGACTCCGCGGACGCAGCTGCTAGGACAGTCGCGTCAGGAGTAGTATTGAGACGCTCGGCATGGCTACAGGCTTCCGGCCTTCCCCCAGAGGTGCAAAACACCCTCCAAGACATTCCGTTCGAGGGGTCAGGCTTGTTTTCGGACCAGACGGATGCCAGACTACATAGCCTCAAAGACTCTCGAGCAACCCTCAAGTCATTGGGAATGCATACCCCAGTGACACAAAGGAAACCCTTTAAGCCCCAACCACCGCAGAGGCAGTACCACCCTCATCCTCGACAGGAACCGTTCCGCAGAAGGGGCAGGGATAACAGGCGTAGACGTAACAACATGCCTAACCAGGACCAAAATCATGGCCAGGGCAAGCCACGGCCGGGAAATAAGCCAGGGTTTTGAAGCTGCGATCGAGGACAGCGTACCAAACTCTATTCCGGATCCCCCTCTATGTTTCAGGGACCGCCTGTCCCGTTTTTACCGTGCTTGGTCACATATAACATCGGACCGCTGGGTCCTGCGCACGGTTGACTACACCCTTCAGTTCTCCTTGCCCCCTCCCTCTCACCCACCATCCCCATCCCTCTTCAGGGACCCCTTGTGACGTTATTGACATAAACTGGGACCGTATAGATCACTGTTGCAACCAAGGTCCTGTAGTGGCACCCAAATCTTGTATAAAGGGGGTCAAATGGGGTGTCTAGGACAAGGTTATGGTTTACTGGTTATGCTTATGCTGTCTATATGTGTGTATCAGTTTTGTAGTTGAAGTTATGAATATTGGCTCTATACTGTCTGTATGGCAAACTTCGGCTGTGCTTCTAGAACAGGAGTACTTGTGGCACATTAGAGACTAACAAATTTATTAGAGCATAATCTTTCGTGGACTACAGCCAGTCCACGAAAGCTTATGCTCTAATAAATTTGTTAGTCTCTAAGGTGCCACAAGTACTCCTGTTCTTTTTGCGGATACAGACTAACACGGCTGCTACTCTGAAACCTGTCGCTATGCTTCTGGGTGACATCCCAGACAAGCTGAGATTAGCTCTGCCTAGCCTGCTTGATGGCCCATTAAGGACCATCAGCTATACAATGGACCCATTGAGAGAAGGCAGATACGCCTTGTAACTCAGCAAAGTATGCAGGGACTGGCCCATGTGACTCCAGACTCCATTTTGCTGTAATTTTCCACAGTAAGAACAAAGAGGTGTTCTTACACCTGGAAAAGACTATATAAGGCTGATGCCTGATCTCCATCTTGTTCTTACCTCTGGAGGAACTTTGCTACAAACTGAAGCTCTGAACAAAGGACTGAGGACCCATCCCAGCGGGGCATGTATTCCAGAGACTTGATTTGAACCTGCAGTTTATTCCATCGCTGCTGCAAGCCTGAACCAAGAACTTTGCCATTACTGTATATTGATTCCATTTAACCAATTCTAACTCTCATCTCTATCTTTTTCCTTTTATGAATAGACCTTTAGATTTTAGATTCTAAAGGATTGGCAGCAGCGTGATTTGTGGGTAAGATCTGACTTGTATATTGACCTGGGTCTGGGGCTTGGTCCTTTGGGATCAGGAGAACCTTTTTCTTTTACTGGGGTATTGGTTTTCATAACCATTTGTCCCCATAACGTGTGGCACTGGTGTTAATACTGGGAAACCAGAGTGTCTAAGGAGATTGCTTGTGAGACTTGCGGTTAGCCAGTGGGATGAGACCGAAGTCCTCCTAGTCTGGCTGGTTTGGTTTGCCTTAGAGGTGGAAAAACCCCAGCCTTGGGCTGTAACTGCCCTGTTTTAGCAATTTGTCCTGAGTTGGCACTCTCAGTTGGGTTCCGCCAGAACCGCATTGTCACACCCCTCTCAAGAGCAACTCCTCATGCAGGAGGTGCGGACCCTCCTCACAGTAGGAGCAGTGGTAGAGGTTCCTCCGGACCTAAAAGGGAAAGGATTCTACCCCAAATATTTCCTGATTTCCAAAGCAAAAGGGGGCCTCCGTCCCATTTTGGACCTACGCAAACTAAACAAATTTTTGGTCAAGGCACGTTTCCGTATGATCTCCCTTGGCACTATTATCCCATCCCTGGATCCGGGGGATTGGTACGCTGCCCTCGATATGAAAGATGCATATTTTCACATCGCCATCAGCCAGGCCCACCGGCGGTTCCTGCGCTTCACCATCAACCAGAACCATTTTCAATTTACGGTCTTGCCCTTCGGCCTGGCAACGGCCCTGCGAGTGTTCACAAAATGCATGTCCGTGGTGGCAGCTTTTCTTGGACGACTGGCTCCTCGCGGGCAGGTCGGAGGCTGAGGTCCGCTCCCACGTGACGCTGGCACTACAGGTGTTCCGCAAGCTCGGTCTACTGGTCAATGTGCCCAAGTCCTCACTGATCCCCACGCAGAGACTGGACTGCGGGTCTTGAGGAGGACCTTGTGGATGAGCGGGAATGGAGGGAAGGCGTACCTCAGGCTCCCGCCCCACGTAATCACTAAGGCATCTGCCAACGAGCCCGGGCTGAGGTTCTGGAATGAACAAAACTGAGGGCATTGGCTGTTGCCCTTGGTGGCGAAGAGATCCACCTGGGGAAACCCTCACCTCTGGAAGATTGAATGCAGGACGTCCTGTCTCAACGTCCATTCGTGCATGTGGTAGGATCGTCTGAGGCGGTCTGCTAACCCGTTTTGGACCCCTGGGAGATATGTTCAGAATTATTTATGTAACCTTAAATTGTGATTTCCATAGTCTGAGTTTTTCTGTGCCTGTGTATAATGGTACACCTTTTCTTGAATTGGTTGCTTTACATGATAATATTTCCCCTGTCCTGTTTATGTTACACTTTAAAAATCAGCAAAAGGCTTATATAAATAAAATTTATTATGAAACAAAAGGCAAAAACCTATTATGTACATAGTTTAGTCCTATTCAGTGTCTACTCGGCGCTTCTTGGCTTGTCTCTTGTATTCATTAAATGGAGCATCTCTTGTCACTGTCCAGCAATAGTCTGCAAGCATTGATGGGCTCCATTTGCCCTGATAGCGTTTCTCCATTGTTGCAATGTCCTGGTGAAATCGCTCGCCGTGCTCGTCGCGCACTGCTCTGCAGTTCGGTGGAAAAAAATCTAGACGAGAGTGCAAAAAATGTATCTTTAGTGACATGTTGCAACCAAGGCTTTTGTATGCCTTGAGGAGGTTTTCCACCAATAACCTGTAGTTGTCTGCCTTGTTGTTGCTGAGAAAATTTATTGCCACTAACTGGAAGGCTTTCCATGCCGTCTTTTCCTTGCCACGCAGTGCATGGTCAAATGCATCATCTCGAAGAAGTTCACGAATCTGAGGACCAACAAAGACACCTTCCTTTATCTTAGCTTCACTTAACCTTGGAAATTTTCCATGGAGGTACTTGAAAGCTGCTTGTGTTTTGTCAATGGCCTTGACAAAGTTCTTCATCAGACCCAGCTCGATGTGTAAGGGTGGTAACAAAATCTTCCTTGATTCAACAAGTGGTGGATGCTGAACACTTTTCCTCCCAGGCTCCAATGACTGTCGGAGTGGCCAATCTTTCTTGATGTAGTGGGAATCTCTTGCACGACTATCCCATTCGCAGAGAAAACAGCAGTACTCTGTGTATCCAGTCTGCAAACCAAGCAAGAGAGCAACAACCTTCAAATGACAACAAAGCTGCCACTGATGTTGGTCATAGTTTATGCACCTCAAAAGTTGTTTCATGTTGTCCTAGGTTTCCTTCATACGGACTGCATGACCAACTGGAATTGATGGCAAACATTGCCATTATGCAGTAAAACAGCTTTAAGACTCGTCTTCGATGAATCAATGAACAGTCTCCACTCATCTGGATCGTGAACGATGTTGAGGGCTGCCATCACACCATCGATGTTGTTGCAGGCTACAAGATCACCGTTCATGAAGAAGAATGGGACAGGATCCTTGTGACGGTAACGGAACATGGAAACCCTAACAACCCCTGCCAGGAGATCCCACTGCTGTAGTCTGGAGCCCAACAGCTCTGCCTTACTCTTGGGTAGTTCCAAATCCCTGACAAGGTCATTCAGTTCACCTTGTGTTAGGAGGTGTGGTTCAGAGGAGGAGGATGGGAGAAAATGTGGGTCCTGTGACACTGATGGTTCAGGACCAGAAGTTTCATCCTCTTCCTCTTCCTTGTCTAACTCAAGTGAGAATGATTCTGGTGCATGAGGAACTGGCAGTCCTTCTCCGTGGGGTACTGGGCGTATAGCTGATGGAATGTTTGGATAATGCACGGTCCACTTTTTCTTCTTTGACACACCTTTCCCAACTGGAGGCACCATGTAGAAGTAACAATTGCTGGTATGATCTGTTGGCTCTCTCCAAATCATTGGCACTGCAAAGGGCATAGATTTTCCTTTTCCTGTTCAACCACTGGCGAAGATTTGTTGCACAAGTGTTGCAGCATATGTGTGGGGCCCACCTCTTGTTCTGATCTCCAATTTTGCAGCCAAAATAAAGGTGATAGGCTTTCTTAACCATAGTGGTTATACTGCGCTTTTGTGATGCAAAAGTCACTTCACCACAAACATAGCAGAAGTTATCTGCACTGTTCACACAAGTACGAGGCATCTCTGCTCACTTTGGCTAAACAGAAATGTGTCCCTTTGCAAAATCAAACACTGACAAATAAGCGAGCACGACACTGTATGATTTCTAGAGCTGATATAGGGCAATTTGTTCAGCAGAGTGATGTAAGCTTCGTTATGATTGCATCATCCATGACTTCTAGGAATAACATGATGCAATTCAGATCATGTATGACGCAATACCAGCTTCAGATTGCATCATTCATTGTTTTGCCTAAAAAGCAAGTACTGTCCAAACGCAGTCATAGCTTTATTCATAGATCCAGTCAAAGATGTATTTTAGTCATTTCTGGTTTAAATTGAGATCCCTTCCCAAGTCAAGGGTCGTATATACTGACCCAATAGCATATCTTGAAAACTAGAGCCAATCAACAATTTTAAGCATCATTTTCGTTCTTCGTGACCCAGAATTAGTAAAGTTTGACTACATTTATTTCAGAAGCATTTTGGCTGTAGAGCAGTGTGAAGGGAGGAGGTGTTGCCTTATATATTAAAAATGTACACACTTGGACTGAGGTAGAGATGGACATAGGAGACGGAAGTGTTGAGTCTCTGGGTTAGGCTAAAAGGGGTAAAAAACAAGGGAGATGTCATGCTAGGAGTCTACTACAGGCCACCTAACCAGGTGGAAGAGGTGGATGAGGCTTTTTTTAAGCAACTAACAAAATCATCCAGAGCCCAAGATTTGGTGGTGATGGGGGACTTCAACTATCCAGATATATGTTGGGAAAATAACACAGCGGGGCACAGACTATCCAACAAATTCTTGGACTGCATTGGAGACAACTTTTTATTTCAGAAGGTTGAAAAAGCTACTAGGGGGGAAGCTGTTCTAGACTTGATTTTAACAAATAGGGAGGAACTCGTTGAGAATTTGAAAGTAGAAGGCAGCCTGGGTGAAAGTGATCATGAAATCATAGAGTTTGCAATTCTAAGGAAGGGTAGAAGGGAGAACAGCAAAATAGAGACAATGGATTTCAGGAAGGCAGATTTTGGTAAGCTCAGAGAGCTGATAGGTAAGGTCCCATGGAAATCAAGACCGAGGGGAAAAACAACTGAGGAGAGTTGGCAGTTTTTCAAAGGGACACTATTAAGAGCCCAAAAGCAAGCTATTCCGCTGGTTAGGAAAGATAGAAAATGTGGCAAAATACCACCTTGTCTTAACCATGAGATCTTGCATGATCTAAAAAATAAAAAGGAGTCATATAAAAAATGGAAACTGGGACAGATTACAAAGGATGAATATAGGCAAACAACACAGGAATGCAGGGGCAAGATTAGAAAGGCAAAGGCACAAAATGAGCTCAAACTAGCTACGGGAATAAAGGGAAACAAGAAGACTTTTTATCAATACATTAGAAGCAAGAGGAAGACCAAAGACAGGGTAGGCCCACTGCTTAGTGAAGAGGGAGAAACAGTAACAGGAAACTTGGAAATGGCAGAGATGCTTAATGACTTCTTTGTTTCGGTCTTCACTGAGAAGTCTGAAGGAATGCCTAACATAGTGAATGCTAATGGGAAGGGGGTAGGTTTAGCGGATAAAATAAAAAAAGAACAAGTTAAAAATCACTTAGAAAAGTTAGATGCCTGCAAGTCACCCGGGCCTGATGAAATGCATCCTAGAATACTCAAGGAGCTAATAGAGGAGGTATCTGAGCCTCTAGCTATTATCTTTGGAAAGTCATGGGAGACGGGAGAGATTCCAGAAGACTGGAAAAGGGCAAATATAGTGCCCATCTATAAAAAGGGAAATAAAAACAACCCAGGAAACTACAGACCAGTTAGTTTAACTTCTGTGCCAGGGAAGATAATGGAGCAAGTAATTAAGGAAATCATCTGCAAACACTTGGAAGGTGGTAAGGTGATAGGGAACAGCCAGCATGGATTTGTGAAGAACAAATCATGTCAAACCAATCTGATAGCTTTCTTTGATAGGATAACGAGCCTTGTGGATAAGGGTGAAGCTGTGGATGTGGTATACCTAGACTTTAGTAAGGCATTTGATACGGTCTCGCATGATATTCTTATCGATAAACTAGGCAAATACAATTTAGATGGGGCTACTATAAGGTGGGTGCATAACTGGCTGGATAACCATACTCAGAGTTGTTATTAATGGTTCCCAATCCTGCTGGAAAGGCATAACGAGTGGGGTACCGCAGGGGTCTGTTTTGGGACCGGCGCTGTTCAATATCTTCATCAACGACTTAGATATTGGCATAGAAAGTACGCTTATTAAGTTTGCGGATGATACCAAACTGGGAGGGATTGCAACTACTTTGGAGGACAGGGTCATAATTCAAAATGATCCGGACAAATTGGAGAAATGGGCTGAGGTAAACAGGATGAAGTTTAACAAAGACAAATGCAGAGTGCTCCACTTAGGAAGGAAAAATCAGTTTCACACATAGAATGGGAAGAGACTGTCTAGGAAGGAGTACGGCAGAAAGGGATCTAGGGGTTATAGTGGACCACAAGCTAAATATGAGTCAACAGTGTGATGCTGTTGCAAAAAAAGCAAACATGATTCTGGGATGTATTAACAGGTGTGTTGTGAGCAAGACACGAGAAGTCATTCTTCCGCTCTACTCTGCTCTGGTTAGGCCTCAGCTGGAGTATTGTGTCCAGTTCTGGGCACCGAATTTTTAAAAAGATGTGGAGAAATTGGAAAGGGTTCAGAGAAGAGCAACAAGAATGATTAAAGGTCTTGAGAACATGACCTATGAAGGAAGGCTGAAAGAATTGGGTTTGTTTAGTTTGGAAAAGAGAAGACTGAGAGGGGACATGATAGCAGTTTTCAGGTATTTAAAAGGGTGTCATAAGGAGGAGGGAGAAAACTTGTTCACCTTAGCCTCTAAGGATAGAACCAGAAGCAATGGGTTTAAACTGCAGCAAGGGAGGTCTAGGTTGGACATTAGGAAAAAGTTCCTAACTGTCAGGGTGGTTAAACACTGGAATAAATTGCCTAGGGGAGGTTGTGGAATCTCCATCTCTGGAGATATTTAAGAGTAGGTTAGATAAATGTCTATCAGGGATGGTCTAGACGGTATTTGGTCCTGCCATGCGGGCAGGGGACTGGACTCGACCTCTCAAGGTCCCTTCCAGTCCTAGAATCTATGAATCTATGAATTGAAATATTTTTAAAAATTTGAAATAGCTAGCAAAGTAAATAATCACAGCAAGGCATTGAAATATACATATGTATGAATTTTTAAACTTCTGCAATGAATGAGTGGTCAGTTGTAAATGGACAAAATTTTTTTACCCCCTCTGTGAAAAATCAGATTTTTGTTTTGAGTCCTCATATAAGTAGTTCTGAAAATCTAAGAATACTATGTGTTTCTATAACTAAAAAGTTAATGAAGAAAGTAAGCTTAATAATGGAACATAGATTGCCACTCAATAGATAAAATTATACAGTAACTCCTCACTTAAAGTCGTCCTGGTTAACATTGTTTCGTTATGTTGCTGATCAATTAGGGAACATGCTCGTTTAAAGTTGTGCAATGCTCCCTTCTAACGTCGTTTGGCAGCTGCCAGCTTTGTCCATTGCTTGCAGGAAGAACAGCCCGTTGAAGCTAGCTGGTGGGGGCTTGGAACCAGCAGGGCCAGTGCAACCTATTAGGCGACCTAGGCGGTCGCCTAGGGCGCTAGCATTTGGGGGGCGGCATTTTCTTCGGTGGCGATCGCAGAGGCTGGATCTTTGGCCGCCCCGGTCGTCGTCGGCATTTAGGCGGAGGGAGCTGGGGCAGGGGGGCGCGGGGAGGGCCGCATGCAGCAAGTAAGGGGTGGGATGGCACGCAGGGGAACTCCCCGCCCCAGCTCACCTCTGCTCCGCCTCCTCCCCTGAGCACGCCGCCCGCTCTGCTTCTCTCCCTCCCAGGCTTGCGGCGCCAAACAGCTGATTGGCGCCGCAAGCCTGGGAGGCGGGAGATGTGGAGCAACAATGGCGTGCTCAGGGAGGAGGCGGAGCAGAGGTGAGCTGGGCAGGAGCTGCCGCACGGCTCCCTGGGCCGGGGGTGAGCTACTGTGGGGAGGGGTGTGCCTCAGGGCGGAGGGGGGGTGGGGAAGTGCTGTGGGGGAGGTGCCTCGGGCAGAGCAGGGTGGGGAGCTGCTGCAGGGCTTGGGGAGGGGGCGGAGCAGAGGTGAGCTGGGGTGGGGAGCTGCCTCATGGCTCCCTAGGTGGGGGGGAGCTGCCGCGGGGGAGCTGCTGCAGGGCTCAGGAGGGGGTGGAGCAGATGTGAGCTGAGGTGGGGAACTGCCGCGTGGGGGGGGGTGTCTCAGGGCGGGGTGTGTGTGTGTGTGGGGAGCTGCCGGGGGGGGGTGGGGAGCGCGCAAGGTGGAAGTTTCGCCTAGGGTGCGAAACATCCTTGCACCGTCCCTGGGAACCAAGGTGGACTGGCAGCCCCGCATCAGCTGCCCTAAGTTCCCTGTGCAGCAGCTGCCCAGCAGGCTAGCAATTGCAGTTCTCACTCTCCCCACTGACGTGTGCTGCTCCTGCCCTCTGCCTTGGAGCTGCTCCCCGAGACTCCTGCTTGCTGTGCGGGGGTGGGGGAGGAAGATTGGGGTTAATGTCAGGGTGTCCCCCTCCCCCCTGCTTCTGCACCCTGCTTACCCCATCTTCCATAGAGCGGGGGGCGGGTGGGGACACAACAGGGCTCAGGACAGAGGGATCTTGCGGGCAGCAGCAGCTGTGGTCTCAGCAAGCTGATCTAATAAACAAGGCAGTGTACTTAAAGGGGTAATGTGCATCTCTCTTTCACACACCCACACACACAATATGTGTCTCTGTCTGCGATGCTCTCTCCCCTCCCTCCATTCCTGCTGCCTTGTAGACTGTGAGAGTTAACCCTTGAGGGTTCAGCCAATTGCTAGTTCATCATTTAGCAGTAAGGCATTCCCTGGAAAATATCCCACCCTCTGACTCCTCCACTTCAACCAAGCTTCACAGTCATCATCACTGTGTACCAGTATTAAATTATTTGTTTAAAACTTACACTGTGTGTGTATGTATGTGTATGTGTGTATATATATAAAAATGTCTTTTGTCTGGTGAAAAAAAATTCCCTGGAACCTAATCCCCTCATTTACATTAATTCTTATGGGGAATTTGGATTCACTTAACATTGTTTCGCTTAAAGTCGCATTTTTCAGGAACATAACTACAACGTTAAGTGAGGAGTTACTGTAATATAATTATAAACCACAGTTTCCGGCCAATGGGAGCTACGGAGTTGGTGCTCGGGGCAGGGGCAGTGCACGGAGACCCCCTGCCCCTTCACAGAGGCTGCAGGGACATGCCAACCGCTTCCGGGAGTGGCCCAGGGCCATGGCAGTCAGGAAGCCTGCCTTAGCCCCGCTGCACCGCCGGACTTTTAGTGGCCTAAAATCTCCCTTTTTGGCTTCAGTAGCTTCTGGGAGATAGAGCCTGATTCCATGAGACTCCCGGCGAAACTAGGAGGGTTGGCAACCCTTCATCTAGCTGTAGCATTTCAAGTGTAGACAAGCCCTGAGTCCCTCATTTCTGCCCAGGATGCCTGTCTGTTAGAGACCAATGGAGTTTTTGTGTTCTCCCCTCCTCTTTACTTGACTCAGCCCTTTTATGTTTTAATGGTATATCATACAAGGCATTTCTTCCCGTCCCTCAAGTGGTGTGCCCGGGTGCCTTATGCCATGTCCACTCTCTGCATCCCAAATACCAACAGCTAGAAAAAGATAGAGCTTCAAGCTTATCAGAAACCTACCACTAGCCAGAGGCTGACTTACCCTTCAAGTAGGGTCCTGGGGAAGCAATCTGGTTAGAATCAGAGAAAGTGGGAGGCCTGGGCTTCTTATCAGTGCCTATGTAATAGCTTGCTATTGTGTGTGCCCCTCCTACTTCGCTCATCTGCCACATTTACCTGTGTCTAGAGTAGGGGACTAGTCCATTTTTGATAAATCCAGTGATGCTGCTATTCAAAGAGGGCTCTCCAGGAGCTATTTCTACCTCCCTGAGTAGGACCTGAGGACAGCCTCCTAAAGTTGCAGGAGTGTAATTATGTACATCTACACAGCCTGCGGCAACAAGCCTCTGAATGTGGGTTGACAGACTTGAGCTTTTGGGGCTTGCACTACCATGCTAAAAATAGCTGTGTAGAAGTTGTAGCTCGGGCTCTGAAGCCTAGGCATGCAGGAGAGATTCAGCCTGAGCTGCATCTTAAAAGCACTGTCTACACTGTTGTTTGTAGTGTGAGCTCCACAAGCCCAAGTCAGTTGACCTGAGCTCAGAGGCCGAGCTGCTAGCTGTGTAGATCAGTGGTGCCCAAACTTTTCCTCTCGTGCCTCCCCCTACCAATAATGGAATGTATCTGCGCCCCTCTTGTCTGAGAGCAGAGTTGTGGCCTGGGGCTGGCGGCCGAGAGCAGGGGCCGATGGCCAAGCCATGGCTGGGGCAGGGACAGGGTAGCGGCCGGCTACTGGGAGTGGAGCTGGGTCACAGCTGGGGCTGGAGTGGAGCTGGGGGCAGAGCGGGGCTGGGTGATGCTCCCTCCACACCCTCCCATGGGGCCTGTCCTGAGCCTCACTGGACGGGGCGCGCCCCACAGTTTGGGGACCACTGGTGTAGATGTATACTATGTGAGATCAGCAGCTAGTAAGGCTGCAGCTGGGATAGGGACAGGAAACAGTTTTCTTATCCCCTGAGGAGGCCCCCTAGAGAGTGGGCTCATAGCTGGAGTTGGATTGGTGGTCCCTACAAAATAATAACTTATCCTACCTCTCCTGGAGCATGCTGACAATTATCTGACCCTAACTGAAACCTGTTCACCCCAGAGGTGGCTGCATTTCAGTGGTAGGTATTTGTACAAGGTTTGATCCCAGAGTCCCTGGGTACCCAGATCTCCTATTGACTATAGCTGGAGTGTCAATTGTGCTGTTAGTTACTAGAGTCTGCCATCTCAGGGTATTGTTGGATCACCAGGAAAGCACTTCTTCATCTATATCTGTCCCAGAGCTTGCTACTGTGGGTTTTGGATGTGGGCAAGTCTACCCTTATCTGAGCTTCTGCCATGTTAAGATTTGATTACTGCACTGTACTGCCCTTTATATACAGATGCATCTTAAACTGATCTGGATACTGAAGTTGTTGCTTATTAAGGAGCATATCTTGCTGGGAGCACGAGACATCAGTGACTCTGCATGTCACCTGTTGGTTCTGGAGTGGAGTTTAAGGTGTTTGCTGTCAACTATAAACCCCTAAATGGCTTGGTTCCTGCTTATAGGGCCTTGCAAGTCTCCTCTCCTGGGCCACAGCTGTGGTTAGTGAAGGTGCCTGAATTGAGGTCCCCTTGGTTTAAAAAAGGAGGAGATGCTGACAAGACATTTTCTTTGAGGGCCCTTGACTTTGGAACTCGTTCCTTGTGATGCTTCTTGGGGATACCCAGGGTTCTGAGGCATCACCCGCCCCTAGAGATAAGTTACGCTGTCTGCTCATCTCCTCTGTGAAAGATCCAGGGTGTCTGTTTGTACCCATAGCGATCTCAGAGCAAACCATTGTCCTTATTCATAGGCAGGACATCCTCCTGTTTGTTCTTTTTGTTTTCTGTATACTCCTTTCTTGTAGATTTTGTCATCTCTTAATCGATATCTGGCTCAGTATGCAAATAGGCCTCCATTGTGGAGCAGACAGTACAGATATGACCAGACAGGGAGGTCTAAGCATCTGTTACCTTCTGCCTGAAAGGAACCTGTCTGCGTCAGGTCAAGGTTCTTACCTTAAGAACATAATATTCAGTATAGATACATAACTTCTTAAATATTATACTTGCATACATTTTGCAATGATTATGATGACCATTAGTAGAGACCTTACATGCCACCTTTGGTGAAGTACTATGTATGTCCCTGACCCAAGGGATCTCTGTAAAACCTCATGTGCCCTCTGCCAGTTGGCATCAAGAGGTCCCTGAGTCACACTCCTTCTCCACCTTGGACTGAAATAGCCCAGGTCTTTTGACTATCAGGATACCCAGACTTTTGGGGAGAGAGGAACATAAGGGCTGGTATTTGTGGATGAGACTGTTTAATTTTATCCCTGGTTGTTTTGAAGTTACTTCACACAATCTGATAGATCCTTAAGCGCCTTACTGTGTGGTTGAAAGGAGGACACTATATAAATGTAAGAAAATTACTTTGGATGCATGAGACCAGATATGGAGAAACTGTTACTGAGATTTCTTGCTATGTGTACAGATAGTCTTTTAAAGAACCTTCAGTTTTTGCAAGCTTTTTCCTTAATTGTTCCCTTTCCGTTCTTGCTTTAGGCTGGAATCCCAGTGGGCATAGATCTACGAACACGAGTTCTTCAGTTCGTAGAAGACAGAATGCAAACTACTATGGTAATATACAACTTTAATTGATTGGATGCAAGATAAAATGTATGTATAAATAGCCTCCTGTGTATCATTCCTCAGGTACAGTCAGTACTCCTGGGGGAGTTCTGTGCCAAAAAATAAAAAATTCTGTGCACAATATTTTAAAATACTGCAAAATTCTGTGTATTTTATTTGTCAAAATAACACAATATAATCATACCGGTTTCAATTATTTTGGTAATTTATTTCAAAATACCTGTCAAGAACTATGTCTTTAACAGTACAGACAACAAAAAAGATTCAAGAAATGTTTTTGACAAATAGATTCCTTACTAGGCATATTAATACAGAACTTTGAGTAATAATTCATTTAAACGACAATTCAGAAATGTATCTTCTGTACCCCTCAGAAGCAGTGCAAAGGCTTGGGGGAGTCAGGGGTAACGGAGGAGCTGAGGGATAGGGAAGTAATTGCTCAGAAGCAGCCTGGGAGTGAACCTGGAGAGTTGTTGGGTGTGGGTGGGAGAAGTATGGAACAGGGGTTTTTTGGGGAGAGAGATTGTTAGGGAGTTGGGGAGCCTCCCCCATGCTGACCCTGGCTGACCACTAGCCTCTCCCATTCAGTCAGGCACATCTGCCCCTGTTCCCATGTGTCCCTGCACTGCCCCTCAATCACCCTTCCACCACCTGTCCCCATGTGTCCCTGCACTTTCCTTCCCCTGTTCCCATGCTCCCCCTCCCTTGGTCCCCATTTGGCCCTGCACACCCCCACCCCCAGTGTCCCTGCACACCCACTTCCATTTAGTCTCCACTTTAGTCTACTCCCCTCACTAGCCCCTTTGACACTCTGTGACCCCCCCCCCAACAGCCCCGTATGCTCTGCTCTGTCTGTCCCCCCCCATATCCCATTTTCCTCACCTGACCTCACAGCCAGGTCTCTATGAGAAAATCAGCCTCTGCTTTCTCCCTGTCAGCTTCTGGCTGCTACAGTGAGCTGGCTGCCCTCTGTTTTGGTGCCACAGCAGCCCCTGTTGAGTGAAAGATGCAACTGCAGTGCTTCTCCGGCAGAATGTATTTTCTGTGAAGAAAAAAAAAAAAAAATCTGTGCAGTGGTGCAGAATTCCCCCAGGAGTAAGTCAGAGCTTGAGTGGATTATGTGATCTCACATTACTGCAATGCATGAAGTGGAGTTTCAATTTCTGGTTTTCACCCCATGTGCTACCTACTTATTCAATTCATAAGTCCTTCAAATAGAAGCAGAGGATCCCTGGTGTATGTGTGTGGGAGGGAGACTGTGAAATTGTTTAAATGCTTCAGTACTTAGTTATATCACAGTTGAGTCACTTTTTTTTTCTTTTCCAAAATGAGGATTTCTGAACATGCCCTGAATTTCCACATTCATACCTTGCTGAGTGTTTGCTGTAGGATTTACCAAAATTTTAAGGAATATTTTAATTATTCACTCTTTTTCCTAACCTCTCCCCACAGCTAACTGGAATAATAATTGGAGCTGCAGTGGCATTGCCCCTTATAGGGATTTTTGTGTTTGTCGTTTACAGAAAGGTGAAGCAATCTAGTAAGTACTCAACTTGCTACACATGTTTTAAAACAGAATCTTCTCAGTGGTTTCCTTTGCCCTACTATTTCCTTAATGTAATATGATAGAGCCAGTGCTTGTTCTGGAGGTAATGATTCAAGCAGGAAAATAGCCTTAAAAAGACACAGAATTTGTGTTGCATTGCTGATTGTGCTAACTGTCCGAGTGCATACAGTGTTCAGGAAGTTTAAAATTAGGTGGGTTTAGTTCCTTTAGCATATAATAAACTCCATGGCATCACAATCAGTATGTAAATAACTTGGTGTAATCAGGAAATGGCACTGAGTTTGAGTGGGACAGAGGTGAAAATTGGGGGCATCCTTGTGAGGGACAACTGACAGATCCAGTGCACAGCTATAGAAGGAGTTCTGATCTTTGGGAGAGAGGTGAAAGGCCCTGCATGGCCTTTTAAAAAAATTAAATTTATAATAACTGTTTCTTGTGCTCTGGTATTGGAGACATGTTAAGTTCCTTCTTCAGCTGTCTGTTCTCTGGCCTGGCCTGGCGGAGCAGAAATGGCATAAATGAGACAACATGTGGTGGATCAGAGTCCAAATTCTAGACATTGTATCTCCGTGGCCATCAGGGACTGAAAGTTCTATGGAGGCAGTATCCCTGGTGGCTGGGAGGAGGGCCCTTAGTATGGTTCTTGGGCCAACTTGCGGGCTGTTTTCAGGCTCCACAGAAAGTCTGCTGGCGGGATTCTTAGCCCTTCTCTCTCTTGACAGATCTAGAACTCATTCTCCTTCTCAACTTGCAAACATTCCTGAACTTTGCCGTGCATTTCCCTTCTCTGCTCTCCCTGCTTTGTGTTGAAACTTAGCCCTGGTCTACACTACGAGTTTAGGTCGAATTTAGCAGTGTTAGATTTATTTAACCCTGCACCCGTCCACACGACGAAGCCATTTTTGTTGACTTAAAGGGCTCTTAAAATCGATTTCTGTACTCCTCCCCAATGAGGGGATTAGTTCTGAAATCGACATCTCCAGGTCGAATTTAGGGTAGTGTGGATGCAAATCGACAGTATTGGCTTCCGGGAGCTATCCCAGAGTGCTCCATTGTGACCGCTCTGCACAGCACTTTCAACTCAGATGCACTAGCCAGGTACACAGCAAAAGCCCTGGGAACTTTTGAATTTCATTTCCTGTTTGGCCAGCGTGGCGAGCTCAACAGCACAGGTGACCATGCAGTCCCAGAATTGCAAAAGAGCTCCAGCATGGACCAAATGGGAGGTACTGGATCTGATCACTGTTTGGGGAGACGAATCCGTGCTATCAGAACTCCGTTCCAAAAGACGAAATGCCAAAATATTTGAAAAAATCTGCAAGGGCATGATGGACAGAGGCCACAACAAGGACCCGCAGCAGTGCCGCGCGAAAATTAAGGCGCTCAGGCAAGCATACCAAAGAGGCAAATGGCCGCTCCGGGTCAGAGCCCCAGACGTGCCACTTCTGTGATGAGCTACATGCAATTCTAGGGGGGACCCCTACCACTGCCCCACCCCTGACCATGGACACCTGCAAGGGGGGAGTCTCATGCAACAGGGATGATGATTTTGGGGACGAGGAAGATGAGGAGGTGGAGGAGGATGAGGATAACTCACAGCACGCAAGTGGAGAAACCATTCTCCCTGACAGCCAGGAACTGGTTATCACTCTGGAGCCAATACCCTCCCAACCCTCACAAGGTGGGCTCACGGACCATGAAGCCAGAGAAGGCATGTCTGTTGAGTGTGCCTTTGTAAATATAATGCATGGTTTAAAAGCAAGCATGTTTAATGATTAATTTGCCCTGAAGACTTGGGATGCATTCGCAGCCAGTACAGGCCCTCCTTTTAAATGGCCAGCCCAACAGGTGCTTGGTATGGGAAAAGAGGGTGCTGCTGTTTGAAACCATTCCCACATGTTATGAAGGTTGAAGAAGCCGAAAGACTGTGGTTTACCATGGCTGCCTGCAAGCCGAATTCTGTTGCCCGGCCCTGCGTGTGTGATCTCTCACACCAAACCGGCAGGCCCTCAATATAAGAGGCAAAATGCGACCTTGTACTGAAAGCATCTGTGCTATGTAATGTTAACAGCTTGGTTCACCGTGAAAGAGTCTACCCATTGTTCTCTAAAATGTGTCTTTTTAAATACTACTCTCCCTTTTTTTTCCTCCTGCAGCTGCAAATGTTTCAACGCTCCCCCATCATCTCCGTTCCAGATGCTAGCGCAGATAAGAAGGCGAAAAAAACGCACTCGCGATGAAATGTTCTCTGAGCTCATGCAGTCCTACTGCACTGAAAGAGCTCAGCAGAATGTGTGGAGGCAAACAATGTCAGAGTCCAGGAAAGCAGAAAATGAATGAGAGGACAGGAGGGACAAGCAAGATGAAAGATGGCGGGAGCAAGATGAGAGGTGGCGGCAGCACGATGAGAGGAGGCAGGATGCAATGCTGAGGCTACTGCGGGATCAAACTGATCATAGAATCATAGACTATCAGGGTTGGAAGGGACCTCAGGAGGTCATCTAGTCCAACCCCCTGCTCAAAGCAGGACCAATCTCCAACTAAATCATCCCAGCCAGAGCTTTGTCAAGCCTGACCTTAAAAACCTCTAAGGAAGGTGTCAAGGCTCCTTCCCCACTCTGAACTTTAGGGTACAGATGTGGGGGCCTGCATGAAAACTTCTAAGCTTAACTATCAGCTTAGATCTGGTCCGGTGCCACCACTCCCAATGTGCTAATTCCCTTCCCTGGGTAGCCTTGAGAGACTCTTCACCAATTCCCTGGTGAATACAGATCCAAACCCCTTGGATCTTAAAACAAGGAGAAATTAACCATCCCCCCCTCCTCTCTCCCACCAACTCCTGGTGGATCAAGATCCAACCCCCTTGGATCTAAAAACAAGGAAAAATCAAGCAGGTTCTTAAAAAGAAGGCTTTTAATTAAAGAAAAAGGTCAACATCATCTCTGTAAAATCAGGATGGAAAATAACTTTACGGGTAATCAAACTTAAAGAGCCCAGAGGACCCCCCTCTAGCCTTAGGTTCAAAGTTACAGCAAACAGAGGTAAACACCCTAGTAAAAGGTACATTTACAAGTTGAGAAAACAAAGATAAATCTAACACGCCTTCCCTAGCTCTTTACTTACAAGTTTGAAATATGAGAGACTTGTTCAGAAAGATTTGGAGAGCCTGGATTGATGTCTGGTCCTTCTTAGTCCCAAGAGCGAACTCTCCCCAAAACAAAGAGCACAAACATAAGCCTTCCCCCCACCAAGATTTGAAAGTATCTTGTCCCCTTATTGGTCTTTTGGGTCAGGTGTCAGCCAGGTTACCTGAGTTTCTTAACCCTTTACAGGTAAAAGGATTCTGGAGTCTCTGGCTAGGAGGGATTTTATAGTATTGTACACAGGAGGGCTGTTACCCTTCTCTTTATAGTTATGACAGAAGGAGATTCCACCACCTCCCTAGGTACCCATTCCAGTGCTTCACCACCCTCCTAGTGAAAAAGTCTTTCCTAATATCCAACCTAAACCTCCCCCACTGCAACTTGAGACCATTGCTCCTTGTTCTGTCATCTGGTACCACTGAGAACAGTCTATATCCATCCTCTTTGGAACCCCCTTTCAGGTAGTTGAAAGTGGCTATCAAATCCCCCCTCATTCTTCTCTTCTGCAGACTAAACAATCCCAGTTCCCTCAACCGCTTCTCATAAGTCATGTGTTCCAGCCCCCTAATCATTTTTGTTGCTCTCTGCTGGACTCTTTCCAATTTTTCCACATCCTTCTTGTAGCGTGGGGCCCAAAACTGGACACAGTACTTCAGATGAGGCCTCACCAATGTCGAATAGAGGGGAACCATCACATCCCTTGATCTGCTGGCAATGCCCCTACTTATACAGCCCACAATGCCGTTAACCTTCTTGGCAACAAGGGCACACTGTCGACTCATATCCAGCTTTTTGTCCACTGTGACCCCTAGGTCCTTTTCTGCAGAACTGCTGGCTAGGCATTCAGTACCTAGTCTGTAGCTGTGCATGGGATTCTTCCGTCTTAAGTGCAGGACTCTGCACTTGTCCTTGTTGAACCTTATCAGATTTCTTTTGGCCCAATCCTCTAATTTGTCTAGATCCCTCTGTATCCTATCTCTACCCTCCAGTGTATCTACCACTCCTCCCAGTTTAGTGTCATCTGCAAACTTCCTGAGAGTGCAGTCCATGCCATCCTCCAGATCATTAATGAAGATATTGAACAAAACCGGCCCAAGGACCGACCCTTGGGGCACTCTGCTTGATACCGGCTGCCAACTAGACATGGAGCCATTGAGCACTACCCGTTGAGCCCGACGACCTAGCCAGCTTTCTATCCACCTTATAGTCCATTCATCCCTCCCATATTTCCTTAGCTTGCCGGCAAGAATACTGTGGGAGACCGTAGCAAAAGCTTTGCTAAAGTCAAGGAATAACACATCCACTGCTTTTCCCCTTATTCTCAGAGCCAGTTATCTCCTCATAGAAGGCAATTAGGTTAGTCAGGCATGACTTGCCCTTGGTGAATTCATGCTGACTGTTCCTGATCACTTTCCTCCCTCTAAGTGCTTCAGATTTGATTCCTTGAGGACCTGCTCCATGATTTTTCCAGGGACTGAGGTGAGGCTGACTGGCCTGTAGTTCCCCGGATTCTCCTCCTTCCTTTTTTAAAGATGGGCACTACATTAGTCTTTTTCCAGTCATCGGGCGATCGCCATGAGTTTGCAGAGCCATTGACCATTATCTTTGAAATCACATCCACCAACTCCTTTAGCACCCTCGGATGCAGCTAGGCAGAAACCCCATGGATTCGTGTTCATCCAGCTTTTCTAAATAGTCCCGAACCACTTCTTTCTCCACGGAGGGCTGGTCACCTCCTCCCCATGCTGTGCTGCTCAGTGCAGCGGTCTGGGAGGTGACCTTGTTCGTGAAGACAGAGGCAAAAAAAGCATGGAGTACATTAGCTTTTTCCACATCCTCGGTCACTAGGTTGCCTCCCTCATTCAGTAAGGGGCCCACACTTTCCTTGACTTTCTTCTTGTTGCTAACATACCTGAAGAAACCCTTCTTGTTTCTCTTAACATCTCTTGCTAGCTACTACTCCAAGTGTGATTTGGCCTTCCTGATTTCACTCCTGCATGCCTGAGCAATATTTTTATACTCCTTCCTGGTCATTTGTCCAATCTTCCAATTCTTGTAAGCTTCTTTTTTGTGTTTAAGATCAGCAAGGATTTCACTGTTAAGCCAAGCAGGTCACCTGCCATATTTACTATTCTTTCTACACGTCGGAATGGTTTGTTCCTGCAACCTTAATAAGGATTCTTTAAAATACAGCCAGCTCTCCTGGACTCCTTTCCCCTTCATGTTGTTCTCCCAGGGGATCCTGCCCATCAGTTCCCTGAGGGAGTCAAAGTCTGCTTTTCTGAAGTCCAGGGTCCGTATTCTGCTGCTCTCCTTTCTTCCTTGTGTCAGGATCTTGAACTCAACCATCTCATGGTCACTGCCTCCCAGGTTCCCATCCACTTTTGCTTCCCCTACTAATTCTTCCCTTTTTATGAGCAGCATGTCAAGAACAGCTCTGCCCCTAGTTGGTTCCTCCAGCACTTGCACCAGGAAATTGTCCCCTACACTTTCCAAAATCTTCCTGGATTGTCTGTGCACCGCTGTATTGCTCTCCCAGCAGATATCATGGTGATTAAAGTCTCCCATGAGAACCAGGGCCTGCGATCTAGCAACTTCTGTTAGTTGCTGGAAGAAAGCCTCGTCCACCTCATCCCCCTGGTCTGGTGGTCTATAGCAGACTCCAACCACGACATCACCCTTGTTGCTTACACTTCTAAATTTAATCCAGAGACTTTAAGGTTTTTCTGCAGTTTCATACTGGAGCTCTGAGCAGTCATACTGTCCTTTTACATACAAGGTAACTCACACACCTTTTCTGCCCTGTCTGTCCTTCCTGAACAGTTTATATCCATCCATGACAGTACTCCAGTCATGTGAGTTATCCCACCAAGTCTCTGTTATTCCAATCACGTCATAGTTCCTTGACTGTGCCAGGACTTCCAGTTCACCCTGCTTGTTTCCCAGGCTTCTTGAATTTGTATATAGGCTCTTACGATAACTCACGGATCGTCCCCATTTCTCAGTATGAGACAGGAGCTCTCCTGCTTCTGCTTCCTCCCGGTATCCCATTTCCCCACTTACCTCAGGGCTTTGGTCTCCTTCCCCCGGTGAACCTAGTTTAAAGTCCTCCTCACTTCATTGCCTCTGCAAGTGGTGATCGAAGTTGGAAGGGCGGTTGGCTTACAGGGAAGTAGAGTGAACCAACGGGGTGGGTTTTCATCAAGGAGAAACAAACGGAACTGTCCCACCGTAGCCTGGCCAGTCATGAAACTGGTTTTCAAAGCTTCTCTGATGCGTAGCGCACCCTGCTGTGCTCTTCTAATCGCCCTGGTGTCTGGCTTCGCGTAATCAGTGGCGAGGCGATTTGCCTCAACCTCCCATCCCACCATAAACATCTCCCCCTTACTCTCACAGATATTGCTGCTTGGTGTGTGCTCCACAATACTTGTTACGCTGAGGTGTAACCGAGTCAGGAAACTGCGCCAGCGTGCTTTTAAACGTCCAAATGCACATTCTACTACCATTCTGCACTTGCTCAGCCTATAGTTGAACAGCTCCTGACTACTGTCCAGGGTGCCTGTGTTTGGCTTCATGAGCCATGGCATTAAGGTGTAGGCTGGATCCCCAAGTATAACTATAGGCATTTCAACATCCCCAACATTTATTTTCTGGTCTGGGAAGTAAGTCCCTTCCTGCAGCTGTTCAAACAGACCAGAGTTCCTGAAGAGGCAAGTGTCATGTACCTTTCCCGGCCATCCCACGTTGATGTCGGTGAAACGTCCTTTGTGATCCACCAGTGCTTGCAGCTCCATTGAAAAGTACCCCTTGCGGTTTATGTACCGGTAGTCCGGTGCCAAGATAGGGATATGCGTTTCGGCTATCGCCCCACCATAGTTAGGGAATCCCATTGCAGCAAAACCATCCACTATGACCTGCACATTTCCCGGAGTCACTACCCTTGATAGCAACAGCTCAGTGATTGCGTTGGCTTCTTGGATCACAGCAGCCCCCACAGTAGATTTACCACTCCAAATTGTTTCCCGACTAACTGGTAGCTGTCTGGCGTTGCAAGCTTCCAGAGGGCTATTGCCACTTGCTTCTCAACTGTGAGGGCTACTCTCATCTTGGTATTCTTGTGCTTCAGGGCGGGGGAAAGCAAGTCACAAAGTTCCATGAAAGTGCCCTTACGCATGCGAAAGTTTCACAGCCACTGGGAATCCTCCCAGATCTGCAACACTATGCGGTCGCACCAGTCTGTGCTTGTTTCCTAGGCCCAGAATTGGCTTTCCACGGCATGAACCTGCCCCATTAGCACCATGATGTCCAAATTGCCAGGGTCCGTGCTTTGAGAGAAGTCTGTGTCCATGTCCTCATTGCTATCGTGATCGCACTGTCGTCGCCTCCTCGTCTGCTTTTGTAGGTTCTGCACATACTGCAGGATAATGTGAAAGGTGTTTACAATGCTCACAACAGCAGTGGTGAGCTGAGCGGGCTTCATGCTTGCTGTGGTATGGCGTCTGCAGGAGAGCAGTGTTGCAGCGGAAACGGTGGATGATGACAGATGCCACGAGAATATATATTTATACTGAACGACGAGAGGACCTGCAAGGTGGATTCATGGCACCAGGAGAGCAGAATTGCAGAGGAAGCAGTGGATGACTGAATTAATTTACTCTATTGAGCTCAGTCATCATTTACTCAATTGAGACTGAGTTCATTTACGACAGCAGGAGAGCACAGTTGAAGTGGAAGCGGTGGATGACGATGGTTTGCAGACCTACTGCACCGTCTGTTGCCAGCAGCACCCAGGACACAACAGCAGCAGTGATCGTGAGCTGAGCGGAGTGGGCTCCATGCTTGCCGTGGTATGGGGTCTGCACGGAAAAAAGGTGTGAAACGATTGTCTGCTGTTGCTTTCACGGCGGGAGGGGCGACTGACGACATGTACCCAAAACCACCCGCGACAATGTGTTTGCCCCATCAGGAGCTTAACCCAGAATTCCAATGGGCAGCAGAGACTGCGGGAACTGTGGTATAGCTACCCACAGTGCACCATTCCGTGAGTCGATGCTAGCCACGGTATTGAGGACGTACTCCGCTGACCTACTGCGCTTAGTGGGGACATACACGATCGACTGTATAAAATTGCTTTCTAAAGATCGACTTCTATAAATTCGACCTAATTTCCTGGTGTAGACATACCCTTAGTGCATTTATAAATCTTATTGCACAAGTGAGGGGTGCCTATATCAAAGGGAAAAGCAGACAAACAGCATAGATTACTGCTGTTCTGTATTTCCAATATCAGGCAGTGCTAACAGCCCTTGGTTTCTTTTAATCCTTTTTTCGATTTCCCTCCTGTGCGTCTCCCGCTCCCAAGAGCTGTCTGAGCTCATCAGAGCTTCTCAAAGTATCACAAATGCTTTTTCAAGAGAGTTAAAAACAAAAAACAAGCCTTTTATCACCTCGATCACGAGGGTGAATGTGAACTGGTCAAACAAAGCTTTAACATCTGACTTTAGGTGAGTGTTTTTGACTGTTTGAAAATAAGACAGAGCTGAGAATAATTTTGGGGGCTTGATAGTTCAGGGGCTACATGGGAAATTTGAATTTCCCTTCAGTGAACTTCAGCTGTTTTATTTTCCTGCATCTCCTTCTGGGCTGCACCCTGTTATGGATAGGTGACTGTCATTGCACATCCTTATGCTTCAGTAGTAGCCATGTAACCAACATAGGCGCCGACTCTGTGAGTGCTCCAGACCCACGGGGAAAAAAAAGGTGGGTGCTCAGCCACCGGCCGCACCCCCACCCCCGCTCAGGTCCTCCCCCTTCCCCTAGTGCCTTCTGCCTGCTGGTGGCCCTGCTGATCAGCACATTCCCCTCCCCTCCCAGCACCTTCCGCCTGCTGGTGATCAGCTGTCCAGTGGCGTGCTGGAGGGAAGGGGGGCGGAGCGCGGGCAGGGTGCGCTCAAGGGCTGAGTTGGGGCAGGAAGAGGCAGGACGGAGCCTTGGGGGAATGGGTGGGGTGGGGTCTGGGGCAGAGCCGAGGGGGCACATTAGGAATTTGGCACCTCTGGTGACCAGCGTTGATCTGCCATAGCTGAGAGTTTTCTCTAGGATCTAACCATAGTCTGCTACAGGACTCAGAGAGCATAATTGCAGTCAGCATCTTTCTCACAGACTCTGTGCCTTCCTATGAGAGCAGGCCCTGCTCTAGATAAAGAGAAGCTTTGGAAATGGGAATGGTTCCTAAAATCGCCTGCTGCAGACAGCACGACTGGCAGTTATTCAGCACTATAGGGATTCTGCACCTATGACGTTAAAGCTGCTTGGAAAGTATGAATGTAACATCCTGCAAGGAGTAATACTTAAAAATCCTAATGTGTTTAGAGATCTACCTCTCTGTGGGGAGGGGATGGTGGGAAGAGACTTCTGGTACTGTCCTTATTTTCTCTTCCTCTCCTCACTAAGTATTATGATGACCTTCTCTTCTGGGAAGTAAGCACTGAACTTGGCTCCCTTGGGTCAGTGCTGCTTCCAGGACTGACTAGAAGTCTCACACTCTGGCTTCCCTACCATTTGTATTTTTGCTACCTCCTTAGTAGTTTTTGACCCCATGATATCTACAATCAAGGTTCCTTGGAATACATCCCATAATCAACTACATTGTGAGGCAAAAGTAACACAGGGTTAAATTAGTCTACTGACAACTTGAACATAGGTAGTTCATCATCCCAAAAGAGTGTTTGGACAGAATAGGTTTCTTTCTTGTCATTCATTTGAAATTTTACTGACAAAGAGGCGTGGGTTTTTGGTCTAGTCTCCAACAGGTACAGTTGAGAGTTTCACGTGAATTTCTATTAGTAATGTAAGTTGGATTCCAACTAGTGAGCAAGGTCAATGCATCTGCATGCTCCTCTTTCCCCTTGTTACAAACTATCTGCAGTTATTTGATGATCCTTTTGTGTTTCAGAACAACCTCAGCCGCAAGTGCCTCAGTACAGATTTCGCAAGAGAGACAAAGTAATGTTTTATGGGCGCAAGATCATGAGAAAGGCAAGTACATCTAATGGAGAGGGAAGGGAGGATGGAAAATAAAGATTAAAATTCAGGAAGATAAATGTGAACCCCCAGATGCCTGACCTGCTTACCATGGTTATTAGACCCAGCCCCACTGCATATTTTCAGAAGAGAAGTCTCTAAAATGTTGGGATTGTCCTCCTGGATCAGACCATAAGTTTTGTAGTTAGTATCCTGTTAACAGGTAGTGGGTAATGCCTGATGTTTCAGAGCAAGTTCCTCTTTCCCCTAGGAAAGAATGCACTTTTCTAGTTTTGCAGGGCTGTGTGTGGAAGGGAAAGATTCCTTCCTAACTCTTATGGTTACCAGTTTTATAACCTGAGAGATGAGACATGATTGTCCCTGTCTTAGCATGCATAAGTATAAAACTTCACTAATAGTTCCTAAACTATCCAAAGTCCCCCTTTCTGTCCCTACTTTTTAAAATCAATTTCAAGTGTATGACTTGGTGACCTCCTAAAACCAATCTGTGTGTGAAGTTTTTTTTTTAAAAACTAGCTTATACGTTAAATGCTGAAAGAGCGAGAGAGACTTTAAAATGAACAATTCAGTTTCTTTGAAAAATGCTCCATCCTTGTTTCTATTTTTAGGGTTCTCTCTGTGTTTGTGGTCTTTTATTTTAAGCTGCTTAGATGGCATGGTGATCTAGAGAGCCAGAAAACTAGTTGACAGGTTTCAGAGTGGTAGCCATGTTAGTCTGTATCAGCAAAAAGAACAGGAGTTCTTGTGGCACCTGTATTTGAGCATAAGCTTTCGTGGGCTAAAACCCACTTCATCGGATGCATGCAGTGGAAAATACAGTAGGAAGATATATACACACACACAGAGGACATGAAAAAATGTGTTTGCCATACTAACTATAACGAGAGTAATCAGTTAAGGTGGGCTATTATCAGCAGGAGGAAAAAAAACATTTGTAGTGATAATCAGGATGGCCCATTTCCAACAGTTGACAAGAAGGTGTGAGTAACAGTAGGGGAAAAAATTAGCATGTGGAAATAGGTTTTACTTTGTGTAATGACCCATCCACTCCCAGTCTTTATTCAAGCCTAATTTAATGGTGTCCAGTTTGCAAATTAATTCCAATTCTGCAGTTTCTCGTTGGAGTCTGTTTTTGAAATTTTTTTGTTGGAATATTGCGACTTTGAGGTCTGTAATCGAGTGACCAGAGAGGTTGAAGTATTCTCTGACTGTTTTTTGAAGGTTGTAATTCTTGACGTCTGATTTGTGTCCATTTATTCTTGAAAGTTTAGTAAGGTAAATGGGGATTTGCATTTAAAATACTTTTACACTTATCAAAAAAACAAGCTTTTATGTTGCCCTTAAGATTCAAGCTCCTTAATGGGGCATGCATTTGAACTTGAAACTTACCGGTACTGTTACCTTTGGAAATAAGATAATTAAAATGACTTCATCCTTCATATGAAAAAAACTGCTAAGACCTTGGTGTGATGGTTTATTCTTGATGTCTATTTAAACCAATAAACCTCATTAATACCTACAACAGCTCCTTACCCTTTAAGCGTAAGTGATGGCAGAGACTCTTGCTATCTTATCTTGCCAGGTAAAGTGTTCTTTATTTTTTAGTTTTAATCTGAATAACGTCTTGGTAAAAACGGCATGGATAGGGTTCCTTGATTGTTTTATTTCTAGGACTATGTAATCAGTGCATGAGGTATAAGATAAATCAGGAAATGGAGAAATTAAGATTCTGACAGATGTGTTACACAGGCTGTCTTGTATTTGTGTGTATTATGGTTTTTCATGTAATGACATAAGGGATAATATATTGCGATAGCCATTTAACAAGGAATAGAAAATGTGACATGGGCATTGTGGCTGAGATCCCATTACTGTAGGAATCTTGGAGTTCTGAGTTCTTCTTTTAACTGTGCTATCTAATGATCCTGTATCCAAAAAGTCTGTATATGTGGGAGAGAATAAGTATCTGGAGACCTGACCAGGAGGCTGTTCCATGTTCCCTATTTATTATTTATATTACCATAGTGCCTGGGTGGCCCACTCATGGACCAGGACCCCATTATGGTAGGTGCTGTACAAACCCAGAACGAAAAGACAGTTAACGATAAATTGAAAAGTGTGTGTGTGTCTGGGCAAACAGCATGTGTGTGCAGTGCATCTCTAGATAGGCAAAACGCTCAGGCTTGGTGCTGATTTCTACTGCTCATGCCCACTGTGCAATTTTCAAAAGTTCCTGAATCTTAAGTTCCAGACAGACTTTATTCAAGCTGAATTGTGAATAGACTCTTCAGTGACTTTTTGAGTCTGCATGCTGTGTTTCAAGTTTAAAAATTCACCTGTTTCCTGTATGGGAAAAATTATGACTGTAAGGTTTTACATCACAAACAGAATATGCATTCAACTATACCAAATTCCAGAATGGCGGACTGGATTGTCCTCAAAGTTTTCACACAAAGATCAGACACCTTTGGGCAGGATAGACATGAGCACTTCCATCACAGAAGGATTTAAAAATAAAAAAAAAACACGTGAATGATGAAAACAAGATAATAGTGGAACTGTTTTTCAAGCAGAATGGTAGAACTTGTTATTAAGTGACTCCTGTTATATTTGCAAACAAATTGCCTATTTTCGTATGGAAGCTTTCAGTAGCAGCAACGTCCTACTATTACTATGACAGGCTCTGGGGTAAATCTTAACATCTCTTTGTGTGTTTTCTGCATCAGTGCTGTTTCCATAGACTTTGCCATTTTGAGACACTTTGCCAGGATTTGCCTTAGAGCTGCTTAACTGTCTGTCTTTGGCAGCTGTTCTATTTCTGGTGAAATGTCTGTCTGCCATGACATGCCTCTCTTGATCTTTGCAGTATTGTTTGTTGCAAATGCCAGTTCTTGCTATCTCACCATGCAGGACTTCTCAAGAGACTGGAGCAATTTCTTGCTTTGTTTGTGGGGAGAGTCCAGATTTCTAAGCCTTATGCCATTCCTGAAAGGACATCCTTAGCCAATTTGGCAAATATAGGTGTTCATTCTGAGTTCAGTCTTCCTAAATTCACTTTGATCCCAATTTTGTTCTTCTGCTGATTTCTTCAAACTGGCCACTCTTTCTCCAGAATGTGTGGTGGCTTTTTTTTTTTTTTTTCTTTTTTCTCCCCCTACACTGGGATGGAGTGAATGTCCTATTGTTTCATATTGACATATTTTTGTAAAGAGGACATCTTGATTTTGAAGAAACAGTTTCCTCTCTTAGTAAAGAATGCAATTCAGTTTCCCATTTTTGGCTTACATTTAGCTTAATTGTGTGGTCTTCAACAGGCAAGAGAAAGCTTAACATCCGTATAACTCCATGCAAGGGGACATGGGAGGTATGGAGAAACAATCAGAATAAATACACGAGAAATAACTGTTTGTAAAAAATAAATGTATTATAGGTGGTCTAGTAGTGCTGTCTGACTAACACTTCCCATTGTAAGATCTGCTTTTGCAGTTGCTTTTAACTTTACCATACTTGAATTGTTTGGGCTGAAGTTTTGGATGCTGGGTATGCAGTCATTTCTGGGTAGGCATCTGGGGAAAATGTGTTGTTTTGCTTTTGTTTTTTTTTTTAAAGGCCAAAAAAAAAAAAACCACAAACAAACCCCTTACAGCCCTTTCACTGAGATGCTCATATTGGAAAGCACTTTGTATTCCATATGGTAAAATCACCTTTTCTTTTTCTTCTGGGAATTTAGACCTGTGTTTATTTTTATTATTTGTCTGAAGGTATAAAGCAGGTGAAAGATAGTAGTTTCTGTCTGCTGTACTTCTGGTGAAGTTAAATTGCTGCGTTTCTGATGTTATGATGCTTGAAGATATTGATGGCCCAGAGACCCACTTGTCTGTTGATACAAGAGATGAGACAGAGTCTGAAAATTCTCATTACAGAAGCATATAATGGAATTGAATTTCCTGAGGGATAAACAGGATATTTAAAAAATAAAAACTAGGAAGTTTTCTTGATCTTGCAATGTTTGTGTTCCTCCACTAAGTGGCACTCCAGTTACTGCATTTATTGTGCTATTTCAGTATTAGGACAGGTGTCCTCATTTATATATTTCACTAAAATGTATGAGTCTGTTCTTGGCATTGATTAAGTGTATCAGGTCTCAGTGCATCAGCATTAGTGATTGCCAGACTAATATTTACACTTTAAAAGATTACTTCTATGTTTCTGGTGCTTGCAATTCTTGGACAGAAATGGTCTAAGTTTTTTCTGTATTTCCCATCACCATTATATTAATTGCTCACTAAAAAGTACGCATGCACTTAACTTTACATGGATTCCAGTGGTGCCACATGTGTGTGTGACTTTGCAGGATCAGGACCTTTAGTGGTTGTTGGAATTCTCTTGAAACAGATTTTTGTTTTGTTGTTTCCTGTAGGTGACAACTCTCCCAAACTCTCTGGTTGGGAACATGGTGCCTCGTCAAAGGATGCGGAAAAGAGCAAAGGTTTTGTCTTTGGCTAAGAGGTACAGTTATGTGGTAATGGAGGTCCTGTGAATTGCTGTGGCCATGTACAGATGCAATTAACTTTATACTACAATTGTAGGAGTTCTAGTTTGGCTTCTGTGGCTCTAAGGGTGAAGGACTTCTATTTGTTTTGTAAACTTAGATTTCCAAGAGGCTCAGTCCGTCTCTGTTCATGTTGGGCTTTTGGATGACCAGCTTTTCTCATAAAGTAGTGAAGGTCTCATGGTTTCCAATGCATTTGCCCACTTTTCTGGCAAACACTGGATTAAAATGGAATAAATTCTACTCTTCCCCAATAATGAAAGTTGCACTGGAAGTGAAAAGTGGGGAGGTTTGCAGTAGTTCTTAGCTGCTGTGCAGGTTTGTTCCATAGTCTCTAGAATGCACAGTGGCTCAAGGAGGAGTGCAGGGATAGAGCTGGTGATGAGCTATGAGGCATCAACTCTACCCAGAACTGTTGTGTGCTGTAGTGTCAGGCTTGTGTCTACCTCATTCTGGCTGGGCCCCCACACAGACTCCCTTTATTTGACCCTGGGTTGTGTCTAAGCCCTGAATCTGGATATGCCCTAGGAAATGTTCACTATTTTTTGCATAATGACAGGTTTCGGAGTAGCAGCCGTGTTAGTCTATATCCGCAAAAAGAACAGGAGTACTTGTGGCACCTTAGAGACTAACAAATTTATTAGAGCATAAGCTTATGCTCTAATAAATTTGTTAGTCTCTAAGGTGCCACAAGTACTCCTGTTCTTTTTACTATTTTTTGCGGGGTGGGGGAGGGAAAGGGAGATCTGTTAGAATTTTTTTTTTTTTTTTTTTTTAAGTCTGCTGTTGGTCAGAAAAGGGAGGAACTGCATTGGAAATTGAGACCCTCACTGCTTTATAATAATAATAATAAATAATTAATTTTTAAAAAGCTTGTAATTCAAAAGCCCAGCATGAACAAAAGCTGACTGAGCACCTGAATTCTGTTCATTTTGCTTTTTCTCTTGTAGGATTTTGCGTTTTAAGAAGGAGTCTCCAACTCTGCAACCAAAGGAGCCACCTCCCTCCCTGCTGGAAGCAGATCTAACTGAATTTGATGTGAAGAATTCCCACTTGCCATCAGAAGTTCTGTACATGCTTAAAAATGTCAGGTAAGGTTGAAGTGAAAGATCGAGGCTTGATCTTGATATGTGCTAAACGGGTGTAAATCAGCAGTAACTCCAGCGAAGTCACCAAGCGTTACCAGTGTGAAATCCGAATCCGACTCTTTAATGAATTTAAGTCGGTGGCGTAAGACTTTTCAAGTGGGGAAAAATAATACTGATTTGCAGTTGCCAAGAAGCATTAGGTAAGGAAAGGAAGAGGGTGGTCAGATGGACTAGGTTTGGGAGTAAAAATGCTGAGCTCTGCTAGATTGAATAGATTTCTGTTAATGCTCTTTCTGTGCCTTTTGAAACTCTTTTTGGACTTTTTTCTATATTGCTACGGATATGTGTAACAAAGGGCAGTAGGACCATTTTGGTATATTCAGTGTCAGACTGACAGCTCTGCAGATTTGCCACGAGCAGAAGCAGCAGTAGTACAAACTTACACACCTTGCTCCTAGAGGGACCAGCTTGAGGGAAGGAGAGTTCACTTTTCATGTTCATTCAGTCTGGCATCTGCATCTCTTTGCTGAGATAGTTAAAGGAGCCAGTCACCTCGATTATTTTGCTTGTTATATTTTTTTTGAGAAGTGATCATAGAATCATAGAAGATTAGGGTTGGAAGAGACCTCAGGAGGTCACGAAGTCCGACCCTCTGCTCAAAGCAAGACTAACCCCAATTAAATCATCCCAGCCAGGGCTTTGTCAAGCCGGGCCTTAAAAACCTCTAAGGATGGAGATTCCACCACCTGCCTAGGGAACCCATTCTTGTGCTTCACCATCCTCCTAGTGAAATAGTTTTCCCTAATATTCAACCTAGACCTCCCCCACTGTAACTTGAGACCATTGCTCCTTGCTCTGTCATCTACCACCACTGAGAGCAGTGGACTTCTGTCCATTAAGAGCTAACCTGAGATAATTCTTTCACTTTATGTAGGTGACTAAACAACCTCTGCATCTTTCCTCTCCTCTCTGTAGGTTTGTGGATGTTTTCATGCCATGACCTTGAAGACTAAATTATAGCATAGTCTTTGTCTTCCTTGGCCATCTAATAGAGTTACTGTTAGTCATCTAGGCTTTTATCTATGGGCTGATGGCACAATTAATATGTATTATTCTTCACACATTTTATGGGTCAGTTAAATTCCACTGCAACTTGAATTTGTCACAGGAGAAATTTTTTTAAAAAATCTACATTCTAGATTCTTAGAGAGCCCTTTTCGGTGCTGTGTACTGACAGGAAATGATGGTAGAGACTGGTGTTGCTGCTTTTGCCTGTGTGAGTGCATGATTTGATTGTGGTGAGAGAGCCTGCTTGCATGTTCCCTGAGAGGGGTGGCTTATCACAAACTCCCAAATACTCCTGTGAAACTGGCATTTTCCTCCTCCTCCGTTCTGACATTTTTTCTGGTGAGTTCGCTGTTCTAGTTACATTAGTGAACAGAGAAGTTCTCTGGGTGATTTTCTTCATCAAGTGTGTGGGTATGTTTTAGGCTTCTAGGGTCACCCAATGAAATAAATAGGCAGCCGGTTTAAAACAAACAAAAGGAAGTACTTCTTCACACAATGCACAGTCAACCTGTGGAACTCCTTGCCAGCGGATGTTGTGAAGGCCAGGACTATAACAGGGTTCAAAAAAGAGCTAGATATATTCATGGAGGATAAGCCTATCAATGGCTATTTGGCAGGGATGAAAAACAATGCTCTGAAGTGTCCCTAGCCTCTGTTTGCCAGAAGCTGGGAATGGGCAACAGGGGATGGATCACTTGATGACTACCTCTTCTGTTCATTCCCTCTGAGGCACCTGGCATCGGTCACTGTAGGAAGATAGTATCAGAGGGGTAGCCGTGTTAGTCTGGATCTGTAAAAAGCAACAGAGTCCTGTGGCACCTTTAAGACTAACAGATGTATTGGAGCATAAGCTTTCGTGGGTGAATGCCCACTTCGTCGGATGCATGTCACATGCATCTGACAAAGTGGGCATTCACCCACGAAAGCTTATGCTCCAATACATCTGTTAGTCTTAAAGGTGCCACAGGACTCTGTTGCTTTTTGTAGGAAGATAGGATACTGGGCTAGATAGACCATTGATCTGACCCAGTAGGACCTTTCTGACATTCTTCTCCACATTCCCACCTTCAAAGGCCACACATCAACTTTTGGCTGAGGAGGGCAGGTTGTGGATGCCTTTAGTAGTTAATGGAGATATCCCATCTCCTAGAACTAGAAGGGACCTTGAAAGGTCATCAAGTCCAGCCCCCTGCCTTCACTAGCAGGACCAAGTACTGATTTTGCTTCAGATCCCCAAGTGGCCCCCTCAAGGATTGAACTCACAATCCTGGGTTTAACAGGCCAATGCGCAAACCACTGAGCTATCCCTCCCCCATCAGGCAGAGTGCTGACCAGAGGGCCTTGCTTGAAAGCAATCCCAAATCTTTCCATCCCTGCAAGGGTCACACAGTGCTCCTGCTCTTCTGGCTCAGAAAGTTCTGTCCTTCATGTGGCTGCATATGGCATGGGACTGCCAGGTTACCTCATGGATTCCCACAGTATTGGTACCATGAGGCTTTGCTAGTTTAGGGAGGACTGTCATGCACCATGGCATCTGCAAGCTTCCTTTTGCAGCAGAGAAGGTGTCACTGATCCTTTGCTTTCCTGCAGGGTTCTTGGCCATTTTGAGAAACCTCTCTTCCTGGAGCTGTGCAAGCACATGTTTTTTGTGCAACTGCATGAAGGTGAATACATCTTCCGTCCCGGGCAGCTGGATAACAGCATCTACGTCGTGCAGGATGGCAAGCTAGAAGTTTGCATTCAAGAAAGTGTAAGGATAAGCCCATCCACTGACTCTTTTGATAAATCTCTTATTAGTATAGCATATGGCTAGAGATAAACATCTCCATCATGTAATAACTTGGAATAGGCTGTATTAGCTCCTGTAAGGCAAGTGTTAAGCTTTCTGGCAGCCTATAATTCATTAGGCCAGTGGTTCTCAATCAGGGATATATGTACCCTTGGGGGTACTCAGAGGTCTTCCAGGGGATACCGGGGGAGAGGAGGGGATCTACCGGGGGGAGGGGGTCTTCCGGGGGGTGGGAGGGGGTAGCTCAGTGGTTTGAGCATTGGCCTGCTAAACCCAGGGTTGTGAGTTCAATCCTTGAGGGGGTACTTAGGGATCTGGGGCAAAATCAGTACTTGGTCCTGCTAGTGAAGGCAGGGCGCTGAACTCAATGACCTTTCGAGGTCCCTTCCAGTTCTACGAGATAGGATATCTCCATATATTAAAAAAAATGGTACATCAACTCATCTAGATATTTGCCTAGTTTTACAACAGGCTACATAAAAAGCACTAGTGAAGTCAGTACAAACTAACATTTCATACAGACAATGACTTGTTTATACTGCTCTAGAGACTATACACTGAAATGTAAGATATATATTCCAATCAATTTATTTTATAATTGTATGGTAAAAATGAGAAAGTAAGCAATTTTCAGTAGTAGTGTGCTGTGACACTTTTGCATTTTTATGTCTGATTTTTGTAAGCAAGTAGTTTTTAAGTGAGATGTAACTTGGGCGTACGGAAGACAAATCAGACTCATAAGTACATAAGAATGGCCATACTGGGTCAGACCAAAGGTCCATCTAGCCCAGTATCCTGTCTTCTGACAGTAGCCAATGCCAGGTGCCCCAGGGGGAATGAACAGAGCAGGTAATCAAGTGATCCATCCCCTGTCGCCCATTCCCAGCTTCTGGTAAACAGAAGCTAGGGACAACATCCCTGCCCATCCTGGCTAATAGCCAATGACCATCCTGGCTAATAGCAATACTCCTGAAAGGGGTACAGTAATCTGGAAAGATTGAGAGCCAGTGCATTCGGCAACATGGTCATCAACAATGAGGAGTCCGGTGGCACCTTAAAGACTAACAGATTTATTTGGGCATAAGCTTTCATGGGTAAAACCCCCCATTTCTTCAGATGCATGGAGTGAAAATTACAGATACAGGATGGTGTTTTCAGGATGATCACCAATGCATTGTAGTTTCCTCAGGAAGTCAGTGGTGTCTCAAAGATAGCTAGGTACTTGGCACCATGCAAGGCACTGAATTTAGCCGTATGAAGTGGAAATCCATCAACTTAATGAAAAAACTCGCACAGATACAGACAGACATCATCTTCCTCTCCAAGTGCAAACAGATGGACATCATACCAGATGGACTGAAGGCAAAAGATCCATTGCAATCGACATACTACATGGACTGTGGTGAGAGATTGTGTCACATACTCTCAAAGAAACTGAGGAACCACCTGATCAGCATTCTGTACAGCAACCAGGAGAAGATCAAGAATGAGCTCTCAAAACTGGAGACTCTCATACAAAAGACCACCATGGATGTAAAAGATCTTTACACCAATATTCCACACGAGGATGGACTACAAGCTGTCAGGAACAGTATCCCTGATGAGGCCATGGCATACCTTGTGGCTGAGCTTTGTGACTTTGTCCTCACCCACAACCATTTCAGATTTGGGGACAACTTATGCCTTCAAGTCAGTGGCACTGTTACGTGTACCCACACGGCCCCACAGTCTGCCAACATTTTTATTGCTGACTTAGAACAACACTTCCTCAGCTCTCGTCCCGTAGCGCCCCTCCTCTACTTGCGCTACATTGATGACATCTTCATCATATGGACCCACGGGAAGGAGGCCCTTGAAGAATTCACCCGGATTTCAACAATTTCCACCCCACCATCTACCTCAGCCTGTACCAGTCTACACAAGAGATCCACTTCTTGGACTCTACAGTGCAAATAAGTGATGGTCACATAAACACCACCCTATACTGGAAATCTACTGGCCGCTATACTTACCTACGTGCCTCCAGCTTCCATCCAGGACATATCACATGATCCATTGTCTACAGCCAAACCTTAAGATACAACCGCATTTGCTCCAATCCCTCAGACAGAGACAAACACCTACAAGATCTTTATCAAGCATTCTTAAAACTACAATATCCACCTGGGGAAATAAGGAAACAGAGTGACAGAGTGAGGCGGGTACCCAGAAATCACCTACAACAGGACAGGCCCAACAAGGAAAATAACAGAACATCACGTACAGCCCCCAGCTCTCCAGCACATCATCAACTATCTACAACCAATCCTGGAAAATGATCCCTCACTCTCACAGACCTTGGGAGACAGGCCAGTCCTTGCTTACAGACAGCCCCCCAACCTAAAGAAGCAAATACTCACCAGCAACTACACACCACACCACAGAAACACTAACCCAGGAACCAATCCCTGTAACAAACCGCGTTGCCTATTCTGTCCCCATATCTACTCTAGCGACACCATCAGAGGACCCAACCACATCAGCCACACCACCTGCACATCTACTAATGTGATATATGCCATCATGTGCCAGCAATGCCCCTCTACCATGTACATTGGCTAAACCGGACAGTCTCTACATAAAAGAATAAATAGACACAAATCAGACATCAGGAATGGTAACATAGAAAAGCCAGTAGGAGAACACTTCAATCTCCCTAGACATTCAATAACAGATTTAAAAGTAGCCATCCTTCAACAAAAAAACTTCAAAAACAGACTTCAAAGAGAAACTGCAGAGCTACAATTCATTTGCAAACTTAATATCATTAATTTGGGTTTGAATAGGGACTGGGCGTGGCTGGCTCACTACAAAAGCAATTTTCTGTCTGTTGGTATTGACACTTCCTCATCAATTACTGGGAGTGTACCACATCCACCCTGACTGAATTGGCCTTGTCCACACTGGTTCTCCACTTGTAAGGTAACTCCCTTCTCTTCATGTGTCAGTATATCTATGCCTGTATCTGTAATTTTCACTCCATGCATCTGAAGAAGTGGGTTTTTTACCCACGAAAGCTTATGCCCAAATAAATCTGTTAGTCTTTACGCTGCCACCGGACTCCTCGTTGTTTTTGTGGATACAGACTAACACGGCTACCCCTCTGATACATGGTCATCAACAGTAATTTATTTTTCAGTTTATAAAATGAACTTATTGGCATATCAAAGTGTATGCACAAAAATAAAATCCCATGCGTTACAGCCTAGTGTGACATAATGTCATCTCAATCTCCAATTTAAAAGAAGTTAATTATACTTGGTGTAGTTTGCCAGCCTTGTGACTTCCATGTCTGCATTTCTAGTGAGAGAGGTACTGTTAATGACAATCTCTTTCCCTTCATGTGTTAAAACAAATTAAAAGGTATCAGACCTGTGAAGTAACAGCAATGAAACTAAAACAGGTTACCTTTACTGTTTAGCTGTTCTGTGTGTTGCAATGCTCAGCAACATCACAGCCTTTCAAAGAGGATGGCAAAGTTTCTGCAAAGTGAAGGATAGAAGAGATGATGGGATACAGGGAAAGCAGGGCTGTCACTTGCATCTCACCCCATGTAAATCTGAAATGAATTAAAGTAAATAAATAGTGTTGGTGTTTTTAAATCCTCTGCTAGGTGCCTTTGCTACCATCTGCTGGGTTCCAGTGCCACAGGTGACCTTTGCTTCTATCACTCAAAGTGAAAGTGGTGTTCAAAACCTCAGAATGGATCAGTACAATTCCAGGGGGCACAAGGAGAATCACCCTTGGGTCTAGTTCTGCTGGGTGAATTCCACTGTTAGGTGGTACTTAGGTTATCTTGCAAAATTAGAATGCGAGAGTTGAACAGCCATTTTTTTGGAAGCATGGGCCTGCCTGTATTGGCCCATTTAAACTTGGTGATGGAATACGAGCCGTTAATCTTCTCCTTCTGTCCACCTGTAGGATGGCACTGAAGTGGTCGTTAAAGAAGTGCTGGCAGGGGATAGTGTTCACAGCCTCCTCAGCATTCTTGATGTTATCACAGTAAGTTCCTATGTGCGGGTGATTTTTCTGAGACCTTGCCATATATCAGTGCACCTGTCAGAGCTATGCAGCTTTGGCACATTAGCATTACATCTGTCATCTTGATTCTTTCCTGGCATCTCTTTGGGTAGTGCTCCTCTCCAGGTCCGGTGCAACCTATTAGGCGACGTAGGTGGTCGCCTAGGGCACTAGCATTTTCTTTGGTGGCGACCGTGGCGGCCGGATCTTTGGCCGCCCCGGTCGTCGTTGGCATTTAGGCGGAGGGAGCTGGGGCAGGGGGGCGCGGGGAGGGCCGCCTGCAGCAAGTAAGGTGGGGGGGGGTGGCACACAGGGGAACTCCCCGCCCCAGCTCACCTCTGCTCCGCCTCCTCCCCTGAGCATGCCACCCCGCTCTGCTTCTCTCCCTTCCAGGCTTGCGGCACCAAACAGCTGATTGGCGCCGCAAGCCTGGGAGGCGGGAGAAGTGGAGCAGCGACGGCGTGCTCGGGGAGGAAGGCAGAGCAGAGGTGAGCTGGGGTGGGGATTTGCCGCACGGCTCCCCGGGGGGAGTGGGTGGGGAGTTGCTGTGGAGGGGGTGCCTCAGGGCGGAGGGGGGGGGTGGGAGCTGCTGCGGGGCGGGGGGGCACCTCATGGCGGGGGCGGGGAGCTGCCGCAGGTCTCGGGGAGGGCGCAAGGTGGAAGTTTCACCTAGGGCGCTAAACATTCTTGCACCGGCCCTGCTCCTCTCACTAATTAACAAGGTACATGCCATAATTGAAAAGCTCTCTGAGTGTACATTTGAATTGACTGTTTACCTGTGATTATTTCCTCACATTTCAGCTGGTTGGCCTTTGAACCCCTCCCTGGGTTTCTTACTTCTAGTTTGTTTAAAGCAAACAGACTGAATTTTGTTTTTCTTTAAGATGTTTGGTTATGTTTCCAGCACTTTAACTCTGGGGGGAGGTAGCTATGGGACAGCTATTGACACCAGGAAGGCACCCCGCTCCCCCACCACTGCTGTAAACTTAGTTCCATGGTATATCAGTGACTGGGGAAACATGCATTTCCCTATGTTGGAGGCTCAAATATGCCCAAGTTCTATATTGGCAACGTGTTGAAAGTTACGAGTACCTAATTGGCATGGAGCAAATAGCAGCTACCTTTATTTTTAATAAGAAGGGGTGGTCTGTGGAGATGACAAGTCCCAGCATGCAGTGCTCCATCTGTAGCAGAGCTGCTTTCTGTGTACGGCAAGCTGAAGCATTGCATGCTGCATCCTGTAATACCAGCAGGGTGAGTGAATCCCACAAATGCTGAAGAAGGTGGTGGACATTGTCCTGGGCTCATGTAGCCTACAGGCTGCACTTTGACCACCCCATCCTCTCTTACACTTGCCATCATCAGTAGGACACCTGAATAAAACCCCACATCTTGCCATTTTAGGATGTGGGTGCTGTCTACTGTGTATGCATCCTGAAATACCTAGGAAGAGCACACATAGTACCAATGATTGTACTGTAGTTGCAGGCTGCTCGTAAGAAAACCTACAACTGGAATATAAATTGTTATTGCTATGTTAAATCAAAGAAGTGTGGGGGATTATCATGAAGAATAAATAACCTGTTTTCTGAGACACATTTTTCTGGCTTAATACTTTTGTATTAGAGCTTTTTAGCTATGAGTGTGCTGGTTCAGAGTCCTCTGCTTTTTGGTTTGCTTGTTAAGACTGTGCTATTAAATTCCTTTTATTTGTAATTCATGCCAGTTTCCTGCTGTTTTCCATTCTCACTATGCTGTTTGCTGGATTTGACCAATCCACCAACTTTTGCCCATTCTGCATTGTTTAACATCAGGGTCATCTTGTGATTTGAGGTCTATTTTCTAGCCTTTACAGCATTGGTATGTTAATATTTATTATGTTTAATCTAGGGTTACCATATGTCCGGATTTTCCCAGACATGTCCGGTTTTTTGGGCTCCAAATCCCCGTCCGGGGGGAAATCCCAAAAAGCCGGACATGTCCGGGAAAATCTGGACATGCGGGGCCGGCCGTGCAGGTGCTCGGGGGCCAGGCCGGCGGTGCGGTGCCGGGCCGGGGGCTCGGGGGGCCGGGCCGGCGGTGTGGTGCCGGGCCGGGGGCTCGGGGGGCCGGGCCGGTGGTGCGGTGCCGGGCCGGGGGCTCGGGGGGCCGGGCCGGGGGCTCGGGGGGCCGGGCCGGCGGTGCGGTGCCAGGCCGGGGGCTCGGGGGCCGGGCCGGCGGAGCGGGGCCAGGCCGGGGGTTCGGGGGCCGGGCCGGCGGTGCCGGGCCGGGGGCTCGGGGGCCGGGGGCCGGGCTGGGGACCGGCGGTGCGGTGCCGGGGGCCGGGGGTGCTCGGCCGGGGACCGGCAGTGCTGGGCGGGCCGGGGGTGCTCGGCCGGGCCCAGGGCTGGCACCCCAGGGCCCGAGCCGACCCAGGCTGGAAACGCCAGGGGGGCCAGCCTGGGCCGCGCCTCCTCCCCCCCACACCCCTCCTTACCTGCTTCAGGCTTCCCGAGAATCAAATGTTCGCGGGAAGCAGGGGAGGGGGCGGAGACTTTGGGGAGGGGGCGGAGTTGGGGGCGTGGGCGGGGCTGGGGGCGGGGCCCCGTGGAGTGTCCTCCTTTCGGAGGCACTAAATATGGTAACCCTATTTAATCTAGTACTAGTTAAGGCTGGGTTTATGACAGAATGTTAATTAGAAAGTGTGCTGGTAGAATGACTAGTAAGAATGACATTAGGTTTGGAACTATGCTTTGCTCATTCACTTTTGTATGGAAAATGTCTGTAATTATTAAAACAATATTTTACCTCTGCCCCGTAATCTCTTTTCTTTTGTTCCTTTGCACAGTCGGTAATAAGGTTACATAGTGACTGTGTAGTTCTTACATCTTCAGAGCTCTGTGAAACATTAACTAGTTTTCAGTTGCTTGTGTGAGTAAGTCAGTGTAATCCTTCTTTTAAAAATGGGGAAACGAAGGCATGAGGTGACTTGCTGAAGGTCATACAGGCAGTGGTGGCAAAGCTAGGATTAGGATCCACGAGCTCCTGGCCTTAGACAGTGTGGCCTATAGTTAATTATTTTTACCTACTCTAATTAAAAATAAATCTTTCAGTTGATAACATAGCAATTATACTGTGAAACAAGCTAATGACTTTCATCCTTCTTAATGTTGCTCATACTGCCAGTGACCATATATGGGTTGTGCCCTTTAACTTGTTTTGCTTATATGCCGATGGACTGGCTGGTGAGATACTTTATGCTGATTGAAACAAAATACATGCTACTAGCTAGAATTCCAGGGGGGATTTTCTGGACTATTGTGTGTATTACTACTGCACCTATTTAGGATTTGTTAAATACAAGGTGGTGGCTTTGCCTCTTCCAATAGTACACAGGCATGTGAGTGTTCATTGGAGGGTGTTGGAAGAAGAGGTGGAGACAGAGTCCAGTCAACGAGCTCTGCTATTAATCATACTAGACCCTGTACTCTGTGTCACGGACTCGCAGATCGTGCCCACTCTTGGCCCCGTGCGGTCTGTGTGGGGGTACCCCTTTCAGTGAGACAGCCCTTCTCGGGGGTCCACTCTCGGGGTTAGGCCCCTCCACCTCCTAGAGCCACACCTCTCTGAGACTTAGCACACCCGTTTATTGCCGTGGGACCCCTCAGGGAGTCCACTCGCTCTGGACCCCCGGGGCCTCCACCCCCCTGAAGGGGTTGATGCAACCCTGTTCTCTAGACTGGAGTGACTCTTAGCCAGCGTAAAACAGGAGGGTTTATTGAGCATTGAACACAGCACAGGAAACTCTCAGGGCCTCAGGCCTGGCCTCCCTTAGCACAGCACATCCCAGTCTCCCCTGCATCCAGGTGGGCTCTGCCTGCTCCCTCTCTCCAGTCCCGAGCCCCCCTGCTTCCCAGCTGGGCATCTGATATCACGGGCCCCAAGCCCCATCTCTGTCCATTGTCTTCTCTCCAGGTAAACAGGGTTGTAAACAGGGTGGCCTGGGCCTCCTCTCCTCTCTTCTGTCCTCTGGCCCCCTCTGGCTAGAACCGGCTGGTTAGGTCCCCGGGGTCGTCTCTTTACAGCCCATTGTCCTCCCACTGGCCAGAACTGGCTGTGACTCCTGAGCTGGGCCTCCGGGTCACCAGGTCGTCAGGTCACCAGTCGCTGAGGTATCCGTTCTCCAGACCATTTGGCTGGGGTCCCAAGTTCCCTTTCCGGTCCTCTGTAACAGCAAACTCCCTCTCCCCTCACCTCGTTAAACCAATTACACCCAGGGAAACTGAGTCTCACCCCCTCTGTATGCAAACCATTGGAAAGACCAGGAAAAAACAAGAAAATCCCCCACTTCGTCACATCTTTATTCCCCCCTTCGAGGCTGAACGGAGCAGGGTAACTTAGCCAGTGACCTGGGGAAGTTCAGGGCCCCCCCACCCCGTGATAAAGCATCGGCTATAACATTGGCACTCCCCCTCACATGGACCACCTCCATGTCATAACTCTGGAGGAGAAGGCTCCATCTCAGCAGCTTGGCATTAGTTCCTTTCATTTGGTGCAGCCATGGTCAGTGTACATGGTGAAGCGCCGCCCAAATAGATACGGCTGCAGTTTTTTAAGCACCCACACCATGGCCAGGCATTCCTTCTCTATGGCCACATAGTGCTGCTCCCGGGGCAGCAGCTTCTTGCTCAGGTACACAATGGGGTGTCTCTCCCCCATAGTATCAGTTTGCATCAGCACCGCACCCAGCCCTGTGTCTGGGGCGTCGGTGAACACCAGGAAGGGTTTGTTAAAATCCGGGTTTACCACCACCAGGCCTTGGATAAATGCCCCCTTCAGCACACAGAGAGCCCTCTGGCACTGCTTGGTCCAGACTACCTTGTCCGGCTTTCCCTTCCTACAAAGCTCTGTGAGGGTAGCTACCAGGGAGCAAAAGTGGGACACAAACCTCCGATAGTACCTCGCCATCCCAATGAAATCATGGACCTGCTTCTTAGTCTGGGGAGCGGGCCAATCCCTGATTGCCTCCACTTTGGCCAGCTCCGGCTTCAGGTGGCCGCCCCCCACCTTGTGGTCCAGGTATGAAACCTCTGCCATCCCCACCTTGCACTTTTCAGCTTTTATGGTCAGTTCTGCATCTTGGAGGTGACCCAGCACCCTCTTCACCTGGGACACATGTTCTTCCCAGGTGTGGCTAAAGACCCAGATATCATCAGTATACGCTAGAGCAAAGTCCTCCATCCCCCTTAGCAACTGATCCACCAGGTGCTGGAAGGTGGCAGGTGCCCCCTTGAGGCCGAAAGGCAGGACCAGGAACTCGAAGAGCCCTACTGGGGTGGTGAAGGCAGACTTCGCCCTGGCTTCTGGGTCCAAGGGCACCTGCCAGTAGCCTTTGGTAAGATCCATGGTAGTGAGGTACCAGGCACCCCACAACTTGTCTAGGATCTCATCGGTCCTAGGCATGGGGTAGGCATCGGACACGGTGATGGCATTGAGCTTCCGATAGTCCACACAGAACCGGATCAACCCGTCCTTCTTGGGGGCCAGCACCACGGGTGAGGCCCAGGGGCTGGCAGATGGCTGGATCACCCCTAAAGCCAGCATATCCCTGACCTCTCTCTCCAGGTCTTGGGCTGTTTTCCCAGTGACCCTGAATGGGGAACACCTCGTGGGAGGGTTGGCTCCTGTCTCCCCCCCGGGGGACAGCCAGGTTAGTGAGCCCAGGCCAGTTGGAGAACAGCTGCCGGTATGAATGCAGCACCTCTCTGATCTCTGCTTGCTGGGCAGGGGTTAGCTGGTCTGAGAGGGGAATTGATTCCAGCGAGGGGTTAGTCCCAGCCTCAGGAAGGAGTCCCACCAGGGGATCCTCTCCCTTTTCCTCCCACTGCCCACACACAGCCAGCACCAACTTCTCCCTGTCCCAGTACGGCTTCATCATGTTGACATGGTACACCCGGTGGCTGTGTGCCCGGTTGGACAGTTCCACTACATAGTTCACCTCGTTTACCTGTCTGATGACTTTGAAGGGGCCGTCCCAGGCAGCTTGCAGCTTGTTCTTCCTCACGAGGATGAGGAGCATCACCAGGTCTCCGGTAGCATATGAGTGGGCACGTGCTGAGCGGTCATACCAGACCTTCTGCTTCCTCTGTGCCCTTGCTAGGTTTCCCCTAGCCAAGCCCATGAACTTCACGAGCTTTTCCCGGAAAGTCAGTACATACACACTGATTCCCCATTGGGAGAGGCCTTTCCCTCTCACTCGGCCCTCATCAAGTCCAGGGGCCCCCTCACTTTCCTCCCATACAGCAACTTGAAAGGGGAAAACCCTGTGGATTCCTGGGGCACTTCCCTGTAGGCGAACAGCAAGTGGGGTAAATATTTGTCCCAGGCTTGCGAGTGCTGGTCCATAAAGGTTTTCTGCATCATCTTTAAGGTCCCATTGAACCTCTCCACCAGCCCGTTGGACTGAGGGTGGTATGCTGAGGTCCAGGTGTGTTGGACCCCACACTTCTCCCACAGGCACTGGAGCAGGGTTGACATGAAGTTAGTCACCTGGTCTGTAAGGACCTCCTTGGGGAACCCCACTCTACTGAAAATGCTTAGCACCGCGTCTGCCATGGCATCTGCCTCGATAGAGGACAAGGCCACTGCCTCGGGGTAGCGCGTAGCGAAATCTACCACCACCAGGATGTATTTCTTCCCTGACTGGGTCACCCTGCTGAGGGGCCCCACTGTGTCCACGGCCACCTTCTGGAAAGGCTCCTCTATGATGGGCAAAGGTCTCAGTGGTGCTTAACACTTATCCCGGGCCTTCCCCACCCTCTGGCAGGAGTCACAGGACCTGCAATACTGTCGGACAGCATCAAAGACCCCAGGCCAGGAAAAGTTCTGCAGCAGCCTTTGCCTGGTGTGCCGGATGTCCTGATGCCCCGAAAGGGGAATATCAGGGACCAAGTACAACAGTTTGCGGCGGAACCTCTGGGGAGCCACCAACTGCCTCCTGACTTTCCAAGGTTCAGTTTGCCCTGAACCAGCCCATTCCTGGTACAGGAATCCCTTCTCCCACAGGAATCTCTCCCGGCGGTCCTCCCGCTGGGACCCTGCACCGCCGTGGCCAGCCAGGGCCCTCAGTTTCTCCAAGGAGGGGTCCTCCTGCAGCTCCGTCTGGAATTCAGCTGCTGGGTTTGAGGATACAGCCCTGGCTGGTGGTGCCTCAGTTTCCCCACCTTGGGACGGAGGCTCCGGCCCAGCCCTGTTGAGCCCTACCCTTGGTACTTTGGTCCCCGCCTCGGGAGGTCTTACATTCCTCACCGGCTCTGGCTCTGGATAAGGACCAGGGTGCTCTGAGTGCCATCCGGCCAGTTCTCCAAGTCATTACCCATTAGCACCTCAGTAGGCAGGTTATTGTGCACCCCAACCTCTTTGGGTCCCTCCTTAGCCCCCATTTCAGGGTATCCTCACTACGGGCACCTTGATGCGGGGCCCGAACACTCCCCTCAGGGGCATGTAGGTATTGGGCACTAACGGGTCTGGGTCCACCACCTCGGACCACGCCAGCGTCACCTCTGCACCCGGGTCTCAGAACCCCTGGACGCGTCTCCCCCCCCACCTTAATGGGGATGATGTGGCGATTGTCCCCTGAGGCCTGTCCACGCTCACCCGGCGGATTGAGTACGGGCGCTCTGGACCTGGGACCCCACCTTCCCCTGCTGGCCTGGCCTGGCGGTCCCCTCCCCCTGGCACAGCCCTCTCAACTGCAGCCCCAGGCCTGGCGGTGCCCCCTCTCGGTGGGCTTCCACCCAGTTGACACCCCGTGGGTTCTGCTTGGCTGCCATTTCCTTCATCTTCAGGCATTTGTGCCACCTTGTGTCCCTTTTGGCCACAGTAATTACAGGGGGGGAGGGATAGCTCAGTGGTTTGTGCATTAGCCTGCTAAACCCAGGGTTGTGAGTTCAATCCTTGAGGGGGCCATTTAGGGAACAGGGGTAAAAATCTGTCTGGGGATTGATCCTGCTTTGAGCAGCGGGTTGGACTAGATGACCTCCTGAGGTCCCTTCCAACCCTGATATTCTATTAGATATTCTATATTTCAGGTCCCTCGAGTTCCACGAAGGGAGTTGGCCTGCCTCGGCATTCCTGGGCACCCCTGAGTTGGGCTTCCTGGAGTCCCACCTTTGAGAGGTCTCTGGGTGACTCCCCTTCTGAATCCCTGATGTGGGTCTCCCTCCTGCTCCCAATCTGCTGTCCACAAACTCATCTGCCAGTGCACCTGCACTGCGCAGATCTTTGGGCTTCTGGTCCACTAGCCACATCTTAAGGTCCGGAGGGCAGATGTCATACAACTGCTCCAACCCCACCAGGTTATACACATCCTCTGTGGTAGTGTCTCCTGCGCCCTTCCCCCCCTTGCGGAGATATTCCCCCAGTAGGTTGGCGACTTCCTTGTGACACCTGAGCTCTCGCATACACCCTGGAATCATTTCCTGTACGCCTGGGGGTCAGTTCAAACTTCAGCAGCAAAGCCTGTTTGAACAGATCATAGTCCCCTGTCTCAATACCATCCATTTGGCTGAACTCCTCTATGGCCTTGGGACCCAGCACGGGGGTCAGACAGCGCAGCCTCTCTGTAGGGTCAATCTGGTTCAGATCACAAGTCTTCTCAAAGGCTGTGAGGTAGGCATCAATATCCCCCCCCCCACCCCTCCCACCCCTTGAACTGGGCAGCAGTTTGGTGGCTAGAGTCCCCACACCACTGGCGTCCTGGGGCCCTTCCCCACTTACCCCCCGGCAGGCCCTTTTGGCCCACCACTCCTCCAACTCCAACTCGTGCTTCTGCTGTACTGCACGGTCCACTAGCCTCCGCTTCTCCAGCTCCAGCTCCTTCACTTTCAGCTCCAGCTCCAGTCTCCGCAGCTCCTCTTGAGAGGAATCTGACTGGGGTCCCCCCGTGCTGACTGGGGAGTCAGGTCTGATACACTCCTGGTTGCTGCATGGACTGCCTCCACAGCTACTCCCCAGTTCTCCGGGCACCCCGGGAGCCCCCCTGGGGTCTGGAGCCTGTTCCTCAGACTGGTCATTCTTTACAAGCTGAGCCATCAACTGCTCCTTAGTGAACCTCCCGATGCTCAGCCTTCTCTCCCTGCACAGATGTGCCAGGTCGCTCTTACGGAGCTGGCTATAGGCCATTTCCAGGCTGGTTCCTTTCAATACCCTCGTTCCATCTACAGGGTGCATCTGCTAAATATCCTCTGCTACCACGTTGTCATTGCCTCAGGCCTGGCCTCCCTCAGCACAGCACATCCCAGTCTCCCCTGCATCCAGGTGGGCTCTGCCTGCTCCCTCTCTCCAGTCCTGAGCCCCCCTGCTTCCCAGCTGGGCATCTGATATCACGGGCCCCAAGCCCCATCTCTGTCCATTGTCTTCTCTCCAGGTAAACAGGGTTGTAAACAGGGTGGCCTGGGCCTCCTCTCCTCTCTTCTGTCCTCTGGCCCCCTCTGGCTGGAACCGGCTGGTTAGGTCACTGGGGTCATCTCTTTACAGCCCATTGTCCTCCCACTGGCCAGAACCGGCTGCGACTCCTTAGCTGGGCCTCTGGGTCACTAGGTCGTCGGGTCACCAGTCGCTGAGGTATCCGTCCTCCAGGCCATTGGCTGGGGTCCCAAGTTCCCTCTCCGGTCCTCTGTAACAGCAAACTCCCTCTCCCCTCACCGCGTTAAACCAGTAACACCCAGGGAAACTGAGTCCCACCCCCTCTGCATGCAAACCATTAGAAAGACAAGGGAAAAAAAACAAGAAAATCCCCCACTTCGTCACACCCTGTCTCTCGTGTTTGGGAGTAGCTTTCTATTAAGAAAAGCCTCAGACCCTAAGTGCTGGTGATCCTAACAATCCTGAAAGGTGTTTTGCTCACCACTTTTAGGCTGGTGAGTCTACAGTGCAATGCAGACATAAATATTTCTATTTCCATGGCTCCTACAATCAGCAGTATTCCATTATCTAGCAGTACCTCCATCTTGCTTACCTCCCTTCATAACCTATAGTGAAAGCATTTTCATGGGCATGACCACAGAGATGCCAGTTGTGTGGCACTCTAGCCAACATTCCTTTGGCTAAACGGGAACAATGCTCCTCTAGAAGAGTATGATCACTACGAATGGCAACCACAATCAAATGACAAAACAGTACAGCAGTTACAACTGTTACAAAGTTAGAAGTAAGGATCTCAATTACACTGGTCTACAATTTTTGAGAAGTCGTCTGCTTCAGAGATAAAATGTGCTATTTATTATGTATTTTGATGTGCTGAATTCAGATATGACAATTAAAACAACTGATTGGCTACTGTTTCTAAGATATTTAAGTTTTTACATTTTATGTCTATGTATATTGTGTAGATAGTAGAGTTTTAATCATAAATTGTAAACCTAGGTCTTTTCATGTGTTTATGGTTGCTTTACATGATAATATTTCACCTGTCCTGTTTATGTAACACTTTAAAAATCAGCAAAAGGGTTATATAAATAAAATTTATGATGAAACAAAAGGCAAAAAACTATTCTGTACATAGTTTAGTCCTATTCAGTGTCTACTCGGTGCTTCTTGGCTTGTCTCTTGTATTCATTAAATGGAGCATCTCTTGTCACTGTCCAGCAATAGTCTGCAAGCATTGATGGGCTCCATTTGCCCTGATAGCATTTCTCCATTGTTGCAATGTCCTGGTGAAATCGCTCACCATGCTTGTCGCTCACTGCTCCGCAGTTCGGTGGAAAAAAATCTAGATGAGAGTGCAAAAAATGTATCTTTAGTGACATGTTGCAACCAAGGCTTTTGTACGCCTTGAGGAGGTTTTCCACCAACAACCTGTAGTTGTCTGCCTTGTTGTTTCCGAGATTTATTGCCACTAACTGAAAGGCTTTCCATGCCATCTTTTCCTTGCCACGCAGTGCATGGTCAAATGCATCATCTCGAAGAAGTTCACAAATCTGAGGATCAACAAAGACACCTTCCTTTATCTTAGCTTCACTTAACCTTGGAAATTTTCCATAGAGGTACTTGAAAGCTGCTTGTGTTTGGTCAATGGCCTTGACAAAGTTCTTCATCAGACCCAGCTTGATGTGTAAGGGTGGTAACAAAATCTTCCTTGATTCAACAAGTGATGGATGCTGAACACTTTTCCTCCCAGGCTCCAATGACTGTCGGAGTGGCCAATCTTTCTTGGTGTAGTGGGAATCTCTTGCACGACTATCCCATTCGCAGAGAAAACAGCAGTACTTTGTGTATCCAGTCTACAGACCAAGCAAGAGAGCAACAACCTTCAAATCGCCACAACGCTGGCACTGATGTTGGTCATAGTTTATGCACCTCAAAAATCGTTTCATGTTGTCCTAGGTTTCCTTCATATGGACTGCATGACCAACTGGAATTGATGGCAAAACATTGCCATTATGCAGTAAAACAGCTTTAAGACTCGTCTTCGATGAATCAATGAACAGTCTCCACTCATCTGGATCGTGAACGATATTGAGGGCTGCCATCACACCATCGATGTTGTTGCAGGCTACAAGCTCACCTTCCATGAAGAAGAATGGGACAAGATCCTTTTGACGGTCACGGAACATGGAAACCCTAACATCACCTGCCAGGAGATCCCACTGCTGTAGTCTGGAGCCCAACAGCTCTGCCTTACTCTTGGGTAGTTCCAAATCCCTGACAAGGTCATTCAGTTCACCTTGTGTTATGAGGTGTGGTTCAGGGGAGGAGGATGGGAGAAAATGTGGGTCCTGTGACATTGATGGTTCAGGACCAGAAGTTTCATCCTCTTCCTCGTCTGACTCAAGTGAGAATGATTCTGGTGCATGAGGAACCGGCAGTCCTTCTCCGTGGGGTACTGGGCGTATAGCTGATGGAATGTTTGGATAATGCACAGTCCACTTTTTCTTCTTTGACACACCTTTCCCAACTGGAGGCACCATGCAGAAGTAACAATTGCTAGTATGATCTGTTGGCTCTCTCCAAATCATTGGCACTGCAAAAGGCATAGATTTCCTTTTCCTGTTCAACCACTGGCGAAGATTTGTTACACAAGTGTTGCAGCATATGTGTGGGGCCCACCTCTTGTTCTGATCTCCAATTTTGCAGCCAAAATAAAGGTGATAGGCTTTCTTAATCATAGTGGTTATACTGCGCTTTTGTGATGCAAAAGTCACTTCACCACAAACATAGCAGAAGTTATCTGCACTGTTCACACAAGTACGAGGCATCTCTGCTCACTTTGGCGAAACAGAAATGTGTCCCTTTGCAAAATCAAACACTGACAAATAAGAGAGCATGACACTGTATGATTTCTAGAGCTGATATAAGGCAATTTGTTTAGCAGAGTGATGTAAGCTTCGTTATGATTGCATCATCCATGACTTCTAGGAATAACATGATGCAATTCATATGTATGATGCAATACCAGCTTCAGATTGCATCATTCATTGTTTTGCCTAAAAAGCAAGTACTGTCCAAACCCAGTCATAGATTTATTCATAGATCCAGTCAAAGATGTATTTTAGTCATTTCTGGTTTAAATTGAGATCCCTTCCCTTTATAACTCACTTATCCTCCGCCATTCCCAAGTCAAGGGTCGTATATACTGACCCAATAGCATATCTTGAAAACTAGAGCCAATCAACAATTTTAAGCATCATTTTCGTTCTCAGTGACCCAGAATTAGTAAAGTTAATTTCAGAACCATTTTGGCTGTACAGCAGTGTTATTAGTGATTTATGTATAGTACTGTTGGGCTGCAAGTGTGCCAGTGGTGCCACACAAACATATAGGAAGGCTTAGTCCTTATCTAGAAGAGCTTATAACTGAAGCAGATTTTCCACTGGAAAAGTGGCAGATTCCCTGCTGAACTCACCTGTATGTCTGTCTTTTACAGACTAGATCCAACCCCTTTGAATTGAGTGGCTGATTTTTGTTGTGTTCTTCCTCTTTGTTTTGTTCCTTGTTAATTTCACCAAAAGGAGCGGTATGAAACTGGCATTCAAAGACAAGAAGAGAGGAAATGACATTAATTGAGTTAGAAAAGTACAGAGAGGAAGGACTGATTTATGGCATCCAAAAAAAGCGTTGAATACTACTTGTCAAATTTTTTTCTTAAAATGAAAATCTGAAGTAGGATTCGCAACAGTGTCAGACATTTTCCAGCTAATGCATGTCAACAGGGAGATTTCTTAATGATAGAATATTGGCTAATGCTATAGTAGATTTAGCTGTGATCTCTCTTGTTTAATTACGAGCTAACTCGGGTAACTAAACAAGGTTGGGCCTGGTCACTGATTGGATGGGAGACCTGCAAGGAAAGCTCAGGGTGTTGCAGGGAGTGGTGATGCTTGTGGCTGTTGTGGAAAAGGTGATGAGAGGGTAGAGGGAATGGTTTCAGCTAAATTGTATTCACAAACTCAGCTAATGCCTCTGCTGTGGAAGATAGGCACAATCTGAATCTGACAAACTGCATGTGTTTGGTTGGGAAGAGGAATGCTAATGCTTCCCTGCAATGTTCCCTCTAATTTTTTCCATCCATGTGTGGAATGAATTTTGTTCTGTGCACCATATCGAGGTAATGTGCAGATGAACCAGTAGAAACAAAAAAACCTAGCTATAGTATATATTTTTAAAAAGTTACCATAGGGATAATTGTTCCAGCCAGGACAGGTTGGACAATTGGGAACTCCCCACTCAAAGAATTAAATTTAAGCGTAAGAGTGAAATAAAAATTACGAAATACCTAGACGAGTCAAAAAAGTAAAATAACACACTTTGAAAGAAGTATCAAGAAGTAACAACAACAATAATAAAACAAGTACGTGTTGGGAGGTGCGTGTGACACACACACACACACACACACACACACACACACACACACACACACACACTGTATGTGTGGGTGAGACAAGTTGGCCCTTTAAGTTCGCTGCCCTTTTAAGTAGATTGGCACTCATTAGTCTGAAGCCTGCTTGTTCAGACACAGCAGCAGCCTCTCCCTCCGTCCCACTCCTGAGCCCCATTGTATTCCCCCCTCCCCACTCTGTGAGATGGGCCACAGGGGAAGGAGGGGGAGGGGGACACCCTGACATCAGCGTCCCTCTTCCCCACCGTTCTGTGCACCTGAAGTGCACAGCCCTTGATAGAGTGCTGGACGGCTGTGCAACTTGGAGGGAACTTAGCTTCCCTGCCTGTTCCATCCACCGGAGCCACTATGGCTTGTCCGAGTGGAGAGTTGCTCTAATCTGAGCTGTAATGGGAGCACTTCAAGTGTTCTCTTCCACCGTATGTTGTACACCAGGCAGCCTAGGGACCAGCCAGTACATGGGAGCCTTGGGTCCTGGCCCCTGTCCTATCCGGCGTGCTAGAGGCAGAGGAGAGCTGCTGCCTGGAGCATTGACTCCCCTCGCTAGTGAGCCGCAGCAGGTCTGATGGTGGAGAAGGCAAGGCAGCTACTGCTTCCCTGCCTTCTCCTACCTCTTTCCCCTCCTTTCATATTCCCACCCACTCACACCTACATCGCTCTGCTCACAGCCTTCCTTCCCTCCAGTAATGGGGCAGCCTTCTGGTGCTTAACAGAGTGTGGCTGACAATATTTCCCATGTCCACTGTCTTTCTTTGATATTCAATTTGGATATGAGAAGTTGTAGCAATAACATTAAAGCTTCAAAATGTCCAGCTTGACTGCTTGGCCTGTGTCTGAGAGACACTACAGCTGAGCTGCTGGGTGAAACTTGAAGGCTGTGTTACACTTATGCTTCAGGTTAGAGGAACTTAAGGAAATCTGAGGAAAACATTGAAGGGTTTCAAAACAGGAACATCTTAAAGTGTTTCCTCCGTAGAACCAACTATTTCTCTTCTTTAAAAAACCAAAAACAAAAAAACCAATTGTCCCATGAAGCATTAAATATCTGGTCACTAACAATGCCTCCAGGGTTAGTAATACTATAATCCAAGCCATTTCGTTCAGAGGTAGCTGGAGCATTTTTCAGGGTTGGTTGTATTTTGAAGGATCTTGTGGTTCTCTTTAAGTGGATTTGCACAAATGGATCCCAATGACATTGCTGACTAAAGTAGTTTTGATTTTCTAGGGAAAAAAGCAAATCCCTAAACAGTTTCCAGCTCACAAAGAGGAAAACTGCTAGCAAGGGCCCCCATATAAGGGTGGTGGTGGTAGTGGGAGCCTTGGAAAGTGAAGTGCGGTGGGAATCACTCATTCCAGCAGCATAGAAGTAAGGTAAGACTTTCTCTGTAATGTGGTAGGAATCCAAAGTTAACAGTTGAGGTTTTGTGTTGGAAGCACAACATGGTCCAGTATAATCCACACTGACTTGTGTAAAAAGTACAAGGTACCTCTGAATTGTGAAGTGAGCCAGGCTCCATGGCCTGCTGATGCTTATGCACATTCCAAGCATATTGCCTTCAGTTTGTATTTTGAATCATTTAAACAACCCAGTAATGTTTAAACCTCACTTTGGAAACCAGCAAAACTAAGCGGGATCAGTGGAAAATGGGTGGCCCTCACACCCTGGGCCAGCACTGATTTGTGGCATTAGGGACTGAGATAGAGCTCCGCCTAGTGGCGTCAGCTGCCTTGATTTAATTCTACACGTGGCTTGGGATGGGATATCAAGGGGAGAGTTAAACTCCATCCTAATTCAGCCATCCCCTTCCCACCCGCTATGCCGATTGCCTTCCTTGATGGAGCAGGCCCCCCTTCTGGCTGGGATGGAAGTGGGAGAGATGCTGGATACCCAGAAAAGGGAAACATTCTGATCCCAGCAATTCAGCAAACAATAATAAACTTCTCCTTACAATGATAGTTTTGTGTCTGCTCTCCAGGGAAGGTGCTTATGGACTTATTGATCTTTTTTGTTAATTATGGAATATTTTCTCAGTCCTGCATTAGTCCTCTTGTAAACCTTTCCCTAGCAACACAGACTTATCGTGTGCTTCTTGTTAACTTTGCTACTAATTACCCAATAACCATCAAAGAACAGAATGTTTCCTGGGAACTGATGTCTCAAAGGGAAGCCAGATGGTCATTAAACCCAGTGAAATGTCTTGTCAAGGTGGCTGTTGCCATTGCAAGCTCCAGTTTTTGGTTTTGTTTCTGGTTTTTGTGTGTGTGTGTGTGCATAGTACCATGTCTGATACCACTTCAGCCAGTTATCAAGGCATTTATAGTTGTGATAGACCCAGACCAGTTGGGAACAGCAGAGTAGCAGAAGGGAGATATACTGGCCACTGGATAAGTAGTTTTCTGTTCCCTGAGTGACCAGAGCAGGGGCTGCTCCAGGCTAATAGACCATTTGACTCCAATTAACCTGCTAAGAGTCAGGTGAGGCAGTTAAGCACCTGACTCTAATTAAGGCCCCTCTGATGCTATAAAAGGGCTCACTCAAGTCAAGCCGGGGGAGCAAGGGAGCCAGAGGAGAGGAAGTGTGTGTGAGGAACTGGGAGCAAGAGGTGTGCAAGAAGCTGAGAGTGAGTAGGCGTACTGCTGGAGGACGGAGAAGTACAAGCGTTATCAGACATCAGGAGGAAGGTCCGGTGGTGAGGACAAAGAAGGTGTTGGGAGGAGGCCATGGGGAAGTAGCCCAGGGAGTTGTAGGTGTCGTGCAACTGTACCAGGAAGCACTCTAAACAGCTGCAGTCCACAGGGCCCTGGGCTGGAACCCGGAGTAGAGGGTGGGCCTGGGTTCCCCCCATACCTCCCAACTCCTGATCAAACACAGGAGGAATTGACCTGGACTATAGCTTCTACCAGAGGGGAAGGTCTCTGGACTGTTTCCTGACCCACAGGGTGAATCTGTGAAGCGAGCAAATCCGCCAATAAGCGCAGGACCCACCAAGGTAGAGGAGGAACTTTGTCACATAGTGTTAATGCCCAGTACAGTAACCAATAACGAATTTTAGTTATTGATGGGCTCCTGCTACCAGGGAAGAATGGGCTCTCTAGATCCAGCTGAACGGATGATCATGAATGGGAATCAAGCTGTGATTAGGGAAATTCCTGTTGGAGCATTGATTTAGTATTCGCTTAACTAGCGAGAGAGACTGTCTGTGTGAACTTCTGAGGGGACTAGAACCTGGATCTGCAAGGTGTGGGACGACTGATATTGTCACGCCACTATCCGACACCTGTGATAGGGCTGTGTGCATTATTGTGTAGACCCTATGGAAATAAACATCACAGAATGTACCACCGCAGAAGGCCAGATGGACAGCTTCTCTTGTGGATGCTGTTTGGTCCAGGTGTGCTATTTAAGCCCATGAGGAGATCCAGGAAGCGTCCATCCAATGAGGTGGACACCCAAGCAGTTATAGCAATGGACCTGTCTCTTGGCTTGCCCTTGGACTCATGGCTTCTGACCCCAGCTTTAACTCTTGATTCTGACTCCTGGTCCCTGACTCCAGCTCTGGCCTTCAGCACTGTTTCTGGCCTCTGAGTGCCAGTTCTGTGTCCACTAGGCATGACTGCCCAAGCCCCAGTCATAACAGTCTGTGGCTGTGTGGATATGTGTCTTTCTGTGGGGTTCTTTGTTTCCTAGCTGCTCTTACTCTTACTGTGGCATCTTTCATGTAACTTGACTTGTATGTGTCATAATGGCTGATGATTGATCACGCTGTTGAGTCGCTCACTGTATCATATGAACAAAACCCTTAATTTAATGCCAAGCTCTAGCAATCAGTCTCTTTTGATCTGCTCATTAATTTTACAGCATGTGAGATGAGGCCCTATCATAATGTCAGCAGATTTACTAATAGTTAAATGGTGATAAGAATAGATTTTTATTAACTAAGTGAAGTAGGAATGGAAAAATTGAGTAATGATTCTTGAGCTGAAAATGTATTATGTACTGAGCAGGTCATGAATAACTGACTGTTTTCTAGAGTCTATCTAAGTAACCTTTTCTCTTGCTAATCAAATATTAACTCTTAGATGGGTGGCATTTTCCAGACTGCTAGTCCAATGCATATTTTACATAGTGCCACATTTGACCTGAGTGATCCCAATGGGCTTGACAAACTACATACCAAAATGTAGCTGGCTCTGGGGGAGAGGACAGACCGCATTGGGCAAGAGAGGAATTACTAGCCAGGGGCAAATCCTTACTGTAATCAAAAAGTGCTATGGGATTGCTACTGTTCACACTGGATACAAGGATTATCTTTTCAGGTCTCTCGGAAAGATTCTCTCTTGCCTGCCCCCTCCTACTCAACTTATGCTCACTAAACTGCATGACACTCATTTTATCTAAGAAGGTTGAAAAGATGAGTCAACCCTGCTGAGGTTTGAACCTGTGGTTTCAAATAATTGTTCTGGGTACTTTTTGAAGTCTCAGGTTTATACTGCAAAATTGCCTATTTTTCATACGCACAAATAAATCCTATTAGGTTGGGATATGGCAGCAGAAAAGTTATTGACAAAGATAGGAGTAGTTAACCTTCCACGAGAGTGACTTGGAGAAGGGTGAGAAATCTGATGAGGGTTGGAGCTGCAAAGTTGGAATCTGAAGCTATGACTGGAATGTCAGTTTTTCGTATGACAGAGACTTAATGAAATGGATTTAGCAAGGTGATGAGCAAATTAGTCATTCGTAGGGACACAGCTATTATACTGGTGCAGACCAGCAGTGATCCATCTAATCTAGGCCTTGGCTACACTTGCAGCTGTACAACGCTGTGAGTTAAACCTGACTTCATACAGCTGAGTAGGGAAAGGGCTGCAGTCTGTCCACGTTGACAGGTGCCAGCGCACTGTCATGGCCACATTTGCGGCAGTTGTAGCGCCATTGGGAGCGGTGCATTATGGGCAGCTATCCCACAGAGCACCTCTTCCCATTCTGGCGCTATGGCTTGTGGGAAGGGGGCGTGGGTGCGGGGGATTCTGGGTCCTGTCCCAACGCCCCATGATGCATCGCTTTGCATCCCAGAAATCCCTTTGTTTCCGTCCACCTTTGGCGCCATTTTTCAGCGGTTTCTGTGCAGCGCGATCTGTCTGTGGGAAATGGAGTCCGAACTGCTGAGGCGTATGCTGACGAGTCTTGCCAGCACGTCACGTTTGGCTGTCGAACTATTCCTTAAGATCCAAAGTGATAGTGAGAGTGAGGGTGAGGAGTCCGACCATGCTATCGAGCCGCGTAACGCGTACGACACGAAATTGCTTGTGGCATTCACGGACATGCTCAGCACCGTGGAACGCCGCTTTTGGGCTTAGGAAACAAGCACTGAGTGGTGGGATCACATCGTCATGGAAGTCTGGGATGATGAGCAGTGACTGCAGAACTTTCGGATGAGCAAAGCCACTTTCATGGGACTGTGTGAGGAGCTCGCCCCACCCTGCGGCTCAAGCACACGAGATTGAGAGCTGCCCTGCCAGTAGAGAAGCGGGTGGCTATTGCAATCTGGAAGCTGGCAACTCCAGACAGCTACCAGTCGGTCGCAAACCAGTTTGGAGTGGGAAAGTCGACCGTTGGAATCGTGTTGATGCAAGTTTGCAAGGCCATTAATCACATCCTACTCAGAAGAACCGTGACTCTGGGTAACATGCAGGACATAGTGGATGGCTTTGCACAAATGGGTTTTCCTAACTGTGGATAGATGGGATAGATAGATGGGACGCACATTCCTATTCTGACACCACCCCACCTAGCATCCGAGTACGTTAATCGGTAGGGGTATTTCTCTGTGGTTCTCCAGGCGCTTGTGGATCACCGTGGGTGTTTCATTGACATTAACACAAGCTGGCCAGGAAAGGTGCATGATGCACGCATCTTTCAGAACACTTGGCTGTTCAGGAAGCTGCAGGCTGGGACTTTTTTCCCAGAGCGGAAGATCACAGTAGGGGAAGTTGAAATGCCCATTGTGATCCTTGGAGATCCCGCTTACCCGTTAATGCCGTGGCTCATGAAACACTACACAGGGAGCCTTGACAGCAGCAAGGAACGGTTCAACTACAGGCTGAGCCGGTGCCGAATGACTGTAAAGTGTGCCTTTGGCCGTTTAAAGGGCCGCTGGTGATCTCTGTATGGGAAGCTGGACTTGGCCGAACACAGCGACCCCGCAGTTATATCTGCGTGCTGTGCCCTCCATAATATTTGTGAAGGGAGGGGTGAAAGCTTCACTCAGGCATCGACCTCCGAGGTTGAACACCTGGAGGCTGAATTTGCACAGCCAGAGAGCAGGGCTATTACAGGGGCCCAGCGCGGGGCTGCAAGGATTAGGGATGCCTTGAGGGAGCAATTTGAGGCTGAAAACCAGCAGTGATATCTGGTGCCCTGCACGGGAGTGAAGTGCAGTAGCTCCAATCTTTAGGAATCAGTGTTTGCTAAGCAGACTTGCAGTGCCTGTTTATTTCCTGGGCTAAGGAATCTTTTACTTTATGCAATAAAAAAAAATGTTTTCAAAGCCAAAAAATCCATTTATTGAAAAGAAAATCCATTTATTGAAAAGGAAATTTATTTATTGAAAAGAAACACAACTGCTTGGGAATCAGAAAGGGCAAGGGGGTGGAGTGGGGAACGGTACAATCACAGATTTGCGTATGTCCTGTCTGGTGTGCTGTGCAGTGAGTGCTGCACTTCAGGATAGCTATACTGCATAGTGATGGGGGTTGAGTGGAGAGGGTAAGGGTCGTGGTTTTCAGGTCTGGGTGGTGAAGATACTGGTGTTGGAGGCAGCTGGTGGCGTGAAGAACCTGGAAATTGGGGAAAGTGGGTTGGAGGTAACTGGGGCACAAGGGAAAGAGTTTTGGGACAAGGGCTGTAGGGGGAGGGGGGGGCGTTGGCGTTTGCAGTACTGCTCCTTCTGCATGGCTATGAGCTCCTGGATAGCGTCTGCTTGGCGCTCCAGGATGCTTATGAGCCGATCCGTGCTTTGCTGCTGGTGCTCCGTGCTTTGCTGCCGGTGTGCTGCGTTTTCCTGGCGGATCCTGCTTTCTCTCTCCCTCCAATTCTGTGCTTTTTCATTCTCTTTAATAGATTGCCGCATCACTTCTTGCAGCATGTCTTCTTTGGTTTTTCGTTGTCTCTCCCTGAGTCTTTGCAGTCTCTGAGCAGGTGATAAGAGGGACGGCTGAGGTCTCAAGGTTGTTGCAGCTGTATAGGCAAAATTAAACATTTAACAGAGGCAGCATTGTTTATACCAGACAGAGTAATGATTTCCCCCGCATTAGGGTCTACACAATAGCATAATTTTCCCGTCCCAAACAGAGCACACACAACCCACGGGAGCCTTAAAATGGTGAGTAAGGGGGACTGATTGTTTCAGGGCCGTACTGTCCTCTGGGTTTCTGTGCCTTGGGGAGAGCCAACAGCTGCAGGGGGCACCTACACTGAACATTGTCCCAACATTTTCCACAGGAGTTCATCCTGAATGACATCTCGCTGCTGAGGGTGACCTGGGAAGCAAGGAAGGGTCTTCTACTGCAATGCGGCTTCCGCCCTGGCCCATATGCAGCTTGCCTTTGTGCAGCAATGGTCCCCCCCGCCTCTCGCGGCACAGTGGCGCGGACACGTTAGCCTGGCTGGGACAAGGACCACGTTGGCTCTCCCTATAAACCTGCGCAAGCGCATTGCACACGTTCTGGATGAGACATTCGAAGAGATTACCGAGGCTGATTACCGCGATGTGATAAATCACATCAATGCACTATTCCGCATCTAGGCATGCATGCCTAACCCTCCTCTCCCAAAGAGCCCGCACTGAAAAGATTCCTTCCCGAAAAAAAAAAAACGCTTACCGGGAACCTGCTCTTCTGTTTGTTCTCCACCAAGTACCGGCCACTGTGACTGGTTACCATCCTCCTGGCTTGAGAAGAGCTCCTGGCTGCATGGCTCCAGGGATTCTGGGGTGTCTCCATCCTCCCCACCACCCTCACTCCCATTTTCCTCCTCCTGCTCTCCTCCTCCCATCCCGGCTCTGAAGTGTCCATGGTGGTGCTCGGAGTGGAGGTGGGGTTAACCCCAAGTATCGCATCCAGCTCTTTGTAGAATCGGCAGGTTGTGGGGGGAGCACCTGAGCAGCCATTTGCGTCGCGGGCTCTGCAGTAGGCACTCCGCAGCTCCTTCACTTTAATCCGGCACTGCAGGGCGTCCCAGTCATGGCCCCTTTCCATCATGTCCTTTGATACCTTCCTGAAGGTATCGTAATTCCTACGGCTGGAGTGCAGCTGGGACTGGACAGCTTCCTCCCCCCAAACACTGATGAGGTCCAGCAACTCGCCATTGCTCCATGCTGGAGCTCGCTTGGCGCGTGGAGGCATGGTCACCTGGAAAGATTCGCTGATAGCACTCCACGCCACGCCTGGCTGAGCAAACAGGAAGGGGATTTTTAAAATTCCCGGGGAATTTTAAGGGAGGGTCACATGGTTTGGAGGATGGTGTTTAATGATCTGGAGGATGGTGTGGACTGCACTCTCAGCAAGTTTGCAGATGACACTAAACTAGGAGGCGTGGTAGATACACTAGAGGGTAGGGATCGGATACAGAGGGACCTAGACAAATTAGAGGATTGGGCCGAAAAAAACCTGATGAGGTTCAACAAGGACAAGTGCAGAGTCCTGCACTTAGGACGGAAGAATCCCATGCACTGCTACAGACTAGGGACCGAATGGCTAGGTAGCAGTTCTGCAGAAAAGGACCTAGGGGTCACAGTGGACGAGAAGCTGGATATGAGTCAACAGTATGCTCTTGTTGCCAAGAAGGCTAACGGCATTTTGGGCTGTATAAGTAGGGGCATTGCCAGCAGATCGAGGAACGTGATCGTTCCCCTTTATTCGACATTGGTGAGGCCTCATCTGGAGTACTGTGTCCAGTTTTGGGCCCCACACTACAAGAAGGATGTGGAAAAATTGGAAAGAGTCCAACAGAGGGCAACAAAAATGATTAGGGGTCTGGAGCACATGACTTATGAGGAGAGGCTGAGGGAACTGGGATTGTTTAGTCTCCAGAAGCGAAGAATGAGGGGGGATTTGATAGCAGCCTTCAACTACCCGAAGGGGGGTTCCAAAGAGGATGGAGCTCGGCTGTTCTCAGTGGTGGCAGATGACAGAACAAGGAGCAATGGTCTCAAGTTGCAGTGGGGGAGGTCCAGGTTGGATATCAGGAAAAACTATTTCTCTAGGAGGGTGGTGAAACACTGGAATGCGTTACCTAGGGAGGTGGTGGAGTTTCCTTCCTTGGAGGTTTTTAATGCCTGGCTTGACAAAGCCCTGGCTGGGATGATTTAGTTGGGAATTGGTCCTGCTTTGAGCAGGGAGTTGGACTAGATGACCTCTTGAGGTTCCTTCCAACCCTGATATTGTATGATTCTATGATTCTGTGGCTGGTTACCTGAGGTCAGGGCAGTAGAGTTTGAACTGATGACCAGAGTGGCTGGAACAGGCATTGTGGGATACTGCCGAATACTTCTGGAGGCCAGTCACAGCGCATTGGGTGGCCACACTGGTGCCGTAGCGCTGCAGCAGCGGCGCAATACACGGTATTCCTCTCGGGGAAGTGGAGTACATGCAGCGCTTCAGCCATGGAGATACAGCGTTGTAAGTGCCCTGCCAGTGTGGACAGGGAGTGAGTTACAGCGGTGGGGGAGGCTTTACAGCGCTGTAACTCGCAAGTGTAGCCAAGGCCCTAGTGTCCATTTCTTCATTGGCCAGTACCTGATGTTTCAGAGCCTAGAGGCAGATGCAAGACGCCCATAATGAGTAATTGTAGGCAGCTATTCCCCAAGGGAAATTTTCTTCCTAAACCTCATCATTGTTGGTTTTATAAATCCTCTAGAGGAAACATCTTCCGGAGTCTGGACGGACTCTGAACACAGAAAAGGTTCTTAGCTTGTTCATAATTACCTGTGACAGTGCAGGGAGTGCAGAGGTGAGCCTGCACTCTGATTTCTTGGAGGCAAATTAGTGCCCCAGGAGAAACTGATTGAAGCAATGATCTAATCAGGCTAGTGGTCTGGGTGGGGTAAAAACGTAATGATTGCCTCCAGCACAATACATATGCTAACAAACTTAAAACCTATGCTGTTAAAGCCATATAAAGAATGAATGCTCTCCCAACCCATTTTGTGGTTAAAGCACTGGACTGGAACTCTGGGTATGATTCCTGTGTTTTTTGCCAACTTTCTGTGTGACCTTGGGCATGTCATTTAGTCTCTTGATGCCTCAGTTCCCCATCTGTAAATTGGGGACAAGAGTGCTTCCCTTTTTCCATCTCTTCTATTTAGATGCTGAATCCTCTGGAGCAGCGATGGTCTCTAGAATGTGTTTGTACAGTACCTAGCACAGTGGGGCCCTGATCTGGTGTGGGGCCTGTAGGTGCCTCCATATTACAGATAATAAATAATATCCCATAAATCTATTCTAGGGGTGTATATACCAAAAACATAAGATGATTCCTTTGCTTAAGTGACCTTAATAGCTTATAATACTGTATAAAGGGAAACTAGTGAGGGTAGCTTTTTCTTCTGATCCATCCGTTGTTTGTATGTGCTGGGGATGGAGAATCCCAGTGGGAGAGCACCCACTTGTAGCTTCGCCTCTTGAGGTGCAAAGGACTGCTCCCCTACCACTATTGGAGAGGCTGTCATTGCTGCAATGTGTCTCTGCACATCATGAACCTATCAGGAGATTTCTGTATTCTTTTGTTTTAAAGGCAAATCATTGCCACAAAACACAGCACTAATAACTAATGGCATAAAGAGAGACCCAGGGAAAAAATCTGCATAACTTGAGATGCCAGCGCTGACTTTCTCCCCTTCAGGGGCCCCACTTTCCCTTCTGCATCGAAGACGGCAGTAGCCGGAGCTCTGCATATGTGTTGCCAACAAGAAATATTTTAGTATTTTTGTTGTTGCAGCACGTTCAATCTTTCTTTCTGATGACTGTTCTAATAGTCTAACCCAGGGATGGGCAAACTACAGCCTGTGGGCCACATCTGGTCCACCAGCCATTTTAATCCGATCCTTGAGCGAGGTCTGGGGCTTGCCCCGTTCTGGCGCTCCAGCTGGGGAGCAGGGTCAGGGGCCACTCTGCGCGGCTCCCGGAAGCAGCGGCATGTCCCCCCTCCAGCCCCTACATGTAGGGGCAGCCAGGGGGCTCCACCCCGCACGCTGCCACCTCCCCAAGCGCCGCCGCCGCAGCTCTCATTGGCCATGTAGGAGCTGGAGCGGGACATGCTGCTGCTTTTGGGAGCTGTTTGAGGTAAGTGCTGCCCTGAGCCTGCGCCCCAACCCCCTGCCCTAGCCCCGATTCCCCTCCTGCCCTCCGAACCCCTTTGTCCCAGCCTCCTACACCCCAAACTCCTCATCCCCAGCCCCACCCCAGAGCCCGCATACCCAGCTGGAGCTTTCATCTCCCTTTCCCTGCACCCCACCCTCCCTGCCCCAGTCCAGAGCCCCCTCCTGCACCCTGAACTCCTCATTTCTGGCCCCACCCCTAGGGTGACCAGATAGAAAGTGTGAAAAATCAGGACAGAAGGTGGGGGGTAATAGACGCCTATATAAGAAACCCCCCCGAATATCGGGACTGTCCTTATAAAATCGGGACATCTGATCACCCTACACACCCCCAAGCCAGAGCCCTCACCCCCTCCTACACCCCAACCCCAATTTCGTGAGCATTCATGGCCTGCCATACAATTTCTATACCCAGATGTGGCCCTCTGGCCAAAAAGTTTGCCCACCCCGATCTAATCTACTTTTGTTGCAGTTTTAATAGTGTAGAAATTTGTTAGCTGCTAAATGTGAAGTTTTGTATGACGCTTTTTGTTGATTAAAACATACTTTGCAAGTCTGAAAAAAAATAGCAAAAAAAAATTTTTTTTTTGAGTGGGGGAGGAAGGGAGAGAAGGAACAAGGAAGCAAAACCATTTCTATGCTCAGGAATTTGGTATTTGCACTGTGTGCCTGCAAATTCTGCCAGCTTGCTGGAAAAGTGTTTTTGAAGGTACTTTCTCCATACACACAATGTGTATAGTACTCGGGCTTCAGATCTTGTTATAATTTTCCAATTTGGAATGTGAGCTATGCTGGTCTTTATTTTGCTCTTTCTTCTGTCACTATTATTTATCTGTATTATCATAGTGCCTGGGAGCCTCAGTCATGGCCTAGGACCCTATTATCCCAGGCAGTCCCCGCTCCAAAGAGTTTACAATCAAAGTATATGACGAGAGACAATAGATAGAGAAGACGGACTGGAAAGGTACAAGGAAACAATGAGACAGTATTAATCAGGATGATGGGCAGTTGTCTCACACCAGCAGCCTGACGGTTGACTAGGTTTTTTTTTAGGTATTTCAGTCTGTCATTTTTGAAGTCTTTTTTTAATAAAATTATAGCCTGTCACTGTGGGGCCCTTCAATGCATAATCCTTGCATCTGAAAATCAGCTGTGAATTAGTTCTCCGAGAAATACCCTAAAATAAAAGGACCTCACTGCCTGTACCCAAGGAAGCAACAGGGTGAGGAGGGCTGAGCACAGGTCTTGGTCCGAAGGTTTTGTTCTATCCTTGGGCCTCTCATGGATTCACTCTGTGGCTGTGGGTGGGCAAGTCACTTCATCTCTCTGTGCTGCTGTTTTCTCATCTGTATAATTCTGACCTGCCTTGCACAGGGGTGTATAGTGGTCAGTGAATGGCTGGAAAGCACTTATATGGGGTTTGATGCGTTCCAAGGAGTATCGTCTGCCATCAGTCATCGGAGAAGACGACCAATAACTCTTGCAGCCCTTCCATTTCTAGTGGAGGAGAGTCCTTTCTCAGAAGTGTGCCCCATTTTGGATCACTACAACATGCAAACCCAGAAAGTCTGATTTTTTGAATTAATGCTTTTTTTTTAAAAAAAAAGTTAAAATAAAGCTAAATATAAAAGTACTAGAACTTTTTCCAGAAGAGAAAGGTGAGTCTGTGAGGGGACATACAGGGACTGGTGCACTTTTCCAGACTCCAACCCCAATTGAACCTTTCTGAAGATTCTGAAAGTTTGGTTAATTAGTTTTAATTTTCTGTTGTGTTCTAGCCCTCATGGGCTCCAACTGGGACTGGAGCTTCCAAAATACCATGCAAGACTCTATTGTGGGGGTATGTATGACCTTACTGGGGGTATGAAGTGCCGTAGATCTCTTGACAGAGCCCTGGATGAACAGCCATATGTTTTGGGTGCTTTTCCAGCCGTCAAAATTATGTCCACTAGTAGTTGTTTTATAATTGTAATAATAATGTTTACTTACAGAGTTACAAGAAGGAGCTTTTAAGTTTACGCAGTATCTTACAAACACATACACGCACATTCTCTGTCCTGGGGAATTTGCAATATTAGGGTATGTCTACACTACGAGAGTAGTTCGATTGTACTTAAATCGAATATGTGGAATCGATATTACAAAGTCGAACATGTGTATCCACACTAAGGACAGTAATTCGACTTTGTGAGTCCACACTAACGGGGCAAGCGTCGACATTGGAAGCGGTGCACTGTGGGCAGCTATCCCACAGTTCCCGCAGTCCCCGCTGCCCACTGGAATTCTGGTTCAAGCCCCCAGTGCCTGCTGGGGAAAAAAATGTGTTGAGGGTGGTTTTGGGTAACTCGTCATCCAACCATCACTCCCGCCCTCCCTCCCTGAAAGCGCCGGCGGGCGATCAGTTCGCGCACTTTTCTGGTGAGTGACAGTGCGGACGCCACAGAACTGCTAGCATGGAGCCCGCTACAACCATCACTGCAGTTATGGCCGTTGTCAACACCTTGCACCTTATCATCCACCTTTTCCAGAGGCAGATGCTGAGAAATCGGGCGAGGAGGCTACGGCAGTGTGGTGAGGACATGAAGTCTGAGAGTGGCACAGACCTCTCACAAAGCACGGGACCCCGCGCCGTGAACATCATGGTGGCAATGGGTCATGTTGATACTGTGGAACGGCGATTCTGGGCCCGGGAAACAAGCACGGACTGGTGGGCCCGCATAGTGCTGCAGGTCTGGGATGAATCACAGTGGCTGCGAAACTTTTGGATGCGTAAGGGAACTTTCCTGGAACTTTGTGAGTTGCCGTCCCCTGCCCTGAAGCGCAAGGACACCCGGATGCGAGCAGCCCTGACTGTCCAGAAGCGAGTGGCCATAGCCCTCTGGAAGCTTGCAACGCCAGACAGCTACCGGTCAGTCGCGAACCAATTTGGAGTGGGCAAATCTACCGTGGGGGTTGCTGTGATGCAAGTAGCCAACGCAATCATTGAGCTACTGCTGTCAAAGGTAGTGACCCTTGGAAACGTCCAGGTCATCATAGATGGCTTCTCCGTGATGGGATTCCCAAACTGTGGTGGGGCTATCGATGGAACTCACATTCCTATCCTGGGACCGGACCACCAGGCCAGCCAGTACATTAACCGAAAGGGCTACTTTTCAATGGTGCTGCAAGCACTGGTGGACCATAGGGGATGTTTTACAAACATCAACGTAGGATGGCCGGGGAAGGTTCATGATGTTCGTGTTTTCAGGAACTCTGGGCTGTTTAGACGGCTGCAGGAAGGCATTTACTTCCCGGACCAGAAAATAACTCTTGGGGATGTGGAGATGCCTACAGTGATCCTCGGGGACCCAGCCTACCCGCTAATGCCCTGGCTCATGAAGCCTTATACAGGTGCCCTGGACAGTGAAAAAGAACTCTTCAACTACTGTCTGAGCAAGTGCAGAATGGTGGTGAAGTGTGCTTTTGGACGTCTCAAGGGGAGATGGAGAAGCTTACTGACTCGCTCTGATCTCAGCGAAACCAATATCCCCATTGTTATTGCAGCTTGTTGTGTGCTCCACAATCTCTGTGAGAGCAAGGGGGAGATGTATATGGCGGGGTGGGAGGTTGAGGCGAATAGCCTGGCTGCTGATTACGCCCAGCCAGACAGCCGTGCGATTAGAAGAGCCCAACGGGACGCGCTGTGCATCTGGGAGGCTTTGAAAGCTAGGTTCCTCAGTGAGCAGGGTAACCTGTGACTATTAAGTTTGTTTAAAGAGAAGCTGAATCTGCCCCCGTTTCTTTACCCACTTACTGTTGACTATCCTCTCCAGCTACATACCCCATTCACCCCGTCCCCCCCCCTTCCAACACACCTTTAAAAATAAAATAAATGAAACTTTGTTCATGAACACCGTTTTCTTTATTACGGATTTCGCGGTAAAGTGTTGAAACTGGGACGCAGACTGTGGTGGGGAGCGGGCGTAGTGATGGAAAGAACGCTTCTAAACTCGAGGAATGACCGGCTCCTGCTCCTAGAGAGGTCCGCAGTGGTGGACTGGTTGTTTCAACGGAGCCTGCCACCCCTCCTTTTCGGGACTCTGTGTGTGGGGGCTATGTGACTTTGTGGCGGGGGAGGGCAGTTACAGATCCCCTGCTGCGTGGCTCTGTGATCCAGGATAAGGACCGCAGCATAAGATCTCTATCCGCCCTCCCCCGCCACAAAGTCACATGCCCCCCCCCCCCCCGAACATGAAAACCACCTCCCAGACTGACCAGGGTGCCTAGTGACTGCAATGTGTGGGTGACCTTCTGCTGAACCTGCCCCCGTGTCTGTACCCTGGTAAAGGTGACTGTCCTCTCCAATTACCAACCCTCTTCTCCCCCTTCAAACACGCTCTCCCCTAAAGGAACATGAGGGAAACATTAATTAACAGAAACGTATCTTTTATTAGCAACTACACAGTTAGGGGATGAAACTGGGACGGGGGCTTGGGTGAGGCGGGAAGGAAAGGACTTATCAAATTTTTGGGAATGAGAGCCTTCTGGTACTTGAGCAGTCTGCTGGGGTGGAGTGACAGTTTTCACGGCCCCTACCGCCCCTCCTTCTTGGGACTTTGGGTGAGGGGGTTATGGGAGTTTGTGGCGGTGGAGGGCGGTTAGAGAGAGAATGCAGCGGGGCTCTGTCCTCCTGCCTCCGGTCCTGCAGAACGTCCACAAGGCGCCGGAGCGTGTCCGTTTGCTCCCTCATTAGTCCAAGCAGTGTTTGAGTCACCTGCTGGTCTTCCTGCCGCCACCTCTCCTCCCGTTCACTCTGTGCTCGCTGGTATTGTGACATGTTCTCCCTCCACTGGGTCTGCTGGGCCTCATCGGCTCGGGAGCAGCCCATAAGTTCTGAGAACATGTCGTCCCGTGTCATTTTCTTTCTCCACCTAATCTGTGCCAGCCTCTGCGAGGGGAATGCCAGGGTAGGTCGGGAGACACTCGCAGCTGTGTGATGGGAAAAAGGGAGTGAATTCCTCACAAAGATAATTTTGTGAACAATGAACATAGTCTTTCTCTGAACAAGACCACGCACAGCACCTATCACATGCGCACTCAGGACAAGGTCGAATTTTCGGCCTTCGCATTCAGTGCCTGGGGTCTTGCAGTGGAGATCAGACAAGCGGGGCAGGACAGCGGAGTTCGGGTAGAAGGCTAACCTGGTAAGCCGTAGACTTTTGGCTGCCTAAAACTTAAATTAGAGCAGTGCCCTCCTTTCATGGTCAAAGCAATGCTCCTATCGTTGGGCAGTTCCTGCTGCCGGCAATCAGGCAAGCATGAACTCTGCCCCTGTCCCACCCTCTCGCGGCTGTCCCCGGGAAAGATCCCTGTATGCTGCCCCTCTCCCGCCTCCACCGCGTGGCGGTAAACCGCCGGTGACAGTTATGTAAAGGAACAAGCAAACAGTCCCAGTAGTAACATTCCCCTAATTCTAAGCAGGTCACCATGAGCGACATCACTCTGCTGAGAATTTCTGAGACCGAGAAAGAACGCATGCTGCGTGAATCCAGCAAAAACCAGGGCCGTATGCCGCCATGCTCTGCAAGGCAATGATCCCAGAGTACTTGATGATAGCCCGGAGAGGAAAAGATTCCTACCACGGAGGACACAATAAGGCCGCTCTCCCCAGGAACCTCATGCAAAGGCTTTCCGATTACGTCCAGGAGAGCTTCGTGGAGATGTCCCATGAGGATTTCAGCTCTATCCCCGGACATATAGACTTCTTTTCCAGTAGCTGCACTGGCAAGGACTAAAAAGTAGAGCGCCTAGGGCAAACAAATCATGAAAAACCCATTGTTAATATTCCTGTTCTGTTCAAAATAAGTGTTTACATGTTTAAAACACTTACCGAGTGATCCTTCCCCTGATTCAGGGTCTGGGTTAACGCCTGGGTACGGTTGGTAGGGGATCTCTGTGAAGGTGATGAAGAGATCCTGGCTGTCTGGGAAATCAGCGTTGTAAGCGCTGTCGACTGCCTCGTCGTTCTCCTCCTCACCTTCCTCATCTTCCCCGTCCGCTAACATCTCCGAGGAAGCGGCCGTCGACAATACCCCATCGTCAGAGTCCACGGACAGTGGTGGGGTAGTGGTGGCGGCCGCACCTAGAATGGAATGCAGTGCCTCGTAGAAACGGCATGTCTGGGGCTGGGATCCGGAGCGTCCGTTTGACTCTTTGGTCTTCTGGTACCCTTGTCTCAGCTACTCGATTTTTCACACGGCACTGCGTTGCATCCCGGCTGTATCCTCTCTCCGAACTAAATAGCTTTGTTGTGTGAACGGGTGCAGGGTTAATTAGATTTAACGCTGCTAAATTCGACATAACCTCCTAGTGTAGACCAGGCCTCAGTTAGATAAGGCAAATAAAAGGAATAAGCAATGACTTGCCTATATGGCCATTTACTGCATGGCAAGCTGGGGTGTAAATCTACAGCGCACTAGCTTGTCATAAGAACGGCTATACTGGGTCAGACGAAAGGTATATCTAGCCCAGTATCCTGTCTTCTGACAGTGGCCGGTGTGAGGTGCCCCAGAGGGAATGAACAGAACAGGTAATCATCATCTGATCCATCCCCTGTCACCCATTCCAAGCTTCTGGCAAACAGAGGCTAGGGACACCATCCCTGCCATCCTGGATAATAGCCATTGGTGGACCTATCCTCCATGAACTTTATAGTCTTGGCCTTCACAACATCCTCTGGCAATGAGTTCCACAGGTTGACTGCATTGTGTGGAAAAAATACTTACTTTTGTTTGTTTTAAACCTGCTGCCTATTAATTTCCCTTAGTGACCCATAGTTCTTCTGTTATGAGACGAGGTAAATAACACTTCCTTATTTACTTTCTTCACACCAGTCATGATCTTATAGACCTCTATCATATCCCCCGTTAATCGTCTTTTTTCTAAGCTGTAAAGTACAAGTCTTATTAATCTCTACTCAGACAGAAGCCGTTCCATACCCCTAATCATTTTTGTTGCCCTTTTCTGAATCTTTTCCAATTCCAATATATCTTTTTTGAGACAGGGCAACCACATCTGCATGCAGTATTCAAAGTGTGTGCGCGCCATGGATTTATATAGAGGCAATATGATATTTTCTGTCTTATCTATCCCTTTCTTAATGATTTCCAACATTCTATTCGCTTTTTTGACTGCTGCTGCACATTGAGTAGATGTTTTCAGAGAACTATTCACAATGACTCCAAGATCTCTTTCTTGAGTGGTAATAGCTAATTTAGACCCCATCATTTTATATGTATAGTTGGGATTATGTTTTCCAATGTGCATTAATTTGCATTTATCAATATTGAATTTCATCTGCCATTTTGTTGTCCAGTCACCCTGTGAACCAAATAGCCATATAGGCAAGCCTGGAGTTAGTTTTTGGAGAGATTAAGTTTGAGATGGCACAGAGCCATCCAAGACCGGACAAAAAGTGAGAGGTTGAGGCTACAAGGGTTCTTGTCCATATAAGGGTAGTGGTTGGAAGAGTGGGAGCAGCTGAAGTCTGACAATGCTGAGGAACACCAGTGGATAATGAAAGAAGAGAGTTTGATGAACTGTTAAAAATGATGTGGAAAGAATGAGCTCTCCCAATTCTCTGTCCACCTACTAACCAACGTCCCAGAAACCAGGAGAGAATAAAAAAGGAGAAATGTGATCAGCAGACAGATAAAAAAATTAGGGGATAGAGAAATGACCCTTTGAGTTAGCTTAGAGGTCCTTTGTGCTCTTGGTTAGGATGGTTGTGGTGGGGTGGAGAGGGTGGAAGCCAGACTGGAGAGAAGGCAATCCCAGCAGAAAGAATAGAAAGCATACTCCAGGATTTTGAAGATGGAAGGGGGGGAAGAGTTACCACTCCAAATGGGAGAAAGAAAATATCCCACCACTCCACTTAGTGAACAGTTTATTCAAATCCATTTCAGAAACGTTTGACTGCAACCAGGTCCACTTGGGAGGCCTCCACTACTTGTGTTTTGCTGCACATTTGTAACTACAACAAATACTTCTTGTCAACAGTGCTTCAGGGAATGTGCAATTACTCTGCGGGTGACAGAACAATATGGAGAGAAACTCTTATCTCCAACTAGAACAAATAGTTCCCCTTTGTGTTTTTTTTTTTTTTTTTTTAAAGGGGGGGGGAAATCATAGAATATCAGGGTTGGAAGGGACCTCAGGAGGTCATCTAGTCCAACCCCCTGCTCAAAGCAGGACCAATTCCCAACTAAATCATCCCAGCTAGGGCTTTGTCATTCTGGTAAGCTTCTGTTTTGCGTTTAAGGTCTGCAAGGATTTCATTGTTAAGCCAAGCTGGTCGCCTGCCATATTTACTGTTCTTTCTACTAGGGTTACCATACGTCCGGATTTTCCCGGACATGTCCGGCTTTTGGGGGCTCAAATCCCCGTCCAGGGGGAAATCCCCAAAAGCCGGGCATGTCCGGGAAAATCGGGAGGGCTCGGTGGTGCTCGGCCGGGGCCGGCGGTGCGGGGCCGGGAACCAGGGGCGCAGTGCCGGGCCAGGGTCACAGTGCCGGGCCGGGCGCGGGGCCGGACGGGGAGCCGGGGGCGCGGTGCCGGGCCGGGGAGCCGAGCCCGCGGGGCCGGGGAGCCGGTCAGCCGGGCCCGCGGGGAGCAGGTCAGCCGGGGAGCCGGGCCGGCGGGGAGCCGGTCAGCCGGGCCGGCGGGGCGGGGAGCCGAGGAGCCGGGCTGGGGGGTGCGCCGGGCCGCCGGGGGCCGGCAGTGCTGGGTGGGCCGGGGGTGGTCGGCCGGGGCTGGCACCCCAGGGCCCGAGCCGACCCAGGCTGGAAACGCCGGGGGGCCAGCCTGGGCCGCGCCTCCTCCCCCCACACCCCCCTTACCTGCTTCAGGCTTCCCGCGAATCAAATATTCGCGGGAAGCAGGGCAGGGGGCGGAGACTTTGGGGAGGGGGCGGGGTGTGGGCGGGGCTGGGGGCGGGGCCGTGGGCCGTGGAGTGTCCTCCATTTGGAGGCAGAAAATATGGTAACCCTACTTTCTACACATTGGGATGGCTTTTTCCTGCAACCTCAATAAGGATTCTTTAAAATACAGCCAGCTCTCCTGGACTCCTTTCCCCCTCATGTTATTCTCCATGGGGATCCTGCCCATCAATGAGGTGCTCACTGTTGAATCTGTCCTGAAAGGCAGTCCCTACAGAGTTCCCTGTGTGTAATTATAATAAACTGATTGAAGTTGCAATTTAAACAGTTTCAGAGTAGCAGCCGTGTTAGTCTGTATCCGCAAAAAGAAGAACAGGAGGACTTGTGGCACCTTAGAGACTAACAAATTTATTAGAGCATAAGCTTTCGTGGACTACAGCCCACTTCTTCGGATGCATATAGAATGGAACATATATTGAGGAGATATATATACACACATACAGAGAGCATAAACAGGTGGGAGTTGTCTTACCACCTCTCAGAGGCCAATTAATTAAGAGAAAAAAAACTTTTGAAGTGATAATCAAGCTAGCCCAGTACAGACAGACAGTTAGATAACAAGTGTGAGAATACTTACAAGGGGAGACAGATTCAATGTCTGTAATGGCTCAGCCATTCCCAGTCCTTATTCAAACCGGAGTTGATTGTGTCTAGTTTAATTTAAACAGTGTTCTCAGTGCTGTTGATTACAATGTGCTAGAGAGAACTGAGAACATTTTCCTCTGTTCTTCCTTTTTAGCAGCTTTTAGTACGTTCCGGCCCATTACACAGTACAGCCTGCTTTTGTGCTTTTCGAAAAACAAGCTCCTCTCATCATGCTGATTAGTGTTTAAAAAGGAAAATTGCACCCAGGATAAATGGGAGGATGGAAATGTTACAGTTATTCTTCTCTTAAGTGCCCTGTTGGATTAAGAGTCCTCTGCTTCTTTTTGTGTTGTAATCTTTAGAGTATGATTTTCTCAGAGGTCCTTAAATTCTGTTCTGAAAGACTACGTCTGCACAGCAAAGGGCGGGGGGGGGGGGTGGAAAGACACATGCCAGTGAGTCTCAGAGCCCAGGTCAACTGTCTTTAGTTTGCAGGCCTGATGCTGTGGTGTTAAAAATAACAAGTATAGATGTTCAGGCTCAGGCTGGAGCCTGGGCTCTGAAACCCAGTGGGGAGGGAGAGTCTCTGGGTATGTCTACACTGCAGTTAGACACCCACGGCTGGCCCATGCTAGCTCACTCCGCTCGCTGGGCTCGGGCTAAGGGGCTGCTTAATTGCGGAGTAGATATACAGGCTTGGGCTGCAGCCTGAGCTCTGAGACCCTCCCACCTTGCAGGGTACTAGAGCCTGGACTCCAGCCAATGCATGAGGGTCTACACTGCCATTTTCAGAGCAAACCCAGCCAGCTCGGTTTGTAGTTCAGAGTTGAACATCTGAAGGTGATCTGTAACCCACTCCTTGGTCTTTTGAATTACTTCTGTGTAACATTTTATAAAGTTAATTATAAATCTTTATTGAAGAGAGTTATTTTTATCCAGCAACTAATTTTCCCCACCCATTTGCTTTAGAATCTGGTGGAAAATACAGTTGGTAGACAGTACAGGGACCAGTATCTTTAAAAAGCAAAGAGTGTAATTTTACTTTTTTCTAAAGCAGTTTGGGTGGGAGTAGATGAAAAGCAGAATAATCTCATTAGGTAGGAGCAGGCTTTTAGAGGTTGGCTTTAAGGTGACCTATAAAAGGAAGGGACATTGAGCCCTTTTTGTTTTATGTGAAAAGCCCCGAAAGGCTATGTGTGGTGTCCTTGAAGTACTTTTTATTAAGTGTCGAAATAGTGAAGAAGCCAGGCAATTCCAGGGCACAGACTGAGTAGATATTCAGAATTACAGACTGCACTCAAAAGTGTCCACAGCCTTTTTACTCTTTATAATATCATACAGTAGAACACCAGAGTTACGAACTGACTGGTCAACCACACACCTCATTTGGAATCAGAAGTATGCGATCAGGCAGCAGAGACACATACACACACAAAACAAATACTGTACAGAACAGTACTGTGTTAAACGTAAACTACCAGGAAAAAAAAGCGGGGAAAGTTAAAACAAACAAACAAAAAAGGTTTGACAGGGTAAGTTAACTGTTTCTGTGCTTGTTTCTTTTAAATTAAGATGGTTAAAAGCAGCATTTTTCTTCTGCATGGTAAAGTTTCAAAGTCAATGTTCAGCTTTTGAAAGAACAAGCCGAACGTTTTGTTCAGCATTACGAACATTTCAGAGTTGCAAACAGCGTCCATTCCTGAGGTGTTCGTAACTCTGGGATTCTGCTATACAACTTTAGTATAATCCAGAGATACAGTTTCCAGTTAATTTGATCCTGCTGTCCAAGTCCTGTGCTTTTCTTCATCCAGGCTTCCAGCTGGGCTGATTTTACTAAGAATCCTTCAACTTTCTTTTCCAGAGAGGTGATAACAGTGCAGAAAGTAACTTGTTTAGTGTTTTTATTCCTCATTCCTTGGGCAGAAAATTCCTCTGAGGCAGTGTCAGTGGGTGCATCTGACTCCATAGTGCTGTGGGAGGCCTTGGTGGTATCTCCACGTTCAGTGTCCTGCGGATTTTATGTATTTGCTTTATATTGCACAATGGAAGAAAACGTAAACCCTTATGATAACTGAATAAGCAAGAACTCCAGTTTGTTCTTGCACTCAGCTTCCTGCTCAGGCTCCATCCCATAAAAAATCCTCCCCATCCCCCCAATTTTTTTTCTGCTAGTATTTTTTTTTTTTTTTTAAATCTTGGAAATAGCTAAACCAGGTCTTCATTTTCCTGGATTTTTAGGAGGAATCCACAGAGGACTGACATGCCCTTTCTCAGAACTCAGGGAAGAGGGGGCACTGAATCTTTTGCAATGAGCGCTTTTCTCCCAAGTGTTTAGCAGGAGTTTGAGTTAAACAGACATTAAGAAAAAAATACCCAAACAAAAAAGAACATAAAAATCTGTACCCCCATTTCCTGTCTTGTGATGTCATTGTGCTGGTTCTCCAGTCCTCCAGCAAAAACAGGGACATCTAGACCTTACATTTCTCATGTAAAAAGCTGGATTTTTTAAAAAGAGTGTTTCACACCTTACTTTTATTGAAGATAAAAAGTGTAAAAAGGAACAGTCCTACAATTAATAATATAAGCCTATCTTCAGAATTTCTCCCCTCCTTCAAGATATGCAGGCAGGTCTTTGTCTTCCCTATCTTTTACAACTTGGTTCCAGAAGGGTAAAAGTTCTCCACACATCTTGAAGGTCTTTTGGTCACTATTGTTTCCCATCCACTGCTCCTGTAGCTCTTAGGATCTAGCCACATCTGGAATAGTGGAACTAGCAGATTCTTCTTTATCTGCAGACTGGGCGAATCCATAGATTGCCATGGCAGCAAATATGCTAAGTGGAGGTTGTGACCCTAAACTCCCTGAATTCACACCCTACTATTATTGTAGTAATATTTGCTCAAAATATGCCTTGTGAGATACCATTTAAAAACTAACACACTGATTGTTAAAATTCTTGTTTAAAGTATGTATAATAGTGTATTGAGTTATGAACACAAGCTGAAATTATGACTAAAATGTGTTTGCAAGGCAAGTCTGAGGAGGGGGTAAACCTGTTTCTCAAAGATACAGGACAAGCTGATGCCTCTAGCCAGGTGTCATCAAAGTTGATTGGCTGTCACCTGTCAACTAGCCATTCTTTTGCAAAGAAGGAGGCAGGAAGAGATTGATCTGCATTTTAGCAAACAACAGCATGGAACCCGATGTGTAGAAAGAATAGTAAATAGGGCAGGCGACCAGCTTGGCTTAACAGTGAAATCCCTGCTGATCTTAAATAGAAAAAAGAAGCTTAAAAGAAGTGGAAGATTGGATAAATGACCAGGAGGAGTATAAAAATATTGCTCAGGCATGCAGGAGTGAAATCAGGAAGGCCAAATCACACTTGGAGTTGCAGTTAGCAAGAGATGTTAAGAGTAACAAGAAGGGTTTCTTCAGGTATGTTAGCAACAAGAAGAAAGTCAAAGAAAGTGTGGGCACCTTACTGAATGAGGGAGGCAACCTAGTAACAGAGGATGTGGAAAAAGCTAATCTATTCAATGATTTTTTTGCCTCTGTCTTCACAAACAAGGTCAGCTCCCAGACTGCTGCACTGGGCAGCACAATATGGGGAGAAGGTGACCAGCCCTCCGTGGAGAAAGAAGTGGTTCGGGACTATTTAGAAAAACTGGACGAGCACAAGTCCATGGGGCCGGATGGGCTGCATCCGAGGGTGCTAAAGGAGTTGGCGGATGTGATTGCAGAGCCATTGGCCATTATCTTTGAAAACTCATGGCGATCGGGGGAGGTCCCGGATGACTGGAAAAAGGCTAATGTAGTGCCCATTTTTAAAAAAGGGAAGGAGGAGGATCCGGGGAACTACAGGCCAGTCAGCCTCACCTCAGTCCCTGGGAAAATCATGGAGCAGGTCCTCAAGAAATCAATTCTGAAGCACTTAGAGGAGGGGAAAGTGATCAAGAACAGTCAGCATGGATTCCCCAAGGGCAAGACATGCCTGACTAACCTAATTGCCTTCTATGAGGAGATAACTGACTCTGTGGATGAGGGTAAAGCAGTGGATGTGTTATTCCTTGACTTTAGCAAAGCTTTTGATACGGTCTCCCACAGTATTCTTGCCGCCAAGTTAAAAAAGTATGTGATGGATGAATGGACTATAAGGTGGATAGAAAGCTGGCTAGATCATCGGGCTCAGCATGTCTAGTTGGCAGCCGATATCAAGCGGAGTGCCCCAAGGGTCGGTCCTGGGGCCAGCTTTGTTCAATATCTTCATTAATGATTTGGAGGATGGCGTGGACTGCACCCTCAGCAAGTTTGCAGATGACACTAAACTGGGAGGAGTGGTAGATACGCTGGAGGGTAGAGATAGGATACAGAGGGATCTAGACAAATTAGAGGATTGGGCCAAAAGAAATCTGATGAGGTTCAACAAGGACAAGTGCAGAGTCCTGCACTTAGGACAGAAGAATCCCATGCACTGCTACAGACTAGGTACTGAATGCCTAGGTAGCAGTTCTGCAGAAAAGGACCTAGGGGTTGCAGTGGACGAGAAGCTGGATATGAGTCGACAATGTGCCCTTGTTGCCAAGAAGGCTAACGGCATTTTGGGCTGTATAAGTAGGGGCATTACCAGCAGATTGAGGGACGTGATCATTCCCCTCTATTCGACATTGGTGAGGCCTCATCTGGAGTACTGTGTCCAGTTGTGGGCCCCACACTACAAGAAGGATGTGGAAAAATTGGAAAGAGTCCAGTGGAGGGCAACAAGAATGATTAGGAGGCTGGAGCACATGACTTATGAGGAGAGGCTGAGGGAACTGGGATTGTTTAGTCTTCAGAAGAGAAGAATGAGGGGGGATTTGATAGCTGCTTTCAACTACCTGAAAGGGGTCTCCAAAGAGGATGGATCTAGATCAGGGGTCGGCAACCTTTCAGAAGTGGTGTGCCAAGTCTTCATCTATTCACTCTAATTTAAGGTTTTGCGTGCCAGTAATACATTTTAACGTTTTTAGAAGGTCTCTTTCTCTAAGTCTATAATATATAACTAAACTATTGTTGTATGTAAAGTAAATAAGGGTTTTTAAATTGTTTAAGAAGCTTCATTTTAAAATTAAATTAAAATGTAGAGTCCCCCGTACCGGTGGCCAGGACCTGGCAGTGTGAGTGCCACTGAAAATCAGCTTGTGTGCCGCCTTCGGCACGCGTGCCATAGATTGCCTACCCCTGTTCTAGACTGTTCTCAGTGGTAGCAGATGACAGAACAAGGAGTAGTGGTCTCAAGTTTCAGTGGGGGAGGTTTAGGTTGGATATTAGGAAAAACTTTTTCACTAGGAGGGTGGTGAAGCACTGGAATGGGTTACCTAGGGAGGTGGTGGAATCTCCTTCCTTAGAGGTTTTTAAGGTCAGGCTTGATGAAGCTCTGGCTGGGATGATTTAGTTGGGGATTGACCCTGCTTTGAGCAGGGGGTTGGACTAGATGACCTCCTGAGGTCCCTTCCAACCCTGTTATTCTATGGTTCTAGGAACTTCCTCACAGCTGGAATGAACTATGTCCCAGGGTAACCCTCAGGAAAATGCATTTAATCTCTCTTTCACCTAAGAAAAAGAACCAGCCCTTTGACTGTGGGGGGAGATTCTAATATGGGAATTTGGTCAGCTATATTGGAATGTGTGATAAGGATTTTATCTTGAACCTAGCTTGTTAAGTTTTAGCTACTAGGAAACGTTTTATCTTTATTTTTCTTGTAACCATTTCGGACTTTAATACCTTATACCTGTACTCACTTGAAACCTATTTCTTTGTAGTTAAAGAAACTTGTTTTGTTTTTTAATCTAAACAAATTCAGTGTTGTGTTTACACTGAATTATTTGTTAACTCCAGTTAAAGTAGAAAACTGTTGAACGTTGACCCTTTATAGACCTTTAATATCTAAACTGCCCAGAAGAGAGCTGGATGGTGCAGAACACACATTTTTTGGGGAAAACTCAGGACTGGGAGTGCATTGGTGTCACCCTGCAGGTAGTAACTAAGGGTATGTCTAAACTACGAGAGTAGTTCAATTTTACTTAAAGCGAATTTGTGGAACCGGTATTACAAAGTCGAACGTGTGTATCCACACTAAGGACAGTAATTCGACTTTGTGAGTCCACACTAACAGGGCAAGCGTCGACATTGGAAGTGGTGCACTGTGGGCAGCTATCCCACAGTTCCCGCAGTCCCCGCTGCCCACTGGAATTTTGGGTCGAGCCCCCAATGCCTGCTGGGGAAAAAAATGTGTCAAGGGTGGTTTTGGGTAACTGTCATCATTCAACCCTCACTCCCACCCTCCCTCCGTGAAAGCGCCGGCGGGTAATCAGTTCGCGCACTTTTCTGGTGATTGACAGCACGGACGCCACAGCACTGCGAGCATGGATCCCGCTGCGATCATTGCTGCAGTTATGGCCGTTGTCAACACCTCACACCTTATCATCCACCTTTTCCAGAGGCAGATGCTGAGAAATCGGGCGAGGAGGCTACGGCAGCGCGGTGAGGACATTAAGTCTGAGAGTGGCACAGACCTCTCACAAAGCACGGGACCCCGCGCCGTGAACATCATGGTGGCAATGGGTCATGTTGATGCTGTGGAACGGCGACTCTGGGCCTGGGAAACAAGCACGGACTGGTGGGCCCGCATAGTGCTGCAGGTCTGGGATGAATCACAGTGGCTGCGAAACTTTCGGATGCGTAAGGCAACTTTCCTGGAACTTTGTGAGTTGCCGTCCCCTGCCCTGAAGCTCAAGGACACCCGGATGCGAGCAGCCCTGACTGTCCAGAAGCGAGTGGCCATAGCCCTCTGGAAGCTTGCAACGCCAGACAGCTACCGGTCAGTCGCGAACCAATTTGGAGTGGGCAAATCTACCGTGGGGGTTGCTGTGATGCAAGTAGCCAACGCGATCATTGAGCTACTGCTATCAAAGGTAGTGACCCTTGGAAATGTCCAGGTCATCATAGATGGCTTCGCCGCGATGGGATTCCCAAACTGCGGTGGGGCTATCGATGGAACTCACATTCCTATCCTGGGACCGGACCACCAGGCCAGCCAGTACGTTAACCGAAAGGACTACTTTTCAATGGTGCTGCAAGCACTGGTGGACCATAGGGGACATTTTACCAACATCAACGTCGGATGGCTGGGGAAGGTTCATGATGCTCGCGTTTTCAGGAACTCTGGTCTGTTTAGACGGCTGCTGGAAGGCATTTACTTCCCGGAACACAAAATAACTATTGGGGATGTGGAGATGCCTATAGTTATCCTCGGGGACCCAGCCTACCCGCTAGAAGCCCTATACAGGCGCCCTGGACAGTGAAAAAGAACTCTTCAACTACCGGCTGAGCAAGTGCAGAATGGTGGTGGAGTGTGCTTTTGGATGTCTGAAGGGGAGATGAAGAAGCTTACTGACTCACTCTGATCTCAGCAAAACCAATATGCCCATTGTTATTGCAGCTTGCTGTGTGCTCCACAATCTCTGTGAGAGCAAGGGGGAGACGTATATGGCGGGGTGGGAGGTTGAGGCAAATCGCCTGGCTGCTGATTACGCCCAGCCAGACAGCCGTGCGATTAGAAGAGCCCAACGGGACGCGCTGTGCATCTGGGAGGCTTTGAAAGCTAGGTTCCAGAGTGAGCAGGGTAAGCGGTGACTATTAAGTTTGTTTAAACAGAAGCTGAACCTGCCCCCGTTTCTTTACCCAGTGAATGCTGACTATCCTCTCCAGTTACCAACTCCCTTTCCCCCCTTCCAACACACCTTTAAAAATAAAATAAATGAAACTTTGTTCATGAACACCGTTTTCTTTATTAAGGATTTCGTGGTAAAGTGTTGAAACTGGGATGCAGACTGTGGTGGGGAGCGGGCGTAGTGATGGAAAGGACGCTTCTAAGCTCGAGGAATGACAGGTTCCTGCTCCTAGAGTGGTCCGCAGTGGTGGACTGGTTGTTTCAACGGAGCCTGCCACCCCTCCTTTTCGGGACTCTGTGTGTGGGGGCTATGTGACTTTGTGGCGGGGGAGGGCGGTTACAGATCCCCTGCTGCGTGGCTCTGTCATCCAGGCTAAGGACCGCTGCATAAGATCTGTAACCGCCCTCCCCCGCCACAGACTCCATAGCCCCCGCCCCCCCCCCCCCCAGAACATGAAAACCACCTCCCAGACTGACCAGGGTGCCTAGTGACTGCAATGTGTGGGTGACCTGCTGAACCTGCCCCCGTGTCTGTACCCTGGTAAAGGTGACTGTCCTCTCCAATTACCAACCTCCTTCCCCCCCTTCAAACACGCTCTCCCCTAAAAGAACATGACGGAAACAGTAATTAGCAGAAACGTATTTTTTATTAACAACAACACAGTTAGGGGTTGAAACTGGGACGGGGCTTGGGTGAGGTGCTTTTGGAGTGAAGGAAAGGACTTATCAAATTTTTGGGAATGAGAGCCTTCTGGTACTTGAGCAGTCTGCCGGGGTGGAGTGACAGTTTTCACGGCCCCTGCCGCCCCTCCTTCTTGGGACTTTGGGTGAGGGGGGGATGGGACTTTGTGGCGGTGGAGGGCGGTTAGAGAGAGAATGCAGCAGGGCTCTGTCCTCCTGCCTCCGGTCCTGCAGAACATCTACAAGGCGCCGGAGCGTGTCCGTTTGCTCTCTTATTAGTCCAAGCAGCGTTTGAGTCGCCTGCTGGTCTTCCTGCCGCCACCTGTCCTCCTGTTCGCTGTGTGATCACTGGTATTGTGACATGTTCTCCCTCCACTGGGTCTGCTGTGCCACCTCGGCTCGGGAGCAGCCCATAAGTTCTGAGAACCTCTCGTCCCATGTCCTTCTCTTTCGTCGCCTGATCTGCGCCTGCCTCTGGGAGGGGGATGCCGGGGTAGCTCGGGAGACACTCGCAGCTGTGGGATGGGAAAAAGGGAGTGAATTCCTCACAAAGATACAGTTTTGCAAACAATGAATATAGTCTTTCTCTGTGAACAAGACCATGCACATTACCTATCACGTGCACACTCAGTACAAGGTCGAATTTTCGGCCTTCGCATTCAGTGCCTGGGGTCTTGCTTTACAGATCACACAAGCGGGGCTGGACAACGGAATTTGGCTAGCAGGCGGACATGGTAAGCCGTAGACTTTTGGCTGCTTAAAGCTTAATTTATAGCAGTGCCCTCCTTTCACGTTCCAAGCAATGCTCCTAGCGTTGACCAGTTCCTGTTGCCGGCAATCCAGCCAGCATGAACTCTGCCTCTGTCCCACCCGCCTCACGGCTGTCCCCGGGAAAGATCCCTGCATGCTACCCCTGTCCCACCTCCACCACGTGGCTGTAAACAGCCGGTTACAGTTATGTAAAGGAACAGGCAATCAGTCCCAATACTAACATTCCCCTAATTCAAAGCAGGTCACCATGAGTGATATCACTCTGATGAGGATTTCGGAGACAGAGAAAGAGCGCATGCTGCGTGAATGCCAGCAAACACCAGGGCCGTATGCCGCCATGCTTTGCGAGGCAATGATCCCGGAGTACTTGCTGCTAGCCTGGCGCGGAAAAGTTTCCTACCATGGAGGACGCAATAAGGCCGCTCTCCCCAGGAACCTCATGCAAAGGCTTTCACAATATCTCCAGGAGAGCTTCCTGGAGATGTCCCAGGAGGATTTCTGCTCTATCCCCGGACATGTTGACAGAATTTTCCAGTAGCTGCACTGGCAAGGACTAAAAACTAAAGCACCTAGGGCAAACTAATCATGAAAAACCTATTGTTAAGATACCATTCCTATTCTGTTCAAAATAAATGTTTAAAACACTTACCTACTGATCCTTCCCCTGATTCACGGTCCGGGTTACGGCCTTGGGAGGGTTGGTGGGGGATCTCCGTGAGGGTGATGAAGAGATCCTGGCTGTCGGGGAAATCAGCGTTGAAGCGTTGTTGACTGCCTCGTCCTCCTCATCTCCTTCCTCGTCTTCCCCGTCCGCGAACAGCTCCGAGGAAGCGGCCGTCGACAATACCCCATCGTCAGAGTCCACGGACAGTGGTGGGGTAGTGGTGGCGGCCGCACCTAGAATGGAATGCAGTGCCTCGTAGAAACGGCATGTCTGGGGCTGGGATCCGGAGCGTCCGTTTGACTCTTTGGTCTTCTGGTACCCTTGTCTCAGCTACTCGATTTTCACATGGCACTGCGTTGCATCCCGGCTGTATCCTCTCTCCGTCATGGCTTTTGAGATCTTCTCATAGATCTTCGCATTCCGTGTTTTCGATCGCAGCTCTGAAAGCACGGACTCATCGCCCCACACAGCGATCAGATCCAATACTTCCCGATCAGTCCATGCTGGGGCCCTCTTTCTATTCTGAGATTGCATGGTCACCTCTGCTGGAGAACTCTGCATCGTTGCCAGTGCTGCTGAGGTCGCCACGATGTCCAAACAGGAAATGAGATTCAAACTGGCCAGACAGGAAAAGGAATTCAAATTTTCCCGGGGCTTTTCCTGTGTGGCTGGTCAGAGCATCCGAGCTCGGACTGCTGTCCAGAGCGTCAACAGAGTGGTGCACTGTGGGATAGCTCCCGGGGCTATTAGTGTCGAATTCCATACACCCCTACCCTAATTTGACATGGCCATGTCAAATTTAGCGCTACTCCCCTCATCGGGGAGGAGTACAGACATCGATTTAAAGAGACCTCTATGTCTTTTGATACAGTCTCCCACAGTATTCTTGCCGCCAAGTTAAAGAAGTATGGGCTGGATGAATGGACTGTAAGGTGGATAGAAAGCTGGCTAGATCGTCGGGCTCAATGGGTAGTGATCAATGGCTCCATGTCTAGTTGGCAGCCGGTTTCAAGCGGAGTGCCCCAAGGGTCGGTCTTGGGGCCAGTTTTGTTTAATATCTTTATTAATGATCTGGAGGATGGTGTGGACTGCACTCTCAGCAAGTTTGCAGATGACACTAAACTAGGAGGCGTGGTAGATAGACTAGAGGGTAGGGATCGGATACAGAGGGACCTAGACAAATTAGAGGATTGGGCCAAAAAAAACCTGATGAAGTTCAACAAGGACAAGTGCAGAGTCCTGCACTTAGGACAGAAGAATCCCATGCACTGCTACAGACTAGGGACCGAATGGCTAGGTAGCAGTTCTGCAGAAAAGGACCTAGGGGTCACAGTGGACGAGAAGCTGGATATGAGTCAACAGTGTGCTCTTGTTGCCAAGAAGGCTAACGGCATTTTGGGCTGTATAAGTAGGCCAGCAGATCGAGGAACGTGATCGTTCCCCTTTATTCGACATTGGTGAGGCCTCATCTGGAATACTGTGTCCAGTTTTGGGCCCCACACTACAAGAAGGATGTGGAAAAATTGGAAAGAGTCCAACGGAGGGCAACAAAAATGATTAGGGGTCTGGAGCACATGACTTATGAGGAGAGGCTGAGGGAACTGGGATTGTTTAGTCTCCAGAAGAGAAGAATGAGGGGGGATTTGATAGCAGCCTTCAACCCCCTGAAGGGGGGTTCCAAAGAGGATGGAGCTTGGCTGTTGTCAGTGGTGGCAGATGACAGAACAAGGAGCAATGGTCTCAAGTTGCAGTGGGGGAGGTCCAGGTTGGATATTAGGAAAAACTATTTCACTAGGAGGGTGGTGAAACACTGGAATGCGTTACCTAAGGAGGTGGTGGAGTCTCCTTCCTTGGAGGTTTTTAAGGCCTGGCTTGACAAAGCCCTGGCTGGGATGATTTAGTTGGGAATTGGTCCTGCTTTGAGCAGGGAGTTGGACTAGATGACTTCTTGAGGTCCCTTCCAACCCTGATATTCTATGATTCTATGAAATAAATAGCTTCGTTGTGTGGACTGGTGCAGGGTTAATTCGAGTTAATGCTGCTAAATTCGACATAACCTCCTAGTGTAGACCAGGCCTAAGACTGGTGAATGCCAGAGGGGGGCTGGAGTGTTGCTGACAGGCTGCTGAGGTCAGAGTTGTTGGACCAGGGCTGCAGCTATACACAGACACTCTGGGTGACCTGCATGCTGGCAGGCTGTTTGTGAGTGGCCCAAGTTGGGAGCTACCACAGCAAAGCATTGTGTGGCATGCAGGTTTGCGGTGCAGGTGGTGACGCAATCTCTCACTGATCTGGAACGCACCCCAGAATGTGACCGAGGGCAGCATAGGTGAATAGACCTGCCAAAAGGCCTTTTCTCAACCTCTTTGGAGAACTGGAGTATCAATTTGACATTAATTCTGAAGCCTGGCTTTCTCTGTAGCATTACAGAATCAGTAACCCAGCAGATTCATCTACTTGATGATGAGCTACACTGTGGGGATTTCTCATTTTGCCTACCCCCTTCCTAGGCAAATGGAGTTGACCCTGTGAATGCTGTTGACCATCTTGACCTCTTATATCCCCGACTGGACAATTCACGGAGCATAGGAGCACATCTTTCTCTTGTGGCCGGAGAATTAGGATGGTGTGCATCAAAGGAAAAAGTGGTGTAATGTCATTAGGAAGAATTGAGGCAGGTGGACAGTGGTACAAGAGGGAGCAAATAGTAAACTCGTTTCTCTAATGCTTTTTTAATAGGGTCACCCTGCTCCATATAAAACCGTTTCAGCCCGAGCAGGAACACCATCCACTATATTGCGACTTCCAGCTAGTGTTTTTCAGGATGTTTTCCAGAAGTATCCTGAAACTCTTGTCAGAATGGTACAGGTAAGACTGATCTGTAGTTTGTTTTTATTATGTATTCCTTATGCCACCTGATTTTATACCAAATTTTGCACCCTCGATAATCTGTACATTATTCCCTGATAACCAGAAACTTCTATGCTCAAACTCTGTTCACTTTTTTTTTTTAACATCATCTTAATAAAATTTTTATATCCATCTTTCCTTTAAAAGGTTTTTCCCTATCCGGCCAGCTAGTCCATCCTTCTGCTGGTGCAGAATTGTTCTCCTTAGCATATTTTCAGGGTTTTGTCCAATATTTAAGTATCCCAAGTGTTGGGGTTGCCATCACATATCCAAGGATATTATCACACAGTTTGATTGATCTTTATGTTAGGTGGGGATGAGGGAAATATTTCCTAAATGTGTCTCGGCTTAATTTCATCACATTATACCCTTCCTTGGACCAACATGCCGAAGTTTTCTTCCCCCTTGAGGCCAGATTCTGCCTTCAGAAATATGCAGCTCCTGTTACTGTCCGTGGGGGCTGCCTCTGCTCATCAAAGAGCAGAATTTGGCCCTAGATATTTACTTCCCAAACATCTGCAAACTCTGAACTGCTGTAGCAGTGGGTACTTGGAATAAGTTCTAATCTTTGCTCTTGAGTAATGCTACCACTTAATTAATTTGTGTTATTGTGACACCTTTATTGGACTCTTAAGAATGATATATGACTAACTTTCCCCTGGATATGTGGTGGGCAAAGAATGGCAGAGGGAAATCTAATGGCGATGAAGACAGCTTATTGCCCCTCTGTAAGTTTCCAATGTCTCTAGTTCAAGACATAGTGTCTTTCCTTGGGGCTGGTCATAAGTCATTCCCTCGCTAACCCCCAATACGCTGTCCTTTTTTGAAGATCTTGAAAAAATGGGGACTTAGAATCTGAGCATCTGGGTGCTCAGCACTTCTGGAAATCAGTTTGTTTTTTTTCATTGGTATAGACATAGATCAGCCTCTTGGTGAATAAGCAACCTTATCCATATGCCAGACAAGATGTTGGGAGATAGGGAGAGGTGGGGAAGGAAAGAGGAGTCTAGTTAAAGAGGAGAGTGACAAAGGGGAGATGCCAAATGAGAACTGATTGCTGTAGAGAATATATATCTCCTCAATATATGTTCCATTCTATGCATCCGAAGAAGTGGACTGTAGCCCACGAAAGCTTATGCTCAAATAAATGTGTTAGTCTCTAAGGTGCCACAAGTACTCCTGTTCTTTTTGCAGATACAGACTAACACGGCTGCTACTCTGAAACCTTCTGTAGAGAACTGTAGATTTTGGATCATATGCTCTTATGAAGGGTGTTTATGACATCAAGATGTCATGATCAATATTATAAATATCATCATTACTTGTTTATTGCCAACAGTGTATAGGCCCTTTATAGTTCTTGCAAGAGCCTCTAAAATTGGGACACCAGACCCAACTTGCCCCTTGAGATTGTAATTTTATTAAAACAAAACAAAAACACCCCCTCCCCCCAAGTTGGGATTTTGAGGTCTTCATACCAAAGAGGGGTGCCAGACACTGCATCTGCTTAGCTGGCTGCCTGTCTTCCCAGCCCTAGCCCCCTGCAGCCAGCCGAGAAGCTGCCGGCCTCCCCAGGCTGTCTCCCCCCAGCCCCTGAGGTCAGCCCAGAAGCTGCCTGTGTCCCTGCTTGCCCCAGCCCGGCTCTCTCTGCCCTGGAAAAAGACTCACCTGCTTGCTGCAGTCAGAGCTGGGCTGGGAACTGCTGCCACCACACACGCTGGGAACCTGGCTTCTGGCCAAAACAGCTGAAGATAACTTTTTGGCATGAAGCCGCCTGATTGGCCAGATGGGGAGAGCTGATTGGCTGCAGGGGAGCAAACAGCTGGTGCGGTCTGCCCATGCAATAGCTGATTCTCTGGTTTGTGCTAAGCACCCACTATTTTTTTCTCCTGGCTCAACCTCCTACTGTGTCTCTTGGTGAGAGCCCAAGCTTTCAAGCCACACAGCGCTCTTCTTCAGCTGTGGGGAAAGCTATTCCCAGCATCACAGCAAAATGCAAAGTGGAACAGAATGTTTAGCATAAGTAGTTAGCACAAATTGTAAGGGAATATTCAAGGTAGAGTGGCCTGTTAACACTTCTGCAGTCATAGGACAAAAAGAGTGGGTTAGTGGATGTTGGTGTATTTAGTATTCACCTGCTCCCTGTGTTTGATCTCCCGCTCCTAGATCATCATGGTGAGGCTCCAAAGAGTGACATTCTTGGCTTTGCACAACTATCTTGGCCTGACCACCGAGCTCTTCAATTCCGTAAGTGTACAATGAAAGCAATTTACTCTTATCACACTGTATGTATCTGATTCTAACCCTGGCTGTGGGAGTGTGTCTTCTACTCCAGTAGCTCGCAAGCATAATCTCTGTATAAAACTAGCATTAATTTATTGTTTGCAACAATATTAATACCATCGTGCTTGAGAGTGAAGCTCTCATGCTATAAAATCTGCTCAGTGCTGAAGCCTGCTGAATAACATTTCATTTGGGCATTTTTATTATGGAGGCTATCATGGCTACCAGGCTAGCTGCATCTCTGTCCCCTTTCTAGTCCCTCTGAGTGCACCCCCTCAGGTGTAGGCTCTTGTGTCTTTACCTATTGTGATGCTCTTCTCCAGTGCTCCCAGAACCATAAGCCAATGTGCAGGGCTCTACCAAATTCACGGTCCATTTTGGTCAATTTCACGGTCATAGGATTTTAAAAATCATAAATTTCATGATTTCAGATATTTCAATCTGAAATTTCACAGTGTTGTAACTGTTGGGGTCCTGACCCAAAAGAGGGTTGGGGTGGGGGTCACAAATTTATTGTAGGGGGTTGTAGTATTGCCACTCTTACTTCTGCGCTGCCTTCAGAGCTGGGGCCTTGGCCAGCAGCCGCCACGCTCTGGCCACCCAGATCTGAAGGCAGCAGCACAGAAGTAAGGGTGGCATAGCATGGTATAGCCCCACCAGCAGCAGCACAGAAATAAGGGTGATGTTGCCTTCAGAGCTGGGTGCCCAGCCAACAGCCATCATTCTCTGGCCACCCAGTTCTGAAGGCAGCACTGAAGTAAGGGTGACAAACCGTGACCTCCCTACAAATACCTTACAATATCCCCCCCTACACAGCCCCCCTTTTGGGTCGGGACTTCCAGTTTGAGAAATACTGGTCTCCCCCTTGAAATCTGTATAGTACAGGGTAAAAGTATACCAGATTTCATGGTCCGTGACGCATTGTTCATGGCTGTGAATTTGGTAGGGCCCTACCAATGTGTTACTCCACTTGGCCTCAGCAAGAAAGAGCTTTGCTGGAACTTCAACTGTGTGTCAACTCCCTGCCACACCGCTGTCTGCCTTCCCAGCAAACTCCTCAAGACTCTGCCTGTCTTAATCTAGCCTTGCAGGTAACATTCAGTGAGACCTAGTTTCGCAGACATACCTCTCTGCAGTGTCCAGTCCCTCTCACTGGACACTCGCAGGAATTATGAAGTCTGCAGTCTCCAAAGTAACAGTGCACACACACCAGCATGTTGACTCACTGTGGACACACTCTTCAACTTAATACACAGTACTGAGGTCATTTATAGTAAAATTAAGCATATGTTTGTTAATAAAGAGCAGAGATTTAAGTGATACTAAGCAAGAGAAAAAGACATATATGGTTACAAACAAAACAAAAGGAAAAATGTGCTTTCTGATGTCTAAAAGCTTGACAGTTCACAATCTGGTCTCAGGCAGTTTCTCACCTACAGTCAGTTCTCAGCGTCTTCAGCCCAGATGGTTGAAGGATTCATCTTGTATGGATTCCAAGACCACAGGCCTCATTTGTCCAATTTAAGTGATGATTGAGGCAAAGGGCCTCCCTCCCCTTCTTTTTATAGTCCAATAAACCTTTGAGATGTATTCTTCTGAAGGGATAAAGTTTTTCTCAACTACTTGTCCCCCAAGAAACTGATGCCATCCTGGCTTCCTTGCCCTCCTCTGTTTGCTTTTCCTGTGGACTCAGATGCAAATGAACTTACACTGTCTCTGGTGTCACCTTGCTCAATTTACAATGGCGAAACAGGCAAAACAACATTCCCTGTCTAGGACAAACTTGTTTATCAGATGCTTCCACAGATTATTTTAAGAATCTCTTACTGGCCTACATACATAACTCTTTATATGCAACCCGTCCAGTGTTTTACCCAGAAATTGATATTAGGGGTGTGTGTTTGAATTTACGGGGAGGTGGGGTATCAGGGCCAAGAGGGGTGAGACAGTGAGAGTGAAGGTGGGCTGTATGGCACCATAGTAAAAACTGAAAAATGTTTCATGACCATTTTATTAGATTTAACTCATGTTTTAAAATCATCACACAAATTAAAGTTGGCTACTCAATCCTTCTATGAAGCACTACGTCTACATCCTTCTTGATTTCTTGTTATAATTTTGCACAACTCTGTTAATGAACTTCTTGAATGCAATGCGTTCATCTTTGGTGGCTTCTCGTGTGTCCGGTACTTCCATTCCTTCAATTGATATGCTCATTAGTTCATTCACATGATCAGGCAGAAGGCGACTTCTTTCAGAACACAAAATTCTATTCAATGATGAAAAAGAACGCTCAACTGTAGCTGTTGTGACTGGGAGTAGCAAGAGATGAATTCTTACTTCTTTCATCCCAGGAAACAGAACACAAAGATCGGGTCGAGCCACTAGTGATGATAAAAAAGAAGTTGAAGTCAAATCTTCATTCATTCATCGTATGATATTCCACTGTGTTCAAATTCTCTATTCTGTCCTGATCACATGGCAGCCCCATTGCTGGTAGTGCCTCACTCCACTCAACTGTTTGTGTTTTATAGGACAGGCATCTGTAAAAGCTACGTAGAGGTTGAGTAGAATCTAGAAGTCGCTGTTGTAGATTTTTAAGAATCAAGTCTGTGTACTTTTTCAGTTGTCTTAACAAATACTTCTTGTCTTCTTCACTTAAGGATTCAATATAAATGCCTTCATTAGTCAACTTCTGGACTGAAATCTTTGCTTCTTCCAGTACTTTTTCAATGGATAGCTCTCTGATTTGATCCAAATGTAGCTTCTATTGCTGGACAAAGATCTACTACTGTTGTAGCATTGTTGTTCTTATGTATGTATCGGATGCATAGAATGGAACATATATTGAGGAGATATATATTCTCTACAGCAATCAGTTCTCACTTGGCATCTCCCCTTTGTCACTCTCCTCTTTAACTAGACTCCTCTTTCCTTCCCCACCTCTCCCTATCTCCCAACATCTTGTCTGGCATATGGATAAGGTTGCTTATTCACCAAGAGGCTGATCTATGTCTATACCAATGAAAAAAACAAACTGATTTCCATTCAGATGGCATTGTTTAATGACCCAAGTGGTTTCAACAGTAGACTTACGAGAGAGAGAATGGCAATAGTCTTCTCTGAACGTAGTAGCAAAAGTAATCCACCAGCCTCACTACTTAGATCCATCCCATCATGGTAGATACTTTCCAAAGCCAGTAATAACAGCTGGAGTAATTTTAAGACAACAGCCAAGGATCGCTCATGAGAAAGCCAGCAGGTTTTCCCAGTTTGGACTAATCTGAACTTCAGACCCATTATACCTTCTGTATTTTCCAAGATATTCAGTCTTTTTGGACTCTTTCTGAAAAAAGAATACAATGAAGACATTAAATTTATAGCTTTTTAAATGTCTTTTGTAGATTCTGCAGCTCATACTAGTGCTAGTTGGAGTAGATGGCCTCTGCAATGTGTATAGGAGAGATTAGGGTTACAGTTTTCTCTGAGCAAAGCTTGTACTCCACCATGTCTTCCAGAGAAGTTTGCAGCTTCATCAAATGCACAAGCAGCCATCTGTTTGAGGTCCAATTGACAAGCATTTAACTCTTCTAAGATGTGGGTTGTCACAGATGCAGCCAATGTGTCTTCTATAACTTGAACATCTAGAAATGCATCTACTGGCCGACCACTGACATCAAGATAACATACACAGTTACTTGATGCTCATTTGCATCGGTGCTTTCATCAGCCATATATGCAAATTTTTTTAATATGGTGAGAGAGTTCGTCACTTTTTCAACTGTTGAGTCTTTCACTGTTGCACCGCATGCTTCTAGCCAGTCAGTTGGGTTTCTTGCAGAAAGATAGTGAGCATTTGTTGGACTTGTTCGGAACCAGTGTTCAGCTTGAGGATGAACAAGTGACAATGCACTTAACATTGGCCTCCAGTTTGTAGTGTGTTGTGTCTCTTGCTTAAATAGAAAGTAGGATGTCACAGCCATGTTTATTCACGTGAACTGTGTTGTGTCTCCAGCATTCTTAACAGCCTCATTAAGTACTTCTAAAATTGGCTTTGAAAGTGGGCTTATAAGGCTTTCTGCATGTTGATGCTCTCCAGAGGCTGGGTGTTTTGCAGTCTTTTCACGTAGTTTGTCAGCATTGGCTTTGCTGATCGGTTTGACAAACCAAGCTCCTCCACTTTCACCAGTTATAGCATTGGGAAGCTTTCCTTCTTCGTAAGCTTTTTTGCAAGAGGTGCACCAGTAGCCATCTTTTGTAACTTCAATAAATGGGAACACTTTGACCGACAAACATCAGGAACTGCCTTTAGGTTTTGGAGGCACTGTTTCTTCAGTAGGTAGCTGTATTTGTGCTTCGGGCTGGTCGGATGTAGATATACCACTTGAGCCTTCAGATGACATGTTGATATATTCTTGGTTCTTGATGTGTTCTTCACCTTGGTTAGTTTTTGAGGCCTTTGAGTGGAAAAATTGTTGTATTGTTTTTTGTCTTTTCGTTTTCACTTTGACCTGCAACATATAAAAGAGATATGAATAAAGTAAATGTTTTGTTAGGATAATGCAAATTTAACATAATGATAATGCAAGTTACACCAAAATACATAACAGGTCTAGATTTCTAAAAAATATAATTTTAAAAAAATATGTATTTAATTTAAATTGACTTTTGAAAAGTAAGCCATCATGGGATAATAGGGAAGTCCTCTCATGGATCAGTAACTGGTTAAAAGATGGGAAACAAAGGGTAGGAATAAATTATCAGTTTTCAGAATGGAGAGCGATAAATAGTGGTATCCCTGAGGAGTCGGTACTAACACCATTACTGTTCAATGTATTTGTAAATGATCTGGAAAAATGGGTAAACAGTGAGGTGGCAAAATTTGCAGATGATACAAAACTATTTAAGATAGTTAAGTCCCAGGCAGACTGCGAAGAGTTACAAAGGGATCTCACAAAACTGGGTGACTGGGAAACAAAATGGCAGATGAAATTTAATGTTGATAAATGCAAAGTAATGCACATTGGAAAACAATCTCAACAATACATACAAAATGATGGAGTCTCAATTAGCTGTTAACATTCAAAAGAGATCTTGGAGGGTGACGCGGGGGGGCGGGGCAAAAAAAAAAAAAAACCTTCCTCCACAAGCGTTGGAGGGAGGCCCGGGAGACGCAGGGGAAGCGCGGGGCCGGGGTGAGTAAGAGTCCGGCCTGGCCCCGAGCAGGCAGGACTCAGTTGGGTGGTAGGGAGAGGAGGGGGGCGGCCCGTGGGGCCAGGCGGCGGCTGTTCTCCCCCCCCCCCCCCGGGCAGCAGGACTTGGGAGCAGCTGCTGCTGCAGCTCCCACTGCCGCGGGGGGAGGAAGTGGCCATTGCGCTCGGTGGCTGCGGCTCTGGCGCCCCCGAACCCCCTGGGCCTGCTGCGGGGACCCAGCAGTGCGCACGCCCAGCAACAAGAAGAAAATCAAGGAAAGTGTGGGCCCCTTACTGAATGAGGGAGGCAACCTAGTGACCGAGGATGTGGAAAAAACTAATGTACTCAATGATTTTTTTGCCTCTGTCTTCACGCACAAGGTCAGCTCCCAGATTGCTGCACTGGGCAGTACAGCATGGGGAGAATGTGACCAGCCCTCTGTGGAGAAAGAAGTGGTTCGGGACTATTTAGAAAAACTGGACGTGCACAAGTCCATGGGGCCGGATGCGCTGCATCCGAGGGTGGTAAAGGAGTTGGCGGGTGAGATTGCAGAGCCATTAGCCATTATTTTTGAAAACTCATGGCGATCGGGGGAGGTCCCAGATGACTGGAAAAAGGCTAATGTAGTGCCCATCTTTAAAAAAGGGAAGAAGGAGGATCCGGGGAACTACAGGCCAGTCAGCCTCACCTCAGTCCCTGGAAAAATCATGGAGCAGGTCCTCAAGGAATCAATTATGAAACATTTAGAGGAGAGGAAAGTGATCAGGAACAGTCAGCATGGATTCACGAAGGGGAAGTCGTGCCTGACTAACCTAATTGCCTTCTATGATGAGATAACTGGCTCTGTGGATGAGGGTAAAGCAGTGGATGTGTTATTCCTTGACTTTAGCAAAGCTTTTGATACGGTCTCCCACAGTATTCTTGCCGCCAAGTTAAAGAAGTATGGGCTGGATGAATGGACTGTAAGGTGGATAGAAAGCTGGCTAGATCGTCGGGCTCAACGGGTAGTGATCAATGGCTCCATGTCTAGTTGGCAGCCGGTTTCAAGCGGAGTGCCCCAAAGGTCGGTCCTGGGGCCGGTTTTGTTTAATATCTTTATTAATGATCTGGAGGATGGTGTGGACTGCACTCTCAGCAAGTTTGCAGATGACACTAAACTAGGAGGCGTGGTAGATACACTAGAGGGTAGGGATCGGATACAGAGGGACCTAGACAAATTAGAGGATTGGGCCAAAAAAAACCCGATGAGGTTCAACAAGGACAAGTGCAGAGTCCTGCACTTAGGACAGAAGAATCCCATGCACTGCTACAGACTAGGGACCGAATGGCTAGGTAGCAGTTCTGCAGAAAAGGACCTAGGGGTCACAGTGGACGAGAAGCTGGATATGAGTCAACAGTGTGCTCTTGTTGCCAAGAAGGCTAACGGCATTTTGGGCTGTATAAGTAGGGGCAATGCCAGCAGATCGAGGAACGTGATCGTTCCCCTTTATTCGACATTGGTGAGGCCTCATCTGGAATACTGTGTCCAGTTTTGGGCCCCACACTACAAGAAGGATGTGGAAAACTTGGAAAGAGTCCAGCGGAGGGCAACAAAAATGATTAGGGGTCTGGAGCACATGATTTATGAGGAGAGGCTGAGGGAACTGGGATTGTTTAGTCTCCAGAAGAGAAGAATGAGGGGGGATTTGATAGCAGCCTTCAACTACCTGAAGGGGGGTTCCAAAGAGGATGGAGCTCGGCTGTTCTCAGTGGTGGCAGATGACAGAACAAGGAGCAATGTTCTCAAGTTGCAGTGGGGGAGGTCCAGGTTGGATATCAGGAAAAACTATTTCACTAGGAGGGTGGTGAAACACTGGAATGCGTTACCTAGGGAGGTGGTGGAGTCTCCTTCCTTGGAGGTTTTTAAGGCCCGTCTTGACAAAGCCCTGGCTGGGATGATTTAGCTGGGAATTGATCCTGCTTTGAGCAGGGGGTTGGACTAGATGACCTCTTGAGGTCCCTTCCAACTCTGATATTCTATGATTCTATGATTTTATGAATTAGATATTTTGAATTTTAAAATAAATGGGATTGAAGATGTGATGGAGTGTAGCGGGGTGGTCACCCCGCTCCTGCCCTGAAGGGCTTAAAACAGCCCTGGGAGAGGGCTGTGGCAGGGGAAAAGCTGGGCTGATTGGGGGAAGCAGCCACAGGTGGGGCCATGCCCCAATCAGACCACAGCTGGCCCTATAAGAGGGCTGAGGGCCAGAGACTGAACAAGTGTCTCTCTCTAGCAGTGGACAGAGAAGGGCTGACTGCCTGGTAGCTGAGCAGGGTACCTAGAGTGGAGCAGGGCTGGGGGAAGGCCAGAGGAGCTGGGGAGCTCCAGCCTGGAAAACTCCCAGGCTGCAGGCCTTGCTAAAGGCTGGGAAGGGTATGGGGTTGCAGAGGTGCAGCCCAGGGTTGGGAAAGGCAGCAGGTCCAAACCCCATCTTGCCAGTGATGAGTGGTTTTCAGATTGCAGTCCGCCCCAGTGAGCGGGGGCTAGATGGTGGCTGGTAGTAGCCACCGAGGCAAGGTGTGGATAGGGGGTTGGGGGTTCCCCTGGGTGGGGAGACCCAGATTGTGGGTTACTGCTGGGGGAAGAACCCTGACATAGAGAGGCACCAGGGTCCAGGAGGGACACGGGAGCCAGCGGCAGGCGAGACACCAGCCTGCAGAGGGTGCTCTGGGCTGGAAGAGCTAATTCCCAGGACGACCAGCAGGAGGCGCCGCGCTGGTGAGTCGTTGCACTGCCACATGGAGGTTTGAAAACGTGTCATTTCATGGCTGTAGGTGTATCTGATGGGGGCATACCACGCCACTCTGAGTGAGCAAGGGTTAATGATCTGCAATGGGCCCACTCAGCCTCACCTTGTTACACCTGCACTCAGTGTCTGGTGATGAAGCGGGTAATTAAAAGGGAAGAGAACAACTCAGTAGGTGGCTGACCAGCAAGGAGCACAGACTCCTGTCCTTTGGTCCCTGAGGAAAGGACCAGCTCAGAACCTCTGCAGAGACTGCTGCCTGCCAGAACTCCCTGGAGGATCATAGGTCTGGCACAGGACTATTGTTTTTTGGGGACTATTTCTTTGCTTTACTACAAAAAGGGCTCTTGTGCTATCCAGGATAGGCCTGTCAAGGTCCTAACTAAACTGTTGCAGGGAATCTCTGCCCTGGAAGGGTTAGGACCTGCTTCAGTTAACTCTGTGTGGACTTTTGCACCCTACTCAAGTCTGCCTTGTGGCTTATCTTGGGCCCTGAAGAGTATGGTCAGAATGTGCATTGACTCATTTTCTCATTAACTTGGGGATCTTACTAAACATTTGATAGTATGGTGTGATGGGTTCGGTCACATAGACACCCTTGGGACTGTCACCTGACATGCTGGAATTACCTCTGAGACCATTTTCCCTGCCAGCTTGATACTCAAGAACCCTGCCTTGTTGAGCCAGACACGCTAGCTTGCTGTAACACAGACCCAGGTCTGGTCCACGCCCCCAAAGCTGCAGACTTTAACCAAAAACTGCTCAGCAGGTCACTTATCGCCAGCACCCAGACCCCAATGGGATCCAACCCCCAAATAAATCTGTTTTACTCTGTATATAGCTTATATAGGGTAAACTCATAAATTGTCTGCCCTCTATAACACTGATAGAGGGAGATGCACAGCTGTTTGCTACCCCAGGTATTAATCACTTACTGTGGGTTAATTAATAAACAAAAGTGATTTTATTAAGTTTAAAAAGTAGGATTTAAGTGGCTTCAAGTAATAACAAGCAGAACAAAGTAAGTTATCAAGCAAAATAAAATAAAACATGCCAGTCTGAGCCTAATACATTAAGAAACTGTTTACAGGTAAATCTCACCCTTAGAGATGTTCCAATAAGCTTCTTTCACAGACTAGACTCCTTCCTAGTCTGGGCCCAATCCTTTCCCCTGGTACAGTCCTTGTTAGTTACAGCAGGCATCTTAGGTGAAAAACAGGGGTGTTCTCATGACTGCCGCCGCCTTGTTCTGCTCCACGCCCTTTTATAGCTTTGGCACAAGGACAAGAATCTTTTGTCTCTCTGGATTCCCACCCCTCCTTCTAAATGGAAAATTAGCAGGTTTAAGATGTTTTCCACCATTCTTCCTGAGCTGGCTTACACGAACACAGGAAGTCTTGCAAGTAAACAGAGCCATTTACAACCAATTGTCCTAATCAATGGGAGTCATCAAGGTTCTAAATGATCATCAATGGCCCACACTTTGCATAATTGAGTTAGAATCTCTTTCTCATAAATTCAGAGGCTCTGCAGAGCTAATGGGACTGTCACAGGTTAGCCTGAACCAGTGGAGTGTCTCACACAGCAAGCTCACTCTAATTTTAGTTTTTTGTCTTGCCTGTTGGGACCTGATTAGCTTTGGCCTGCACCTGGCCCTACTAGCCACTGGAGGCAGTACCAGATTTACCATGGCACCAGTAGCGCCATGGCATCAGGCCCATGCTCCGAAGGGGCCCTGGCCTGGCTGCTCTTCTCCTCCTCCCACTCTCTCCTGGGGGCAGAAGCTTGGTGCTGCCGGCTCCTAGGGCTCTGTCCTGCTGCAGCAGGGCAGGCTCCGCTGGCATCCAAGCTCCCCTCTCCCCCGACTCTTGCCCCAGCGTGCTGCGTTCCTGCCCTTCCCCCTCTCCCTGCCGCCGATCAGCTGTTTGCCGGAGTGAGGAGGGGAGGAGGTGGAGAAGAGGCAGGGGCGGGGTCTTGGGGAAGGGGGTGGAATTAGGGCATCCCCCCTCCAGCCCTCTGCTGTGAGATGCTCAGGGCAGGGGGCTGGGAGCACCCCCACGACCCCAGCAGTCTGCCCTGACTCCTGCACCCCCTTCACACACATCCAGCCCCCTGCCCTGACTCCTGCACCCCCCTCACACACACCCAGCCCTCTCCCCTGACTCCTGCACCCCACCCCACCCCGACCCCAGCCCCACCTTTGGATGGGGTGTGCCAAGGCGGTAGGGCTTCCAGCAGGGGGCATCGAATGCCTGCTACACTCCATCAGAGAGAGTACAAATATATTGTGTGTAAGGTGAGACTGAGAAAAGAAAGAAGAGGTATGTCTGGCTAATGATGTTATGTTGGCTGCAGAGTACGTGTGAACCTAGGTTTTGCTACACAAAGATGACATTGAATAACGCATCCAAAGCTGGAAAGCCCAAAGAGACTACAGTTATCTACCCCTTGTTTAAAGATCCTAACATGTAATCTGCCCCATATGCAGCACTGCAAGACACAGGAAACTGTGTACACATGTGAATCTGTGTAAATCTTAATCTCCCATTTCCCTCAGGAGAGCCAGGCCATCCCATTGATCTCTGTGGCAAGTGTAACATCTGGAGGAAGTTCATACAAAGAGGTGAAAAGACAGCTGTCTAATGTATCGGAGGAGGAACGGGGAGAAAAGTTGGAGAAAGCAGGGGATACCTCAGAAACAGGTAACGTTTGTGTTCGTGCGTACAGAGCGCCCTTGATGATGCTCTGGGCAGCACAGTATTGTGCTGTGTATCAGCAGCCTTTTGTTTGATTTAGGTAGATGAGAAATGTCTTTACATTTTGGATACAGATTCCAAGTCTTTGGAGAATCCTAAACTTCTTTAATATGAACCAATATTTCATCTTGATTTAAGATCTTGAAAAAGAAAAAAACAAGCCTAATTTTAAAAAAATTTGAGGCTAGAAAAAATTATTATTTCATGAATATATTTGCAAGACCAGAGTACTCTTTAATTTTAATTGAATATGCTGTGAGACTATAAGAGAATTACCTGACTTAAGTAGTAGCAGGAGAAACCCTACAAATATGAAGGGGTTTGAGCTAAGAGACCTCCCTAGAATTTACCTAGAATAAATGAAATTAAGGCAGCTCAGTAGTGAGCAGCATCACATGGCTATGATGTAGCTATGGTGGCATGTAGAATGAAGCAGGCTTCCATCTTGAATGGTTGTGCAAGTCATCTTCCTTTGGCAAGAGTCAGTAAGGGAGCATTTAGGCTTTTTAAATCCCTCAAAATTGCATCTTCCAACCTTATTTGGGTCGATTTTTTGTGTTCTTCTTCCTTCGACCTCCGCTCTAAGAAGTGAATGTGTCTGAATCTTCCTTACAGAACGAAATGTTCTTCTTTGAGAGATGTCCCTGTGAATACTCCATTCCAGGTTTTGGTGCACCCCTGTGCCTTCGCTTGGAGATTTTTACAGCAGTACTTGTACGGGCCGCTCGTGCGCGTGCCTGCCTCACGCGCTGAATGTGCCTCAATAAGGCACACGTGCGGCCCGAGCTCCTCGGTTCCTGCTCTACTGTCCCCAGCCTGAGATGGAGCTCAACAGTCTCACTCAATTATTTCTCGCTTTAGATAGATAGATAGATAGTTGTTTATACAGTTTATCTAGGGTGGCTTTTTTTTTTTTAGTCAGATAAGTTTCATTTCCCCCCTCCCAGTTTTTTTCTGTCAGTTAGATAGTTTATACTATGCCTGGCTTATCAGGTTTTAAGAGATACACTACGTGCAGAGAGACCATCCCTATCTCTGATGGCTATTCTCAATGTGTTCGCTGTTTGGGGGTGTCTCACGTCCCCCAAATATGTTCCCTCTGCAGTAAACTGAAGGCTAGGGCACAAAAGGACAAAGACCTGAGATTCAAGTTAATTCTAATGGAGAAGTCCCTCAGACCTGCCTCTGACCTAGGTCAGGAGTCCTACTTGAGACAGAGATCTCCTAAGTTCACCAAGGACAAGAAAACAACAAAAAAAGGCCAGCTTCATCACCTCACAGAGACCAGCCTGTATCCAAATGGTCTCCAACCAGGTCTGTCTCATTGGTGCTGACCGCTCCACGGCTCAGCACATACGATGCTCCAGCATCCGTACCCCAGCTGCTGCCAGTACATACCGCTCCGGTGCCAAGGCTACAGGCTTAAAGTTGCCTGCCTCTTCTAATACGGTGCAGCACAGCACCGCAAAGGACTCGGTGCCTATTCAGCTGAGCCTGCCTGTGCCGCACACACTTATAGTTGCTGTCCTGGCACTGACACCTCAACCACCTATGACTCCGCATATGGCGCCGTGCCAATCGGCACCGGCCGAACCTATGGCACTGCCACCACACCCAGCGCCATATATTCCAGCTCCTTCTACCTCGTCACCACAATTTATTCATTCCAGCCATTTGCTAATCTCGCCAACTCCAGATTCCCCATTACTTGGTACCAATCTCTCACTGGGACCGTAGGCACGGCACCGACAGATACCCCTTATTCCCTCTCACTTTTCTAGTGATGAGGATGATGAAGTGGAGGGAGTTTTTTTTCACCATACCATTCCTCCCCCCTTTACATTCCCACTAGCATGGGACCAAGGAGACCAAGGGGTTCATATTCCAAGGACTTACCACCCTGGTATGGACACCCGTGGATGGAACCACCCATGCCCTTCCCCGGACAATGGCATTATTGGAACCCATGGGGGTCCTACAGCAGGCACCTCAGTAGCTGGTATAGCCCACTCAGAGGCGACATTAGATCTCCTCCTGTACCTGTCCACACTTCTGTGACGGACAGACAGGAGCAACCTGCAATGGTGCATGCAGATGAGGAGGCACCTGAACCCTCTCCAAATAATAATAATAATAATTAATAATTCATCCACCTCACCAGAAGAGGCTATCATGCCTCCACCCCCAACAGTGGATGATTTTACTCATTTTCAGGACCTCTTCAAAAGAGTGGCTAATGAGCTCAAGATCACCCTGGAGGAGGTATCGGAGACTCAGCGTGAGCTGACTGACATATTGCAACCTTCGACCTCCAAGATTGCCCTGCCTGTTAATGGAGCCATTATGGACCCTGCCAAGAATATCTGGCAAACCCCAGCCACCATACTCCCTACCTGCAAAAGGGTAGACCGGAATACTATGTCCCCTCCAGGGGGCCAGAATTCCTTTTCATGCACCCAGCACTAAATTCACTGGTGGTAGAAGCAGCCAACCAAAAGAACAAACAGCAGCAATTCCAGTCCACTCCCTTTGACAAGGACAGCAAAAGAATGGACCTACTCGGCCGCAAAGTTTATGCATTATCCATGCTATAATTTAGAGTGGCAAACTACGCAGCCCTACCGGCCAAATATGATCACAGAAATTACGGAAAACTCGTGGACTTTATTAATGACATCCCAGAGGACAAGAGGCAACAATTCAAAACAGCAGTTTCTGAAGGACAGATTATTTCCTGCACAACATTGCAGGCTGCTCTTGATGCTGCAGACACAGCTGCCAGGTCCACCGTGATTGCCATAGTGATGCATTGGGCTTCATGGTTTACCGCTTATACTTTCCCATACAGGATAAAAAACACCATGGAGGATCTCCCCTTCGATGGCAAGAAGTTATTTGCAGCAAAAATCAACGAGGTGCTGCACACCATAAAGTATTCCAGAGCGACGCTCAGATCCCTAGGCATCCATACGCTGGCAACTAGAAGACAATACAGGTACATTAACTCCTCACTTAACATTGTAGTTATGTTCCTGAAAAATGCGACTTTAAGTGAAACAATGTTAAGCGAATTCAATTTCCCCATAAGAATGAATGTAAATGGGGGGGTTAGGTTCCAGGGAAATTTTTTTTGCCATAGAATACAGTACTATAGTTGGGAGATGCCCTCGCCTTACTCCACATAGGCACAGCCCACTGGCACTGGAGATAATGAGGCAGGGAAGGAGGCTGAAGGTGCTGTAGGCTAGGAGAAGCATGTTGCGCAGCAGCAGCGGCAGCTTCCCCTACTCGGCAAGCACGAGGGGCGGGGCTCAACCCTCGGCCCGCCCATGCCGCCTCTTCCCCCCCCTCCCCTTTTACTCCACACGCTACGTCCTCCCTCCTGCCCACAGCAATCAGCTGGCTTGCGATGTTCAGGGGACAGGAGGGAGGGAGGAGGAGCGCAGACTCTGCCGCGGGTAGGAGGCAGGGGAGCCTGCGCGCCATCAGCTGGCTTGCGGCGTTCAGGAGGCACGGGAGGGATGGGGAGCCTCCACGCCGAGTCCTCGCTTCTTCCCCCTCCCTCCTGAACACCACAAGCCGGCTGATTGCCGTGGGCAGGAGGCAGGGGGAGGAGGGGGAAGGCGCTGATCCGCGGGGTCTGCCGACGGGCGGGAAGCGCTATGGGGAGCTGATGGGGGGGCTGCCAGCTGTGGACAAAGCAGGCAGCAAAACGATGTTATAGTGAAGCATTGCACAACTTTAAATGGAGCATGTTCTGTAATTGAGCAGGGATGTAAGATCGAAACAACGTTAAGCGAGAGGATGTTAAGTGGGGAGTTACTGAATCAACCTTACCAGTGCCCACAGTACCTGGCCTACATAACAATAACAGAGGCCGTATGACCAGCAACACCGCCAGAGACCCAGGCATCAACAACGATACCCCACAATATCAGCACCATCCCAACCCCCTCTATCTAATAAGCAGATCTGAAGCCTTGGTCAAGGGTATAGAAGACCTCCCACACACTTCAGGGCTTATACTTCCCATCAGACTTTTTGGTCACCATTTACTCCCATTCTACCGCAACTGGTGAGCCCTCACTATGGACAGATGGGCCCTAGAGGTCATCTGATTGGGCTATTCCATCCCCATCCTGTCCATACCCACCCCCCACCACGTCCCTCTTCAGGGACCCCCTCATGACCACTTGCTCCACCAAGAGGTGCAACATCATCTACAAATAGGAGCAGTCGAGACGGTGCCCGGTCAGCACAGGGGAAAGAATTTTTATTCCCACTACTTTTTGACAGAAAAGTGGGGGATGGCGACCCATCCTTGACCTCAGGCGATTCAACAAGTTCATCAAAAGGCAAAAATTCAAAATGGTTACCCTCACAACCATAATTCCAGCACTGGAGCAGGGAGATTGGTTTTCAGCCCTCCACCTGCAGGATGCTTATTTTCATGTAACTATACACCCCACCCACAGGCATTTTCTCAGATTTGTTATGGGATCAAATCACTACCAGTACAGGGTTCTGCCCTTTGGCCTCTCTACAGCACCCCGCGTCTTTTCCAAGATTCTCGTGGTGGCAACGGCGCACCTATGGAAAAAAGGAGTCATAATTTTTCCTTACCTGGACGATTGCCTGCTCAAGGCACAGACTCTCAAGGAGGCCATGCAAGCCACACCGATAACCATCGACTTCTCCCAGGGTCTGTGCCTACAAATGAACAAAAACAAATCCACATTAACTTCTACTCAACGTCTAGAGTTCGTAGGCACTCACCTCGATTTCACAACCGGACTTGCATGTCTCCCATCCAATAGATTCAACACCATAAAGAATCTTGTCACCAAGTTGCAAAACAGCCCGTAGGTGACTGTCTGCAACTTCTTGGCCATATGACCTCTTGCACTTTTGTGGTCAAGAATGCACGCCTCTACATGCGGTGCCTGCAGGTTGGATGACCACTGTCTACAGACCGAATATGCACAGCCTAAACAGACTTCTGTCCATACCTACCAAAGTCAAGGATTCACTCACATGGTGGACTCTTCCACACAACCTCTGTTCCGGAGTTCTGTTCGTACAGAAGTCCCCCCTCCATTATAATTACCACAGATGCTTCCCTCACGGGCTGGGGAGCACACATGGCCAAGCTATGCTGTCTACAGCTTTCTTACCGGCTCTGAAGTCCCTACCTCCTTAAGAGATGCTGCTTTTCAGTCACCTGGAGTGGAGCACCCACAGGGACCCCTCTCTCAAAGAAGAGGAGGTTACTCACCTGATGATTGTCCCTGTAGGTGCTCCACTACCCACCCTTCTCCGCTCTACTTCAGAGTTTGGAGCGGTTTCCGTTGTAGAGAAGGAACTGAGGAGCGTGGGCCACATGCACGCATTATTGAGGCACATTCGGCGTGTGAGGTAGGCACCCCGAGAGTACTGCTGTAAAAATCTCCAAGTGAAGGCGCAGGGGCACAGCAACACCTGGAGTGGAGCACTCACAGGGACACTCATCTCGAAGAACGTCCGTAGTTCTTCGAGTGCTTATATCAATTCCAGTTAGGTGTGTGTGCATGCCATGTGCACAGCTGTCGGAAACTTTTCCCTAACAGCTACCTGTCGGGCCGGCTGTGGAGCCCCCTGGAGTGGCACTGGTATAGTGCTCTATATACGACCCTGCCGGGCCGACACCCCTTCAGTTCCTTCTTACCGCCAGTGATGGTTGTTGGAACAGTGGTCTCTTGCTTGCAAGTGCTCCACTAATCCCTAGCTCTTCTGCTTATCTTTGTGTATAGTTACCCATTGTTAGTTAATCATTCTTTTCTAGTTGTTAATTGTAGTCTTTAGTGGTTGGGGAGTTTTCCCCTTCAACGAGTGCCCCATGGGGCTCCGGGGCATGCCATTCCAGGGCTTCAAACCCTGTAGCTCCTGCGCCAAGCCTATGCCCACGGGCGACCCCCACGACTCCTGTCTCCGGTGTCTGGGAGAAGCCCATCAGGCAGATTAGTGCGAGATCTGCACAGCCTTCAAGTCTTGCACTAGAGGAGAGGGACATTTGTTTAAAACAACTTCTCATGGAGTCTGCTCTCCGTCCGCAGCAGGACCCGGCCCCGAGCGCCTCAGTGCGGAGCGCTCCTCCGGCGGTGCCATCTGCGACACCGAAAAAGGACTCGACACGCCCTCCCAGGGGTTGGCGGTCTCCCGGGACCCAGAAGCGTTCCCCTCAGCACCGCTCCCACTTGCCAGCTGCCCACAAGAAGCAGGACAAGCCTCCACAATGTCATGATTCAGAAACCGCAGTCTCGGCAGGGCATGCTGCGGAGCATGGCCTACGGCCGACAGACCCTCCGGTCGGGCTCAACCCCCACGAGCCCCCTGTCTCCCCAGGAAGTCCTGTGCTCCTGGACTACACACGGCTGCAGGTGGAGGAGGTCACGCTACCCTCCACACTGGACACTTTTGATGCCGCTAGGGGGCTTATCGAAATGATGACGCCCAAGTCTCCAGTCTTGGGGCCTCCGCTACCCTGAGGCCCGGCACCTTCAAGAGGCATACCGGCTATGTTCAGGCCGTCTGCACCCTGACCAGGATCTCTGTGTCGCTCCTGATACCATACATATGCCCCACGCTGGTCTGACTCGCGGCAAAGGTCCGACTCGCGGCACTGGTCTTGCAGCCCTGATCCTCGGAGCCGTTCCCGCTCGAGGTGGTCGTCGGCTGATAGGTCATAGTCCCGCTCGAAGTCCAGATCCCAGTCTGTGACCTCGCGGCACCGCTCCCCAGCACAGCACCGGTCCCGTTCGCGGTGCCATTCCAGATCCTGTTCTAGACAACAGTCCCCGCTTCAGCAAGGGCCTCGATTGTGGTACCGCACCCCATCAAGGCACTGCTTCACCTCGCGGCAGCGCTCCGCATCTCGTCGCCGTTCCCCACAGTGACACTGCCTGTCACTGACCAGCCCTCATTATTCCTCACGGCACTCATCCCGCCCGTTCAAGGAAGAGAAAGTTGCCATGGGGCAGTCCCGCACCGCTCCCCCTTGGCCGTCCCGCTCAAGGTCCGCCTCCTTCAGCTCAGGCAGAGCATCGGGGGCATCGGAAGCGCCCAGATCCGGGCCGGGTGTACCATCAGGCCCAATGTGGCCCCCCTGGCGCTCCCCCACTGTCCCGCTCGGGGTCTCGCCTTCCTGAAGCAACCATCAGCCGCCAGCCTCAGGATCCCTCGCAAAACCCGGATCCAACCCCACCTCCAGTGAAGGCTACACTTGGGACTCGGGATGAGCTGGTCGCAGAGGATCAGGAGGCCGCCACGGAACCAGTCCTGCTGGTGGCGTCTTCCTCGTCCTCTCCTGACAAGGTGGTGGTGGGTACCTCCATATCCAGTCCACCACCCATGGACTACAGGGCCCTGCAGGAACTCCTCAGAAGGGTGGCCCTAAATATGTACCTCCAGGTGGAGAGGTGGTAGAGGACAAGGACCCTGTGGTGGACATCCTGGCACCAGAGGGTCCCTCTAGGGTGGCCTTACCCATGCTAAAGACTATCCGGTCTACTGCTAAAACTATTTGGCAAACGCCTGCCTCCATTCCTTCTATGGCCAAAGGGGCCAAACGGAAGTACTTTGTCCCTACTAAAGGGTATGAATATCTGTTCACTCATCCCCCTCCGTGTTCCCTTGTTGTGGAGGTGGTGAATGAAAAAGAGAGGCAGGGGCCCGCGCCTAAATCAAGAGACACCTTGATTTGTTTGGGAGACAGGTTTATTCAACCGGGGGCCTTTCTCTCCGGATCGCTAACCAGCTCGCGATCCTGAGCCAGTACAGTTATAACTCGTGGTCTGCGGTCCAAAAGTTCAAAGAGCTTCTCCCGTCCGAGTCAAGGGCTGAACTGGGGGCCATCGCTGAGGAGGGCAGAATTGTAGCCTGGACTTCCCTCCAAGATTCTTTGGATGCCGCGGACTTGGCAGCGCATATCCTGGCATCGGGTATCGCGATGAGATGCAATACCTGGCTCCAATCCTCTGGTCTCCCCGCAGAAGTACAGCAAACAATTCAAGACCTCCCATTTGATAGCCAGGGACTGTTTGCTGAGCAGACAGTCTTTAGATTGCTTAGCCTGAAGGATTCCTGTAACACCATTAAGTCCCATGCATACCCCGACGACCCAAAGGAAGCCTTTCAAACCACAGACCACCCAGCAGCGGTCTTTCCCCGCTAGGCCCAGGCAGGACTTCTCCCGCAGGAGGAATAGATATAGTCGGCGTAGGCCACCGCACCAGCCTCCTGGGCAGGGCCAGGGATAGTCTAAGCTCCCTCCAGGCCCTAAGCGCCCCTTTTGAAGGTGCACACAAGATCGGACACTTATCCTCCCTTCCTGAACCATCTATCCTGCTTCTGTCTGTCTGTTTGTTTGTTTGAAGGACCGTGTGCTGTGGCTGGCAGTTGGAAGCTGTGAGCTTCAAAGTAAGGTTTGAAAGCTAGAAGCCTCTGTTAATTGGCTGAGCCTTAGTCAGTGGGCAGGGCTATCAAGAAGGCCAGGGCTTTATAAAGCAGTGAGCAAGTGACCTGGGAGCTTTGCGACCAGGGCTGCTAACAGGGAGTTTCACGAGGGAGTTTGGAAGGGGAGTGGGAAGGGGGCAAGGTTCACTTGCCGTTCTTTAAAACCTGTAAACTAAACTATATTCAAAACTGCTTGATTTAAACAATACCCTTTCATTAAATAGGTAGCTGTAAGAGAGAATGCAGGCAGAACCCAGCAGCAGAGTGGGGGCTACCCAGTTTATTGCGCTGAGTGCAGCATGTATGATTACCTGCCCTGTGGGCAGGTGGCATATGTGTGCATTCGGTGCAAGGAGCTCCTGGCCCTCAGAGACTGCATACAGGCTTTGGAGGCCAGGGTGGGGGAACTGGAGGAGTTAAGGGAGGTGGAGAGGTATGTTGATGAGGCTTTCCGGGACACTGTAGAATTGTCCCACCTCCGGTCAGACAGCCCCTGCGCTGTTGAGGAGGATGAAAGGTAGAGCAGTCAACGGGAGCAGAGGGAAACCTTCCCATAGTTGGGACCCTCCTTCCAGATGGTGTTGGGGTATCCTCTCGCACTGAGGTTACCTCTCTGGGGGAGGGAACTCCAGTCACTAGGAAAAGGCAGGTGTTAGTAATATTAGGATGTTAGTAATAAAAAGGGAGATTCGATCATTAGAAACATAGATAGCTGGGTTTGTGATGACCGGGAGAACCATATGGTGACTTGCCTGCCTGGTGCAAAGGTTGCGGATCTCTCGAGGCATTTAGATAGACTTATGTGTAGTGCTGTGGAGGAGCCGGTGGTCGTGGTACATGTAGGTACCAATTACATAAGGAAGGGTAGGAGAGAGGTCCTGGAGGCCAAATTTAGGCTGCTAGGAAAGAGACTGAAATCCAGGACCTCTATGGTGGCATTCTCAGAAATGCTTCCAGTTCCACGTGCAGAGCCAAGTAGGCAGGCAGAGCTTCAGAGTCTCAATGCATGGATGAGATGATGGTGTAGGGAGGAGGGGTTTAGATTCATTAGGAACTGGGGAAACTTTTGGGATGGGGGAGCCTATACAGGAGAGATGGGCTCCACCTAAACCAAAGTGGAACCAGACTGCTGGCACTAAACAATAAAAAGGTTGCAGAGCAGTTTTTAAACTAAGATATGGCGGAAAGCCGTCTGCTGCAGAGGAGCATGTGGATCGGACAGAGACTTCTCTTAGAGGAGAGTCTATTGATCGAGATTCTCTAATTTTTAGTCAGGAGGAGAGGATGGAAGAGGATAATCTAGGGGCCAGATCAGATGATAAACATTCACATAAAAAAGAATTGGACACATCAGAAAAGGGCAGACAAATAAACAGTGACAATTTTTTAAAGTGCTTGTATATAAATGCTAGAAGTCTAAATAATAAGATGGGTGAACTAGAGTGCCTTGTGATAAAGGAGGATATTGATACAATAGGCATCACAGAAACCTGGTGGACTGAGGACAACCAATGGGGGACAGTCATTCTGGGGTACAAAATATATCGGAAGGACAGAACAGGTTATGGGGGGGGAGGGGGGGAGTGGCACTATAGGCGAAAGAAAATGTAAAATCAAATGAAGTAAAAATCTTAAGTGAATCCACATGTTCCATAGAATCTCTATGGATAGTAATTCCATGCTCTAATAAGAATATAACAGTGGGGATCTATTATCAACCACCTGACCAGGACAGTGATAGTGATGATGAAATGCTAAGGGAAATTAGAGAGGCTATTAAAATTAAGAACTCAATAATAGTGGGGGATTTCTATTATCCCCATATTCACTGGGAACATGACACCTCAGGTTGAAATGCAGAGACAAAATTTCTCGATACTTTAAATGACTGCTTCTTGGAGCAGCTGGTACAGGAACCCACAGGGGGAGAGGCAACTCTTGATTTAGTCCTGAGTGGAGCGCAGGATCTGGTCCATGAGATAACTATAACAGGACCGCTTGGAAATAGTGACCATAATATAACAACATTTAACATCCATGTGGTGGGAGGAACACCTCAACAGCCCAACACTGTGGCATTTAATTTCAGAAACGGGAACTATGCAAAAATGAGGTTAGTTAAACAGAAATCAAAAGGTAGAGTGAAATCCCGGCAAGCTGCATGGACACTTTTCAAAGACACCATAATAGAGGCCCAACTTAAATGTATACCCCAAATGAAAAAAACACAGTAAAAGAACTAAAAAAGAGCCACTGTGGCTTAACAACCACGTAAAAGAAGCAGTGAGAGATAAAAAGGCATCTTTTTAAAAGTGAAAGTCAAATCCTAGTGAGGTAAATAGAAAGGAAAATAAACACTGCCTAATTAAGTGTAAAAATGTAATAAGAAAAGCCAAAGAGGAGTTTGAAGAACGGCTAGCCAAAAATTCAAAAGGTAATAACAAAATGTTTTTTAAGTACATCAGAAGCAGGAAGCCTGCTAAACAGCCAGTGGGGCCCCTGGACGATCGAGATACAAAAGGAGCGCTTAAAGACGATAAAGTCATTGTGGAGAAACTAAATGGATTCTTTGCTTCAGTCTTCATGGCTGAGGATGTTAGGGAGATTCCCAAACCTGAGCCGGCTTCTGTAGGTGACAAATCGGAGGAATTGTCACAGATTGAGGTGTCACTAGAGGAGATTTTAGAATTAATTGATAAACTTAACATTAACAAGTCACCGGGACCAGATGGCATTCACCCAAGAGTTCTGAAAGAACTCAAATGTGAAGTTGCGGAACTATTAACTAGGGTTTGTAACCTGTCCTGTAAATCGGCTTCTGTACCCAATGACTGGAAGATAGCTAATATAATGCCAGTATTTAAAAAGGGCTCTAGAGGTGATCCCGGCAATTACAGACTGGTAAGTCTAACGTCAGTACCGGGCAAATTAGTTGAAACAATAGTAAAGAATAAAATTGTCAGACACCTAGAACATAAATGATTGGGCAAAAGTCAACATGGTTTCTGTAAAGGGAAATCATGTCGTACTAATCTATTAGAGTTCTTTGAAGGGGTCAACAAACGTAGAGAAGGGGGATCCAGTGGACATAGTGTACTTAGATTTCCAGAAAGCCTTTGACAAGGTCCCTCACCAAAGGCTCTTATGTAAATTAAGTTGTCATGGGATAAGAGGGAAGATCCTTTCACGGATTGAGAACTGGTTAAAAGACAGGGAACAAAGGGTAGGAATAAATGGTAAATTTTCAGAATGGAGAGGGGTAACAAGTGGTGTCCCCCAAGGGTCAGTTCTAGGACCAATCGTATTCAACTTATTCATAAATGCTCTAGAGAAAGGGGTAAAAAGTGAGGTAGCAAAGTTTGCTGATGATACTAAACTGCTCAAGATAGTTAGGACCAAAGCAGACTGTGAAGAACTTCAAAAAGATCTCACAAAACTAAGTGATTGGGCAACAAAATGGCAAATGAAATGTGATGTGGATAAATGTAAAGTAATGCACATTGGAAGAAATAACCCCAACTATACATACAATATGATGGGGGGCTAATTTAGCTACAACAAATCAGGAAAAAAGATCTCGGAGTCATCATGGATAGTTTGCTGAAGACGTCCACGCAGTGTGTAGCAGTGGTCAAAAAAGCAAACAGGATGTTAGGAATCATTAAAAAGGGGATAGAAAATAAGATGGAGAGGATCTTATTGCCCTTATATAAATCCATGGTACGCCCACATCTTGAATACTGCGCACAGATGTGGTCTCCTCATCTCAAAAAAGATATACTGACATTAGAAAAGGTTCTGAGAAGGGCAACTAAAAGGATTAGGGGTTTGGAACGGGTCCCATATGAGGAGAGATTAAAGAGGCTAGGACTTTTCAGCTTGGAAAAGAGGAGACTAAGGGGGGATATGATAGAGGTATATAAAATCATGAGTGATGTAGAGAAAGTAAATAAGGAAAAGTTATTTACTTATTCCCATAATACAAGAACTAGGGGTCACCAAATGAAATTAATAGGCAGCAGGTTTAAAACAAATAAAAGGAAGTTCTTCTTCACACAGCACACAGTCAACTTGTGGAACTCCTTACCTGAGGAGGTTGTGAAGGCTAGGACTATAACAGCATTTAAAAGAGAACTGGATAAATTCATGGAGGTTAAGTCCGTTAATGGATATTAGCCAGGATGAGTAAGGAAGGATGTTCCTAGCCTCTGTTTGTCAGAGGGTGGAGATGGATGGCAGGAGAGAGATCACTTGATCATTGCCTGCTGGGTTCACTCCCTCTGGGGCACCTGGCATTGGCCACTGTCAGTAGACAGGATACTGGGCTAGATGAACCTTTGGCCTGACCCAGTACGGCCATTCTTATGTTCTTATGTTATGTTCTACTGTGCATGGTCCCTTATTACATCATACCGATGTACACTACAAGCGGGATATTCTATCCACTTCTGCTCCTTCCCATCCCCCTTGCCCGTCCCTTTTCAGTGACCCCTCTCATGAGCAACTTCTCATCCAGGAGGTTCAAACCCTCCTTGCTCTAGGAGCAGTGGAGGAGGTGCCCCAGGAGCTCCAAGGCAAGGGTTTCTACTCCCGTTACTTCCTCGTCCCCAAAGCAAAGGGAGCCTGAGGCCAATTCTGGACCTAAGGGAACTCAACAAGTTCATCGACAGTCTGAAGTTCTGCATGGTCTCCTTGAGCACAATCATTCCCCTCTGGATCCAGGAGACTGGTATGCCACCCTCGATATGGAGAACACCTATTTTCACATGTCTATCACCCGATCTCACAGACGATTCCTCCACTTCGTGATAAACAAGGTGCATTATCAATTCATGGCTCTCCCATTCGGTCTATGCATGGCTCCTTGCGTCTTCACCAAGTGCATGGCGGCCATGGCAGCCTTCCTTCGCCGCCATCATGTGCATATCTACCCTTACCTGGATGACTGGCTCCTCTGAGGCCGCTCTTGTCAGCAGGTAGAATTGCAGCTGCAAATGGTGAGAGACACGTTTGAACGCCTAAGCATCATTCTCGACGTCAGCAAATCCGTCCTCACCCCGACTCGGAGACTAGAGTTCATCGGGGCAGTTCTCGATACCAATCAAGCCAGAGCATTCCTCCCAGAGGTGCAGCGTCTGGCCCTCTCACTGATAATCAGCAGCCTTTGCAGTTTTCTCACCACCACGGCGAGGCAGTGCCTCAGACTGCTGGGCCACATGGTGTTCTGCATGCCAATTGTGACTTGGGCCTTTGCAAGCATGGCTTGCGTTCGTGTATCGTCCGGTCTGCGACAATCTGGACATGGTGCTGACCATTCCAAGGCATACCCTCGATTCCCTGCGATGGTGGCTTGACCACCACATGGTGAGTGCCGGGGTCCCTTTTCACCCTCCCCAACCCACCTTGACTCTGGTAATGGATGCATCTGCGCTGGGTTGGGGAGCGCATCTCGGAAGCCTGACAACTCAGGGCTTATGGCAAGTAGAGGAACTGGCTCTGCATATCAACATCAAAGAGCTCAGGGCGGTCCGCCTTGAGTGCCAAGTGTTTCTGCCCCGCTTGCAAGGTCACTGTGTAGCAGTGATCAAGGACAATACCATGGCCATGTTTTATATAAACAGGCAAGGCAGAGCCCGATCGTCTCCTCTCTGTCAGGAATCCCTCCTACTGTGGGAATTTTGTCTTGCCCATTCCATCCTTCTCTAAGCTTCATACCTGCCGGGCATTCTGAACGTGCTGGCGGACAGCCTGAGCAGACAGTTCCTTACGCACGAGTGGTCAATTCATCTGAACATCATCCACTCAATATTCCTCATTTGGGGATTTTCCCAAATTGACCTGTTCGCCACGTGGGCCAACAGGAAGTATCCAACCTTCTGCTCCTTCCGGGGATCACAGCCTGGGCTCGATCGCAGATGTGTTTCTGATTCCATGGTCCGGTCAACTGCTATATGCCTTCCCACCATTTCCACTCATCCACAAGGTGCTTCTCAAAGTCTGCAGGGACAGGGCAGATGCCATACTGGTTGCTCCAGCTTGGTCTCACCAGTGCTGGTACCCCACCCCCCTGGACCTGTCGGTCCAGTCCCGTCCCCAGTATGTCTGCCTCTCGTTCCCGACCTCATCTTGCAGAATCATGGCCGCCTCCTTCACCTGGACCTTCGGTTGCTCCACCTCATGGCCTGGAAGATTCGTGGTTGAACCAGGCAGAACTTGCCTGTTCGGACTCAGTGAGGCAGGTGCTTCTGGAGAGCTGCAAGCCGTCCACCAGAGCCACTTAAAAAGCGAAATGGAAGAGGTTTTCTATCTGGTGTGCCCAAAGGCAGGTGCTTCCACTCCAGGCTTCAATCCTGTGTATCCTGGATTATCTCCTGCACTTGAAAGACCAGTGCCTGGCATTTGGTTCTCTCAAGGTCCATCTCGCAGCTATATCGGCTTTTCATCCCAGTGTTTCCAGGCGCTTAGTGTTTGCGCACCCCATCGTGGGACGTTTCGTGAAAGGTTTGGAAAAGATTCATCCCCCGATGAAGCCCCCTGTTCCGGCCTGGGACCTTAATTTAGTCTTTTCTCGCCTCATGGGTCCTTCCTTTGAACAGTTAGCTTCCTGTTCGCTCCTCTACCTTTCTTGGAAGGTTGCTTTTTTGGTGGCCATCACCTTGGCATGACACGTGTCTGAGTTGCGGGCCCTCACGACTGAGCCTCCATACACGATTTTTCATAAGGACAAGGTGTAGCTTAGACCTCACCCGGCCTTTCTTCCCAAGGTCGTGTCCTGCTTCCATGTTAGTCATGTCTAACCAAAAGCGCACAGTAGCTGCATTCGCTGGACGTTAGAAGGGTTCTCGCCTTCTATATAGACTGAACTAAGCAGTTCCGCAAAACAACCCAGTTGTTCGTCACTTTAGCAAAGCGGATGAAAGGTTTGCCAGTATCTTCCTAGCGGATATCATTGCACTTGTTATGACTTGGTGACGGTTCTTCCGCCTACTATTACTCCATGAGGGCTCAAGCCTCGTCGACAGCCTTCCTGGCCCACGTACCTCTTCAGGAAATCTGCAGGGCTGCCACGTGGTCTTCAGTGCACACCTTTATATCACACTATGCCATCGTCCACCAATCTCAGGACGATGCGGCCTTCGGCAGAGTGGTTTTTCTATCTGCAATACCTTGACTCCGACCCCACCTCCACGGTAAGGCTTGGAGGTCACCTGTCTGGAATTGATATGAGCAAGCACTCTAAGAAGAAAAAATGGTTACTCACCATTTTTGTAACTCTTGTTCTTTGAGATGTGTTGCTCATATCTATTCCATTCCCCCCCACCTTCCCCTCTGTCGGAGTAGCCGGCAAGAAGGAACTGAAGGGGGGTCAGGCCGGCAGGGTCGTATATAGAGCGTCATACTGGTGCCACTCCAGGGGGCTCCACAGCCGGCCCAACAGGTAGCTGCAAGGGAAAAGTTTCTGACAGCCGTGCACGCGGTGCGCGCACACACCTAACTGGAATAGATATGAGCAACACATCTCAAAGAACAACAGTTACAAAAAAGGGTGAGTAACCATTTTTTACTGTACAGATGAGTAACCTCCTCTTAATTTCTATATTCTTCAGCGCCTGAAACAGCTTGCCCAATTAGCAGGTAATATTGAATGGGGTTCTGCCATTTGTCGCTGTACTTTTGTGACCCCCATCATTATAGTATTTGAGTGTAACACAAACATTGCTGAATTTATCCTCAGTGCCCTCTCTGAGGTATGGCAGTGGTATTGTTCTCCTTTCACAGATGGGGGAATTGAGGCCCAAGCAGACTTGCCCATAGTTACACTGGAGGGCTGTGCCAAGAATTGAACTCAGGTTCCCTGAGTTCCAGTTTAATACCTAAAATCCAGGGCTGTCACTGGGGCAGGTCGTTGATTAACTCACCAAAATATGAGGGAAGTGGAATTGACTCTCCAAATTGAGGAAGGATCTAGAGTGTGGATGCTGCAGTCTGGAAGGAATAACCTTCAGAGGAGCCAAGCCTGGTGAGATGGTTTGAGCTGAATTTTGTTCTTCCTTTTGACTTACTTGTTAATAAAATCAAATCCTAAGGTGATATGTTTAGACATTGCACAGTATGTACATTGTGTGGGTGAAGGCACCTGTTCTTCGTACTTCGTTTTGTTGGGGTGTACTACATGTTTAAATCTGTGATAACCTTTATTCTGTTCTTAAATGTCAGACACAGTGAAGACTTCAGGTACAGAGAATTCTGAGAACCTTCTCAAAAGAAGAGTTTCTTTGACATCCCCTTCTGGATCAGCAGAGGCTCTTGGTGAGCAGGGGCTGGGGAAAATTGCAGGAAATACAAAATATCTAATTATTATGGAGGGGGACGATGTAAGGTAACCCACTTCCCTTAGTTCCACACCCTTATTGATCTGAAATAACACTCTAATATTTGTCTGCAGAGGAAATAAGAGCTCTTTTCTCAGAGAGCATCCACTGTCACTTTATATAGCATGGACTTTCTCTGCTGCATTATGGGACTGAGTGAAGGGAAAATATTTAAAAGCACTTTATACAAGACCTGGGTTCATTTCCCTATGATTCTGTCTTAGTTGTCTTTTCACTGTGCTCTGTAAAATATACTATCAAAATGAAATTCTGTGGCAAATCAAAAGAATACTTAGCTGCGTTTCAGAATGCAGTATTTATCTTGTGCAAAATCCCAGTGGACCAGTGAGAACAGTCAGTCTAGCCCTGCAGCATATTATTAGTGCCCTTACATTTCTCTAGTGCCTTGTTTTGAAAATTTAATCCGTGGGCGAATGAGAGATGATAGGTAGGGTGGGGACAGGTTGGGAAGATGACAAGTAGCTTATATTTGATACAATAGACAAGAGGGAGCTAGTGAAGGGATGCAAAGAAAATGGTAACATGAGGTTGGAAAATGATCTTTGCAGTAGCATTCTCAATGGATATGAGCGAGGCAAAATTGTATTTGTGAAGACCAGAGAAAAGGATGTTGCAGTAATCAAGATGCAAGATGATGAGAGCCTGGAGAGAGTTTTAGCTGCGCAGATGGGTAGGAAAGGCTGTATTTTAAAGATGTTATGCAAAAAGAATCTGCAAGACATAGGCATAGCTTGGATGTGAGGACCTACAGAGAGGTCTGAGTCAAAGAGGAGACCCAGATTACAGGCTTGAGGATGGTGGTGTGCTCCACAGGGATCAAGAAAAGAGGTGGGGAAGGGGGGTGAATTTATTTTTGGGGGAGTGGAGAGAGACAATTAAGAGCTGTGTTTTTAGCCATGTTGAGGTTGAGCTGACAGCTAGCCAGGCATGAGGAGATGTCAGAGACAGACTGAGATTTTAATGTGGACAGAAGGAGACAGGTCTGGAGTAGACAGGTAGATCTGTGAGTCATTTGCATAAAGATGGTAGTTGAATTTGTTTGGGGATGAGATTACCCAGAGATAAGCTGTAGAGGGAGAAGAGGATCCTTTGGTCCTATGGAACCACCACAGAAAGCTGGAGGGAGGGATGAGAAAGATCCTCTGAAGCATATGCTGAAGGAGTGATTAGGGAGTTAGGAAGAGAATCAAGAGAGAACAGAGTAATAAAAGCCAAGGTGGAGCAAGATTTCAAGGACAGGAGAATGGTCGACTGTGTCCAAGACATCTGAAAGGTCAAGGAGGATGAGGATGGATTACTGGTTCTGAGAGTTGGCTGCGAGGTCATTGGAGACTTTGAGAGCGGTTTCAGTTGAGTGCAGGAACAGAAGCCAGTTTAGAGAGGGTCTAGGATGGAATTGGAGAAGAGGAACTCTAGACAGTGACTGGAAACTGAGTGAGGCAGAATGTAATAAGTGTAGTTGCTCTTTGCCCATGGTACTGTGGCTACTGTCATTGCTTTACTCACACAAAAAGTGCCATGAGATCTTTAATAATGACAAGTGATCAAGACCTTGGATTTTACATTTTATCCCAGCAGCATATTGACCACAGACCATGTTGGAATGTCAATTGGTGATTCAGAGAAAAGACTGGTGCCTATTAGATGATCAGTATCACACAAAGGGTTTCCCACCATCCTTTATCTTGCTTAGCTGGTGAGAATTGACAGGTCTCAGCAATCTGTGGGAATAACTTTAGAAGCAGCCAAATCTGTGAAAACCATTTTTCTTTTCGCTACCCCAGTTCCCTGTATTTCTGGGGTGCAGAGCATACTCTGCTCCCAATTCTCAAATTAGGTCATGTATAAAGAACATAGCAAAATGGATTGACACATATATGTATCATCTCCCCGCCCCCCCAACCTGTTGTTGAAAGTCAGATTCACATCCTTAATCCTCTCCAGAGGACAGACAGGCAAGTATGTCATATAGAGGATCTGGATTTAAGGACAACAGAAACAGGTGAACCACTTGAGATCCCATGATGGATGGAGCTGTCAAAGTACAAAGTATTATCATCACTTTTCAGTAACTAGTGTCCTTATTCTAAGTGTTTTATAGAATAAGCAATTGTGAAAGTAAAATAGCAACTCTCTGCTTGCGGGTGACAAAATGAAGACTAGATTTTCCTTCCTCAAAACAAACTATGTGTTGTACAGAAGTGCAATCCTACTGACGAGCGAGGCTGCATGGTTGTAAGTGATGGCTTTGCTCTTGTGAATAAGTGTTCAGGAAGGGAGAAGCAGTGAGATATTGTCAGAAGTGTGCCCGTATCCTGACACTTGCACAGTGACTTTCATACCAGAACTGTGTGGGTCAGCAGTGAGCAAGTATTGACCAATAAGGATGAAGCTCCAGTCAGTTGCCTATGTCCTTCTGTTCCTTTGCTTTAAGTTTTCTAGGTAACATTTGCTTGCTACATCCTTTCTGATTCCCACTTTGGCAGCAAGATGGTTTAATTTAAGAGAGGGGATGTTCCCAGGCACAAAAAAGGGTTGTGGGAAGATGTGACTTGTAGAATTGTAGTAGAGTAGTACTTTCATCCATGGGCTGCCTTTTCTTTGTGCTCTATGATGTTAATAGAAAGAGCCAAGTATGAGATGCTTCTCATGGCTGTGTGATAAGATGTGCCACATTGCTGGATTCCTTTTTTAGGCCTTGTCTGGCAAAGCACTTAAACACATGCTTAGCTTTACGCATGAGTTTAAATCCTGTGCAGGATCAGAGCCTTAATGTATGCAGTTCAGCTGGTGGCATAACACAAGCATGTAGGTGACCGTGTTCTCTTTGAGGTGCTCTTCTAATGCTCTTATAGAAGTTTTGCTGGAGTGACTGTTTTTGGGGTAGCTAATACTAGTCTTTCATGGGGGGTTAATAACTGAATACCATATGGCCCCATTGGAGCTTGGTGGCTTCCAGAACCGCCAAGTTTGCTTCATTGTTAGAGGCAGAATGAAAGAGATGGAAAAGATGTGCCAGAGAGAAAGGGGAGATAACCCATGCCCCTGCCTTGGATGGGCTGGAGTTCCTCAGCGTGGTGGGAGACCATTATGGACTTGGGGGCAGTCCAAGCTTTCACATAGCTCCTCACCCTCAGAAATAAAAAAATATATATATATTTTTTAAAATGTTGTCTTCAATTGCTCAGAATGATAAAAAATTAAATGAAGTTCTCTCCACATGTCAATTTCTGGCGGTTGTTTTGCAGGTCACTTTAAGTGTTCTGTTATGGAACCACACAGTCTGTGCAGAAGGCTAAAACCAGATAGCCTGGTGAGAAAATGCTGCTCTAGTAAAGGCAAAATTGACAGAGAGAGTAAAAAGTTAATGCTATTTTCCTTGTCTTGCTGTCTGTGAAGCCTTCCCATAGCAGCCCTTGTGGATATATTAATTTCTAGAAGCTGCAAGATGATCCAGCTACATTGCAACATCAGGCCGCATTTTCTTTGCTGTCTGTGCAATTCTTAACTTTAAGAATAAAAAAAGAAAAGTGGCCTATGGATGTATATGGTGTCTGCCGTACTTGAGAAGACTGACCAAGGTGCTATAGGGAAGGCTAACCGAGCCATGGTGGTGGGACTGCTTTGAAAAAACCCTCTTTCCTGGTCTTTGCAGGTAGCTCCAGTGGCACTAAATCAGACTTGGATATGGCGTACGAGAGAGCCAGGGTGCATTTCACACCAGATGAAGCTCCGACCAGTCCTGTTGCGAGCAAGGTAGATATTCTCTGCATGAGGTCAGAGATACACTTCCCTCCTTCCCCCTTAATGTGGTTCCTCCTCATGCACCTGAATAAGAAATTCGATTGTGCTTATGGATTGCGTGGTCACATAAAATATTCTGCAACCATGCACTTATACATATGTGGATGGAGCTCTGGCCCTCTCCATGAGGGTTGTGTCAGCATCCAGTCTTCATGTAAAGCCAGATGTTTGCAGAAGCAGATCAGTTGTCTTGTGTAAGTGTATTTAAAACTTGTAATTACTCAATAGAATTTAATGGCTCTTTTGGCTCATTAGTCCCAACAAGGACTCAGGTACTGAGGTATGGGATAAAAGTCCTTATGAGACTGCTTTGACAAGTAATAGTGCATATGCTGTAGCTATTTTAGCTTGGATGTTACCCGCATATCACAAGTGATTACTCTAATAGATGAATCTTCTACCAGATCATGTTTTATCTGTCAAAACTGGTTCACAGCAACAGGAGTTCAAAAGCCACATGCAGCCTGTGAGATTTCGACTGGGTTTTCAGTCCTGTGACTCATAAAATCTGCTCATCTGCTTTTCTGTTTCCAAGACTTGTCTGTTTTTAACTTTTTTTAAAAAGCCCAGGTGAGAGCATGAGCTGTAGGTTTCAATTCAGAGCAAAAGTATACAGCTGACTGACTATACATCTTTTCAAATTAAAGTTTGAACTGAAATTTTGGTAAAAGTATTGGAGAAACTATTGGTATTTGGTAAAGGTTCCTCCTACTCTGGAGGCTGCAGCGGTGGTTCTATGTAAGGGAGGTGAGCAAACTGGGAGAGGAGGTGCTCCTCACAGAAGAAGCTGGTAGTCAGGGTTCATCTAGGACCTAGAAGTGGTCTTAACCTTTACTGCAGCCTGCACCCCTTTGGTTCTCAAAATACATTCTCGCACCCCTTATCAAAAATCGTTGAAGTAGGTCAGTTCTTTAAACCTAGATATATTTTTTGTTTGTATATTACAGTAATCGTTAAAAAATGTATAATAATAAATACATAGGTTTGATGAAACAAAGTAGTTGTACTTACATGCCTGTGCTTAATTTGTGTTTTCAATGATTTACCTTCTAAAAAAATCTGCCCAGAAAGGGCATCTCGCACCCCCAGGGGGTGCGTGCACCCTTGGTTAAGAACCACTAGAATCTAGGTTCTGCATCTGGCTGTGGCCATCCCCGCCTCCTTCTGCATTTGGGTTTCAGGCCAGATTAAACGAAGATACCAATCTCAAAAACACTTTGCAGTGCAGGTGATGATGGTGTTTTGGAGACTGAAAAGGGGAAGGCCTGAGTTTCTGGGAGTTACCCACACACTATAGGTGACTTAGCAGGCTGGTCTCTGATCAGAGTGGAGTGTGTTTGTGCCAGAAGCCTCTGGGATTTTTGTGTAAGCGCTCCTGTATTTGACTAGTATGTGCTAGATCCTCTGAGACTCAATCTATGCAGGATCCTGCTTTCTGAGAACTGTGATGAAGAAGTAGTTTTACCCTCGGGTCCTTGGTGAGGTTTGGAATTTTCTCAGAGATATTTCTCCAGACTCCACAGACATTTATCTCTCTGGATTCGTTACTCCCATTGTCATGTGTAATTGCATGTCTTACTGTTTTAATTAAATCTTAATTCCATCATAGCAGCAGCTGCCTAATTTGTGAGATACTTGGGGGGGGTGGGAAGGGGAAATTTAAAAGATAGAAATCTTATTTCTCTCCTTTCCAGGTTCCTGGGAGGCCAGATGAATAAACCTATTATTGCTTTAGAACGACCGACTTAATCAAGGATGATTAATTTAGTGAGCAGTTGAGTTTTTGTTTTGTTTTGTTTTAAAAACTCCTACGTATTTCTAGGTCACCAGTTGTGGTAGGTTGGAGAGCATAGATGATAATACAATTTCTTTTTCCCAGGTAGATGCTAATTGTAGCATGAAAAATAACATTTGGCATCTCTGCTTTTTTAAAGTCTATATTGAAGAAGACTGTGACCGTGACAGAAACTCCCTCTGCGGTTTTCCATTACATAGAGGGTGACTTAGCTGCGCCAGACTCCTGTGCCGGCAAACAAGTTGATGCCATCTTCGAAGCTGCTAAGAAAGACCTTTTAACATTGATGAAACTCGATGTAAGTTATTAAAGGAGAAATGACCTTGCTGTGCCTTTCATCCCATTCTGCACAATCAGTAAAAAGTAAATCACCTCCCTGATGTACTGCAAACTCTTTAGAAGGGAAATGGACTGGTTGAGTGGGTGTTCTTCTATTCCTCAGCCTGTTAAAATTGAAAGCAGGATTGAAATAGATGTAACTTTACATCTGTAATGCTTAATGCGTGACTAGTATCAGGGGGTAGCCGTGTTAGTCTGTATCTACAAAAACAACAAGGAGTCTGGTGGCACCTTAAAGACTAACAGATTTATTTGGGCATAAGCTTTCGTGAGTAAAAACCTCACTTCTTCGGATGCGTGACTGTCGGCCATTTGAGTTTATTTTTGCCTTTGAAGTTGCAGTTGTGTACCTTGCTGGTAGGAATCACAAAGGTTTTTACTGCAGGTAAGTGAGAAACAACTTCTCATTTTTATCTAATCTTACACTTTTTGTTGTCAACAACCCATGTTGACAGTCCTCCTCAGACTGCCTATAGGTGGCAGTGTGATACTCAATTGCAACAAGTGCAAATATCAGTACCTTTGGAAAGTGCTTGCCAGTAGCGGATTTACCATGGAGCCACTGGCGCCATGGAGCCAGGCCCACACTCCCGGGGGGACCCGACCAGGCCCACTCTTCTCTGCCCCCCACTCTCTCCTGCGGGGGGCAGAAGCTTGGTGCTCCTGGCAGTGAGGCTCCTGCTGCAGTAGGGCAGCCAAGCTCCCCCTCCCCTGCCTCTTCTCACAGCTTGCTCCCTTCCCGCCCTCCCCCTCTCTGCCGCCGATCAGCTGTTTGCCAGCAGGAGGGTGGGGGAGGAGCACAGCCACAGCATGCTCACCTGGGGAGAGGAGGCAGAGAAAAGGCGGGGCTGGGGTCTTGGGGAGGGGGTGGAACGAGCATACCTACTCTGACTACAGAGCTGCACAGCCAGGCTGAAAAAAGAAGGTGCTGCTCAGCTCCCGGGACTTTGCAGTTGGACACCACCTTCTGGGTGCTAGTGCTGGTCGAGCTCCCTTCTGTGTGCTCGGAGCCATCCTTCATCTTGTACAACAGTGATTGCCCATGGTGGGGCAGGCAGGGGATGGGGACAGAGGCAGTGAGGAAGGAAGGGGGTGGGATGGGGAGGAGATGGAGTGGTGGGGAAGGGGCATGGGATGGGGACGAGAAGGGGATAGGGCAGGGATTGGCAACCTTCGGCATGCGGCACGCCAGGGTAAGCCCCTTGGTGGGCCGGGCCAGTTTGTTTACCTGCCGTGTCTGCAGGTTTGGCCGATCGCGGCTCCAGGCAAATGGGGAGCTGCAGGACGAGGGATGTGCTGGCCGCAGCTTCTCGCAGCCCCCATTGGCCTGGAGCGGCAAACCATGGCCAGTGGGAGCCGCAATCGGCCGAACCTGTGGATGCAGCAAGTAAACAAACCGGCCCGGCTCGCCAGGGGCTTATCCTGGTGGGCCACGTGCCGATGGTTACCAATCCCTGGGATAGGGGAAACGGGGGCCCAGCATGCGGATCCCCTTGGCAGCAGCTGGGGCTCCCCTGTTAAGCAGGCCCATCAAACCCTCACCCTGACAAGCCCCACCTCCCCTGCATCTGTACCACCCCAATGAGCCCCCCCAGACACCCTTCCCACTGAGCCCCAACCACCTACACCCCCACCCAAATGAACCCTGTAGATAAATCTCTGTATTAAGCACCTTCACATAACTTTCATATGACTTTGTATTATGCCTCTTCATATAACCCTGTATTAAGCTATTTTCATACAACGTTGTATCAAGTCCTTTGATATAGGAACTTTGTATCAGATCCCTATGTAGAAAAACTTATAGAAAACTTTGTGTTAAGCCTTGATGTAATGTTATAGCCCCTAAGGATAGTTAAAGTAGAAGAAAAATGTCTTTTTGCTAGGAGTAGAATAAGATTCCCCCTCCCCACATTCCCTTAATCAATTGCCCTGTTGAATGAATGAGGTGTGAATGAGCAAGGCATGGAAGGCAAGCACCTCCAGACAGCTAGTTGGAGAGGGGATGGAAGCCAGACCCAAGGACAATCAAACTTGTCAAGTGGGCTCACTAAAGAAGAGCAGACATATTGACAGCCTCGTGAGGGGGCGGGGGGGTTAGAATCAAGCACCTTCTTTTGGAAACACCCTCTTTGAACAGTATTGGGACAACACTCAGAAGGAAGCAGCACAAAGGACCAACGGACACAGATTTTGAATCTGGTAAATGTGAGGTGTCTTGCAGAGGACCCTGGGTCTTGTCAACATCGGAGCATTGATCCAGATCGGCAGATGCCCGGCTCCACCCCTCCCCATCTAACTCACCTGGCCAGTGAAGTTAAGGGGAGCAACTAGTTGGTAACAACAAGACGGAGTGTGTTTGTGTGTGCGTGTGTGTGTATGTGAGTGCATGAGTGTAATATAGATCATATGCATATGATACAGTGTTGATTGATGCATGTATTACCAATGAATGTGGCGTTTGCCTTATTTCCCCTGAAAAGATCCTGTGCAGTACTTTAAGTACAACAACCCCACCTCCCCTGTACCCAGACTCTCCCCCCCCTGCAGATTCCCATTGCCCCTGCACCTGGCACCTCCCTGTGCATCCAGATCCCCCACTGAGCTGCCTGCACCCAGACTGCCCCCCCCCGAACCCTCTTACCCCCATCTGGATACCCCCACACTAAGTCCCTCTGCACTTGGATCCTGCTGCTGGGCTGAGCCTCCCTGCCCACATCTGGTGTGCCTGGTGCAAAAGGGGCAGGGCCCCAGGGTGTTTCTGTGGCAGGCCTGGCCCTTGTGCTGTGTCAGGGACAGGTTCAGTTTCACTGTCAAGTCCCTGTCCCAGGGGGGTAGGGGAGGCTGCAGGGTGATCTCCCACCTCCAGGCAGCCAGTGGCCTGTGCTCCCCACTGCTATGGTGGAGCTTCCACATTTATTTATTATAAAAAAAAAATCAGAATTTTAAAATATTATGCACAGAATTTGATGCAGAATTCCCTCAGGAATATGGGGCACTGTGCAGCTGTGATGGTGGGACTGTGAAGGGGGTGCTGGACAGTAGGGGATCTGTTGGTGGGGGAGCTGGACAGGGGGTATGGTGTGCAGGGTTGTAGTTGTGGTGGGATGTCAGCGGGAGGGGTCTCTAGGCAGGGGGTGCTGGGCATAGGGATCTGTGAGGGAAGTCTCTGGGTAAGGGGGCACTGGCATAAGAGCAGGGCACTGGGCAGGGGGCAGTGTGGAAGGGGCACGCTGGCACCGCAGGGCTGGGCAGGCCAGTGTGTGTCTAACAGTTTGGGGTTTGTAAATAGTGCCCTTGTGCTGGGCTGAGTGGGGCCACTCCTGCTGTGCTGTGTCTCATTGCCCCCAACCGGCCCCTCGCTCTGCGGACCACCCCCCATCACATGCCCTATTTCCCCAATGGGGGCCCACAAATATGTCTGGCGCCCGGCCCACAAAAAGTTAATCCGGCCCTGGTGCTTGTGTGCAGCTTTTGTGCTCATATAAAGAGAGGAGGCTGCCAGTGGAGCAGATGGCTTTTGACAGTGTATAGACTTCTTGAAATGATACCTGATATATGAATATTAATATGTAAAAACTGATCATGGTATAAGATTGGAAACGGAGGTTCTTGAAATGACAGTAACTGGGGCACACTCCAGAGCCTTTCTTTTTAGTGATATGTGTTGAACCCTGAATACATTAAGATGCACATTTAAAAAAAAAAAAAGGGTACTAATACAAGCTGTGTCCAACATGCCTGAGCTAACTTTGTTCTGGGGCTTAACTTTTTAATATCCTGATGTTTGAAGGTTTATATTTGTGGCTGAAAATCTAAATAATGTATTCGTGTAACAATTTATGGGGCCCCCATTGTGTTCGGTGCGGGACAACATTACGTAAGCTTTTGTGTTCTGCTTCTGTGTCTCCAAGAGCAAAAGAAAACCTCCAGAACTACTATTTTGTTCAGCATACAAAGTCCTTCCTTGAGTCCGAGTTTTCAGGGCTTGCTGAGTTTATAGCCGTGCTGCTGTGGTACCTGAACATCTCTCACTTGATTTACAAATGGATCCATTCAAATAAATGAGTCATCCACTTGCGTAGCTTCATAAAAGGCAGTAGAGTCCCCTTGCTGCAGTGGCAGGTGGCTAGCTAAAAGCCTGAATGAATAGGTAAGCGGTGCCATGAAGGTGCCAAACTCTGGCAGATTGACAGAAACTGCAAGAGCCCTCAACTGAGGAGGACTGGCACTGTCCTGGATACTTGAATTCCAAGATCTAATAGCAGGAGCAACCCAGTTATCTGTGCCATTTGTTTAAAAAAGTTTATTTTCTGTTAGATCAAATGAGTTCCAAAAGAGGGTCTAAATTGTGTGTGTGTGTGTGTGTGTGTGTGTGTGTGTGACCGTCCAGATGAAACAGATGTCCTGCACCCCGACCCCATGCCCTGAGCCCCCTCCCGCATATCTGCACCCCTCCTGCACCTTGTCCTGAGCCCCTTTCTGCACACCGCACCCCCCCACCGCACTCCCTCCCGCACCCCAACCCCCTGCCCCAGCCCTACATTCATGGCCCTGCATGCAATTTCCCCACCCAGATGTGGCCCTTGGGCCAAAAAGTTTGCCCACCCCGCACTACAGTGTTGGGAGGGTTCTCCTATCACTATAGTTAATCCTTCTCCCCAAGAGGCAGTAGCTAGAATTCTTCTGTTGACCTAGCACTTTCCACACCAGGTTAGCTTACCTGTGTCACTCAGGGATGTGGATTTTTCATGTCCCTGAGGAAGGTAGCTGGGTTGCCTTACCTTAATTAAGGCCAGGTCTACACTAAGACGTTAACTTGATATGAGGTACTCTTAAACCTGTTTATGAATTTCCACATAAGGGAGTTGCACTAATTCAATTAACTCTGTTTCTAAATTGATGTAGTTAAATCAATGCAATTTTTGTGTGTTGACAAGTCATGTAGTATATTGACGTTAGAGTTCCGAGTTATATTCTCCTGCCACCCTAAAATATTCAGAGGTTCACCATAAGGGCTTGGTATCTACCAAAAATAGTTTAAGCTAAGGAGTGATTTTGATTTCTAATAGAAAAGGAAAAAATTCTTGCCCTCTACATATATCTTAGGGAGAGAGGCAGCAGGATCCTCTGGCTGTAGCAGGGAATAGGAATTGGAAAAGCTGACTCTTAGCCCTAGAGCTGATCCTGTCTCAAGATGTGGCATCAGGGAAGTCACTTTGCCTTTCTGTGCTTTGGTTTCCCCTTGTTCCGAATGGAGTTAATACTTTCCCCACCTCACCGGGTGTTGTGAAGCGTAATCATTTAGTGTATGTGAAGCACTTTGAAATTTTCCGAAGGAAGGTGCTTTGAAAGTAATTATCTTACCAGCACAAAAATAAATGGCTGTTGCAGTTGATTTTTAAACCAAGAGCTCTGGGTCACCTGTCTTTCCACCCTAACTGGGGGTCAAACTTGGGGTGCAAATGGCATAGCTCAAAGGCAGGAAATAATTCAGTTGAGCAGCTAATCATCAAGTGAGCTCTTGCAGTCTAGCACAGCATAGGGGTAGGGATAGCTCAGTGGTTTGAGCATTGGCCTGCTAAACCCAGGGTTGTGAGCTCAATCCTTGAGGGGGCCACTTAGGGAAGTGGGGTAAAAATCTGTCTGGGGTTGGTCCTGCTTTGAGCAGCGGGTTGGACTAGATGACCTCCTGAGGTCCCTTCCAACCCTGATCTTCTATGATTCTATGATATCGCAAACTATAGCTGGGCCTTAGACATTCTGGGCTCTAAAATTAATGCACATCGTAACACCCTAGTGTCTGAAAGAAGGAGAGAAAGAAAGCTCATTTGAATAGTTCAGGCCTTGTAGCCTTGTGCACTATTATTTATGGAGGGCTTAATTTAGCTCTGCAGAGCGGCATTGACTTCTCTTTTGGGACTCTTAACGTGCCCTATCATTTTGCTTTCAAGGCAAAACAAAAGTCGGTTTCAATGTTTCAGATAGTTATAATAGCCTGGAAGTTGAATGCACCCATTGTTCTCATGATGTCTGATAGAGGCTATCTAGTCTAATTATACCCGTTAATTAGTGTGTTTAAAACAATAGCCTCTCTCCTAATCTATAATTTAAAGAGTGAATCTGCCAGGTGACTTCAGCTGTGCTCAAAACATAGGGCCTGACTCATAGCAGAGAAAATGGCTAGTTTCCAGGCTGCCCATATGGGCTTGGTGAAACAAATGCCAGGCGACTTTATTTCCCTTTTAACTGAATATTGCTCTTAGCTGGGGACTTTGAAAGAACTGGTACTTCCACCTCTTTAACCAGAATGGAGAGTGACTTATCAAGAATGGAATTTGTGACACTGTGGTTATGACCGCAGCTGTGGGTTACACGTGTAGTGTCTGTTAAGACCATATACCTGGCCAGATTAATAGTCTCAAGTTAGTATCTTCTAATTTTTGCTGTAGAGCTTGCTATAGAATATTTAATACTGCATTTGTCTTGGAGACTATCTGCCTGCTGGGAAATGGGTTGGTGGTGTCAGCCCAGCTTGTTGTGGATGATACAGAAGCACTTCACAGTTGTAGTAATTGGTACTTGCTGGTACTCTTAATAGAGAGGCCAAAGGCAGATTGGGCTATGGACAATAAACTGTTTGCTCTCACCCTTTGTGGCTACCCTACAGGCTCAACAGAGGCATGCTGGTGGGACAGTGTGTGAGTGAAATCCTGCTGTACCTGTTCTGTGATTAGATAGAGACAGTGAGCATTCAAGGCTGTCGGTCTGACATCAGTCTCCTGCATGAAAACTTATTTTTTGAAAAGTAATTTATTACCCCTGCATCCTCCACTGGCATCCAGTTCACTTCCATTACCAGTTCAAGCCTCTGATCACTGACTTCAAGCCATCAGTAGGTCAGGACCCAGGTACATTAGTGACCATATCTCCTAGATAACTGCTTTCCTCTAGGACATTGCAGTTGCAAAACTCTGGACAAAACATGTGAGAGCTGGAGTTGATGTTCTTGATGAGGAGGATCTCTTGTAAGAATGAGCTACTATAAGAAGTAGGCTGATCTGAAGTCTGGCAACTGCCTTTAGAGTATGCTGCAGAATGCACCATGACTAGAATAGGGAAGAGAAGGAAGGAAAAAAATCTCCCAATAAGAACTTAGAATGCAGTGAGAGACGAGCAGAAGACTCCACTAAGCCCACTGTGTTGACCCTTGTGTTCCAGATGTAATCAACCTGTGCAGTGCTCTCCTAGTATGGGGATGACCACTATTGACAACTCTAAGACAGGTAGAATTTGAAAATTACAAGGTGATCAAAACAACCCTTCTTCAATAAGTTACATAGCTGAAATAGTAGTTACATGAAGAAATGCCCCAAACTTTATACTGATAGGAGATGTGACACTTATGCATGTAATAGAAGGGCTAATCATGGTTGCATAGGATGAGCAGAGCTTTGCAATTAAATTAGTTTCAATTACAATGAAATAAAAATGGGTCCTTTAAAAACGTAGCACTGAGTATCAAGATTTTTTTTGGTCCTGAATTATCTTAATAATGGAATAATGCAGACTCTTCAAACTCCTGTGTAGCAGAAACTTGCTGGAATCTGGTGTATTGGCTATATTTGAAAACTTTTTTTAAGGATTAATGGTATTTTTTTTGCCATTGTTCTTCATAACTGAAAGTTTATTTCAACATGGTTTGAAGAAAAATGTTCTCTAAAAAGAATTCCATAAAGACCTGTCTTTTTTGAAAATGGTTACCATCTCCTATAGTCGCAAATAAGACTGAGGTTACACATGTCCTCATTTTAAGATGCTCTCTTTTAAAATAGTATCAGGGGGTAGCCGTGTTAGTCTGTATCTACAAAAACAACAAGGAGTCTGGTGGCACCTTAAAGACTAACAGATTTATTTGGGCATAAGCTTTTGTGAGTAAAAACCTCACTTCTTCAGATGCATCCGAAGAAGTGAGGTTTTTACTCACGAAAGCTTATGCCCAAATAAATCTGTTAGTCTTTAAGGTGCCACCAGACTCCTTGTTGTCTTTTAAAATAGGCACCAAATGGGAGTAAGCTAAGCTGCCCTGAGATCAGCTTATGGTTTATGACATCATGAGGAAAAAAGAAGAATCACTATGGGGCAGAGTTGAGGTTGCTTGGGTACCTTAACTGTGCAGTTCCAGATCTTAACATGTTTGGATTTCTTTTAAATTAACCTTGACTCTGCTTGTTTTGGGGTAATTACAATACCTATACTGGGTTTTATCCTTAAGTTGCTGGTATGTATTCTCAACCATACACCCACACTGATGTAGCTTTTATCCAGGAGTTACATAGAAAACGGTACACAATGCCTCTGATTCTGACATCCCCCAAGGCACTTTACAAACGTAGGCCTGATCCTGCAACTGCCTCTGCATACATGGAACACCATTTAAGTCAATGGGTCCCTAACTTGAAATGCAAATTATACACACAGGTCATGTCATCTACCACTGAAGCAGAGAAGTTGTTTGATAGCACACAGCCATCATATACAATAGTTAAGGTCCAAAAGGGACTCCAGATGCAGTTGGCGTGTAGCTAGAAGTGGACATTTGGGTGGGCCCCAGGTTACAGTGGATGAGCAATGATTTGTCCCTGGGGCATGGAAGACCAAAGCCCTAGCTGGGCTGTGCCCTGCACTTTGCTGCTAAGTGGATGCTGAACCTTCTCATCCATGAGCTGGTCATAGGATCTGTCCAGGTCACTGAAGTTGGACAACTCTCTTTCTCGCCCTTGCTCTGCATCTTTCCCACCAGCTGCACTCTGGAGCTGCCCACAAGCCCAGGCAGGCACATCTGCCAAGGTGGGGAGTCTGGCACTGGGATGGGATGGGAGCCCTGGGGCATGTCTACACTGCATTTGGGAGCATGCTTCGGTTTTTCAGCTGGAATAGACACACACTAATTCTGCAGGCTGAAAATAACATGGTAGCTAAGAGTAGCTGAGTACCCTGCTCCTAGCTCCAGTGTAGGCATACATTTACATTTGAACTGAGGATGTGATTCCCAGCTTATGCAGATGTACCCATGTTAGCTCTGCTTTATCTAATGCCTAAAAATGAACGTGTAGCTGCGGCAGCATGCGCAGCAGGAGGGAGTATCCGCCTTGAATATGTACCTGGCATCTCTGATGGGATGTACTCTGTGGCGAGGCTCCCACCCCCACCGCTACATTCTGTTTTCGTGTGCTAGCTCTCATTGAGTAAGCTCAAGTACACTTTGACGTCCCCTCAGGCTCAAATTTGGGTGGGCCTGCGTGCTAATTGGGTGGGCTGTGGCTCACCCAGGCCCACTCATGGCTATGCCCCTCATATGTAGTATGCTGTTGAAAACTAGGGGGGAGGGATAGCTCGGTGATTTGAGCATTGGCCCGCTAAACCCAGGGTTGTGAGTTCAATCCTTGAGGGGGCCATTTAGGGATCTGGGGCAAAAATCTGTCTGGGGATTGGTCCTGCTTTGAGCAGGGGGTTGGACTAGATGACCTCCTGAGGTCCCTTTCAACCCTGATATTCTATGAAACTGCAGGGGGAACTAAGGTAGGTAGGCTGTAATCACTGGAGACTGGGTTTGAGCAGGATACATATAACTATTATGATAAGATATTAATGTGTTTTGTTTCTTCTTGGGGGCAGGTGGAGTGAGATGAAACCAAAAATGTACATAAAATGAGAGATGTGGCACAAGTTGTCTGTTGCTCAGATCTCATTTAGTGTAGATCTGTGTATAATTCACTTTTTCCATGGACTGAAGTTAAGTGGCATCTAAATATGACCTTTTATACATGTCCAAGAATAATTGGCACAGTGTATTTCGGTGCCCAGCTGTGATTCAGAAAACCATCAAATGAATGGCGTCAGAAGGAAGCCAGCAGACCGCATGGAGCCCTCAATCCAAGGCAAGGTGTGGGCTTGCAACCAGAGCTGTGAGGGAGTTTGGTGATTTTATCTCTTTGACTCAGGAATACATTGGGTTGTATAGTCCTGTTCTATTGAAGGGCAACTGGAAAAGCTTTTGAAAATTAAATTTAGGAAGATTTTTAAGATCTCAGTTGGATATTGGGGTATGTGCAGGCTTAAATATGACACACAACCAAATCTGTTTGAAGGAAGAATTTCTTTTCCAGCTGCCTGCCAAGAGCTGCATATGCTTTTCTGTGTTCCCCTCCTCTAAGTGCAGTTGGTATTTGACCTCTAGGGAGAAATGGACCCCAGTGCAGAGGACAACTTGAGAGCCTTGCATTAAGGGCTTATATGGGATTTATGTGGTGCTTTGTATGGATGCTCTTGGTGGATCACACCCCTAATGCCGAACTGGATGTTCAAGAAACTACTCTGCTTTGGAGAGTGGTGTCAGCTTTTGGTAGAGGAGTGGAGAACTCAGAACCTGACCTGGGGTTTAGGCAGATGGGTGACTCCTGGATACCATAATACATCTTAGAAACACCTAGATTGATTCTTTTTCTGATAATTCTGTCTTCCAGATATCAGTAAATGTTAAGTCTGCACTTACAGGTAGTGAATTGAGGTCTTTAAAAATGAAGTGAAAAGCTTTTAAAATTAATTCTGAAAAAAACTTTGCATGTGCAAACACTCCAGCTAACAGTGGTTATCATTAAAAAGTTATTTCCTGTCTAACATCCAGTAGAAGGTTCTAGTAGGAATGGTGACTAAACAGAGCTTTGCTGAGCTTTGCACGAGCCCTTAGAGAAAGTGATCAGCTCCTCTTCCAGTGAGGTTCCTTCCACCCCACCAGGGTTTGCAAATGAGTCATCAGTATTATTGATGCATCCATGGCTGACCTCCGGTATTGGTCTTCTTTCTTGCTTAACACTAGGAGGCTGAGTAAATTACATGCATGGGCCTCATTGACCGTTCTTTTCCCAGGTCCTTGTAATGGTTTGACTTGAGCCAGTTTTCCTTTACTCAGTAGTATTTGTTCCCAAATGGCGGGACATTCTCAGCATTCTTTGGGAGTTCTCACCCTTACTGTGATATGGCTAGCCCTGGATGGCAGACTCCTGTTCTCTTTATTTGGGCCACAGAGATATTTACCCATGTTCCTCACTGTGGAGTCAATGATCAGGATTGCTTACTGTGATGGTTCTTGGGGTACCCAGGGCTGTTACCTTGTTATCCCCTGCCTCTAGCTTGAGAGTCATGCCTCTCTGATAGCTGGGCGTTAGCTCCCTTACACCACCAGCCTTTCAGTCACTCAAGCACTCTCCCCGGGGCTATGCCTGCCTTGTCTTTTATTTTGCAAGTTAACAATAGGTGCAAACAAATCCGCTTGAAGTATTCCCCTGTGATATACAGCCCCTGACACTGGCTACTCACAGAAATCCTGGATCCTCTGCTCCCAAACGAACAGTGTACCCCAATTTACTTGTGTTAACTTATATCACTCCTCCTGTATTGTGCTCAGCACTTCTGAGCACTTATAATAAAATGAGAGTTTATTTAAGAAAAAATAGAGGTTCCATTACAAACGAGAGAGTGATGGAAACAGATGGTTATAATACAAAATAAAACCGTAAAAGGCAAACTAGGGCTTGCACTTAATAGTTGCCTTTCCTATCTAATAAAGTAGGTTTTTCACCCCGGTTCAGTGTGTTGCAGAGCTGGCTGGCTTCCCAGGAACCAGGGTCCATTCGTTCATGAAACACTCATGCTCAACAAGATGTCTCCTTAGTGAATGGATGCAGAATGTCTGTTTCCAATCTGTGATACTCTTTTGTCTTTTTAACCGATAGGGTGATCCCTATCTGATATAATGTTCCTTTTTACCTCCAAGTGGTTTTGATGTTTATAGCTTACCTTTAATGGTTTTCCATTGACATTTCTGTTGCAACAATGGTCCCAGAATGCTGCACTGGGCAGCACAATATGGGGAGAAGGTCACCAGCCCTCTGTGGAGAAAGAAGTGGTTCGGGACTATTTAGAAAAACTGGACGTGCACAAGTCCATGGGGCCGGATGCGCTGCATCCGAGGGTGCTAAAGGAGTTGGCGGGTGAGATTGCAGAGCCATTAGCCATTATTTTTGAAAACTCATGGCGATCGGGGGAGGTCCCAGATGACTGGAAAAAGGCTAATGTAGTGCCCATCTTTAAAAAAGGGAAGAAGGAGGATCCGGGGAACTACAGGCCAGTCAGCCTCACCTCAGTCCCTGGAAAAATCATGGAGCAGGTCCTCAAGGAATCAATTATGAAACATTTAGAGGAGAGGAAAGTGATCAGGAACAGTCAGCATGGATTCACGAAGGGGAAGTCGTGCCTGACTAACCTAATTGCCTTCTTTGAGGCGATAACTGGCTCTGTGGATGAGGGGAAAGCAGTGGATGTGTTATTCCTTGACTTTAGCAAAGCTTTTGATACGGTCTCCCACAGTATTCTTGCCGCCAAGTTAAAGAAGTATGGGCTGGATGAATGGACTGTAAGGTGGATAGAAAGCTGGCTAGATCGTCGGGCTCAACGGGTAGTGATCAATGGCTCCATGTCTAGTTGGCAGCCGGTTTCAAGCGGAGTGCCCCAAGGGTCGGTCCTGGGGCCGGTTTTGTTTAATATCTTTATTAATGATCTGGAGGCTGGTGTGGACTGCACTCTCAGCAAGTTTGCAGATGACACTAAACTAGGAGGCGTGGTAGATAGACTAGAGGGTAGGGATCGGATACAGAGGAACCTAGACAAATTAGAGGATTGGGCCAAAAAAAACCTGATGAGGTAAAACAAGGACAAGTGCAGAGTCCTGCACTTAAGACGGAAGAATCCCATGCACTGCTACAGACTAGGGACCGAATGGCTAGGTAGCAGTTCTGCAGAAAAGAACCTAGAGGTCACAGTGGACGAGAAGCTGGACATGAGTCAACAGTGTGCTCTTGTTGTCAAGAAGGCTAACGGCATTTTGGGCTGTATAAGTAGGGGCATTGCCAGCAGATCGAGGAATGTGATCGTTCCCCTTTATTCGACATTGGTGAGGCCTCATCTGGAATACTGTGTCCAGTTTTGGGCCCCACACTACAAGAAGGATGTGGAAAACTTGGAAAGAGTCCAACGGAGGGCAACAAAAATGATTAGGGGTCTGGAGCACGTGACTTATGAGGAGAGGCTGAGGGAACTGGGATTGTTTAGTCTCCAGAAGAGAAGAATGAGGGGGGATTTGATAGCAGCCTTCAACTACCTGAAGGGGGGTTCCAAAGAGGATGGAGCTCGGCTGTTCTCAGTGGTGGCAGATGACAGAACAAGGAGCAATGTTCTCAAGTTGCAGTGGGGGAGGTCCAGGTTGGATATTAGGAAACACTGTTTCACTAGGAAGGTGGTGAAGTACTGGAATGTGTTACCTAGGGAGGTGGTGGAGTCTCCTTCCTTGGAGGTTTTTAAGGCCCGGCTTGACAAAGCCCTGGCTGGGATGATTTAGTTGGGAATTGGTCCTACTTTGAGCAGGGGGTTGGACTAGATGACCTCTTGAGGTCCCTTCCAACCCTGATATTCTATGATTCTATGATAATTGAGCAATACATTATATTATTGGCTAGCCAGGGAGGGTTGACAACTCCCTACCACTTGAAAGGGCCATCACTGAGCATATCATTCCTTGGTGACTTACTTTCCCTCCAAGACCATAAGGCATAGTTTTCATTGGATAAGGCAAAAGTTACCTTAAATATTACCTGTAAACATATCTTTCAATGAAAATGAGTATTGTTTAAGTTACATGCTTCCAGTAGAGACTTCACATTGCTACCTTTATGGATAAATACCATGAAAGTGGTGTATTAGGTGTAGTGAGTTTGTCAGGTCTGAGACAGGAGATGCTTGTAAAGAACAATGAACCCTTTGCCAGTTGATGCCAATGGGCCTGTGTTACATTTCTCTTTTTTCTCTTCTTGTGAAGCCTTCATGTTACTTCTTGCTTCTGGTCAAGCCACTGGCCTGCTCTTAGTCACTGCCTTTTCCTTCCAGGCAGAAATACTCCTTGTTGGCCAGCAGGCTGGCTGAAAAGTTTTATATATGTTTCCCTTCTGCTCCTCTTGCTAGTTGCCACATTCTTTTGCTCCTCCATAACTATCTCACCCGTTGTCATAAGCTGCTTTTTCTGATGTTTCCTGCCTCACTGCTTCATCGAGTTTCTCACGGTCACTTTTTGAGTCCTAAAACCTCTTCCTCCAGAAAGAAAGAAGTTTGCAATTGATGCAACTGTAACTGAGAATATATTATTGCCCTTATATAAATCAATGGTACGTCCACATCTCGAATACTATGTACAGATGTGGTCTCCTCATCTCAAAAAAGATATACTGGCACTAGAAAAGGTTCAGAAAAGGGCAACTAAAATGATTAGGGGTTTGGAACAGATCCCATATGAGGAGAGATTAAAGAGGCTAGGACTCTTCAGTTTAGAAAAGAGGAGACTAAGGGGGGATATGATAGAGGTATATAAAATCATGAGTGATGTTGAGAAAGTGGATAAGGGGAAGTTATTTACTTATTCCCATAATACAAGAACTAGGGGTCACCAAATGAAATTAATAGGCAGCAGGTTTAAAAGAAATAAAAGGAAGTTCTCCTTCACGCAGCGCACAGTCAACTTGTGGAACTCCTTACCTGAGGAGGTTGTGAAGGCTAGGACTATAACAGCGTTAAAAGATAAATTCATGGTGGTTAAGTCCATTAATGGCTATTAGCCAGGATGGGTAAAAAATGGTGTCCCTGGCCTCCGTTTGTCAGATGGCAGGAGAGAGATCACTTGATAATTGCCTGTTAGGTTCACTCCCTCTGGGGCACCTGGCATTGGCCATTGTTGGTAGACAGGATACTGTGCTAGATGGACCTTTGGTCTGACCCGGTATGGCCGTTCTTATGTTCTTAACCTTTTTGTTTTTTGTTCATCACGCAATTCCAACATCTGCTTCCCTTGGCTCTCTCAGTATCCATTCTGTATCCTAATTGGGTTATTTCTAGGAAGGTTGGGACTAGCCTAGTGACCTTGTCTGAGAACTTTTTGGAGAACTCCTTTCTTTGTTGCCATCCCTGCCTATTTTCTCCTCATAGTTTGCTGAACCCCAGGCCTTCATACTCAGCCTCCTCTTTGCCAACAATAGCTCACAAGACAATAGATGTTCGCTCATCCATCATGTGGAATTTTCAAAGAAAAATATGTAGTAATATTGCCAGTCACTGGCCAATCTCATTCCAGAATTTGTTGTTCCTTCTGTTATTGCATTGGAGTGTGCTCCTCTTTGGAAACATTGCCCTTGTCTGAGCTAAATGATAATATAATTATCTAACCATTTAAAATGAAAAAAAATCCTATTAGGGCACTGAGAAATAATATGCCTTTCTCTGTTCCCATCCAGAGTTTGGGGTTCAGTCAGTAAATCAGTAATTAAATTATTCACTTACTCCAAGCAGATTAGAATATTGAGATTAGTGGAAATCTTGAAACACAAACTGTCAGTTTGCTTCTCCCTCTTTTGGTGGCTTCTTTTATCTAGACAGACCTACTACGGCCCAGTTTGGGCAACACTGGCTTATTTTATTTAGAAGCAGATCTTGCTTTCTCCTCTGCAGCATGAACCGCTAACACGTAATTGATTATTATTTGTTGTTTATATTACTGTAGCACTTAGGAGGTATAGTCATGGACCCCATTGTGCTAGGCACTGTACAAACAGAACTGGGGTTTTTTTTTGTTTTTTTTTGTTTTTTTAATTTTTTATTTCGAAAGTACCATTTTTAGTGCAAGAAACCTTATTTAGGACAGATTCCACATCTTCCTACTGCTGAGTTTCTTGCATCTTCTTCTGGAGCAGCTGGTCTGGCCACTGCCAGAGACAGGACACCGTGTGAGATGGACCGCAGATTGGATCCAGTCTGTGTAGTCCAGAGGGGTGGCTTGCCTTCACTACATCAGCTGTAATGCAAGGAACCTACAGCTCTGTATCTTGAAAGACATTACCTTAAGCAAGTTAGCATAAGTGTAGTCAAGTATAGTAGGCCTGCGACCTTTGGCATAGATAAATAGTCTGACTGTTACCCCTTAGGTTTTGGGGAACTAGGAATGGCTTGCTCAAAGGTAGGAGTTGAAACCTAACGGTAAATGGCAACCACAGGAATATGGAAGTGATAACCGTAATGTAGCTTGAGCAAGAAGTGACTGGTATGATAATGAGTTAAATGGCATTAATATGTATTAATTAATATGCTAACTTGTAGGATAAGTGTACCCTAATATGATGGGGCGAGGAAGCTATATTTGGGCATGGATGGCTGAGCATAAGCATGAATATTCATGATGGTGCTCAGGCCCTATAATGGGAGAAACAACCATGTAGAGGCTAGGCTTTTTCCATCATTGTTAGCTATCCATCATTTAACCCTTCAGCTCTATCGTTATCTACCATCAATCTTGGGATTGAGGAACCTGAACCATTGGACTCATTTGGCATGCCAGAGACAGGCTGGTCCTTTATCTCTTACCACCAGGTCCTCAAGAAAGGGTATAAGTATGCAAATCTAAGAGCTTATACAAAGAATGATACAACGGATATCCCCAATACTGTGTTACTCCTATCTTTTTATGGGGCTTGGAGCTTTTCTGGCTTTATTCCTTATTTTAATAAAAATCTCAAAGGCTTTACTTTGCCAACAGTATAAGTATCCTTGCCCTGAGGGTCACTGAGGGTCCCTGAGGGTCACTGCAAGATATTAAACTTATTGGTTATAGTTTTGGGTAGCCTGATTCTGGGATTAGAAACTTCTGACAAATTGGCAATTAATATAAATATTATTAACCTTCAAAAAAGATCAGGCAACATCTGGCAATATGTTCCTAATTAGCAGTAGTAATAGTGCTAACGTAATCAAAAATCAAAAAGCCAAATAAAGATGGGTTATAAGAACGGTTTGTCAGGAACTGGAATTTCTGTTCATGGGAAGTTCAGACATTTAAAAAACCATCACCCCGCCCCCCCCCCCCCCCCCAATTTGGAACAAAAAGCCGAAATTCCAAAATTTCCTATGAAATGAAAATTTGAAAAAATTTCAATTCTGGACCATCAAAATGTTTTGTTTCAATAGTGCTATTTTAATTAATTTCATTTTGACTTTTATATATTAAATATAAAATAATCGAAATGAAATGAATTGAAACACTGTTGAAATTAAGTGTTTAAACATTCCCCCCCCCCCCCCCCTTGAAAATCTTTCCACAAGCTCTAGTTATAGGGAGCAACCTAGCTCTCTCTGCTTTAATTCGGTAAAATAGAAGTAACCAAACTTTCATGTATCACCCTCCTTCTTCAGGTAATGGAAATGCAAAGCAAGTTAGAGTAACAGAGTTGTCTCAGTCAGTGGTGCCTCCTACAGTTTTGTTGCTAGTTTCTGTATTTTTTGGATGCTTTAATAATGGCACCTGGCTTGGCATGTTCCTACAGGGAAAAGAACATGATATGGGAGCAGCTGCTTTTCATGATTGAGTCTAATAGGAAATGCACAGGAGAGAGATTGGAGGATTCTGTTTATACATCTTTTTAGGGAAGAGGGGAACCAATCTAATTTGAAAGATTGATCTTTGATCTTTGCACTCAACCTGCGAAGTCTGCTGCTATGCGTGCAGAGATATTTAGAACAGCACCTATGATTGTTCCGTCAGTGGAGAGAGGGAGAGAAGAAAAATCTCCCCTCTCATCCCACTGTGCTGTTGCAGTAGGAGGCATAGGAATATTTCTTATGATTCATCAAGATGTTTTATGTAAGGTTACTGAGAAACTTTTCGGCAAAGAAGGAGGAGAGAGGCATTTGGAGAAGAGAGAGAGGCCACCTTTCAATTCAGTTATAGCAGCACATGTAGATGACATTTCAAGATAGGTTGAGAGAATTAATATTGAGAAAGGCAAAGTTAACCTGAATCCAGAGCATTTGAATAAGTAATTCTAATTATCAGCTTTTTCTATTGTGTATTTCATTGGCAGATTTCAGTGTTTTACAATGAAGGTGAGTATCACTATCCCAATTTTATCACTGGAAAACTGAGGAACAGGGAAGTGAAGTGAACAGGGTTGCACAATGGGACTTTGACAGAACTGGAAATAGAATGCAGGTCTCCTGGGTGCCAGTTCAGTGCTCTGTACACAACCACAAGCAGAAACATAGAAATCGGTGCAGACTTCTTGCTAGCATTCCCCAACTTTTTTTTTTAAATCATGCACTTACCCTATGTATTGTTCTCTGTGCTTTGAGACCTGTGGGAGGAAATTTTAAAGGGTGCCTGTAATCCATAGTAAAACTTGCTACCGTTTTTTTGCTTGCTGTTTACTAGCCAAAAGTACTGAAACTGACTACTATTAATATTAATGTTGTGTTAAATGCATATTCGTAGAAGTGGGTGTGGTATGGGAGAAATATACTTAAGTTATAGTGCCTAGAATGCATATATTTAGTGATGTGTTACAAAACAAAATCCCACAATATAGGTATCCTTGAGGGTTGAAATGTTAACCATGTTTTCATTGATGAGATCAACCAATCTGTTCGTTTCACCAGGACATGGAAGGTTCATAGTCTGTTAGGAGTCGAGGCAAAAATGGAGTTAAAGTGCTTAAACATCTGAATCTATGCATGTGAAGACAGAGAGCTACATTATTCCTATGAAGATGTATATTGGCAGGGAAATGTTAAAGTGTGAACTTGAATTATAGCTTCAAGGTCAAGAGATTTATAACCTTCCTGTTCAGTAGATTGCTTACTCCCTTACATTTTCACCTCTGTTTACATCTGCACAGATGTTTAAATTGTGTGTGTGGATATCTTTTTTCCCTCAGGACCCCTTGTTGCTGAAGGGTAAAGTAACACTGCATCAAGTTACGGCTGGGACTGTGGTATCAAGGCAGGGAGACCAGGTGAGTGCCCTCCAGTAAGGGAAAAGTGAATCTGTAGTTTAAAAACTGATATTATTACTACTCTCCAGTCATTCAAATAGCGGGTGTCCTGTCAAGACCTTAGTGTATGACTAAAGATGGACTAGAGTTGAGGTGAGTGGCCCTGGACTGGGTTTGGGGAGTTCTGGGATAAGTTCCTCTGCCACAGGCTTCCTGTACAAGTTACTTTCACCTCTCTGTGCCTCATGCCCCCACCCTGCAAAATGAGAATGATAGGTACCAACCTAACAGGGGTATTCTGAGGATAAACTCATTAAAACATTTCTGAAGCACCCAGATACTATGGTGACAAGGGCCATATAATGTTCTGGATAAAAACAGGTTGGGTTGAAGAGTGCACATCAGACAGTATGTGGTCTAGAATATGACCTATAAGGAAATATTAAACAATTGGGTTTGTTTAGTCTGTAGAAGTGAAGTCTGAGGGGGGACATAACAGATTTAAGTTTATAAAAGAGGAGGGTGATAAATTGTTCTCCATATCCACTGAGGAGAGGACAAGAAGTAATGCGCTTAAATTGCAGGAAGGGAGATTTGGGTCAGACATTAGAAAAATCTTCCTAACTATAAGAGTGGAATAAATTACCTAGAGGGGTTCTGGAATCTCTGTCTAACCTCTTCTTAAAAACCTCCAATGATGAACACCTGTCAGGGATGGTCTAGATCCTTAGTCCTGCCTCAGTGCAGAGGACTGGACTAGATGACCTATTGAGATCCCTTCCACTCCTACATTTCTGTGATTCTATTGCCTCTTGAATGGGGAGCTGAACAAGATTGAGAGGAATTGGTAGGTGCTTATCCATCTGGGTGCAGAGGCTCAGAATTGCAATCCATACACAGACCGCAGGGAAACCCCCCCCCTTTCTCCCTTGCATCTTGTTGAGTTTTTCCTTTGTAATTAAAGAGAAGAGGGGCTCATTTAATAGCAACAGCAATTTTAGCTGCAGATTATGGGTTTTGTTTTGTATGGAAGAGTGCATAGCTAAAGTTGCAATGTGAATTTAGCATCCTTCTCCATGAGGTTTCAAGTTTATACATATATTGCTTATTTTCCCATGAAATGATGTGCATTACAAATGCCCAGATAACTTGCTTACAAAAACCCAACCCTCAATGCATGATGTATGTCACTCAGTTTTATTAGAATGCCTTCTTCTATTAATACACAATTGGACTTTTTTTGTATATTAGTGCATTTTGCAACAAGCATATCATTCAGGGCATAATATTGTTCTGTAATAGCACTAGGAGATTGTTTGTTTGAAAATACATAACTGTGTGCAATGCAAATTAAGGGAATACATTTTTGCTAATTTCCAGTACTAATATATTCTGTTTTGTCACAATACAGTATTATTCACAGAGTTTTGTGAATTCTGTGTCATCTCCACCTCTTGAGGTCTCCCAATTATGGTCCCAGTCAGAAAGCTCCATTTTCAATATTGTAACTGGAACAGTTTACAACATTAATAAATGCTTTTAATTATTCATGAATGTGCCTTATTGTATTGTCTAAGTGATTAACGCTACATAGAGCCCCACAGCAAACACATCAGTCATTGCAGTTCTGTTACAATTAATGTTGGTTTAAAATCCAGGAGGGTTTATAATGAGGGATTCTCTCTCCATCCTTTTCAGGATGTCAACATCCGGTTTGTGATCTCAGGTTTGCTTCATGTGTACCAGTGGAAGATAGACTCTGAGGAGGAGACCTGTCTATTCATCACCCATCCGGGGGAAATAGTAGGCCAACTAGCTGTCCTTACTGGGGAACCTCTCATTTTCACCATCAAGGCCAATCGAGACTGCACGTTCCTGTCCATTTCCAAATCCCATTTCTATGAGTGAGTTCCCCCATTGAGTGGTGCATTGCTTTCCATTTTTACACCCACCTATAAATCACAGTTATTTTGGACACATTTCAGTGACAGAGGGGGTGAGTATGATGTGCTTTTGCTAGAGCACATCATATAGCAAACTAGATGTTCTGGAGTAGGAATTTAGGAAGTGCCACACTGTATTAGACCCCAGATCTAATTTATTACATCTATTACAAATTCCTCTCTCCAGCAGGGTAAGTACCAATTACTTCAGCGAAAGGTGCAAGAAACTCTGTAATGTTCAATGATGGAATAATCTGCTGTAAGCAAATTAAATTTCCACTTCGCTCTGAACAACATTTTAACACCCTGTATTTAGTCCAGACATTCCCTAGGCCTGGAATTTGGCTTTATTGATAACTCAGATAATAAGGAAAATGCCACCCTCAGCCCATGTTAACATGTTGGTAGTGTTTCTCTAAAGAGACCTCTCTGTTCTAGACCTTTCACCAGAGTATCACTCCCACTTCTTTTTAAACCAGAGTGGAGTTAATGAGCCTCCACTGCTACATGATTCATAGGGTATAAGTCAGTATCTCCCTGCAGGATTACAGCACTTACTAATAGGGTAGGTCAAAAGAAGAACCCTGCTACACCTGCCCATAGGGCAGGTTTCTTCCTGACCCCTGTTAATTGGTGGTTATCATGAGCTGTGAAGCATGAAGGTGAATATACCTTAGTGTTTTATCCTGTTTAAACATCCTGTAAATGTTCTCATTATTCCATATAAACATCAATCCTGCTATGATCTTATCATCAATGTTTTGTGACAGAGTTCACACTCATAGTTTATACTAAAAAAAATCTTTCATTTGTTTAAAATGAGTTGCCTTTTATTTATTTTATTATTATTTGTATTGTTGTAGTAACCAGGACTCCATTGTGGTCGGCGCTGTACAAACACAAACCCATAACAGCTCCTGCCCCAAAGAACTTCCAATCTAAGTAAAGTCAAGAGACAGCAGATGGGTACAGACAGACTAGCAGGGAGCACAAAGAAACAATGAGACTTGGTCAGCAGGACAGGCTGTTGTCTCAGCACACCAGCAGCCTAACCGTTGTCAAGCATTTTGTAGGCGTCATAGTAAAGGACAGTTTTGAGGAGGGTTTTGAAGGGGATAATGAATTAGTTTTGCTGGTGTTTATGGGGAGCCCCTCCTGAGTGTGAGAGGCAGCATGGGAGAAAGCATGAAGGGGCTCATTTGAAAATGTAACAAGTGGGTGATGGAGGCTGGCTTCAGGGGCCAACTGGAGGTGGGAGTCCAACAGAATGAGAGCTGATAGATAGGGTGGGAATAGGTCGGGAAGGGCCTTGGAAGTTAAGGCCAGTAGCTTATGTTTGCTATGATGGAGGAAAAGGGAATGCAAGGAGAAGGGTAACATAGAATCATAGAATATCAGAGTTGGAAGGGACCTCAGGAGGTCATCTAGTTCAACCCCCTGCTCAAAGCAGGACCAATCCCCAACTAAATCATCCCAGCCAGGGCTTTGTCAAGCCTGACCTTAAAAACCTCTAAAGAAGGAGATTCCACCACCTCCCTAGGTAACCCATTCCAGTGCTTCACCACCCTCCTAGTGAAAAAGTTTTTCCTAATATCCAACCTAGACCTCCCCCACTGCATCTTGAGACCATTACTCCTTGTTCTGTCATCTGGTACCACTGAGAACAGTCTAGATCCATCCTCTTTGGAACCTACTTTCAGGTAGTTGAAAGCCGCTATCAAATCCCCCCTCATTCTTCTCTTTAACATGGTTAAAGCAATGAGCTAGGAATACTATTTTTGCAGCAGAATTCTGAATGGGTATGAGCGAGGCAAGATTGCATTTGTCAAGGCCAGAGGAAAGGATGTTGCAGTTATCAAGATGCAAGACAATGAGATTTTTAGCCATGTGGATGATGAGAAAGGCTGTATCTCAGAAATGTTTTGCATAAAGAATCAGCAAATTTAGATATAGCCTGGATATGAGGACCTAAAGAAAGGTTTGAGTCAGAGATGAACCCCAAGTATGGGCCTGAGTGACAGGCAGGATGGTGGTTTTTTCCACAGTGATTGAGAACAGCGTTAGTGGAGAGGACTTGGTGGTGGGGAGATTGAGAGCTGTTTTAGCCATGATAAACTTGAGCTGAGCTTGAACTTTGCAGTTGAGTCTTGGTGAGCTTGAGCTTTCAGTTTTTAGTGGAATGTCCCCTTGTTCTTGACTATGAGCGTGTAAGTAGGAGTTTTTCTGGCTTTTGTTCTCTAAACCATTCATTATTTTGCATAGCTCTGCTGCCTCTTTTTATCTCCTCTCTAAACGCTCCCTATCTTTAGTTTCTCCAGGCTTCTAATCAATTTTGTCTCCAGGCTCCTATTTCTATGATATCATTTTTGGAGGTAGGGTAACGAGAACTGAACACAATGTCCTCGGTGATAGTGCACCATCAATGTACATAATAGCTTTCCAACAGACGTCTTATTTTCTACCCCGTTCTTTATACTATATCTCTTTGTTCAAATCACATTCAATTATATACTCCTCTGCTGTCCCTCTCCAGATAGCTGTCATCTACATCTCCCCTACCCTCCCTGATTTTGAAACCTGACTTTTTTTTTTATTCCTCTCCCCACAGTCCTCCCTCATCATACTTGGTGACTTCAAATTTCACACTGATGCCCACTCTGACCCATGAGCTGTTCCTGCCTCTTTGCCTTCATTTTCTCTTTTGACTTTCAACCTTGGATCATCTCTCCTGTTTGCCAAAGTGGCCACTTGCTTGACCTTGTCTCTGCTCGTCTTTGCTCAAGTGTTCCTTTTCTCATCTCTCAGGAGTGGTGACACTCTCCAAACGCTACCCCATCACTTCTTCCTTATTGCCTATTTTCCCTCTACCTATCTGAGCTCTTATTCTCCACCACTCTCAACTCCTTTATTGTTCCCTCTCCTCCTCCTCTGTAGACTCCATTGTTAGTTCACTGCACTCTGCTCTCGCTACACTTGATTCTTTCACCTCTCCTTCCCACCAAAAGTCTGTTCCAAAACCCTAAACCTGGCTCATTCCCAGCTTCAGCTTTCTCCACACCTGCTCTCATGTCAGTGACTGTTACTGGAGAGAGTTTCAAGACAACATGGATATCCTCTGCTGTAAAATTGATCTTTCCTTCTTTAATTCTACTGTATCGCTAGCTGAACAACACTGCCTCTCCACTGTCATTGAATCCCCAGCTCGCAATCCCTGTCACATGTGCAATCTCTGACTCCCTCCTGTGCCCTCCATGCAAGATTTTGCTTGATTTCCCCCCCACACACTCCAGGAGGAGATGGATAAGGGCCACCACAAGTCCACAACACTCCTTCCTCCCTCTCCCTTTCACTGGCAGATTGCACACTTGTTTTTCTCTTTGAAACCTCTCCATGTGCCCTGTGACCCCAATCCTCTCCTGGCATCCCTGTTCCCCACTCACACCCTCTTCCTTGTCCTCCTCCTTTTACCTTTCCTTGTCCTCTTGCCTCTTTTCCTCCAGTATACAAATACATTTGCTTCCACTGTCCCTAAAACAACAGTCCTCAATCCCACCTGCCACGCTAGCTATTGCCCATTGCCACCAAACTTGCTGAATGCTCCATCTACAACCATTGCCTTAAGTTCTTCAAGTGATTCCACATGTGCATTTCACGCTGGGTGTCGGACCATCTCTCAGAGGTACCCATTGGAGAGGCTCAAGTGCCCTTTACCATAGTGTGCCATCACGAGCCAGTATAAATGGCACAACCACCCCAGAGCTTCTTCAGTTCTAATGACTGTCACGGGTAGTAAGAAGGAATTGCGTGGCTTGCGTTAGCACATGCTGTCAGTGTGCTCATGGAAATTTCTTGTAAATAGTTTTCTAATTGATTAGTACTTAGAGTAGATAGGATTAGTTTCCTTTTTGGTCGCCACTTCTGGGGTTTCTGTTACATGGTCACTGGGCTTCAAGCTCTGCGTCTCTTGTGCTAGGCCAATGCCCATGAGCAACCCACAATCAAGCTGCTTGAAGCATTTGGGGGAAGCTCATATTTGGGTTTGTTGTCAAATTTGCAAATATTTTAAGCCAAGGACAAAAAAAGCCAGAGAAGCCAGGCTAAAGGTTTTACTCACAGAGGCGGCCCTGAGACCTCCATCAGACTCTAGCCTTCCTGACTTGGCACAGAGTGCTTTGGCATCAGTTAGGAGTGTACCTTCTGTGCTGCCTGAGACCTAGCACCAATTGCTTTCCCCAATGTCTAAGAAGAGACATAAGACCTCTTGTAGCGGGGTGGACACCCGCTCCTGCCTGGGAGGGCTGGAAAGCAGCCCTGGAGAGGGCTGCAGCTCGAAAAGCTGGGCCACACCCCAATCAGGCCACAGCTGGCCTGTATAAAAAGGCTGTGAGCCAGAGGCCCAGAAGAAGTCTCTCTGTGTTCAGAGAGAGAGAGAGAGAGAGAGAAGGGCCTGGCTGCAGGGAGATAGAGCCAGGGTACCTGAGTGGAGCAGGGCTGGGGAAAGGCAGAGGAGCTGGGGAGCCCCAGCCTGGAAAGCCCCAGACTGCAGCCTAACATTGGGCTAATAGATACTGGGGGTTTCAGAGGGCAGCCCAGGGGTAGGCAAAGGCAGCAGGTCCAAACCCAACCTTGCCAGTGATGAGTAGGCTGATATTGCAGTCTGCCCCAGGCGTGGGGGCTAGATGAGGACAGACAGTAGCCTTATACTGAGGCAAGGTGGGGATAGTGGGTGGGGAGTTCCTGGGGAGAGGAGACCCTGAGAGAAAGGGGCTACTGCCAGGGGGCAGCACCCCAGCTAACAGGGCACCGGAGTCCAGGGAGGGACACCGGGGCCAAGCGGTAGTGGATCACTGGCCTGCAGAGGGTGCTCCGGGCTGGAAATTGAGCTAATTCCCTGAGAGACCAGCAGGAGGCGCTGCAGGGGTGAGTCCGCCCAGCTTACACCTCTAGACAGGAAAGTTGCTGGCTCCAGAATCTTCTAAGCATGGGGAGAAGAGTAGAGTGCAGCCAGAACCAAAGCACTTCTCGTCACTGGTAGCACTGAAATGGGCACCATTGACTCTGGTACCCGGGCATGTACCATCGAGTCTGATACCTGGAGGGGTGCCTTCTATGTCTGCAATATTGCAGCGACCATCTCGGTACTGACCATGTCGGAAGTGTTTGTGTCAGCAAGAGATATGCTGAGCCTATTGGTACTGATGTCCCTGGTAGTGCAGGAGTCTGTGCTCCTGTACCAGCAGACAGAGGGTCGCCAATATTGTCCATGCAGAACTCAGTGCAGTGACAGTCTCCTGTGCCTTGGATTTCATGCCCATCGGTGCATTGAAGGGGAAGCCTGCAACATTGGCTGTTCTACACTCTTCGCCAACTAGGCACTAGTCTCTGGTACCATTGGGAGCAGCCCCTGCTTGGTCAGCAGAGTGTGATTCAGACTCCTCTGCATCAGAGATGGCCTCCTATGTTTCCCAGCCTCGGAGCCTGTCATGCTACCCCCACCTAGGCATTACTACCCTGGGTTGCCTCGAGATCCTACGGCTGGAATGGGATAGGGCTTGGGGCCTGGGAATCACTGGGGCTCACCATTGGCCCTTTTGGAACTTGTGGAGATTTCCCCAGTTTTCAGGTCCTGCTCTGTGTCCTTGGAGAGGCATGGGGAGTCTACTCGCTGGGCACTGCCTGTTTCTGAGCCTGGTACAGGTCCTGATGCCGAGCAGGAAGAGGTAGTTCAGGAAGAGCCTACTGGACAGCTAGTGAAGGAGGGGCATTCTGAGCCTGTGCTGGCTTCATCCTCCTCCTCTCCTAATGAGGCAGTTTCCTCAGGGGACATTTCACCACCTCCCGATGATTATAGAGCTCACCAAGAGTTGTTGAAGAGGATTGCCTCAGGTTTGGAGATCCAGCTAGAGAAAGTTAAGGAGTCCTCACATTGCCATAGTGACATTTTGGCCACAACCAAACCACAAGTAAAGGTGTCTTTACTTGGAATGAAGCAATTTTGGAGCTCATGAAGCCACGCTGGCAGACTCCTTTGTCCCTTCCTCCCGCCTCAAAAAAGGACCAAATGTAAATATTATGTCCCCCCCACCCCTTAGGATTTTCTGGTGGTGTCAGTGGCCAGTGAAAGGAAATGACAGGGCCAACAGGTGGCAATTTCCAAATCAAAGGATGCTAAAAAAACAATAGATTTATTTGGTGGAAAAGTTTATTCTATTGCAGTGTTGCAACTCAGAATTGCCAACCAACAAACCTTTTGGGACATTGTTATTGTAATATTTGGGACTCCATGTTAAAGTTTAAGGACATGTTGCTGGAGGACACTGGACAGGAGTTTTCTTTAGTTGACGAGGGGACATTCATCGTGAGAACTTCACTGCAGGTTGGACTACATGTGTGGTAGACTCGGTTGCTAGGACACTGGCTTCTGCGGTTTCCATTACAGGACCTTCTGGCTGTGGTCGTTGGGGCTTCCGCACGAGGTCCAACAAACAATTCAAGAGCTGCCCTTTGAAGGGTCTTCACTTTTTTCAGAGCAAACAGATTCTAAGCAGTATGGGATGAAGGATTCTATGCTGACTTTGAAGTCTTTGGCGTTGTGTACTCTGGCCCTGTCTAGGAAACATTTTTGCCTGCAGCAGACCACTAATACTCTGCCCCTGCTCCTCATCAGGACTTACAAAGAAAGAAGAGTAGAAGTTATAGACACAGGCCACCTCCTCCTCCTGCTTCTATGTCAATGCCTGCTCCATCCAGATACCGAGGAGTGCTAAATAGATGTTTTGGGGTCAGTTGAGGATGCCATACCAATTTCCAGGATGCCAGATTCTATCTCCCCCGTGTTTGCGAATTGTCTTTCCCACTTCCTCCGGCTTGGTCCCAGATTACTTCAGACCAATGAGTATTAAGCACTGTAGAAATGAGATATACCCTCCAATTTGTTTCTGCTCCTCTCTCCCTTCCCTCCCATCCTCTCATGAGGAGCTCCTCCTCCAGGAGGTTCAGTCTCTCCTTTGGGTGGGAGAGGGAAGGGGTTCTTGCCTGTTATTTTGTAATCTCGAAAGCAAAGGGTCACTTGCCAGTTTTAGACCTGTGCCAGCTCAACAGATATATCAAAAAGATAGTTTTGCATAGTCACCCTGGCTTCCATTATTCCCTCCCTGGAGACTGGTATGCTGCCCTCGACTTAAAAGATGCCTACTTTCATGTGGTGATTTATTAAGGTCATAGAAAGTATCTCAGGTTGGTAGTGAAACGCTCTCATCAGCAGCTCACTGTGCTGCCTTTTGGTCTGTCAGCATCTCCCCAAGTTTCCACAAAATGTCTGACAGTGGTAGCTGCTTTCCTGAGGAGATCAGGAGTGCAAGCCTACCCTTTCCTGTATGACTGGCTAGTCAGAGGCCATTCCAGGGCTTAAGTACTGACAAGGGTATCTCTCATCCAGTCAGCTTTCGCAGCTCTGGGTCTAACTCTCAACTTTGTTCAGTTCAGAGGACAGAGTTTAAAGGAGCAGTACTGGATTCTGCTCAAGCTAGAGCTTTCTCTCTGGACTCAAGGTTCCAAACAATGTGATCCCTTGTTGCAGATCTCAAGGCTCACCCAGTCATAACTCAAAACTCGTCTCAGGACTCAATTGTCTGGCCTCCATTTATTTGCCAAGTCGTTGCCATCTGTGCTGAATGTTCCCTCTTGAGTATTGACTTCTCTAGATTGGCACACAGACCTGGTCAGTGTATGTGCAGGTGTTGCCTTTGTCCGCCCTCAATCTTCACTGACATTGGTGATGGACACGTCTGCTCTGGGGTTGAGGGCACATCTGGTCCCCTCGAAACTCAGGGTTTATGGTCCTCATGGGATCGGTCTCTACATATCAGTTTCAGGGAGATAGGGGCTGTCCACTGAGCCTTTCAGGCTTTCTTATCTCAGATCAAGAGAGAAATCTTGTTAGTTCTCACAGATAAAACAGACAACTCCAATGCAGAGGAGTAAGAGGGTGGATCATAGAATGCACATGTGTGACATATTAAATAACAACCATTACAAAAGGTTAGTACTGTACCTGTTTTTCTTCTTGGAGTTGTCCAGGAAGAAGAAACTGAGGGGGTTCTGGGGTGCCTGGGCCCTTTAAACCAGCACTCTGAGTGTGCTCCAGCTGCCCCAGTGGGTACTATTGAGGGGAAAATTTGATGACTGTGCACGGGGTATGGCCACTCCAAGAATGGAATGGACATGTGCAACACATCTTGAAGAACAGTTATGTAAGGTTTTTCCTCTCTTGCGACTTATCTTAGAATCTCTCCAATCATTCTTTCTTCCTGGTGTCACTTCACATTGGGCGAATACTGCCAAGGTTCGCTGTGGAGAAGTGACACTAAAAGATTGCCCTCAGGCAAACAATGTAAGAATGAAGACAACAGCCTAGTGTTTGGAAATATGTGGCCTAAGGTGCTGGGCAGTGGGTCCCCTCACTAATACCTTGGGGCAGGGAGCTATTGCCTGGTACTTGCACTACTAAACACTTTGTGTAAATGGGGAGATTAAGCATAGGAACGACACAAGCTGATTATATAGTTTCCCCTAAATACTCTGTTTTTTCACCAAATCGACATGCTAAGTGCAGGGTGCTTACTCTGAAACGTGGTTCTCTTGATGAACAGTGCAATCAAATTGTCGCCAGAGTCTTTTGTGTGTGTGTGTGTGTGTGTGTAGGCTCTGGAATGCTCTGTCACATTTTCTTCACCAGTAAACCTCGGTTTGGAGTCTGATGATATGTGATTGCCAAAGGAGCAGAGATGCTCTGCTTAAAAGTGCACTGCCAGTTGGGTTCTGCACTAGAACCCAACTCCCTTTGAAATTCAGTGGGGAATTGGACACCTAACCCCCTTGGTCTCCTTTGAAAAATCTTAGCTTTGCTATTTACTTTGCAGGTGTTGTGAGGCTTAATTAACGTTGAAGCTAGTGAAAGGCAGAGTGGTGGCCAGTAAAAGGAGTGTATTTATTTCAGGGGGTATGCTAATTGAGGAGATTTTCTTGTTTTTGATTTCTCCAATATTCAGTATATTTTTTTCTGAATTAATTAATGGTCTTTCTAAGTAAGGTTTGTGGTGTTATTGCAAGTGTGTTTTTTTGTTTTTTTCTGGTTGCTACCCAACAAGAGTTACAGATTAAGATTACGAGGAAGTGGTTGACTGTCCATCCCATGGCTTTCTTTGGCTACACCACTGAATGATGATGATAAAGCTCTTGATCATCTTAATAGTTTTATAAATCTAATCAGGGTTTCTTTGACAATACAAAATTCAGCTTTACTTTGGAAAAGGACCTGGTCTTGACTCCAGTGCTGTACAGACATTATCCATTAGCCTCTGAGTTAGGTTTTAGGTAGCTGTGTTTTACAGTCAAAGTTCTTCACTCCATTCTTGCATTGTACTTGTCAAATGTAATTTGTATGTCCTGGTGAAAGTCTGGCATCAGAGCTTCTCAACCATGGATCTCAAAGCACTTTAGAAACATGGAAGGCGTCATCATCTCCATTGTACAGGTGAATAAACGGAGGCATGGAGAAGTTTTGTTGTGTGCAAGGTCAGAGTCATTGACGGAACCACAGATAGAATGCAGGACGTCTGACTCCCAATGTAACCACTTAGCCCACCCGGCTTCTTGACAGTCATCTTCTGGTGCCTTTGGGCTTTATGCTAATTCTGAATATAGAGCATTATTCCTGTTAGTGGAATACTTGATCATGTCAAGTCATCAGTGACTGTAGTGAGTGACGTCTTAACTTTTTCCAGTTAATTTTGACTTTTTGATGCATTTTTTGTAAGCAGTATTTATGCTTTTGAAGTGACTAATATAGGTATTACTTGTATTACATTAGCATCCGAAGAAGTGGGCTGTAGTCCACGAAAGCTTATGCTCTAATAAATTTGTTAGTCTCTAAGGTGCCACAAGTACTCCTGTTCTTCTTTTTGCGTATACAGACTAACACGGCTGCTACTCTGACGAGACACTGTACATACACCTAGTAAGCTGGATATTCAAGATGGACAAAAGATGTCAGAAGGGAGCTATTTTTCCCCTCATTTTGCAGAACTGAGGTACAAGGTGACTTAGCCACAGTTCCAATGGAAGTCTGTGCGGAAGTTGGGAATTGAACCCAGATCTCCCAAGTTGTATTTAAATTTCAAAGAATATTCCTTTATCTTTTCCAATTCTGAAACATCTGAAATTACCACAAAAGGTGGAATTTAGAGTTTGGATTTTTTCAAAGCATGGGTTAGCATTCCCTTTTTAAAATAGAGGAAACTGCTTCCCCTTCCTCCCTCCCAAGGTTGATAGCAGCCTTCAACTACCTGAAGGGGGTTCCAAAGAGAATGGAGCTAGGCTGTTCTCCGTGGTAGCAGATGACCGAACAAGGAGTAATGGTCTCAAGTTGCAGCGGGGGAAGTTTAGGTTGGATATTAGGAAACACTAGTTCACTAGGAGGGTGGTAAAGCACTGGAATGGGCTACCTAGGGTGGTGGTGGAATCTCCTTCCTTAGAGGTTTTTAAGGCCCAGCTTGACAAAGCCTTGGCTGGGATGATTTAGTTGGTGTTGGTCCTGCTTTGAGCAGGGGATTAGACTAGATGACCTCCTGAGGTCTCTTCCAACCCTAATATTATATGATTCTATGAAATAATAGTGGGTATTGGCTTCTAGTTGTCATCCTTGCTATCCTGTTTCTGAACTGGTGGAACAGTGACTATACGCTGGCAGGTACTCATGCCTTTGCTGACCTGCGGGAGGTGCAGTTGGATGGGATCAATCTCCCCTTTACACTCAATTCCCAAGGAGCTGAGCAAGTTGTAATTTATGATCTTCTTGGTGCATTGAGCTAACTTGGGCACCTGCCTTTTAACGTGAGACTCTTTGGCATCACCATTCTTAATTCATGGCAGCCTTCTTATGAGCCATTTTATGTGCATATTTTATATACATTTACTTAGCACTCACATAAGCCATTCCATTGGACATCTAAGAGCCCTGTACAAAGCTTCGGTAAATATGATTATCTCTCTGTACATATGAGAAAACTGAGGCATAGAGGTTGTGAGATGGCCAGAATATTTCACAAAGTCAGTGAAAGATCTGAAAATAGGACCCAGGTGTCTCTATTCCTTGTCCAGCAATAAATATATTGAATCCCACTGTCTTGCTGAATGGGGTTGGAACAATAAAGCAGATGGATTTTTTTTTAAGGAAGTTTTAACGTGTTTACAAGTCCTTGCCATGTAAATATCACAAACATAAGTATCATTACAACAGTGAGATTTTGTTTAAAGAAACATTATACAGGAATTTAGTCATCAGATCTTTGTATTTTAAGGGTGTTACTATATTGCAGAGTGAGCATCACTGAAACACCTATGTCATTTCTAGAGATTTTATTAAATTGAGTGAAATCTCTATATGCACATATTTAACAGACCAGGTATGTCTATCAAATGTTAATATTCAAAAAATTGGACAGGTGTACTGGGTTTTTTGCAGGTGAATATACTTTGTCTGAGTACTGAATAAAAGGTATCCAAATATCTAAGTATCATCTGTCGTCTGTCTATTTTGCTGGGTACATAATTTTCATAACTACAACTTCCCATATTTTTTTTTAACTGTTCCTCAGTGATTGGGCTATTTTATTTTTCCTATAAGAGGTTACCAATAGCGGAGCAGCTACTAGAAGGTGAGAGATTAATTCTTCATTTCCTTTTGTGTGATCATTGCCACTAGGAAGCCCCAGGAGGGTTACCATGGGGTCATTTGGTAATAAATATCTAACAGTTTTGATATTTGGTTATGGATTGCATCCCAGTATTCTCTAATGACTGGACATATCCTCTATATATGCATAAAATCTTCTCTTTCACCACAATTTCTCCAACATTCACCTCCATTCAATCTATATATGTTTTTTAACCTGACTGGCGTGAGGTACCATTTAAGATACTGGTTCAAAAAATGTTCTTTTATTGTGCTATAAACTGAGATTGCTGGTCCTCTTTTTTTTTTAGATCAAACCTCAAACATGTGGGGTAATATTGTCTATCCACATCCTTTTCCTAGCACGTCACATATATGGACATTTTTCTGTTAGGAAAGCTGTCTGTCTGCAAAGAATGTCATAAACTAATTATAATTTTTTTGTTTCCTGATTGACTAAATGCCATTATATCTGTTGTTAGTCGTTGGCTGCATGTGTGGTGTTGGTGTATGGTGTCCTAGCTCTGTGCAGATAGCTGACACAGCAGACCTCGTTCAAACTGTCCACAAAGACTACAAGACTTGATTTGTAGCGAAGGCACTCAGCCAGGTTTATTGTCAATGAAGCACAGTAATAGCACCCGGCAGACTCTATGGGAATACTAAGACATGTATGCCCATGAAAATGGACTCAACTCAGTGAATGGCGGGACTTTCCATTCCCCCTTGGGCTGGCCAAAGACACCCGTTTGAGACCCTTCTTTATACACTGATACAAACAAGTTATGTATTGCCCCTCTGACATGGCTAGTTACTTTTACATTACACTTTGATTCGATCAAAATATCTCTATCCATGATACTGTCATCCTGACCTTATCTTTAAGAGAGGTAAACATGTCCTTGTTATCTTTGGGAAATATATTTGTGCCATACTTGGTACCACCCTTCTGGAATGTGTTTGCGTGAGTGTCTTGTGCCTAGTACTATTTAGGAATGTTTGTGTTTTTGCAATACCAGCCCTGTTCTTGCCAGATTCTGTGAACTTGCAAGCAGGCATGTTTTATAACAAGGCCTGACTACTACTTTAGTTCAGGTCTCATACCAGGCTTCTTATACCAGACCACATGTCTGTCTCTCTCCTTCTACTACAGCATCTATTAAAGTTAGCTTTTTGTATACAACAAATTTTCTAGAAATTTGAAAAACATTATGCCTGACTTGAAAGTACTGGTACCAGGGGAGAGTGGGCCAGTTAAAATTAGTTTTGGTCTCTAAATAAGTTAGAAAAATGTCTTTACTGAATAGCTGGCCAACTCTGTGTGTATTCAATGGCTTTCCTAATCTTCGAAGCTCTCTGGTTTGCAGTTCAGGTTAAGATCTGGATTATTTGCAATCAGTGTCATTGGTGAGGGAAAAGAACTGATCTTCCCTCTAGTTGTGTCCCAAACACATAGTCATCTTTGCTAAAGGATGTGTGTAAATTTCTTTTTTTTATTTATTTTATTAATCCATAGTAGTATAGCAGTCTTTACACTGCTGCAATTTTCTTGTCCAATAAAGACCCAGTGTTTGGCTAGGTTAGAGCGCCCCCACTTCTGTTTTGAGCTGGTTGGCTTGATAGTACCATAGAATATTTGGAACAGCTACAGTCCCCTGTTTAATGTGCTCTCACTCTTGGTCTTTTCTTATTCCATGTAAATTGTAATAACATCCTCTGTATTCCTTCTAGAGTTTTATTTGGGGTCATCAAAGAAAGATTTTGAAACAAGAAAGATATCCTTGGCAGAATATTCGTTATGACAGTATTTGTTCTTCCCAACCAAGAAATTGCAAACTGCTTCTTCGAGTACTGTCCCTGTGTGTGCTCCACTGAAGGTGTGCCTGCCTCCTTGCACCTCTGATCAGAGATTTTAGATAGAAGTGTCTGTTTGGCCTGCATATGTGCTCTCCCTGTCTAGTGCTGTGCAGGCAAACTGCCTTCAATTATTTCTCAACCGCTATTGGCCTGAGATGGAGCAATTAGCAGTCCAATTCAGATTACAGTTTTTTGCCTTGAATTTTATAATAGCTGTAGAGTTTCAGTTCTCATAGTATTTAGTAGAGTTTCAGTTTTAAAAATTCCTTTCCCCCCATTTCATCGTAATTTTTTTTTATATCTTCATTTTTCTCCCTTTCCTTGTGTACAATTTTTTCCTCCCCCTCTGGGGACTGACCCCCCCCCCTCCTCCTCAAAGGGTATGCCTGACTCGCCCGGCTTCAAACATTGCCGCTCCTATAGAGAGGCAATTCTGATCAGCGATGGTCACTCATGTTGTACTCCATGCCTCGGAGAGGCTCACGTTCCTCAGAAGAGCACCTTCTGCCAAAAATTAAAGCCAGAATGAGGAAGAGTCATGAGTTAAAACTTAAGCTCCTCACGACGGAGAGTTCCCTCAGGCCAGCCTCTAATCTGGTCCTGGGACTCCTCTTGAGCAACAGTCACCCCTGAGACCATCAGCCTCCAAGGAAGGAGAGCCTAAGAGTAAATCTTCCAACTCCCCTTGTAAGGCTTCTAAGAAGAGGGCTACAAGTCCCCAAACAGATATTGACCAGTCAAAGGAGATCTCTGGCAAGATCATTGACTTTGGCACCACAGCATGGTACCCATAAGGCTCATGATTTCTTGCTATCAGGCCTAAAGACCTGAAGGGCACAGGCTCAGAAGCGTCGGCACCCCGTCTGACAGAGTTAAAAGCAGAGACTTTACCGCCTCTGCAAAATCGGCACCTGCACGTAAGTCTATCGTACTGAGCACCTCCAAGAAGCCCTCTTCTGGTCGCTTATCTCACAAGAGACTTCAGCCTCCACTGACTCCCTCGGTACTGACAAGCCAACAGAGACAAACCTTAGCGGTACCAATTGCCCACCACCATGAGACCTTCTGATTACTGAGACATCAGAGTCTCCACTGCTCAGTACTGGCACTCCGGTACCAACTACATCTCAGTCTCCAGGATCACCCTCGGTACCAGGACATCAGCCCCCCTGTCTGCTCCACCTTTCTTCAGCAACGAGGCAACAGGAGAATGACAGCCTCTCCTTAGCTTTGCACCACAGCTCACCTGAACAACACCCAGGGCCTTCCCAAGTGCATCCATGTTCAGAGCTTCAACCTACCTCGTATGGGCACCCATGGGTGCCAACACTCATTTCTTTCCCCCCATCCCAGTGGCCATACTGAGACCCATGGGCAGCCTATAGAAGTTATTCTTCTAGGCTAGAAACTCTTGTGTCTACTATAGAGAGACAGCCTGTCTTTCTGGAGCCCCAGAACCTCAAGAAGAAACTTTTTTGAGGAACAGGAGGCCAGATTAGAAAATATTACTCCGCCAATGAATATCTCTTCATTCTCACTGGATGAAGCTGTGATGCCTCCTCCGCCATCAGAGAGGCATAGAATATCAGGGTTGGAAGGGAACTCAGGAGGTCATCTAGTCCAACCCCCTGCACTTCGGAAAAGCAGAATCATAGAATCATAGAATATCAGAGTTGGAAGGGACCTCAAGAGGTCATCTAGTCCAACCCCCTGCTCAAAGCAGGACCAATTCCCAGGTAAATCATCCCAGCCAGGGCTTCGTCAAGCCGGGCCTTAAAAACCTCCAAGGAAGGAGACTCTACCACCTCCCTAGGTAACGCATTCCAGTGTTTCACCACCCTCCTAGTGAAATAGTTTTTCCTGATATCCAACCTGGACCTGCCCCACTGCAACTTGAGACCATTGCTCCTTGTTCTGTCATCTGCCACCACTGAGAACAGCCGAGCTCCATCCTCTTTGGAACCCCCCTTCAGGTAGTTGAAGGCTGCTATCAAATCCCCCCTCATTCTTCTCTTCTGGAGACTAAACAATCCCAGTTCCCTCAGCCTCTTCTCATAAGTCATGTGCTCCAGACCCCTAATCATTTTTGTTGCCCTCCGCTGGACTCTTTCCAATTTTTCCACATCCTTCTTGTAGTGTGGGGCCCAAAACTGGACAAAGTATTCCAGATGAGGCCTCACCAATGTCGAATAAAGGGGAACGATCACGTTCCTCGATCTGCTGGCAATGTCCCTACTTATACAGCCCAAAATGCCGTTAGCCTTCTTGGCAACAAGAGCACACTGTTGACTCATATCCAGCTTCTCGTCCACTGTGACCCCTAGGTCCTTTTCTGCAGAACTGCTACCTAGCCATTCGGTCCCTAGTCTGTAGCAGTGCATGGGATTCTTCCGTCCTAAGTGCAGGACTCTGCACTTTGACTCCCTCAGGGAACAGATGGGCAGGATCTCCTGGGAGAATAACATGAAGGGCAAAGGGGTCCAGGAGAGCTGGCTGTATTTTAAAGAATCCTTATTGAGGTTGCAGGAACAAACCATCCCGATGTGTAGAAAGAATAGTAAATATGGCAGGCGACCAGCTTGGCTAAACAGTGAAATCCTTGCTGATCTTAAACGCAAAAAAGAAGCTTACAAGAAGTGGAAGATTGGACAAATGACCAGGGAGGAGTATAAAAATATTGCACAGGCATGCAGGAGTGAAATCAGGAAGGCCAAATCACACTTGGAGTTGCAGTTAGCAAGAGATGTTAAGAGTAACAAGAAGGGTTTCTTCAGGTATGTTAGCAACAAGAAGAAAATAAAGAAAGTGTGGGAGTGCCTTACTGAATGAGGGAGGCAACCTAGTGACCAAGGATGTGGAAAAAGCTAATGTACTCAATGCTTTTTTTGCCTCTGTCTTCACGAACAAGGTCAGCTCCCAGACTGCTGCACTGGGCAGTACGGTATGGGAAGAAGGTGACCAGCCCTCTGTGGAGAAAGAAGTGGTTCGGGACTATTTAGAAAAACTGGACGTGCATAAGTCCATGGGGCCGGATGCGCTGCATCCAAGGGTGCTAAAGGAGTTGGCGGATGAGATTGCAGAGCCATTAGCCATTATTTTTGAAAACTCATGGCGATCAGGGGAGGTCCCAGATGACTGGAAAAAGGCTAATGTAGTGCCCATCTTTAAAAAAGGGAAAAAGGAGGATCCGGGGAACTACAGGCCAGTCAGCCTCACCTCAGTCCCTGGAATAATCATGGAGCAGGTCCTCAAGGAATCAATTATGAAACATTTAGAGGAGAGGAAAGTGATCAGGAACAGTCAGCATGGATTCACGAAGGGGAAGTCGTGCCTGACTAACCTAATTGCCTTCGATGATGAGATAACTGGCTCTGTGGATGAGGGGAACGCAGTGGATGTGTTATTCCTTGACTTTAGCAAAGCTTTTGATACAGTCTCCCACAGTATTCTTGCTGCCAAGTTAAAGAAGTATGGGCTGGATGAATGGACTGTAAGGTGGATAGAAAGCTGGCTAGATCATCGGGCTCAACGGGTAGTGATCAATGGTTCCATGTCTAGTTGGCAGCCGGTTTCAAGCGGAGTGCCCCAAGGGTCGGTCCTGGGGCCGGTTTTGTTTAATATAGAATCATAGAATATCAGGGTTGGAAGGGACCTCAAGAGGTCATCTAGTCCAACCCCCTGCTCAAAGCAGGACCAATTCCCAACTAAGTCATCCCAGCCAGGGCTTTGTCAAGCTGGGCCTTAAAAACCTCCAAGGAAGGAGACTCTACCACCTCCCTAGGTAACGCATTCCAGTGTTTCACCACCCTTCTAGTGAAATAGTTTTTCCTAATATCCAACCTGGACCTCCCCCACTGAACTTGAGACCATTGCTCCTTGTTCTGTCATCTGCCACCACTGAGAACAGCCGAGCTCTCCTGGACCCCTTTGCCCTTCATGTTATTCTCCCAGGGGATCCTGCCCATTTGTTCCCTGAGGGAGTCAAAGTCTGCCTTTCTGAAGTCCAGGGTCCGTATTCTGCTGCTCTCCTTTCTTCCTTGTGTCAGGATCCTGAACTCGACCATCTCATGGTCACTGCCTCCCAGGTTCCCATCCACTTTTGCTTCCCCTGCTAATTCTTCCCTGTTTGTGAGCAGCAGGTCAAGAAAAGCTCTGCCCCTAGTTGGTTCCTCCAGCACTTGCACCAGGAAATTGTCCCCTACACTTTCCAAAAACTTCCTGGATTGCCTGTGCACCGCTGTATTGCTCTCCCAGCAGATATCAGGGTGATTAAAGTCTCCCATGAGAACCAGGGCCTGCAATCTAGCAACTTCTGCTAGTTGCCAGAAGAAAGCCTCGTCCACCTCATCCCCCTGGTCTGGTGGTCTATAGCAGACTCCAACCACGACATCACCCTTGTTGCTCACACTTCTCAACTTTATCCAGAGACTCTCAGGTTTTTCTATCAAGTATCAGGGGGTAGCCGTGTTAGTCTGTATCTACAAAAACAACAAGGAGTCTGGTGGCACCTTAAAGACTAACAGATTTAAACTAAACTAAATCGGTTAGTCTTTAAGGTGCCACCAGACTCCTTGTCGTTCAGGTTTTTCTGCAGTTTCATACCGGAGCTCTGAGCAGTCATACTCCTCTCTTACGTACAACGCAACTCCCCCACCTTTTCTGCCCTGCCTGTCCTTCCTGAACAGTTTATATCCATCCATGACAGTACTCCAGTCATGTAAGTTATCCCACCAAGTCTCTGTTATTCCAATCGCATCATAGTTCCCTGACTGTGCCAGGACTTCCAGTTCTCCCTGCTTGTTTCCCAGGCTTCTTGCATTTGTGTATAGGCACTTAAGATAACACATCGATCGTCCCTCTTTCTCAGCATGAGAGAGGAGTCCTCCCCTCTTGCGCTCTCCTGCTTGTGCTTCCTCCCAGGATCCCATTTCCCCACTTACCTCAGGACTTTGGTCTCCTTCCCCCGGTGAACCTAGTTTAAAGCCCTCCTCACTAGGTTAGCCAGCCTGCTGGTGAAGATGCTTTTCCCTCTCTTCGTTAGGTGGAGCCCGTCTCTGCCTAGCACTCCTCCTTCTTGGAACACCATCCCATGGTCGAAGAATCCAAAGCCTTCTCTCCGACACCACCTGCGTAGCCATTCGTTGACTTCCACGATTCTACAGTCTCTACCCCGGCCTTTTCCTTGTACAGGGAGGATGGACGAGAACACCACTTGCGCCTCAAACTCCTTTATCCTTCTTCCCAGAGCCACGGAGTCTGCAGTGATCCGCTCAAGGTTATTCTTGGCAGTATCATTGGTGCCCACATGGAGAAGCAGGAAGGGGTAGCGATCCGAGGGCTTGATGAGTCTCAGCAGTCTCTCAGTCACAGCGTGTATCCTAGCTCCTGGCAAGCAGCAGACCTCTCGGTTTTCCCGGTCGGGGCGGCAGATAGATGACTCAGTCCCCCTGAGGAGGGAGTCCCGGACCACCACCAGCCGCCTCCTCCTCTTGGGAGTGGTGGTCGTGGAACCCCCATCCCTAGGACAGTGCATCTTTTGCCTTCCAATTGGTGGAGTCTCCTTCTGCTCCCTTCCCTCAGATGGGTCATCTAGTCCACTCTCCGCATTAGTACCTGTAGAGAGAACATGGAAACGATTGCTCACCTGTATCTCCATTGCTGGTGCATGGACGCTCCTCTTTCTCCTTCTGGAGGTCACATGCTGCCAAACCTCTTCACAATCCTTCTGTCCCTGCTGCGCCTGCTCTGAATCTTCAGAACATTGTGGCCGTAGAAGCATCTCCTGACGTCTGTCCAGGAAATCTTCATTTTCCCTTATGCAACGCAGAGTCGATACTCGTTTCTCCAGCCCTCGAACCTTCTCTTCCAATATGGGGACCAGCTTGCACTTTGTACAGACAGAGTCTCTTCTGTCCTGTGGAAGAAAGACAAACATGGCACAACCTGTGCAGGTTACAACAGCTGATCGCTCACCTTCCATATCACCGTCCTCTTAAGAACTTCCTCAACTGTTGCAGGAACTACTCAGAGAAACCTGCAGATGAAAGCCTCAGTGCGCTCTCCCCAGGCAAACTCCCGCTGTTAGCCTCTGCTGTTCGCCGCTCAGCTGCCCTTATATACCAGTTAGGCCCACTCAAGGCCCACCTGGAACAAAGCACTCCCAATTCACACTTGCAAACAAACAAGCAAGCAATCAAGCACACGGTCAAACTGACCAACTGTCCCAGCAGCAGACACTCAGATACTCACTAACTTTATTAATGATCTGGAGGATGGTGTGGACTGCACTCTCTCAGCAAGTTTGCAGATGACACTAAACTAGGAGGCGTGGTAGATACACTAGAGGGTAGGGATCGGATACAGAGGAACCTAGACAAATTAGAGGATTGGGCCAAAAAAAACCTGATGAGGTTCAACAAGGATAAGTGCAGAGTCCTGCACTTAGGACGGAAGAATTCCGTGCACTGCTACAGACTAGGGACAGAATGGCTAGGTAGCAGTTCTGCAGAAAAGGACCTAGGGGTCACAGTGGACGAGAAGCTGGACATGAGTCAACAGTGTGCTTTTGTTGCCAAGAAGGCTAACGGCATTTTGGGCTGTACAAGTAGGGGCATTGCCAGCAGATCGAGGGACGTGATCATTCCCCTCTATTTGACGTTGCTGAGGCCTCATATGGAGAACTGTGTCCTGTTTTGGGCCCCACACTACAAGAAGGATGTGGAAAACTTGGAAAGAGTCCAGCAGAGGGCAACAAAAATGATTAGGGGTCTGGAGCACATGACTTATGAGGAGAGGCTGAGGGAAGTGGGATTGTTTAGTCTTCAGAAGAGGAGAATGAGGGGGGATTTGATAGCTGCTTTCAACTACCTGAAAGGGAGTTCCAAAGAGGATGGATCTAGACTGTTCTCAGTGGTACCAGATGACAGAACAAGGAGTAATGGTCTCAAGTTGCAGTGGAGGAGGTTTAGATTGGATATTAGGAAAAACGTTTTCACTAGGAGGGTGGTGATGCACTGGAATGGGTTATCTAGGGAAGTGGTGGAATCTCCTTTCTTAGAGGTTTTTAAGGTCAAGGTTGACAAAGCCCTGGCTGGGATGATTTAGTTGGGAATTGGTCCTGCTTTGAGCAGGGGATTGGACTAGCTGACCTCCTGAGGTCCCTTCCAACCCTGATATTCTATGAAGAGGATTACTGACACACTCTAGATCAGGGGTGGCCAACTTGTGGTGTTGGAGCTGCATGCGGCTCTTCAGAAGTTAATATGCGGCTCCTTCCATAGTTGCTGACTCCAGGGTTGGAGCTACAGGTGCCAACTTTCCACTGCTCAACCCCAGGCCCCGCCCCCTCCCCTGAGCCTGTTGCACCGTAGCTCCTCCCCCCTCCATCCCAGAGCCTCCTGTACACTGCGAAACAGCGGGTCACGGTAGGCAGGAGGCATGGGGAGGGAGGGGGAGGTGCTGAGGTGGCTGGGAGTGGGGTGGGGGCTGCTGATGTATTACTGTAGCTCTTTAGCAATGTAACGTTGGTAAATTCTGGCTCCTTCTCAGGCTCCTTCTCTAGATTCCCATCATAGAGGTAAAAGAATTGCATCACAAATTATTAGAAATACTGCACATGACCTCCTCATCAAGGATTGTCCTCCCAGTCAATGCGGTGCTTTTGTATCCCACCAAGATTAGTTGATAAACACTGGCTTCCATAGTACTGATATGCAAAAGGGCCGATTAAAAAAATATTATGTCCAAGTCCAAGGATGTGGACTTCTATTTTCACACCCCTCATTGAATTTCATAGTCATATATGCTATAAATGCATGTGGAAGACCGCACCATACTTAGTCTATCCCTTACGATAAGGACTGGAAAAGCCTTGAGCTATTCAGCAGAAAAGCGTATTCCTCTGCAACCCTGCAGATCAGGAGTGCAAATTACCAGGCCCTAATGACCAAATATGACCACACCAATTATGAGAAACTTAATGCCTTTATTGACTTCCTGACAACCAAACAAAAAGAACAGTTTCAAGCCATCATCAGTGAAGGTCAGCTAATAGCGAGGACAGAGCTATAGACTTGTGACATTACCTAGGGTACGATCTGGACTGTTGAACAGCTATGTCCCCTTAATTCTCTATCCTCTGGTGCCTTTTACATTGCTTTGCTGTCAGAACAACCACACCTGCCCTGTTCATACAGCCTTCAGCATGCAAATTCACTCGCAGCTAAATACATGAGCACTATGACCAGTCATTCATAAATTACATACTGGGTGTCATCTGCAAATTCCTAGCCCCAGCCTTGTCCCTCCAAGAATGTGTGTTTTGTACTTCTCTGTACCCTTCTGAATAGTACAAGCTCATAAAAAGTCTGTCATTTCATCAGAGGAAAATCATAATGCACCAGCCTCGTTATTCCAAATGGAGGTTCCCACACACTTGAATCCAAACACACTGGTTAAGATAAAACAATAAGATAAGTTTATTAACTACATAAAAATAGGTTTCAGAGTAGCAGCCGTGTTAGTCTGTATCCGCAAAAAGAAGAACAGGAGTACTTGTGGCACCTTAGAGACTAACAAATTTATTAGAGCATAAGCTTTCGTGGACTACAGCCCACTTCTTTGGATGCATATGCTCTAATAAATTTGTTAGTCTCTAAGGTGCCACAAGTACTCCTGTTCTTCTTTTTACATAAAAATAGATTTTAAGTAATTAGAAGTGATGATGCATAAAAGTCAGGTTTGGTTACAAAAGAAAATAAAAGAAGTAAAATGCAAGCTAATGGCTAACTTAAACTAACATAATTCAAAGTGAAGGTTTTCCTTACCATACACTGCAGTAAATTTCACAGGCTGGGTCTCCTTTCAGCTTGGGACCCTTCCCCCTTAGTTCAGTGTCCTTCAGGTATTCATTGATGTCATGGGCAGAGAGATGGGAGGAGGAGTGAAGACAAGCCTTTTCCTCCCCTCTTTTTAATTCAGTTTCTTGTGCTAGAAACATCCTTGCTGAGTCATGATGACAAAACGTCTCTTGTGGACATGAGGTTTGAACCGTCTCTGTGATGGAATGTAAATTTCTTCTTGTCACCTTTCCCCCTGCTGGAGAATGGCTGCTTAAGCAGGTGATAGCTCTTTAACACCTGGCTGGGGCCAGTGTGTCTTTGTCTCTGAAAAACTGGTTTGTGGACAGCATGTTTCAGTAACAATCATACAGTAGAGTCTGATAACTTCACATATAGTGTTGCTACACATATTTCCACAGGATAATGATATTCAGCAGATTATGACTTTTCAAATGATACCTCACAAGGCATATGCTGTACAAAATTTATCCTAGTCTTGTAAAAGTGGTGAACATAATAGTGTAGACTGCCACAAGACTGCATTATACCCAGCCCCATCCCGGACCTGACGGGGGAGGGACACCTATCCCGCGGCTCCAGCCCCAGAGCTGCCACGGCAGGGAGAGGTGCCTCTGCCCCCCTCCCCCAAGTACAGGTGGTGCTGCAGGGAGAGAGAGCTGGGGGGAACCTGCACTCCAAACCCCTCATCCCTGACCACACCCCAGAGCCCGCACCTCCAGCCGGAACCCCTTATCCCCGGCCCCACTGCAGAGCCTGCATCCCAACCCTCTGTCCCAGCCCTGAGCCCCTCATCCCTGGCCCCACCCCAGAGCCCATACCCCCCAGCGAGAGCCGTCACATCACTGCACCCCAAACCTCTGCCTCAGCCCTGAGTCACCTTCCACACTCCAAATCCCTTGGCCCCACCCCCACTACATGAAATGTATGTGCACCAATATGGAGGTGCTATGTCGCACACACATCACCTCCATATTAGTGCATATAACAAAATTCATTCTGCACATGGGTGGGAAAAACTAGAAGGAACACTGTCAGACAACCATTCAGTATCTCCCATTCAAGGGCTCCAAGCTCTTCGCTGATAAGACGAATACCTCACTTCATGTGCTGAAGGACTCGAGACACCCTATGCTCAATGGGAATCTACACGCTGGCACAAACAAGAAAATTCAGTACACAATCATCACGTAGATCCCGACCGGCACAGATCCTTCCACCCCAATGGTACTACAAGCCCCAACAGAAGAGACAAAGATTCAAAAACTGAAATGGTCAGTCCCCCAAACTTCAACATCGCAGCCCTTGACCTCAAAACACCAGGCCCCGAGTGACAACTCCCACCACCAATTGCTGCAGTATACAAACCTTCCACATCCTTTTGGATGCCATCTTGCTGTTTTCTGACAAAGCTGGGAAAACATAACTTTGGACAAATGCGTCTTGGAAATCCATTTCCAAGGAATACTCTATCCATTTCACCTCCCTCCCTCTTATCCACCCTCACTCTCCCCCGTCCCTCTTCAGGGACCTTTCTCACAAGAAACGAATACATGAGCAAATAGATCACCTACTGGGCCTGGGGGCTATAGAACCAGTTCCTGATCAATTCAAGGGAAAAGATTTCTATTTCAGATATTTCCTCATTTCGAAAAAGAAAGGGGGAGGGAAACCCATTCTAGGTCTAAGAGCATTAAACAAGTACATAAAGGGTTCAAAAATTCAATATGGTCACTCTAGCAGCAATTATCCCATCTCTAGACCAGGGAGACTGGTTCTTGTCCCTCAACCTACAATATGCCTCAGTCCCGTTTTCAAATGTGAGTCAGGCACTCGTAGCCTAAGGGTATGTCTTCACTACCCGCCGGATTGGCGGGCAGCGATTGATCCAGCAGGGATCAATTTATCGTGTCTAGTCTAGACGCGATAAATCGACCCCCGAGTGCTCTCCCGTCGACTCCTGTACTCTAGGTCGGCAAGAGGCACAGGCAGAGTCGACGGGGGAGCGGCAGCAGTCAACTCACTGTGGAGAAGACACCACGGTAAGTCAATCTAAGTACGTTGACTTCACTTAGCTGAAGTTGCATAACTTAGATCAGTCTCTCCCTCTCCCCGCCCCCCAGTGTAGACCAGGGCCTAGTCTCAGTGAAAGTCAGGTGGGAATTAGGTTCCTAAGTAACTTTTGAAAATGGTCTCTTGTTGATTTGTGTGTGTCTGTTTCAGCCAAAGCAGAATTTTCAGATCATGTAAAAGAGGATTTTCACTGTCATTTAAGAACAGCCATTAGCGAATATGACTACTTATGGATCCAGGTGTTGCTGAGCTGCTGTTTACTCTAATTGTCTCTTTCTTTGTGATTGCATCCATATGTACTGTATCTGGGTTTAATATTTCTCCAAGACAAAATTTAAATACACGTACTGTCTCCAGTATTTACACTGTCCCCTTTGAAGGGAAGTCAGTGTATATTAATTTTTCTAACAAGTTTTTGTTTGAGCAGTAATATGAGTTTAACTTTTGAATTGTAAAAAGAACGAGGAGTCCTTGTGGCACCTTAGAGACTAACAAATTTATTTGTGCATAAGCTTTTGTGGGCTAAAACCCACTTCATCAGATGCATGCAGTGTAAAATACAGTAGGAAGATATATATATATATAGATATATATAGAGAGAGATATATATATATATACAGAGAACATGGAAAAAATGGGTGTTGCCATACTAACTATAACAAGACTAATAAATTAAGGTGGGCTATTATTAGCAGGAGAAAAAAAACTTTTGGAAATGTTTTGAAAAGTTATGAGCAACAGAAAACAAGGGGTTAATATGGAAACATTTAGGGGAATAATCACTTCCCTTGATCTTCTGCTACTTTGACCCTAGTAGTGGTGCTGCAGTAGCTTCCACTACACGTGTACTTTAAAGAGATTTCACTGGTTGCTTGTGGCTTGACTGTGTCATGGTGAATGTATTTGGAGCAAAGCCCTTCTATAAACTAAACACTAATTTCACCAGTGATTTTACCTAGTTGGTAGCTGGCTAATATGACCACTTTGACCTTTGCCAAACATACACCTGCCTTCTGTAATGTGATCTGGAAACTAATGTCTGTCTGTTTTATGGCTATGTGATGGGATAAATTAACCCCACTCTAGGCCAGCAAAGGGTTAATGGGCTGCTGTGGGCTCACTGAGTCTTACCTTGTTACACCTGCACTCGCTGTCAGGTGATGAAGGGGCAGTTAAAAAGGGAAGAGAACAGCTCAGTAGGTGGCACAGACTCCTGTCCTTTGCTCCCTGAGGAAAGGACTATAGAATATTCGCTTTGGAAGAGACTTTAGGAGGTCATCTAGTCCAATCCCCTGCTTAAAGTACCAGGACCAATACCAACTAAATCATCCCAGCCAAGGCTTTGTCAAGCCGGGCCTTAAAAACCTCTAAGGATGGAGATTCCACCACCTCCCTAGGTAACCCATTCCAGTGCTTCACCACCCTCCTAGTGAACTAGTGTTTCCTAATATCCAACCTAGACCTCCCCCACTGCAACTTGAGACCATTGCTCCTTGTTCTGTCATCTGCCACTGAGAACAGCCGAGCTCCATCCTCTTTGGAACCCGCCTTCAGGTAGTTGAAGGCTGCTATCAAATCCCCCCTCATTCTTCTGCAGACTAAATAACCCCAGTTCCCTCCGTCTCTCCTTGAAAGTCATGTGCTCCAGCCCCCTAATCATTTTCATTGCCCTCTGCTGGATTCTCCAATTTGTCCACATCCCTTCTGTAGTGGGGGGGACCAAAACTGGACGCAATACTCCAGGGGTGGCCTCATCAGTGTTGAATAGAGGGGAATAATCACTTCCCTCGATCTGCTGGCAATGCTCCTACTAATACAGCCCAATATGCCGTTGGCCTTCTTGGCAACGAGGGCACACTGCTAACTCATATCCAGCTTCTCATCCACTGTAATCCCTAGGTCCTTTTCTGCAGAACTGCTGCTTAGCCAATCGGTCCCCAGCCTGTAGCGGTGCATGGGATTCTTTCTTCCTAAGTGCAGGACTCTGCACTTGTCCTTGTTGAACCACATCAGATTTCTTTTGGCCCGATCCTTCAATTTGTCTGGGTCACTCTGGATTCTATCCCTACCCTCTAGCGTATCTACCTCTCCCCCGAGCTTAGTGTCATCTGCGAATTTACTGAGGGTGCAATCAATCCCATCATCCAGATTATTAATAAAGATATTGAACAAAACCAGCCTCAGGACTTGACTCCCTGGGGCACTCCGCTTGATACAGGCTGCCAACTAGACATCGAGCCGTTGATCACTACCTGTTGAGCCTGACAATCTAGCCAGCTTTCTATTCACCTTCTAGTCTATTCATCCAATCCATACATTTTTAACTTGCTGGCAGGAATACTGTGGGAGACCGTATCAAAAGCTTTGCTAAAGTCAAAATATATCATGTCCACTGCTTTTCCCATATCCACAGAGTCAGTTATCTCATCATAGAAGGCAATCGGGTTGGTCAGGCATGACTTGCCCTTGGTGAATCCATGTTGACTGTTCCTGATCACCTTCCTCTCCTCCAAGTGCTTCAAAATGGTTTCCTTGAGTACCTGCTCCATGATTTTGCCAGGGACTGAAGTGAAGCTGTAGTTCCCCCGGTTCTCTTTCTTCCCTTTTTAAAATATGGGCACTATATTTGCCTTTTTCCAATCGTCCGGGACCTCCCCCTATCGCCACGAATTTTCAGAGATAATGGCCAATGGCTCTGCAATCACATCAGCCAACTCCCTGAGCATCCTTGGATGCATTAGATCTGGACCCATGGACTTGTGCATGCCCAGCTTTTCTAAACAGTCCTTAACCTGTTCTTTCACTACTGAGGGCTGCTCACCTCCTCCCCATAACGTGTTGCCCAGTGCAGTAGTCTGGGAGTGGACCTTGTCTGTGAAGACCGAGGCAAAAAAAGCATTGAGTACTTCAGCTTTTTCCACATCATCTGTCACTGTGTTGCCTCCCTCATTCAGTAAGAGTCCCACACTTTCCCTGACCTTCTTCTTGTTGCTAACCTACCTGTAGAAACCCTTCTTGTTACCCTTCACATCCCTTGCTAGCTGCAACTCCAATCATGCCTTGGCTTTCCTGATTACACCTCTGCATGCTCTAGCAATATTTTTATACTCCTCTCTAGTCATCTGTCCAAATTTCCACTTCTTCTAAGCTTCCTTTTTAAGTTTAAGCTCAGCAAAGATTTCACTGGTTTCAGAGTAGCAGCCGTGTTAGTCTGTATCCGCAAAAAGAAGAACAGGAGTACTTGTGGCACCTTAGAGACTAACAAAGATTTCACTGTTAAGCCAAACTTGTCGCTTGTCATATTTGCTATTCTTTCTGCACTTCGGGATGGTTTGTTCCTGCGCCCTCAATAAGGCTTCTTTAAAATACAGCCAGCTCTCTTGGATTCCTTGCCCCCTCATATTAGATTCCCAGGGGATCCTGCCCATCAGTTCCCTAATGGAATCAAAGTCTGCTTTTCCAAAGTCCAGGGTCCATATTTTGCTACTCTCCTGTCTTTCTTTTGTCAGGATCCTGAACTCAACTATCTCATGGTCACTGCTGCCTAGGTTGCCACCCACTTCTACTTCCCCTACCAATTCTTCCCTGTTCGTAAGCAGCAGGTGAAGAGGAGCACGGCCCCTAGTCGGTTCCTCCAGCACTTGTACCAGGAAGTTTTACCCAACACACTCCAAAAACTTCCTGGATTGTCTGTGCATTGCTGTATTGCTCGCCTAGCAGACCAGACCAGCCCCTCTGCAGAGACTGCTGCTTGCCAATCCCCCGGAAGAAAGTAGGCCTGGCACAGGGCTACTGAGTTTGGGTTTTTCCATGGGACTGTTTCTTACTACACAATGCCTGTTGGGCCTAATGAAACAGTTCCAGGGAACACCTGCCCAGATGGGGTTGGGAGGGGTGGCTTGGTGTGTGTGGGACTGCTTCAATAAACTCAGGTTTCAGAGTGGTAGCTGTGTTAGTCTGTATCAGCAAAAAGAATGAGGAGTACTTGTGGCACCTTAGAGGCTAACAAATGTATTCAAGCATAAGCTTTCATGGGCTAAAACCCACTTCATCGGATGCATGCAGTGGAAAGTACAGTAGGAAGATATATATACACAGAGAACATGAAAAAATGGGTGTTGCCATACTAACTATAACGAGAGTAATCAATTAAGGTGGGCTATTATCAGCAGGAGAAAAAAAAACTTTTGTAGAGATAATCGGGATGGCCCATTTCCAACAGTTGACAAGAAGGTGAGAGTAACAGTAGGGGAAAAAAATTAGCATGGGGAAATAGTTTTTACTTTGTGTAATGACCCATCCACTCCCAGTCTTTATTCAAGCCTAATTTAATGGTGTCCAGTTTGCAAATTAATTCCAACAGCTGCAGTTTCTTGGTGGAGTCTGTTTTTGAAGTTTTTTTGTTGGAGTATTGCGTCTTTGAGGTCTGTAATTGAGTGACCAGGGAGGTTGAAGTGTTCTCTGACTCGTTTTTATAATTCTTGACGTCTGATTTGTGTCCATTTATTCTTTTGCGTAGAGACTGTCCGGTTTAGCCAATGTACATGGCAGAGGGGCATTTCTGGCACATGATGGCATATATCACATTGGTAAATGTGCAGGTGAATGAGCCTCTGATGGTGTGGCTGATGTGATTAGGTCCTGTGATGGTGTCCCCTGAATAGATATGTGGACAGAGTTGGCAACAGACTTTGTTGCAAGGATAGGTTCCTGGGTTAGTGTTTTGGGTGTGTGGTTGCTGGTGAGTATTTGCTTCAGGGTGGGGAGCTGTCTGTAAGCGAGGACTGGCCTGTCTCCCAAGATCTGTGAGAGTGAGGGATTGTCCTACAGGATAGATTGTAGATCCTTGATGATGCGTGGAGAGATTTTAGTTGGACTTTTTAACTTTAGTCGAGTCTGTCCCTAATTTGTCTTGTATACTGATGAGTTACAACTATGATTTTATGTGCCAAGTCTAGTAAAAATACCTAGCTGTTACATAGTGCTTTTCAGAGACTAATTATAGTCTGTCTCTCTCTAGTGTTGTTGTGTTGGTGCACTGCTTGTCCTCTGACTAGTCCTGCCACTCTGTAAGGGCATGTGAGTTAAGGGTACTCAGAAATGTAGAACTTCTGCACATTCATCTCTACCCGCCAAGCCTGTGATTAAAACCTCAAAATTAGGGACACCAAGAAATGATTCATGCAGGAAACTTAAAATGCAGAGGGATCTTTCCTTTCGTGTTAAAGTAACTTTCTGTAACGTTAGGTTCATGATTCTTTGTTTCTCGTGAATAATTTTCCACAAAAGACAAGAGGAGACATCAGGTTTGCATGGAAGGTAGGGGACTTTAAATCTAAAATCCCTGATGTCCCTCAACTGGTTTGTCTATGCTGCAGCTGGGAGTGAGCCTCCCAATCGGGGTAGAAAGACTCACACTAGCAGGGCTCAAGCTCGCTCATTAAAAATAGCAGCGTAGACATTATGGTATGGGCTGGGGCTTGGGCTTTGAAGCCCATCTGACCAGCTAGATTTGAGATCCCAAACTTCAGCACAAGCCACAGCCTATATACTGTTATTTGCAGCATGCTACTTAAGCCCTGCTTTGCAAGTCTGTGTTCCTGGGCTCACTCCTAGCTGCTGTGCAGCCATTCCCAAAGTCAGGGACATTAGAGAGGTATGCTGCTTTGTCAGGGTCTGATGGAACTAGCTGTTATCCCACTTCTCCTGCGGATGGCTAACTTTATTGCTCTCAGAGTCCATTGTTTGAGGGTATGGGCTTTAATTACCACTTAAAGCCACTGAAATTCCCATAGTGAGCACTATGTCATCCAGGGTGCAGGTCTCTGTCTTTTTAATTTTATTTTTAAGATCATGATCAACTGCCAAACCCAGTAAGACTCTCAGGGATTGTCTACATGGCACGTCCAAGCGCATGAGGGGGTGAGATTTGTAAAATGCAGTAGTGTGCTGCTCTCCGTAAAGAGAGAGAATCTCCTTAAACACTTCAGCGTGTGTGTGAGGGAGGGACTGGGGAGGCCAGTGTATAATGTACCCTGGAAAACTGGAATCTTGGCACCAAGGGAGCAGTAGTTACTTATTTTTATTCCATTTCTAAAGTGAAAACCCATTAAACTCATCCTCCTTATGAAGCCATGCGTTTAGGGCCGGCTCCAGGGTTTTGACCGCCCCAAGCAGCCAAAAAAAAAAAAAAAGCTGCGATCGCGATCTGCAGCGGCAATTCGGCGGGAGGTCCTTTGCTCCCAGCAGGAGTGAGGGACCGTCCGCCGAATTGCCGCCGAATACCTGGATGTGCCGCCCCTGTCCGGAGCGGCCGCCCCAAGCACCTGCTTGCCAGGCTGGTGCCTGGAGCCGGCCCTGCGTGCGCTGCACCTGCAGCAACTGCGGTTTGCTCTGGGAAAAGTGTCTGTGTTTGTTTCTGTCTGAGTGAAGTGTTTGTTTTTCTCTTCTAGGATAATGCGGGTGCAGCCAAGTGTAGTGCTGGGTGTGGCCCACAGTGTTGTAAAGAGGATGTCCTCGTTTGTGAGGCAGATTGACTTTGCTTTGGACTGGATGGAAGTGGAGGCTGGACGAGCTGTTTACAGGTGAGAAGTGAGCAAAATGGCCCATGTTTTGTAAGTCCCAGTACCCCTGCAGGAATGATATCAAAGGTTTCAAAGTAATACATAAATAAATAAGAGTGCTTTGCCTAACTGTCATCCCCCATGGAGTCACACTGCTTACTCACTGGAGCAAGCTCATCAACAGGTGTAGGAAGGGTTCATCTGTTTTTCATCTTTTGAGGGGTTTCTCTTGTGCCAATCAGCGTAGTATTTAAGGACTTTTCAGTTTTGTGGTTTTCATTTATATTAGTGAGAGTGGGATTCTGCATGCTGCTTTGATTTAAATTCTTTGGTACCTTTCTGATGTAGCAGAACAGATAACACACACAAACTAAAACAATAACAATTCATATAGATAGGTTTTGTTTGCCAGTAAAGTCCTCTGCCTCAAGGAGCTTACAGTCTGAAATAAACCAACTGAAAGGGAACTCAGTCGGGTTTGCCTAACAATAAATTAAAACTGACTTTACAGCACTTAATATATGTACTGGGCCACATTCCTCCTTAGATAGCTCCATTAGTTTTATAGAGTTATCTGTGGTATAAATTTGATCCATTGCATGAAAGCAGTGGGTGGGAGGACAAAGCTCTGATTTGCAATTAGTATAAATAGCAGGTAACTGTAATTCTAGTTTTTTGTTACTGCTTTTGCAATGTCATTACTAATAGAAATCTCAAATACTTGGTCAGTGCATGAAAACATCATGTATCGATGGGGAAATTTGTTGTAAATCATATGGCCGGGCTATGCTCTAGTATTGGTTCCAATATCAAAGTTTTAAGCCTGGCTTGTATCCTTCATTGTGCTGGAGACCTGAATGCCAAACAGCATTCTACCTTATCTACAGTTGGGCTTGAACCCAGGCAAAGGCTACAGCTTCACACCATTGCACAGGTTCTTAGGAGGCTAAGGTTTGAGTCAAGCCACCCACCCACACAGTTTGTTCTCTTCTCTCTGCACAATTGCCCTATTCCCCTAGTTCAACTATTTTCCTGTAGCCTGTTTGCTGTGCTAGGGAATGTTCAAATTCCAGCTGTCTGCCTGGTGACCTAAAACCAGCCAGTTGTTGATTGTATATAGTCAAAAATGAAAGGTGTTTGCAAGTTGCATTTGACAAATCTGTGGTCAGGTTGTTTTTTTTAATTGTTCAGTAAATGTTTTTTCTCTCATCTCTGCAGAGAGCAGAGCTACCAAGGGATGGTGGGGAGGTTTACATAGAGCTGATTAGTTAATTATTTTTGTGGATGTATTTGCTGAGCACAGACACCCACTAATTCATAGTATGGATTGTTCTCTCCCAGGCAGGGTGACAAGTCAGACTGCACATACATTGTGCTGAATGGTCGACTTCGTTCTGTCATTAGGATGGATGATGGGAAAAAACAACTGACTGGTGAATATGGGCGAGGAGACCTAATTGGGGTGGTAAGAACCAGCTTCAGAATTTACTTGCTGAACTTTATAGAAAACTCTGGCTTTTTAAACAAAACAAATAGAAATACGTTAATAGGTCTGATCGTAACAACTTGCTGGTCTTGGCTTGTGAAAGTGAGGCTGTCAGGCTATTTGAAAGGGAGAAAGCTGCTGCTACCAGCAAGCTCTATGGCAGGATAGTCCATGTGTAGTCTGTTCAGATTCTTTTAAATTTGCTACTATTCTGTTTTGTTTCTGACATTGTAAGGGGTATGGTATATGGGCACTGTGCAGATTTCTTTAAATCAGTGTAATTTGGAATTGAAAGAGCTGGTTTGACGTTAGCGTATATCCCCGTCAGACGACTTTCTCTCCCACATGCCTCTGTTCATTACTTGCTCTTAGTACCCAGGTTAAAATATGAAAAGAACGTCCGGCTTTACACCAGAGTAATGTAGGCACTTTGCCTGTCTTAAACCTAAACCAAGAGGACCTCTGAAATGCTGAGGCTTCAGTTCAAACCCTCTCCTGTTTGTTCTGGCTGTTGAGGACTAACAGTTCTGCCTATAAATAGATGTGCTACTGCAACATACCATCAGGAGGAGTGCCAAGTGTGAGCTCCCTTGAGACACAGAACGATCAAATGATATTACAACATCTTATTTTGCACTAGTTAAAGGCAATAGTGGCTGCATGCAGACAGCAGATTAATGAAAATGACCTAGTGGGTATTGGGACAACAAGTGGGTATTGGGACTAGAAGTGTAACTACTTGTTACAAATTTCAGAGTAGCAGCCGTGTTAGTCTGTATCCGCAAAAAGAAGAACAGGAGTACTTGTGGCACCTTAGAGACTAACAAATTTATTAGAACATAAGCTTTCGTGGACTACAGCCCACTTCTTCGGATGCATATGCATATGTAGTCCACGAAACCTTATGCTCTAATAAATTTGTTAGTCTCTAAGGTGCCACAAGTACTCCTGTTCTTCTTTTTACTTGTTACAAAGTATAGCGTAGTGAGGAGGTGTGGCCTCCCTCAGAGGCGGATGTGAAGGGAACGCCGCAAGCAGCCTGGTGGGTGGAGCCAGGATGACCACGCCCTGTAGCAGCTCAGTTTAGAAGGAGTTGCCAAGGGATAATATTTACTTATCTCTGATGCTTCATGTTTTAAAAGTCTTTTGAGATTATCCAAATAAAGGCATTAAACAAAATAGGCAAGTTATGCATCCCCCTCCAGCAGCAGCAGCAGCACTTCAAGGAGTCTGCAACTCTCTTGATCAGATCCTGGAAGAGTCCTCTTGAGGTGAAAGAGCGTTATCATAAGCTGCTTGATATCCTCCACCCACCCTCATCAGTCCATGTTGCCCTGCCTGTTAATGAGGCTCTGCTGGACCCAGTGAAGATCATCTGGCGCACCCTCCCTTCTATACCGCCTACATGCAAGAGAGCGGATAAGAAGTATTATTTCCCAGCAAAGGATTCACAATTTTTGTTTTCCCATCTCTCACTTAAGTCCTTGGTAGTTGATGCAGTTAATGAATGTGGAAGACAGCACCATGATAAAACCACACCTCAATAAAAAGACCATAAGCATCTAGATTTACTGAGGAGGAAATCTTCTTATACCTCAGCTTCCTTACAATTTAGAATTGCCAGTTATCAGGCGTTAATGGCAAAGTACAATCACAAGAATTATACCAAGCTGAATTCTTTCATGGACCACCCATCGACAGAGCACAGGGAGCAGTTCCAGGTAATTGTTGAAGAAGGCCAACTTCTTGCTAGAACAGCCCCATAAGCCTCCTCTTACGTGACTGATATTGCTGCCTGATTGATTGCTACAGCAGTAGTTATGGGAAAGACTTCCTGTCTTCAACTCTCTGGAGTCCCAAAAGAGGTCTAAAGTACTGTAGAGGACCGTCTTTTGATGGGTCTAAGTTTGCAGATAGCATGGATGAGTCTCTGCAAACATTATAGGACTCTAGAGCTACTTTCTCTTCTAAGCAGGTGTGTAAATACCAAGAGAACATAAAGCTCAGCAAGTCACAGATGGCCCAGAGATCCCAGGTTGCCCAATTCCTTTCCTCCCAGAGGTCGTATTAACCGCAACAAAAAAGGCAGAGATTCCAGAGAAGGAAACAGCCTCCCACGTTGTGCCCATCCACCTCCAAGCAGCAATTTTGACAATTGATCGAGGGCTGAATTGCCATCTTCATCCTCTTCAGCTACACTGTTTCTCCAGCTTCCTCACTTTGGCAACCACCTTCACCACTTCAGGTGCACTTGGGAGTCAATCACTATGAACAAGTGGGTTTTGGAGATCATCTCTCTCTCTCTCTGAACACACACAAAATGTTCAACTAGACTGTTTTTCATTGTCAAAATACCGCACCACAATGGACATAGTGTCCTCTGTCAGTAGTGTCATCTGCAATTATTGAGACCATTTTTCCATGTAGTGAAGACACAATCTTTTGTTGCACAACGTTGTGCAAGGCCACAATTAAATAATTTTGGATGCGATTACTCAGATAGCGTTTCGAGGAGATTGTTGCACATGCTTTGCCATTACGGGATCATATTTTTGGAGCATATTGACAAGATTTAGAAATAAACCTCTCAAAACTGTCAGCTTTTTCATTGTGACCCCTGAATGGTCTCCCACCTTCGCCAAACACAGAACAATGTCAATCAGTCGCTCTATTACACTTCGGTTATGGCACCGTTGTTCTTCTTGTTTAGACAGATAAACCTGCTTGCCCTCATCCAATAATACATCAATAGGTTTCCCTTCATTAAAACTTGACCATGAAGAACAGCTCAACACATTAGATTTTTACAGTTGGTGGTTTTTAAAACATTCATTAGCCCTATGCCAGTTTCTGAATCCCTTATCAATAAATGCTGGATCAGTGTGACCTTTGTTTGCTGCATCATTAGAGGAGAAGAAACGGCAGTAAAAGCAAAATGCTGCGACCTTTTATGGGCTATATTCTAACCACCTATACTTTTCATACCAATTGGACTGAAAACTTCTTTGTTTATTCCCTATTTTACTTCTAGGAAACATGCTCAATCTAGGCTGATAAGGACCTCTAGATAATCGAGACTGGCGTTCTAATCTATTTTTTGGAATATCACAGAACGGGTCATCAGATGGAATGTATGATGGCTTTGAATAGGAACTACACTGACCTGAACTAAGAGACAAAGTCTGCTTCTGTTGGTCATTACTCTGTTTATCGCATGCACTGGAACTGGTGGCGGCATTATCTTCATGTAAGTTCTTAACCGAGGAGTCCGAGGAATTTGCACTACTGTCAGCACATTCATTATAATTCAGTTTGTCTGCTCCTTTTCTTATCTTAACAACGAACCGATCCATATTTCAAAATTAAAGGGGTGTATCATACGATTGAATTAAAACGTAAAGCCACGGGCTTATGCTATTTCAGTAGAGTGCACGCAACAAAGATTACAAACCCTGTAGACACTGTGCTGGGCACGCCTGACGTGGTCACTTATATAGGTCAAAGAATTTTCTAGAATAGTAGTTGGAGGGGGAGGGGATGCATGCTGCGAGCGAACTCGGGCTTTCTATATATTTCTGCAACATCTATATTACACAATTCGACGCTTATTGCATAATACAACAATCCATACTTTAAAACTAAAAGAGCGTATCATGCGATTAAATTAAAACGCAAAGCCACTTTTTTTTTTTGAGACATTAGGTTGTGCTTGGGCACACCCGGCACACCCCGTATGCATGCCTATGAATGGCAGATAGCTAAAAAGTGACAAGTTTTTAAAGTGCTTGTATACCAATGTTTGAAGTCTAAATAATAAGATGGGTGAACAAGAATGCCTCATATTAAATGGGGATATTGATATAATAGGCATCAAATAAACTTGGTGGAATGAGGATAATTAATGGGATGCAGTAATACCAGGGTACAAAATATATCAGAAGGACAGGACAGATTGTGCTGGTGGGGGAGTGGCACTATATGTGAAAGAAAGCGTAGAATCAAATGAAGTAAAAATCTTAAATGAACCAAACTGTACCGTAGAATCTCTATGGATAGTAATTCCATGCTCTAATAATATAGCAATATGGATATATTACCAACCACCTGACCAGGATGGTGATAGTGACTGCGAAATGCTCAGGGAGATTAGAGAGGCTATAAAAATAAAAAACTCAATAATAATGGGGGATTGCAACTATCCGCATATTGACAGTGTACATGTAACCTCAGGATGGGATGCAGAAAGTTTCTTGACACCTTAAATGACTGCTTCTTGGAGCAACTAGCCTGGAACCCACAAGAGGAGAGGCCATTCTTGATTTAGTCCTAAGTGGAGCACAGGATCTGGTCCAAGAGGTGAATTTAGCTGGACCGTTTGGTAATAGTGACCATAATTTAATTAAATTTAACATCCCTGGGTCGGGAAAAACACCACAGCAGCTCAACACTGTTGCATTTAATTTCAGAAATGGGGAGTACACAAAAATGAGGAAGTTAGTTAAACAGAAATTAAAAAGGTACAGTGCCAAAAGTGAAATCCCTGCAAGCGGCATGGAAACTTTTTAAAGACATCATAATAGAGGCTCAACTTAAATGTATGCCCCAAATTAAAAAATATAGTAAGAGAACCAAAAAAGTGCCACTGTGGCTAAATAACAAAGTAAAAGAAGCAGTGAGAGGCAAAAAGGCATCCTTTAAAAAGTGGAAGTTAAATCCTATTGAAGAAAATAGAAAGGAGCATAAAACCTGACAAATGAAGTATAAAAATGTAATTAGGAAGGCCAAAAAAGAAGTTGAAGAACAGCTAGCCAAAGACTCAAAAAGTAATAGCAAACATTTTTTCAAGTACGTCAGAAGCAGGAAGCCTGCTAAATAATCAGTGGGGCCATTGGATGGTTGAGCTGCTAAAGGAGCACTCAAGGACAATAAGGCCAATGCAGAGAAACTAAATGAATTCTTTGCATCGGTCTTTATGGCTGAAGATGTGAGGGAGGTTCCCAAACCTGTGCCATTTTTCTAGGTGACAAATCTGAGGAACTGTCCCAGATTGAGGTATCATTAGAGGAGGTTTTGGAACAAATTAATAAACTAAACAGTAATAAGTCACCAGGATAGTTCTCTGAAAACATCCACTCAGTGTGCAGCGGCAGTCAAAAAAGCGAACAGAATGTTGGAAATCATTAAGAAAGAGAGAGATAATAAGACAGAAAATATCATGGGTGGGAAATGGACCCAAGGATATTACATCATATATTACTTCAATGGGGAACCCCTCCAATAGACTTGTTTGCCACAGAGTTAAACAAGAAATTTACCCGGTTTTGCTCGAGGGGCAGACTAGGTCATTAGTCCCTGGGGAATTGTTTTCACCTTCATTTCTCCCCTAATAGCCAAAGTTATGCTCAAAATAAAGACAAAGCCTGAGTCATCCTAATATTTCCAACCTGGCCCAGGCAAATGTGGTTTCTTTATCTGATACAGCTGGCTGTTTGCTCTCTGATCACTCTTCACACCGCTCCTCATCTCTGCTCCCAGGATGGTGGGAAGATCCACTGATGGCCTTGTCACTACTGGATATACTGGACTACAACCTAACTCTAAAAAGCTCGGAACTCTCGATGAGCTCCGTAAGAGTCCACCTGGCAACCCTCATGGTTTTCCACTCCCTCTTGGGGCTGGTCTACACTAGGGGGGAGGAATCGATCCAAGATACGCAACTTCAGCTACGCGAATAGTGTAGCTGAAGTTGAAGTATCTTGGATCGAATTACCTGGGGTCCAGACGGCGCAGGATCGATGGCCGCAGCTCTCCCGTTGACTGCGCTACCGCTGCTCGCTTTGGTGGAGTTCCGGAGTCGACGGTGAGTGCGTTTGGGGATCGATATATCGCGTCTTAACGAGAAGTGATATATCTATCCCAGATAAATCGATTGCTACCCGCCGATACGGCGGGTAGTGAAGACGTACCCTTAGAGGATTATTCCGTTTTTGCCCACCCAACCACAGCAAGATTCCTCTGCGGGCTTGGAAGCCTCTATCCACTGGTCCAACACCCTACTCCAGTATGGGACCTCAATCTGGTCCTTAAATGCCTCACAAGACCCCCCTCTTGAAATGATGACTACCTGCTCAGAGCTTCATTTGTCAATGAAAATTGCATTCCTGATAACCATGTTGGCGCAATGGTTTGGAGACATATCACCCTTTCACAGTATTTTTTAAGGAAAAAGTCACGCTGTGGCCCCACCCCAAATTCTTACTCATAGACTTCAGGGCCAGAAGGGACCATCATGATCATCTAGTCTGACTTCCTGCACATGTCACAGAACCTCATCCACCCACTCCTGTAATAGACCCCTCACCTCTGGCTGAGTTACTGAAGCCCTCAAATTAAGATGTAAAGACTTCAAGTGACAGAGAAACCACCATTTACACTAGTTTAAACCTGCAAGTGACCCATGTCCCACGCTGTAGAGGAAGGCAACCCCCCCCCCCCACCCCCCTGCCCGGGTCTGCCAATCTGACCTGGGGGGAAATTCCTTCCTGACCCCAAATATGATGATGAGTTAGACCCTGAGTATGTGAGCAAGACCCACCAACCAGGCACATGTAGTAACTCAGAGCCTTCCCCATCTAGTGTCCCATCTCTGGTTGTTGGAGATATTTGCTGCTAGCACTTGCAGGTTGGCTAGATGCCATTGTAGGCAGTCTCATCATCCCCTCCCCTCCATAAACTGATCAAGCTCAGTCTTGAAGCCAACTAGTTTTTTTGCTCCTACTGCTTCCTTTGGAAGGCTGTTCCAGAACTACACTCCTCTGATGGTTAGAAACCTTCATCTAATTTCAAGCCTAAACTTGTTCTTGTGTCCACATTGGCACTTAACTTAAATAAGACCTCTCCCTCCCTGGTATTTATCCCTCTGATGTATTTATAGAGAGCAATCATATCTCCCCTCAGCCTTCTTTTGGTTAGGCTAAACAAGCCAAGCTCTTTAAGTCTCCTCTCATAAGGTAAAAGCAGCAAAGAGTCCTGTGGCACCTTATAAACTAACAGACATATAGGAGCATGAGCTTTCGTGGGTGAATACCCACTTCTTCGGATGCATGTAGTGGAAATTTCCAGGGGCAGGTATAAATATGCAAGCAAGAGGGAGTAAGGCTAGAGATAAGGAGGTTAGTTCAATCAGGGAGGATGAGGCCCTCTTCTAGCAGTTGAGGTGTGAACACCAATGGAGGAGAAACTGCTTTTGTAGTTGGCTAGCCATTCATAGTCTTTGTTTAATCCTGAGCTGATGGTGTCAAATTTGCAGATGAACTGAAGCTCAGCAGTTTCTCTTTGAAGTCTGGTCCTGAAGTTTTTTTGCTGCAGGATGGCTACCTTTAAATCTGCTATTGTGCGTCCAGGGAGGTTGAAATGTTCTCCTACAGGTTTTTGTATATTGCCATTCCTAATATCTGATTTGTGTCCATTTATCTTTTTACGTAGGGACTGTCCAGTTTGGCCGATGTACATAGCAGAGGGGCATTGCTGGCATATGATGGCGTATATTACATTGGTGGACGTGCAGGTGAATGAACCGGTGATGGTGTAGCTGATCTGGTTAGGTCCTGTGATGGTGTCGCTGGTGTAGATATGGGGGCAGAGTTGGCATCGAGGTTTGTTGCATGGATTGGTTCCTGAGTTAGAGTTACTATGGTGTTGTGTGTGGTTACTGGTGAGAATATGCTTCAGGTTGGTGGGTTGTCTGTGGGCGAGGACTGGCCTGCCACCCAAGGCCTGTGAAAGTGAAGGATCGTTGTCCAGGATGGGTTGTAGATCACTGATGATACGTTGGAGAGGTTTTAGCTGGGGACTGTATGTGATGGCCAGTGGAGTTCTGTTCATTTCTTTCTTGGGCTTGTCTTGCAGTAGGAGGCTTCTGGGTACAAGTCTGGCTCTGTTGATCTGTTTTCTTATTTCCTCATGTGGGTATCGTAGTTTTGAGAATGCTTGGTGAAGATTTTGTAGGTGTTGGTCTCTGTCTGAGGGGTTGGAGCAGATACGGTTGTATCTCAGCACTGTGGATTGTGTGGTGTGTCCGGGATGGAAGCTGGAGGCATGAAGGTAGGCATAGCGGTCGGTGGGTTTTCGGTATAGGGGGTGTTAACATGACCGTCACTTATTTGCACCGTGGTGTCTAGGAAGTGGACCTCCCATGTAGATTGGTCCAGGCTGAGGTTGACGGTGGGGTGGAAGCTGTTGAAATCATGGTGAAATTTTTCTAGAGTCTCCTTCCCATGGGTCCAGATGATGATGTCGTCAATGTAGCGTAGGTAGAGGAGGAGCGTGAGTGGGCGAGAGCTGAGGAAGCGTTGTTCCAGGTCAGCCATAAAAATGTTGGCATATTGTGGGGCCATGCTCAGCAACCAGTTGTGCTGTGTCATCATCAGGTATGCTGTTCCTGACAGCTTGTATTCCATCTGTGTGTGGGATGTTTGTGTAGAGAGCCTCTACATCCATGGGGGCTAGGATGGTATTTTCTGGAAGGTCACCAATTCATTGTAGTTTTCTCAGGAAATCAGTGGTGTCACGGAGATAGCTGGGAGTGCTGGTGGCGTAGGGTCTGAGTAGGGAGTCCACATATCCAGACAGTCCTTCAGCGAGGGTGCCAATGCCCGAGATGATGGGGCATCCAGGATTTCTGGCTTTGTGGATCTTAGGTAGTAGATAGAATAACCCCGGTTGGGGCTCTATGTTGATTTGTTCCTATGTTAGTGTAGGGAGTGTCCTGAGTAGATGGTGCAGTTTCTTAGTGTATTCCTCAGTGGGATCTGAGGGAAGTGGCCTATAGAATTTGGAGAGTAGTCTGGCAGCCTCCTTTTGGTAGTCAGACCTGTTCATGATGACAACAGCACCTCCTTTATCAGCCTTGTCATAACTATAAAGGGAAGGGTAACAGCTGTCCTGTGTACAGTACTATAAAATGCCTCCTGGCCAGAGACTCCAAAATCCTTTTCCCTGTAAAGGGTTAAGAAGCTCAGGTAACCTGGCTGGCATCTGACCTAAAGGACCAATAAGGGGACAAGATACTTTCAAATCTTGGGGGGGGGGGAGGCTTTTGTTTGTGCTCTTTGTTTGGGAGTGTGTTCGTTCTCGGGACTGAGAGGGACCAGACATCAATCCAGGTTCTCCACATCTTTCTAAACAAGTCTCTCCTATTTCAGACTTGTAAGTAAATAGCCAGGCAAGGCGTGTTAGTTTTCCTTTGTTTTCTCAACTTGTAAATGTACCTTTTACTAGAGTGTTTATCTTTGTTTGCTGTACTTTGAACCTGAGACTAGAGGGGAGTCCTCTGAGCTCTTTAAGTTTGATTACCCTGTAAGGTTAATTTCCATACTGATTTTACAGAGATGATTTTTACCTTTTTTTCTTTAATTAAAAGCTTTCTTTTTAGAACCTGATTGATTTTTCCTTGTTTTAAGATCCAAGGGGTTTGGATCTTGATTCACCAGGAGTTGGTGGGAGGAAGGAGGGGGGATGGTTAATTTCTCCCTGTTGTAGATCCCAGGGGGGTTGGAACTGTATTCACCAGGAGTTGGTGAAGGTTTTTCAAGGCTTCCCAGGGAGGGAAAATTGATGGTGGCAGCGGAACCAGAGCTAAGCTGGTAGTTAAGCTTAAAAGTTTTCATGCAGGCCCCTACATTTGTACCCTAAAGTTCAAAGTGGGGATCCAGCCTTGACAAGCCTCTTTGATGATAATGTCAGGGTGGTTTCTGAGGCTATGGATGGCATTGCATTCTGCACGGCTTAGGTTATGAGGCAAGCGATGTTGTTTTTACACAATTTCTGCCTGTGAACTTGGTGTTCACACCTCAACTGCTAGAAGAGGGCCTCATCCTCCCTGACTGAACTAACCTCGTTATCTCTAGCCTTACTCCCTCTTGCTTGCATATTTATACCTGCCCCTGGAAATTTCCACTACATGCATCCAAAGAAGTGGGTATTCACCCACGAAAGCTCATGCTCCTATATGTCTGTTAGTCTATAAGGTGCCACAGGACTCTTTGCTGCTTTTAAAGATCCAGACTAACACAGCTACCCCTTTGATTCTCATAAGGTAGGTTTCCCATTTCTAGACAATCATAGTAGCCCTTCTCTGCACCTGTTCCAGTTTGAATTCATTTTTCTTAAATGTAGGAGACCAGAATTGCACACAGTAATCCAGATGAGGTGTCACCAGTGCCTTGTATAGTGGTACTAACCCTTCCCGGTCTCTACTGGAAACACCTTACTGAAGGTATCAGAGGGGTAGCCGTGTTAGTCTGAATCTGTAAAAAGCAACAGAGGGTCCTGTGGCACCTTTGAGACTAACAGAAGTACTGGGAGCATAAGCTTTCGTGGGTAAGAACCTCACTTTACCCACGAAAGCTTATGCTCCCAGTACTTCTGTTAGTCTCAAAGGTGCCACAGGACCCTCTGTTGCACCTTACTGAAGGTTTCTTCCGAGTTTCATGTCAACCAGCCCATTTACCTGCCTGTCTTCCACCCCACACTGCATCTAGATAACCAGGAGACACTGCTACACACCCTTGATGTCAGGAGGGCCCTGGCCTTCTATCTGGATAGGACAAAGTCCTTCAGAAAGACCAATAGTCTGTTTTGCTAGCAGATAAAGCAAAAGGGTCTGCAGGCTCTAACCAGAGGCTTTCCAAGTGGATATCAACCTGCATTAACTCTTGCTATGAATCTTGCACTATTCAATCACCTTTGAATATATGCGCTCATTCTACAAGTTCCATTGCCACTTTATGGCCTTCCTCAAGAGCATGCCCATTATTGAGATCTGTAAAGCTTCTACTTGGGCATCTATATGTACATTCACCGAACACAATGCTATAACTCACAATTTTGCTTCTGATACTGTGTTTGGCTCAGTTGTACTTTCCTTAGTACTGGACTTGACTCCGAAGCCTCCTCTGCCTCTGTTCGGTAGTCACCTAGTCTGTAGCACCTGTAGGAACACTGCTCAAAGAAGAAGTAATGGTTACTGATCCTGTGCAATAACTGGTTTTTTGAATTGTGTCCCCCTATGCATGCTCCACTACCTGCTCTTCTTCCCCTTTGCTTTGGAGTTCTCTGTTGGGGAGCTCCTCAGTAGAGAAGGAACTGAGGGCAGTTCACCCATGCAGTGTTATACAATGGCACGAGGCACAAGACAGACTGGCATGCAAGCACAGGCCAAACAGACACTGCTATGAGAAATCTCTATCAAGAGCATAGGGGGCGCTAGCACATCTAGAGTGGAGTACCTGTAGGAACACACATCTTGAAAAACCAGTTACTGCATGGGGGAGTAACCATTTCTTTCTGTACTTCAAGAAATGGGCACAGTTTTCCAAGTCGGTTCCTAATGTTAGGCCCACGAAAGGGCTGATTATCCAGTAGTTCTGTCACTGGGAGAGTGGGTTGGGGGGGGGGGGGCGCCGCTGCACCCCAGTTCCAGGCATGTGCTCTCATGCCCAGTCGCAGTCAAGGAGGTTTATTTAAAAAAACACAGTTTTAAGTCAATACCTTTTCCCTAGGCTTCAAGGCCACCCCTCCCAGAGTCTCAGCTCTCCAGCACCCAGCAGCTTCCTTGTCTCCTACATCTCTGCTCCCCTCTTTGACCTGCAGCTGCAGGCTTGCTTCCTTGAGCCCCTGGCCCCTTTGCTCCAGGGTAGGGTTACCATATTTCAGCAAGCAAAAAAGAGGACGGGAGGAGCCCCGCCCTAGCCCCGCCCCTGCCCCTCCCACTTCCCGCCCCCCCAGAACCCCCAACCCTCCCCCTGTTCCTTGTCCCCTGACTGCCCCCTCCTGGGACCCCTGCCCCTAACTGCCCCCCGGGACTCCACTCCCTATCTAAGCCTCCTTGCCTCTTGTCCCCTGACTGCCCCAACCCTTATCCACACCCCCACCCCCAGACAGACCCCTGGGACTCCCACGCCCCATCCAACCACTCCCCACCCCCTGACAGCCCTCCCCAGAACTCCCAACACATCTAAACCCCTCTGCTCCCTGTCCCCTGACTGCTCCGATCCCTCTCCACACTCCTGCCCCCTGACAGCCCCCCCAGAACTCCCAACCCATCTAAACCCCTCTGCTCCCTGTCCCCTGACTGCTCCGATCCCTCTCCCCACTCCTGCCCCCTGACAGCCCCCCCAGAACTCCCAACCCATCTAAACCCCTCTGCTCCCTGTCCCCTGACTGCTCCGATCCCTCTCCCCACTCCTGCCCCCTGACAGCTCCCCCCCAGAACTCCCAGCCCCCTACCCCCCGCTCCTTGTCCCCTGACTGCCCCCTCCTGGGACCCCTGCTCCTAACTGCCCTCCAGAACCCCACCCCCTACCTAAGACTCCCTGTTCCTTGTCCCCTAACTGCCCCTTCCTAAGACCCCCCCCCAACTGTCCCCCAGGACCCTACCCCCTACCTGTACCCTGACTGCCCAAAACTTTCTCCACTCCCCTCCAAAAGCCCCCCCCAGAACCTCCCTGTCCCTTCTCCTGCCCCCCCCCCCTTACCCTGCTGCTCAGAACAGGGTGTTGGGCTCTGTGCCAGCCGGACACATGGCTGAGCTCCCCTGCAAAACACAAAACCCGGTCCCTGGCCCTGCACAGGGCTGCGGGACCGGGCTGCAGGAGGAGCTGCCGGCCGGCTCAGAATGCAGGGAGGGGGGGGTGGGAGGAGGAAGCTGCTCTGGAGTCCAGCCCGGGACTTTCCTGCAGCCCTCCCAGCCGGGGGAGGGGGAAATCCCGGACATTGTGAGTGCTTCACAAATTCCCCCCGGACGCTATTTTTAGCACACAAAAGGAGGACATGTCCGGGTAAATCCGGACGAATGGTAACCCTACTCCAGGGACCCACCACAGGAGTTAACTTAACTCCACTCCTGTGTGGCCTCTGCTGACAAGGGCTCAGCCTGTCTCAGTCCTTTTCTTCCAGCTGCCTACAAATGGCCCTTTATAGCCCTGCTCTCTTTAATTAGCTGGATTTGGCTCATCTGCTCCAGTCCTGGGCACTGGGCTCAGTCTAAGACTCTAAGAGACCAACTACCCTGTGATAAGATCTTGTAGAAGTTAATCAGAGCAACTGGGTGCACAGCACTTTTAAAAATTCATGCCACTTATCTAGGCTCCTAAGTACCAAACTGTGGATTTACCTGTGGTTACCTGCCTCTGAAAATCTTGGTCAGAATCCAGAAGGCTTCTTTAAATGTTTTATTAATGAAAAAATGAACAGGCTTCATGTCCAGGAAAGTTCTGCACACTGTTCTCTAGCACATGACTTATCCATGGAAAAGAAACCCAGCTCTTGCTACAGTTTTTACTCCTCACAAAGAGGGAAATAAGTATCTTTTAAGTAAACCATACAGCAAAACCTGTACAAACACATTTCTGCAGCCGCACTCTCATTAACCACACTGAGAGCCAATGATTAATTACAGTGGAGATTAAATTAAAACAGCAAATGATGCAGTGAGCCACATCTGCCATGCAGTGAATTTCATTTTACACTCTAGAAATTATGAATAATCTAGTCTGTTTTAAATCTTGTAGTCTTTAGAAATGCAGTTCAACTCATAAATATTGATATGGTAAAGTTAAGAAATGTTCAAGACCAATGATCAGAATGATTCTGAAATGGATTCTGGTTTCTTTGGAGATTGAGAGCACATTCCTTTTCAGTGTTTTAAATTAAATGTTAGTAACCTCTAATCTCTGTGCAGTCCCTAAAGGAAATGGCAGTATTGGTTTTTTCTTCAAGCTTTAGTTCTTTACCAGAATCCACATTGTCACAAGCTTGTTTCCTTTCACAAAAATTACAAAAGCCGCTAAGTGTTTAAAAAATGTGCTTGACAGCAGTACTATAGTAGCTATTGCTTGGTGCCTTGGAGCGCAAATGGATATTTTTTAATGTGCAAATGTGTGAAATTTTTGCCAGTTAACTTCATGTTACTTTGTATCCCTATTTCTCCCCTTCCCTCATTAAAAGTTAGGGCACTGAAAAATTCACATAGGCAGGTGAACACTTGAAAGGCCCTTTCAGTGCAGAGTTCACACTTATGAATGGAAGAGATGGTTGATGCTCAAAAGGTGGTCTATGGGTTTGAGCAGAGTAATGGCAGCCAAGTGTTCCTGAGGTCTGTTCCCATTTCTGCCATTGACTTGCTTTGTAGTACAACTCTCTGATTTGCTATTGGCATAACACTTTGCAGGCATTACTTAGCTGTGAAGTTGGTAAATATCATTATCCCCTTTTATACAGGGGTATTTTAGGCTTAGGCAAAACTGAAGTAACTAGTTCAAGTTTGAACAGCAAGTTAGCGTCAGAACTAGGATTAGAACTGGTGTCCTGATTCCCAGGTGCTGTTGCCGTAGCAGTACCCTCAAGCCTTCTAGTGCCAGCCATCCAAAACACTTGCCAAAATCTGTGTTTCTTGCCTATTGTTTCATCCACGTCATCCTGTTTTTTGAATTGCTTTGCTGCATGCCCTTGCTTTCAAAGCCTTACACCATGCAGCCCCTGCCTGTATGTCTGACATGGTCTCCTTTAGCATCCCTCTTCCCTTAGCCCCCCTCGGCTCCACCCGTGATCCAGCATTGCTACCTCATCCTCAGCTTCTTTCACTGGTATCTCTACACTTTCTTCCATGGCCCATCCTCTCCAAACCTGTTTGCCAAGCCACCCCCAGATTGCTCCTAAAACCTTGTTCTGTTGTCCTGCTTATGCAATGTGAGGGTGGAGGTTGGTAATTGAATTTATTTTAAAGTTAAGGGATCAAGTAAAGCCATCAAGGTGTGTCTGTCTTTGCTGAGTTACTGCATGGCCTTAGGCCTGGTGTATAAGGTAGACCCAGCTACGTCCCTGAGAGGTGTGAAAAATCCAGCCCACTGAGTGACTTAGTTAAGCTGACATAACCCCCGGTGTAGACAGCACTAGGCCGATGCGAAAAATTCTTCCACTGACCTACCTACCTCCTCTTGGGGAGGTGGATTACCTATAATAATAACACCTCTGCAAATGCTGACAGCACTCATCTGTTGGCAAAACTGTGTCTGTGCTTGGGGTTTTGACTGCATAGCTGTCACTAGGGGATGTTTTTTTTGCAACCCTAACTGACATAGCTACACTGGTAGTTTTAAGTACAGTAGAACCCCGTTTAACCAAGCCTCCATTAACTGACTCTCTGTATTAACTGAACCACCAGCTGCCAGGGGCACCCATTCTCCGGTTTATCCTGTTTTTTGGTTATCCGATTTGGGCCCCAGTCCCAGTTAGATCGGCTAATAACTACTTTATAGACCAGGCCTTTTTCTCTTTGACCCTCCCTTGTGCCCTGCCAAATGCTCTTTGGACTTGTTTTATGTGGCACCTGGCAGGTTTGGGGCACTCTGATAATGACGGTGCTCTAAAGGTACGTTGTGGAAGGAGATGCAGTAGCAAGCTGAGTGGCAGCATCCAGGACTCTGTCCATTTTATTTATTTAGTGAGTGTTTTATGTGTGGTCTAGAGGGGAATATTTAAATCCTGTAGCTGCAATATGTTCTTGCGAGGAAGCACCCTTCTTAAACATCGTGACAACTGGTTTCTGCTTCTTACTGACACTACTGAGCTTTATGTGAGTGGTGAAAAAGAGAATAAAAACATCACCTTGCTATATCGGTATTATCTCTCCTTTAAATCTCCTCCCTTTTTCTCTTTAAGCAGGCTTCATCTTGCTTTCACTGAAGTGTCTGACAAAACTGTTGATTTCAGTACTGAGCTTTTTGTCCTCTCCAATCTCCCTGTTGTTTTGTGCCACAACAGACCATGTGTTCCTAGGCTGTTAGTGCATTGCTCAAGTGTCTGAGGGAACTCTGCTGTTGTAAGCTCTCAGTGTTTGCATTCAAAGACACTATATAGACATTATCCATAGTAGCCCCATTAATGGGGCTCAGGGGAGGGAGAAACCAATTCGTATAAAAAGTTATTTAATTCAAAAAACAAAAAACCAAGCCACGTCCAAATGTTTCTATTGTAACTAATCCCATCATTCTCATATCTGCTTGTTACTCATGCTCATTGTCTTATCCAGTAGGTGGCAGTACTGTGTCTTAAACTACATCTGTTCTTGCTGGTATAAAAGCCACTACTTTTTATAAACCAGAAATTGGTGGAGATTGGTGTGTAAGACTGAAAGATGCAGGATGGGGAAAATGAAGAGACTAAAAGAATCTCAGAATGGAACGAGTGGCCATGAGGGAAGATCCTGAAAAAATCCTGAAGGGGAGGGGAACACATGGAAGACTAGAGAAATAGCAAAAACAATTAAATAGCTGGAAGGATTGGTACATGAATACAAACACTGTTTAGCTGGCCTTGGATCAGTAATTCAGACATGCAGTTTGGTAAGCTGGTACTGCTCAGTTTAAACAAATCTGATCTGTTGGATAAATGGATACTATATACATGCTGGCCCTGCACAGTATATAGGATATAGCATTGTGTGGGTTTAAAATATGTATTAAATCCTGCATGAAAAGCAATGAATTGTCCTACATAGAAACTACCTTTCAAAACCATTACATCTGCTGCTTATTTTGGCTACAATCCAGTGACACACTTATGCTCGTGCTTAAAGCTTAGTTCTGTTTACTGGGCTATTCATAGGCTTAAAGGTAAGCGGTTCTTATAGGCTTTGCTGGATCAGGGCTATTGTTACAAAAAAGAGAGTTCAGACCAGTTGAGCCAAATTATAGATCAGCCACTTGCCAAATTTTACTTTAGAAATGTGACAGTTGGAGGTCTGTCAATGGAAAAATGTCAAGAATGGATCCCTTCATCTTTATTTTTATACTCATGTAAACCGGCCAAACAGATATTTTTCTTTCAGAAGACTGGAGTAAGAGCTTTTGTGCCAGGTGTGATCATGAAGTGAATTTATCACCATTTAGCAGGTGAACTGTCGGGTGAAAAACATGGTTTTGTGGCCTTTTCTTTGCTGCTTCATGATGCATAAAGAAGGTCTTAAAGGTGTCTCCTCCTCATCATCCTCCTGCCCCAAAAGTAAATTCAATTAAATGAAACAAGTAAATAAAATCACACTTCCAAATGTCTCTTGGTGTTTTATACAGGACACTTAGGTCCCTTTTAAAAAAAAAAATCTGTTTTTTCCTGATCTCTGGAGCCCACTGGAGACCAAGTATTATGATATAACTGGCAACGGAGAGGGGAAAGAGAATTTTTATTCAGACTGTTTTGTCTTTAACTTTTGTTCACACACATTGAACTCAGACAAGTGACAAATGGTGGGAGAGAAGGTTTGTTACTAAAGGTAACACTCTTGCTTATATATACTCTCTCGTAAGGGTTGAGATTGAAGTTGAATTACAGGTCCAACAAAACCGCCAGCACAAATAGTAGACACCAGCCTTATGTTTGATATTTAGGCAAGAAACAAGGAGAAGTCTCATCCATTGCTGTGTGGGTAAAAGGGACTCTCAAGTCTTTATAAAATCATAAAAAATCAAAGACAACTCATTTTTTCTTTTGCTGGTAATTTTTTTACAAACTTCCCAAAATTGCACTATTTTATGACAAACCACTGGCATCTGAATGCAAAGGCAAATTGTAGTTAAACATCTATGCCCTTTTAAGTGCACACTTTATCATCACAGCTAGTGTTTGTTACCCTCCCCATACCAGCTGAACTAATATTTGTATGGCCCTCCTGATAAAGGGTTACAAGCAAGCTACATCTCTGTCTCTTGTGCACTTTCTGGGACCTAGACAGTACTTAGACATTTCAGTTTTCAATTTGCAGTTTTCAATGTTGACACACTGGGAATGTCTACACTGCAATAAACCTCTGCAGCTGACTTGGGCTCTTGGGGCTCAGACTAAAGGGCTGTTTAAGTGCAGCATATATATTTGGGCATGGGTTGGAGCCCTGACTCTGGAACCCCATGAGGGGGAGGGCCCCAGAGCTCAGGCGCTATCCCAAGTCTAAACATCTGCACTGTATTTAAACAACCCTTTAGCCTGAGCCTGAGTCAGCTGGCATGGTCCAGCCATGGGTTTTTAATTGCAGTGTAGACGTATTAAGTATGTCTATATGCATATAGAATATCGTGGAGAGGGTCAGTAAAAACAAAGCACATCTTAGGAAAATTCCTTTTTTTCCAAATTGCATACAAAATAGTAAGTTTAGCACACACAGTAATGTACATGCCGTCCAGGAAATGGGAATGGTAAGGATGAAAACACAGCCTTAGCTCTTATCCCTTAATCACATGCATTATGATACAGTCCTTAATTATATGATCACATTTTCAAACAATACAGTGTAATAAAAAACATTCTGCAACTTTAGATACACGTGTAGGATGGTGCATTATGCTTTTCTCTTCCCTACTTATTTATTATTACATTGGCAATTTTTGTGTATTTGGACTATTGTGGGTTTAATGAAACTTTGATATATTACCATAGATTTTTTGGTAGTGATATGTAACAAGCTATTGCATAAATATTCCTGTAGTTACAGGCATATTTGTGTTTTAAAAAAATCTATCTGATTAGATGAGTTAATTCTGTTAGAAGAATTTAGTGGAATCCTCAACATTGGAACAAATTATGAATAACATAATGACAGATAAAAACCTGTTATTCTATTTGTGTTTCCTTTGCTATTGGAAAATAGACCAAGATGGAAAGTGACGTACCTTTTTATTGTAGGTGTCTGTTAGTTGCTAAGCCCTGAGAAATTTTTATTATACAATCCATAGTAATTACAGCTGCTACTACATCTGCTGTTTCTTTCTAAACAAATGATGTGTGGATTTTAATCTCAGCAAACTGCTCCCATTGCTGAACCAGACAGAGCTAGGCACCAGGCTGTGTTACTAAGCAATGAAATGTCATGGCACACCCCTGGGTCCTGACTGACAGCATCTCGCACAGTGGGTCGTCTTATTAAGCATCTGATGGTTTTTCAACACGAGAATCCAGTTCTGGATTTCAACAAAATACAAATGAAAACTGGTCATTGTTAATTATTTGCTAAGTAGCAGAATGGACAGGAATCCAAACTACTTTAATGAAAAGCTGCACTTTGCAGGCCAGGACCCAGAAAGTAACCTGTTGGAGTTCCCATATGAAATATAGTGTCCCAGCTTCCATTTTCAACTCTCAATCATTCTGTTCTCTGTAAAAATTCATCTTAATCCAACATAATAAACAGGGGTGTTTGAGTGCATGTACCTTGTTTGTACTTATATAGTCATCTGCCTTGTATCCAATGTGTGTAATAAGTGTCACCGAAATATTGGGGGGGAGGTCACTGCTGACTGTCACATAAGTATATATCTAAAATTGTCTGAAAACAGTAACGAAGTCTGGGGCACACATGGACATGATTTAATGGCTTGCTCCCCATTACTTTCTTTAATCTTGTAGGAAGCTTCTGTTCTTTCGCAATGCTGTTGGTGCCCCATGCTCTGGGAAGAAGGCTGAAAGCTTAGCAGGAATAACGTGTGCACCTTGAGGATTTTTTATGGTTTTGTTCTTATATTGGGGGGCTTTGCAAATAAGAACTGTGGCTATGGCAAATGACAGAGCCTTGGCATGCTTCGATGTATGACGGGCTGGTTCTCCCTGTCACAGATCCACAGCTCCAGCTTTTAAACAGTCTCTTGGAGGAATCCCTTTAGTGTGCCAGACCCCCATGGGTCCTATTCTTCCTTAAGGATGGGCCACATGACCTCCCCACCGAGACTAAGCATCTGAACTCCATCACTCCCGTTTCTTGCTGTGAGCTCTGCCAAGTGAGGCCAAATGAGATAGGCTCTTAGGCCTTGTCTACACTACAAAGTTTTGTCGTCAAAAGCTGCCTTTTGCCAACAAAACGGGAGGTGTACACACTACAAAGTTACTTTTGGCGGCAAAACTCTGCTGTTTTGCCGACAAAATAAAACCACCTCGACGAGAGGCATATAACTGTTTGCAGCAAAGTTAAAGTGACAAAGCGTCAGTGTAGACACTGCTGTTTGTTTTGTCTACGTAACTGGCTTCCACCAGTATCCCACAATGCCTGCCATGACCGCTCTGCTCAGTGTTTTGATCTCTGCTGCCCTGCAGGCATGTGCCCCTCCCCTTTCAAAGCTCGGGGATGCTGCTCCCTTTTGGGGAACAAAGAGCAAATCATTAGCATGGAATTCTCCTATTCTGCCCTGCACTAGGAGCACAGCTGCAGGCGGGGGGCTGCTGTGACATTCCTCAGCACGGAGAGAGCTCACAGAGCTGCTCAGGATGCTGCTCCCAGCAGCCAAGGAGGCTGTGGGAGAACTCAGAGGGAATCATAGAACCATAGGCAGGCAGGCAGAGCGGGCTGCTTCCGTAGAGACTGCTTGTGCCGAGCAGAGGGGGCTGACGTGGGGTGGGGGGTGTCCCCCTCCCCCACCTCAGGATAGGTCAGTCAGCCTGCTGTCTCCCCTCCCCCAGACACACCACTCTCCTCTCCCTCCCACCACACACTTCAGTTGAAAAAGCGGCTAACAATCTAGTAGGATGCCCCTGGAACTATGGGATTGAGAAACCTGCATCATGTGATGCTGAACCAGCCCCATGAGGCACTGCAAACCCTTCCCAAATCACCCTGCAGCCAGTTGCACAGTGGGATAGCTACCCACAGTGCACTGCTCTGTGTCGATGCACTCTGCCGACACAAGGCGTTAGTGTGGACATGCAACAGCAGTTTTAAGTAATTTAATTTAATTAATAACTTTTACCGACAAAACTTCATAGTGTAGGCAAGGCCTTAGTCAGAGATGCTCTGCAGGGACTAATGTGCCTCAGCAGGAATTTGCACTGACACCAGGCAGCCTTTTCAAAACAGAGTAGAGTTTTAGTCACCCAGAACACAGTATTGAAAGTCCTTAGGTTAGCAGAGAGAGGGTTAAGACATAGTCCATCTGGCCTAGCCAAGCTGCTTCTTGACTCCATTTCGGGCTCTGTCTCTCTGCCACTTTCAGTCCCAGGTGAGAACAGCCAAGCCTCTTCCAAAAAACAACTCTTATCCCCGTCCTGTCTGTTCTTTGTCTTCACATAGCCACACTGAGTTCACATATCCCCCCACCCCTCCACTGGAGCTTCCCACTGTGAAGTGTTGATTGTTCAGTTATTAGGAGTTTTCATTGTCTCTCTGGATCTTCCATTGATATGGGTCAGCTTAGGCCAGTCCTTTAATCACCCATTATGTAGCCTCAGACAGCTAGGCAACACACCAATCTCATGTCTCCGGCACTGCCCCCAAGAGCAGACTGTGACAGTGTACCCCATAAGGCTTTATGGAGGGGGGTGCTTATAAATGTATGTATGACATAACTGGAATATGTTTTGTGCTGCCTGTGCCATGTAATATATCTCCGGAAAGGTTATGGTCTACTATATCTATTCATCCTATTTGTACATATATATCATTTTCTACTTGAGGTTAAGAATATGGGCTGTATGCTTGCTTGGTTTCTAAGTAAGCTTTGTGAGGCATTTGGTCAGCCGATGATGTTGTAGCACAGGATGGGTTGTAGATCACTGATGATGCATTGGAGAGGTTTAAGCTGAGGACTGTAGGATGGCCAGTGGAGTTCTGTTGGTTTCTTTTTGGGCCTGTCCATCCTGGACAATGATCCCTCACTTTCACAGACCTTGGGAGGCAGGCCAGTCCTCGCCCACAGACAACCTGCCAACCTTAAGCATATTCTCACCAGCAACCACGCACCGCACCATAACAACTCTAACTCAGGAACTAACCCATGCAACAAACCTCGATGCCAACTCTGCCCACATATCTACACCAGCAACACCATCACAGGACCTAACCAGATCAGCTACAACATCACCGGCTCATTCACCTGCACGTCCACCAATGTTATATATGTCATCATGTGCCAGCAATGCCCCTCTGCTATGTACATTGGCCAAACTGGACAGTCACTACGCAAGAGGATAAATGGACACAAGTCAGATATCAGGAATGGCAATATACAAAAACCTGTAGGAGAACACTTCAACCTCCCTGGCCACACAATAGCAGATGTAAAGGTAGCCATCTTACAGCAAAAAAACTTCAGGACCAGACTCCAAAGAGAAACTGCTGAGCTCCAGTTCATTTGCAAATTTGACACCATCAGATCAGGATTAAACAAAGACTGTGAATGGCTATGCAACTACAGAAGCAGTTTCTCCTCCCTTGGTGTTCACACCTCAACGGCTAGCAGAGCACCTCACCCTCCCTGATTGAACTAACCTCGTTATCTCCATACTGATTTATACCTGCCTCTGGAGATTTCCATTACTTGCATCTGAAGAAGTGAGGTTCTTACCCACCAAAGCTTATGCTCCCAGTACTTCTGTTAGTCTTAAAGGTGCCACAGGACCCTCTGTTGCTTTTTATCTGTATTTAGTTTGATTAGACATAGATTTGTGCATTTTATTTTATTTTACTTGGTGACTTACTTTGTTCTGTCTGTTACTACTTGGAACCACTTAAATCCTACTGTCTGTATTTAATAAAATCACTTGGGTCTGTGCTGGAGCAGACGGGAGTGTCTGGCTCAGCAAGACAGGGTGCTGGAGTCCTGAGCTGGCAGGGAAAACAGGAGCAGAGGTAGTCTTTGCACATCAGGTGGCAGCTCCCAGGGGGTTTCTGTGATCCAACCCGTCACACAGACTTAACCCTTTAGCCCTCATTGGGTAGCAATGTAAAGTACAGGGGGAAACTGAGTCATGCATGGGATTAATAAAAATATTACAGAAAATTCCTACTTCATCACATTCCCCTATCTGTTCATCTTTTCTGACTCTGATAATATGATCACTCATATAGTTATAAGCTTTTGCACTGATGAAAAAAGTGTAATTACCAAACTCTTTTCCTTTTGCACATTGTTCTTATATATGTCAGTGTGTGGGAATTTATCGAAGTTCAAAGGGAATTTTTCTCCTTTAACATATTCAGCCTAACTTCCCACTAGTGTCGAGTTTAGTTCCATGAAGAACAGCAATCTACCTAGATGAGGAAATGCTCATTTGTCAAAGACTCTGATTAACTGAATGGTTTTCCTGCAGCTGGATGTGGGTACAGTAAGGTATCAACACAAGACCACTCACTAGCACTGGGCAGCTTGTTCTACTTAAGTACATGTTATCAAAAACTTAGGGGGGAAGGGAAAGGCCAGAGATGGGTAAAGCTGATTCCAGTGATCAGGTGGTTCTGTTCTGCTTTGTTGCATTTTTATTTGGGCAATGCTCTAAGATTTACCTTTGAAGTCTTCACTGTATTTTCTCTTTCTCCTCTGGCAGGTGGAGGCATTAACCCATCAGCCTAGAGCCACAACAGTACATGCAGTCCGAGATTCTGAACTGGCCAAGCTACCAGAGGGAGCCCTGACATCTATCAAACGCAAATTCCCACAGGTAAGGAAATTGGCACTCTTCTCTCTCCTGCATGCTTCCAAGAGCCAGAGCTTAGTTGTCTCCCTTTTAAAGAAAAGAGTAATCTTCCATATGCAGATGTATTTCTTCAATCTTGTTAGCTGTAAATAAGGTTTGTTGTGGGGGTATCTCTGAGCCTAGGGTTGAATTCTCATCTGCTGTTCAGTGAAATACACGTTGCTTAAACATGAGGATGAATTCATGTACCGCTCACCGGGTGGAGCTGAATAGAGGTACTGATTACTAGAAAGCATAAATATTGTCTAAATAAGACACACCTTGTTTCAGAAGATAAACTAGCAAAGGAAGTTACGTGCATAACACAGGTTATTTTTAATGGGATATAAAGAAAATGAGGTCATGAATACTTGTAGTTTCTGAACTGGTGACTATAATTAGTGATATAAAAGAGTTATCTGCTCATCGGACAGTGCAAGATCGTTCCCTATTGTTTAATTTCTAATGCTTTGTCCAGGCCTATGTTAAATATCCCAAGTGAAAGGAGCTGCCTTCACTTCCTTTGGGAGATGATTCCCCAGCTGAACAAATCTTACTGTCATGGTATCTTTCCTGATTTAAACTCAAGCTCTCCTTATTTCACCTCATTGCTCAGAGCAAAACTTCTATACCAGTCTCCATTGTCCTTCCCTTACCTTTGTATTTACAGATTTTGCTTTTCTCCTAGTCAAGTTCCTTTAATCTTTTCTTAAGTCTTTTTCCAGCCCCCTGATCATTCTGTTGCTCAACACTGAATTCCTTCCAATTTAATATCTGTCTGAAGCAATGTCCAGAATTAAACACACTGTTCCAAGGGCAGGTTCATCAGACCTTCAAGCATTCCCTCATAAAGACATATTTTATTTTCCCGCTCCCCCAGACACACAGAGAAGTTGTATCTTTTGTTTAATTATGGTGTTTTATAATTTTTCAGCCTTCCCTTCATATATTTTGGAATGTAATATTTTCTCCCATTGCATCATGCTCCAATTGGACGTCCTTGAAATCTAATATGTTGGCTTTTCTTCAAATATAAAATTTCCTTTGATAGATAGATATTGCAGAACAATGGTGATGCATTAACTGCATGCTATATGGGAGATCACAATGGCCCAAATTATTATGCCCTTATGTTGAACAGTACCTTACTCCAAGAATGGCCCAGTTCAAGTCAGTGGGATTACTCATAAGTTAGGTGCTACCTTTACTCATGCTAGGCATTGGACTCTGGCCCAATATTATTTCTATGTAGATTTCAGAAGCTGGGGGCTAAGGAGATAAATGCTGAGTTAATGGAGATACCCATTGAATGAACTCCTCCATTAGTGATTGTTACTGCTGTATTCTTTGTGTGTTTTATAGTAACATTTTTAATATATCTGGAAGCAGTACACAGTTAAATGTTGTCTATATGCATCAATTTAGCTGTCCAGAGACCACTGGCTCCATTGATATTGAATGGGAGCCTATCTTCTAAAGCCACATATACTACTCCTGGGGGAATTCTGCACCACTGTGCATGTGCAGAATTTATGTCCCCTGCAGATTTCTTTGTTTCCCTGCAGAAAAATAACTTTCTGATGGGGAAGCAAAGGGAAGCCACAAAAGCAGTCATGCGACCCTCCCCAGCAGTATGTTTCGGGTGCCCAGGACAGCCAGCAGAGAGGTAAATCAATGTGGGGTGGGGGCGGGGCTGGGGAAGACGTGGTTGGTGGCTCCTACCCTGCGCTGGGCTTAGCTGCCAGTCCGGGCTGGGGAAGACGGGACTTCCTCTTCCCCTGCATGGCATCTGGGGCTGGGTCAGACCCACTCCCAGATTTCTCCCCTGGCTGTAGGAAGCTCTGCAAATTCCCCCTTCCTCTCCCCTCCCCCTCCCCCCCCCCCCGCTTCCTGCACTCCCGCGCTTCTTGCACCCATCGCTCCTCAGCTGCAGGGCGAGGGATCATTGTACAGGGAGCTGCTCTCCCATCCGTCCAACCCACATGCATCCAAACCCCCTCAGACTCTCCTGCCAAGCCTCACACCCCTCCCCCCCGCACCCAGAAACCCCCAGACGAGTCCCACTCCCCCTGCACCTGGACCACCCCGATGAGCCACCCGCATCCAGATCCCCCTCTACCAAGCCCCAACCAGCTGCACCTGGATCCCAACCCTATTGAGCCCCACTCTCCCAGCATTTGGACCCCCCACACCCAGACCCCCCTGCTGAGCTCTATCCCCACCCACACTCGACCCCCCCCTCTGAGCCCCAACCACCTTCACTTGGACCCCCCGCAGAGTCCCATTATCGTTGCACCCAGAACCCCTCAACAAGCCCCTGTGCTTCCAGATCCCCCTGCACCTGAATCTGAGCCACCCACACCCCGATTGCCCCACACAGAACCCTCTCAACCCACACCTGGATCCCCCACACTTAGCCCCTCCACTCTTGGATCCTGCCTTGCTGAGCCTGCCTGCCCACACCTGGTGCACCTGGCATGGAGGGGCAGGGCTTTGAGGTGTCTCTAGGGTAGGCCCGGTCCTTGCGCTGTGCCAGGGATGGGTACAGCCCCACCGCTGAGTCCGTGTCCCAGAAGGGGAGCTGCACAGTGATCTCCCACCTCTGTGCAGCCAGTGGCCTGTGCTCCCCAATGCCATGCTGGAGCCTCCACATTTATTTGACCAATAAAATTTGCAGAATTTAAAAATATTGTTTGTTTGTTTTTTTGGCGCAGAATGCCCTCAGAAGTAATATACCACTTTGACTGGTGAATTCTCTCAGCTTCTGAAGACTGGAAGTCTTTGCTTTGTTACATCCACCTCTGCCTCTGGGGTTTTGATGTTTGAGAATCTGATTCCGTTTTCCCTTGAGTCTATCAATACTCTTTCTTAGCCGACCTGGGCTGAATTTCTTCTATCCCCTGTAAGCCTGAGGAATGGGAATTTAATGCTGGGATCCCTAAATGTGTTGTGTGCATCGTGCTAGGTCATCCCACCAGCCTCTTGTCGCCTCTTCTTTTGTACTATTAATATTGATTTATTTAAATTTCTCCCCTTCCTAACACTGGTGACTCCCTCCCTCCAAAGCTCTGTATTTTTGTATCTGGCTGTGTATTATTTTTTTAAAATTGGACTGTATCACAAATGTAGCAAAAATGCTTAAAATATTTGTGTTGTCCCTTCCCCAAAGCCTGTGAAAGTGTTTTATGAGATTATTCTCTGAATTTTAGAATGTGTGTTCCTGCATTTAGATACCACGGAGATTGTTTTGTATTGGTATTATTGTTATGGGAGTATTTTATCAAGCCGCTCCAGCAAAGCTTCCAAAATTCTACTGCTTAAAATTCATCTTCTTGGTCTCTAAGTAGATGGCAAAAACTGGTGCTTATGTAGAAAGGTGTTTTTAGAATTCCTGTGCTTGGTTATTAGTAAGATTAAGATTTTGTCATGGTTATTTTTAGTAAAAGTCATAGACAGATTGTGGGCAATAAACCAAATTTCATGGAAGCCCGCGATCTGTCCATGGGGGAGGAGGGAACTGACAGTCCAAGCCTCGCCGCTGGGACAGGGAGCAGCAGCTGACAGCTCCTCCAGTCCTGCTGCTGCAGGTAGCGGGGGCTGAAGCCTAAAAAGTCTCAGAGGTCTGTTAAAGTCACATGACCTCTGTGATGAAATTGTATCCTTAGTTATTAGGCATTGGGGGCCACTGGATGTCTCTTGCATATTCTTTAAGGCTGTTCTTGTGTCATCCAGACATCTAAATTCAATATACCATGTTACCTGGGATGCTCCTAGCATGTGGCTACTATTGTCAAAAAGGATGCCACTTGGGGATGATTAAAAGCCACTGCCATTCAGCTAGCCACAGTGTATAGTAGGGATGTAAATATCCCGCCAACCCACCTGCCACAGCCAGGAGCCTGCTCTGGCCTGCCCGCCGGGGCTGGGGTCCTGCCTGTCTGCTGCGGTCGGGGTCCCGCCAGCCTGGCTGGGACTGGGGTCCCTCTGGCCAGCAGGCCCGACATGGCCTGGGCTGCTCTAGCAGGCCGGCCACCGGTGTTAACAGTTAAGGTCTGGTTAATGGTAAGCCTAATGCAGAGAGCAATTAACCACTCAGAGACTTCAAACAGCAGGGCTGATCCAGCTCGCCAATGGTCAGAGCCATACAGCCCTTACCAAGCCACCAACAAACAGACTTGTCTCAGCTGGCACAGAGAATTCTCCTGTCAGCTGCCTCCCTTCCTGGCTCTTGAATCGCTTAGCCTTTCAAACTGAGAGCTGGAATGGTATGAAAATCCTAGCTGGGTGCTGGAGGTCTGGCACTGAATGTTGGTGTTCTTGGAAAAGGCAGGATGTTGGTACTTTAAGAAATCCTCATGACAGACTGTGTACCCAGCTTTAGGTGCGATAAATAGACTAGCTTGCCCTCCACGTGTTTGTTCTAAAGGAAAGGGGTAGGGTGATGTTGATCTGCCCCTGTCTGTGGTGCCAAAGCCAAAAGGTTTCAAGTTCAAAGAAAGCAGAAATTTAAGGTGAGTCTATAGGCTTTCAATGGGAATCATAGGACAGGAAGGGACCTCGAGAGGTCATCTAGTCCAGTCCCCTGAACTCCTGGCAGGACTAATTATCATCTAGACCATCCCTGACAGGTATTTGTCTAACCTGCTCTTAAAAATCTCCAATGATGGAAATTCCACAACCTCCCTAGGCAATTTATTCCAGTGCTTAATCACCCTGACAGTTAGGAAGTTTTTCGTAATGTCCAATCTAAACGGCGCTTGCTGTAGTTTATGCCCATTACTTCTTGTCCTGTCCTCAGAGGTTAAGGAGAACAAATTTTCTCCCTCCTCCTTGTAACAATCTTTTATGTACACCTCTACCCCGAGATAACGCTGTCCTCGGGGGCCAAAAAATCTTATCGCGTTATAGGTGAAACTGCATTATATTGAACTAGCTTTGATCTGCCGGAGTGCGCAGCCCCACCCCCCTTGGAGCACTGCTTTACCGCATTGTATCCGAATTCGTGTTATATCAAGTCGCGTTATATCGGGGTAGAATTGTACTTGAAAACTATTACAACCCCTCTCAGTCTTCACTTTTCCAGACTAAACAAACCCAATTTTTTCAATCTTCCCTCATAGATCATGTTTTCTAGACCTTTAATCATTTTTGTTCCTCTTCTCTGAACTTTCTCCAGTTTGTCCATATCTATCCTGAAATTTGGCACCCAGAACTGGACACAATTCTCCAGTTGAGGCCTAATCAGCTTGGAGTACAGCAGAAGACTTCCTTCTCGTGTCTTGCAGATAACACTCCTGCTAATACATCCAAGAATGATATTGGGTTTTTTTTGTTTGTTTGTTTTGTTTTTTGCAACAGCGTTATACTGTTGACTCATATTTAGCTTGTGAGCCACTATGACCCCCAGATCCTTTTCTGCAGTATTCCTTCTTAGGTAGTCATTTCCCATTTTGTATGTGTGCAATTGATTGTTCCTTCTTAAGTGAAGTACTTTGCATTTGTCCTTATTGAATTTCATCCTTTTTACTTCAGGCTATTTCTCCAATTTGTTCAGTTCATTTTGAATTTTAATCCTATCCTCCAAAGCACTTGCAACCCTCCTATAGAATCATAGAATATCAGGGTTGGAAGGGACCTCAGGAAATGGGGTTGAATGGGGGCAGGGGTCCCGGAGGGCCAGTCAGGAAGGAGGGAGGGTTGGATGAGACAGCAGGGGGCAGTCAGGGGCTGGGGTTCCAGGGGCAGTCAGGGGACAGGGAGAAGGGGTGGTTGGATGGAGCAGAGGTCCCGGGGGGGGGAGGGGCGTCAGGGAATGTGGGGGGGTGTTAGAGCAGGAGTCCTGGGGGGGGGGAGGCCGATAGGAGGTGGGGGCCGGACCACGTCCCCCTCCCCTAACCGGCCCTCCATACAATTTACGAAACCCGATGCAGCCCTCAGGCCAAAAAGTTTGCCTGCCCTGCTCTATAATAATAATAATAATTAATGGAGATATCCCATTTCCTGGAACTGGAAGGGACCTTGAAAGGTCATCGAGTCCAGCCCCCTGCCTTCACTAGCAGGACCAAGTACTGATTTTGCCCCAGATCCCCAAGTGGCCCCCTCAAGGATTGAACTCACAACCCTGGGTTTAGCAGGCCAATGCTCAAACCACTGAGCTATCCCTCCCCCCTCTATGCCATTATCTGAATCACTGATCACGATATTGAACAGAACTAGACTCAGAACTGATCCCTGCGGGACCCCACTTGATATGCCCTTCCAGCTTGACTTTGAACAAGTTATGCACCCACCTTATAGTAGCTCCATCTAGCTTGTATTTCCCTAGTTTGTTTACAAGAAGGTCATGTGAGACCATATCAAAAGCCTTACTAAAGTCAAGATATACCACATCTACTGCTTCCCCTCCTATCCCCAAGGCTTGTTACCCTGTCAAAGAAAGCTTGACATGATTTGTTCTTAACAGACAGCATGGATTTGTCACGTATCACCTTATTGTCTTCTAGGTATTTGTAAATTGATTGTTTAAATATTTGCTTAATTAATACAGAATAATAAGATATGGATATGGATACTTTCACCTTTAGGTTACCAGTTTGAATCCAGTCCAGGTGTGTAGTGATTGAATGTTGTTACAGCCTCTCCTGAGTGTTCAGTGACTTGTGTGAAATAAGTTGCTTTTGGTGGAGAACCTAGTTGGACAAATGAAAAATTGCCATTGCTTTTGGCATTCCTGTTGGCAGCCTCAGCAGAGGATCAATGGGGCATATCTCATCAGCCAAGGATTGCATGCTTATGGAGATGGAAATACCCTTAAAGATGGACTTTCCTGGTTAGGTTGAAGTGATTAGAGAAGGCCATATGTGGGATGCTGCTGCTTTCCATGGGGCATCTGTTCTGGGACAAAAACAGCTACAACTACAGATGTCGTTCTGGACCTCTCTTTAGCTTTTAGTGCCCTTTAAAGAAATGATGCATTCAGCATTTTTAAAGGAAATGGATTTTATCTACTTATTTTAGAATCTGCTTCCAGGCATGCCATAGTGAATTCCAGCGACATGACTTGTATCAAAGGACACCATGCAAGAGTGTGATGCCAGAGATTAGGGCAGTAATCTAGGACCTGAGTTGAGAGTGGTTTCACAAGTGTACTGCTTGGTTCTGAGTCTGTTCAAAACAATCCTCCATCTGGGATGGTGAGCCGTACTACACCCATTTGAATATTTCAACTATAAACTTTTCCTAAGTGGATCAAGCCTTCCCTGGGGGTTTCTGCCATGTGCAGTTATTTCAGTGATGTACTCCTATCTCAAGACACTTCCCTCAAGCAATGTGTATACTGTTGTGTGCATTCATTACGCTTGGTACGGTGGCTATGTTCAATAGGGCAGGAGAGGCCATTGGCTTTCCTGGATTCACTATACTGTGTGTTCTCACAAGCCATTAAAATCAATTCTTTTTTACCACGGGAGGGATGGGGTGGGGGGAGAAAGGAGAAAGCAAAACCTACAGCTGAACCTTAATCACCAGCTGTGATCAGTCACAGTGATACTGGGAAACTGACAGTTTTCTGCAAGACACAATAAATCACAAGCAATCAAAGTCCAGTGGGTCTCGGGCAGTGCTTTGACACCTCTCTGCCTCTGGTACTTGCGAAGGTGCTAGGAATGGTTGAGGGCAATCAGAGAGTGAACATTACTGTTGTCAAACCATTGGAAGTTTTCATGTGAAATCTCTTCTGAGGCTACTCAGTTTTGTGACAAGCAGGGTATCTCACAGGCTAAATGTTTGCTTGCCTTTGTTCATGTTCTCTGAGCTGCTGTCTGTCCCATTTGAAAAACAACATCTGGGCTGCTCTCTACAAATGTTCTTAACAGGCCTGAACTAAATGCTATAGAAGTGATCTAGATATAGTGGGAACTTAGTACAGGTAAGGCAGCCAGTATTACTACTTCACGATAATCTGAATTATGCCCTGCCTACCAGTAAACCCGTGGCAGCCCGTCAAGTCAGTTTCTTCAGGTTTTTTTGAGTAATGGATAGGCAAAGGACAGGGAGATGGGATAAGCCACCAATGTGTTCTAGGGTCTCTAATATCCTGCAGTATAGGATTCAGTAAATTATCATTTAACATGGTTGAAATAAAGCTGACTTAATAGGTTGGTTACTGGCTTTTAAACTCTAAATACCTTAACTGATATCCTGAAAAAGTCACAGGTGAAAATGTTTGGCTTTGTCCTTATCTCTCTGTGCACATCCCAACAATACTGCACCGTTGGGCGTGGCTGGCAATGTTTGGAGAGGACCAGTGTTGGGACAAAAATGGGTGGTGTTGGTTAGGACTAAGCTGCATTGGCAGAGCTGTTATATTGGAAGCATGTACAATGCCTGCATGGGGGCGAGGGGCGCATCAGATTGGGGGAAAAGGAAACAGGGTCCCCTCAAATTATACTGCCATCATTCTGGGTTGGCCTAATGGACCCCTTGCCGGCAGGCATGGTGTTGCAGGAGAGCCCTTAATTGATTTCCCCCTAGCCCAGGGTATCATAAAGTCTGACCAGACGGCTAGATGCAAAAAAGCACCCTGTTGTGGAGGATCTTATCTATTAATAGAAAAGCCAATGCAAAACATAAACAAAACTTTCTCCCCCAACATCTCAGCTGGGTGAGTGGGTCATGTTTTAGTCCATCTCTCACCCGCCTGAGTCCAGGGCTCACCTCTACCCAGGTTCTTCCCCAGGGGTTCTGGTGTTAGGCCTCTTGCCTCCACTGGAGTAATATCCTTCTCTGGAATTAGGTGTCTGGGGAAGTCCGCCCACTGTGACTCTTCTCCTGGGATAACAGGTGATCCTTGCCAGGCTGGACTTCTGGCCAGTGTCTGGGAAACCCCTGGCTGACACTAGGCCCTCTTGGATGCTTGCTGACTGCAGCCGTCCAACTAGGAGCCTCCCCTCTCTAGGAGCATGTCTTACAGGCTTTCTGGTCTGGTGGGTTCACACTCTAGGCTCTCCCCCTCTAGGCCCTCTGCTCTGCCCTCTCACTCAGGCCTTCCCTTAGATAGCTTCTCCACAGGAGCTTCCTGTGTTCCTTTGGAGTTCCCTTCTAACTGAGCTTGGGGTAACATTTATTAGGTCCAGGTTAGGGTTACCATATTTGAACATTGAAAAAAGAGGACACTCCACGGGCCCTCCCGCCCCGCCCCTATTCCAACCCCTTCCCCAAAGTCCCCGCCCCAACTCCGCCTCCTCCCTGCCCCCATTGGACCCCTTCCCCAAATCCCTGTCCCGGCCCCGCCTCCTCCCCTGAGTGCACCACATTCCCCCTCCTCCCCTCTCCCTCCCAGCCACCCCAAACAGCTGCCTCCTCCCCGGGCTCCAACTTTCCCGGCTCCCGCCGCTCTCCAGCCTCCGGCCAGGAGCTTCCCCCACGCAGTAGCAGCTGGAGTCGGGAGAACGGGAAGTTGCTTCGGGCTCCGAGCTGGGCATCCCAGCCTCCCACCTGCGAGGCTGCATCCCAACCGCGGGCTACCTCTCTGGCCGGGCTGGAGCAGAGAAGTGCTGCGTGCGTGGCCCAGGCCTTGCCTGCGGGCTCAGGGGGGCCTCCACCCCACTCCCAGCCGGACCTGGCAAGGCTGCGGCAGCTCAGGCCAGGCAGCTGCAGGAGACGCTGCAGTGCGGGCCCTTCCTGGGGGGTGGGGGGAGCTCGGGCTCCTGGGAGTCGCCATCACGCGCCGAGAAACTTTCCCCTGCGCCAGGACTCTCGGGCAGTGGCTCCGCCGAGGGGTTGGCGGTGGGGGGGGTGGAGGGAAAGGCAGCCCTGGCTGCACGGACCGCTGGCGGGGGGACTCCTTGCACAGCTGGGGTGGAGGGGAGAGACTGAGGCTCTACCAGAGCTGCGGGGGATGCTTGGAAGAGGGAGAAGCGGCCGTGGGTCCCCCCTCACCCGCAGCTGTCTGCAGAGACGCCACCACTCCTACCCGTGGGGCACGGGGTTGCAGCAGCACTGGGCGGGAGGGGAGGTTGCAATCCACAGGCTGCAGCGAGCTGACACCCCAAGAGGAGAGGGGGCAGTGGGTAGGGTTATCATACGTCCATATTTTCCGTACGTTTTTATGTATTTAAAAAATCCTCCCGGACAGCGATTAACAACTAAAAAGCCGGACATGTCCGGGAAAATACGGACATATGGTAACCCTAGTCCAGGTGCTTGTTTGCTAATCTGCCACCTGGGGCAGTCAGTTACCCCCCAGGTGCGGCCTTCATAAGGCATTCATGGGCAGACTGGGCCCTAATTCCCTGTAAAGGGCAGCTGCCCTGGACACATACCCAGTTATAATGCCAAAAGAAGGGCCAGAGGTTTGCCTGTTTCCAGGGCTGAGAAGCTCTTGGCCAGGCTGCTTCAAAGTGCAGATTCCTGCACTTAGGACGGAAGAATCCCATGCACTGCTGCAGACTAGGAACCGAGTGGCTAGGCAGCAGTTCTGCAGAAAAGGACCTAGAGGTTACAGTGGACGAGAAGCTGGATATGAGTCAACAGTGTGCCCTTGTTGTCAAGAAGGCTAATAGCATTTTGGGCTGTATAAGTAGGGGCATTGCCAGCAGATCGAGGGACGTGATCGTTCTCCTCTATTCGGCATTAGTGAGGCCTCATCTGGAGTACTGTGTCCAGTTTTTGGGTCCCACACTACAAGAAGAATGTGGAAAACTTGGAAAGAGTCCAGCGGAGGGCAACAAAAATGATTAGGGGTCTGGAGCACATGACTTATGAGGAGAGGCTGAGGGAACTGGGATTGTTTAGTCTGCAGAAGAGAAGGATGAGGGGGGATTTAATAGCTGCTTTCAACTACCTGAAAGGGGGTTCCAAAGAAGATGGATCTAGACTGTTCTCAGTGGTAGCAGATGACAGAACAAGGAGTAATGGTCTCAAGTTGCAGTGGGGGAGGTTTAGGTTGAATATTAGGAAAAACTTTTTCACTAAGAGGGTGGTGAAGCACTGGAACAGGTTACTTAGGGAGGTGGTGGAATCTCCATCCATAGAGGTTTTTAAGGTCAGGCTTGACAAAGCCCTGGCTGGGATGATTTAGTTGGGAATTGGTCCTGCTTTGAGCAGGGGGTTGGACTAGATGACCTCCAGAGGTCCCTTCCAACCCCGATATTCTATTATTCTAAGTTGAAGCTTAGAATTCATGTAAATTCATGTACAAATGACTGCAGATTTTAAGTGGAGGGTAATTAACTATTGGAACAACGTACCTAAAAATGTGGTGGATTCTTTGTCCTTTGGTCCTGGAGTGTTTAAATGAAGACTGGTGTCTCTTTCTAAAAGATATTCTCTGGCTCAACCAGAAGTTATGGGCTTAGTGCAGGAATCACTGGCCTGTGCTATGCAGGTAAACTGGATGATTGTAATGGTCCCTTCTAATCTTAAATTCAATTAGTTTAGTTTGTGACCCAGCAAGCCTGTGCCATTACATGGCCATGTCTATCCATCGGGCAGCTTTGGGAGGAGATGTATGCTCACCTTGAACTTGCATTTGTTAATGTCAATGTTCTGAGCAAAGCTTAGCCACTCTTTCAGGTGAAACCTACTTTTCTAGGTAGAGGTGAAAGTTCTGAAATATTGGCTAGGGCGGGTACACTCGTAATATCATGTGATTCTTCTGTGCTTGAGATTTAACCAATGAAAAATGATTGCTACTGCCAAAGACTTATTTCTTTCGAAAGCATCAGGTAGGGACTGATTATAAAATATCATAGCAATGTAATTTTTCCTGCACAAAAATTGCTGTAAAGTGATATGTATTCCTTTTATAGGACAAAGAGCGCAACTTTTCTGGGATATAATTCTATTCATTATCATTGGTTTGTATTTTTTTAAATGAAGATTGCTTTTCTGCTGTGAATCAACTTACTGCCAGTAAATTAATAGTGATGGTCTCTGTATGTGGAAATCTACTGTTGGGATGTTTTTTATGGAAATGATCAGTGAGCAGTATTTTTAAAAATTAAGTTATCTAAAGTGGAAAATTAAATGTAGATGCACTGATGGTGCTAAATAAGTTGTAAATTTTCCCAGAAGTCCAAACTATAGATGAAACAAAGAAAAGACAACATTTCCCACTGATTCATTTTTTAGAACTGAATTCTCATTAGAATGAGTTTTCAGGATGGTTTACAGTAAAGCAAATTAAATTTCACAGATGAGTGGAAATTTTTTTAGCTAAAACTCTGGTCTTGAAAGATCATATAGGTAACTCATAGATGGAAATGGACCTAGAGAATTACAAGTTCCTTGAAATATAACAGTGCAGATAGTCGAGCGTAGGGACTGGAGTAGCTGTTAAACAGAGCTCTGGAAAAGAGGGATAGCAATGAAATTGAAATCATATGAGGTGGATGGAGTGCACAGCTGTGCACTTGTATTATAACTGGAACAAATTATATATAATTGAAGTACTGTTTAGCCCACTGTGTTGAAGGGTGTTCAGTTCTGAAGTTGAAGTAAGCCAGCTGAGAGTAGGCAAATATACAGCTCAGAGGAGGAGAGCTGGTGGGGTTAATCTACGAACATATTAAGAGGGCCTGGGCTGGGAGCATTTTGATATTAGACTTCTGTTTAAAATTTTGCAGTGCTCGAAAGCACATTGCCAAATTGTTAGGGGTACAGTTATCAAAAGCACCTAAGAGCCAAAGTGTCATTGAAAGTCAGTGGGACTTAGGCCTCGGCTACACTACAGAGTTAGGTTGATATAACGCTGTTTAGGTAAAATGCAACTCCCACCGATGTAAGTTGCCCGCTACATTAGGGTTACCATATTTCCACAAACAAAAAAGAGGACACTGGGGGGGGGGGGGGGGGGAAGCCCCGCCCTAGCCCCGCCCCATCCACTCCCTCCCACTTCCCACCCCCTGACTGCTCCCCTCAGAACCCCAACCCCCCCTGCTTCTTGTCCCCTGACTGTCCCCTGCTGAGAACCCCCTACCCTAACTGCCCCCCCCCCAGGACCCTACCTGTTCCCTGACTGCCCTGACCCTTATCCACTCGCATGGGTGGCAGGGTTGTAGAAATTTTGGTGGTGCCCAGAACCCCCCACCCCACCTGCCTAAGGCTCTGGGAGGGGGTTTGGGTGGGGGGAGGAGGTCTGGGGTGCAGGTCCTGGGCTGGGGATTAGGGTGCAGGAGGGGTGCAGGTTCTGGGATAGAGTTTGGGTGCAGGCTCCGGGCTGGGGCAGGGGGTGGGTGTGCAGGAGGGGGTGAGGGGTGCAGGCTCTGGGATGGAGTTTGGGGGTGAGAGGCGGTGCAAAGGGAGGGGGTGCAGGCTTTAGGAGGAAGTTTGAGGGCAGGAGGGGGTGTGTGGGAAGAGGGAGGGGGATTGGGAGGGAGTTTGGGGATAGGAGGGGATGCAGGGGTGAGGGCTGTGGGTCTGGGGATGAGGGGTTCATGATGCAGGAGGGGGCTCAGGGATGGAGCAGAGGATTAGGGTGTGTGGGGATGAAGGCTGGGGGGTTTGGGGTGTTGGAGAGGCTCAGGGCTAGGGTGGAAGGGCAGGGTAAGGGCAGCCTGTCTTCCCATTAGTGGATGGGGGCACTAGGACCCAGGGGCAGCAGACAGCAGTTGTCTGCATGTACTGCCGAGCCAGCAGGCAGACAGGAATGGGGGACCCACCGAGGGGGGGATGCACGGAGGGGGGGTGGCAGGTGGAGGCTGGGGACCCATCCAACACTCCCCCGCTCCCTAACTGCGCACCCCCACTCCCCTTACCATTCTGGCTCCACGTGGGTCTGTTTGTGTGTTACAGAGGACTACAGAGAGAGGGAGGGGGGAGCAGGGGAGGGCTCTGGCTGCTGGAGGCCAATGGGAGTGGGTCAATCGGCCTAGCCGCCCAATCAGCAGCCACACTCTGCATGGAAGGGAGGGAGGGAGGCGAGGTAGAAAAAAACCCGGACATTTTAACCTTGTTACCAATTCCTCCCGGATCGCTATTTAGAGACGCAAAAGCCGGACATGTCCGGGGAAATACGGACGGATGGTAACCCTACGCTACATCAACTTAATATCTCTGTGCCCACTAGAAGTGTAGCATTTAGGTCTATGTAGTTAGGGTGATGCAGTGTCCATGTCGACACTGCACTGCTTACATCACCTGTTGACTGACAGCAGGAGCCCCCCCCCCACGTGGGGCTGACAGCTGGAGACCCCTCCTCCATGGGGTTCCAGCTGTCAGTGCCCCACCATGACAGTTAATTTGGTGGAAGTGCTCCTGGTGAGGATGTGCATCGCCAAGAGAAGGAGCATAGTGTGGACATGAACCACTGTTTTAATTACGTATCAGAGGGGTAGCCGTGTTAGTCTGGATCTGTAAAAAGCAACAAAGAGTCCTGTGGCACCTTATAGACTAACAGATGTATTGGAGCATCAGCTTTCGTGAATGCTCCGTCTGACGAAGTGGGTATTCACCCACAAAAACTTATACTCCAATACATCTGTTAGTCTATAAGGTGCCACAGGACTCTTTGTTGTTTTAATTACTTAAGTCAACTTAAATTTGTAGTGTAGACATGCCCTTAGTCTCTGAAGTCCCAAAGTCTCTCCTGAAAATTGGACTTAAGCTCCTAAGTCACTCCACATGTTTTTGAGAATTTTTACCCTGGTATATTTCTTAACCACCTCCATGAAAAGGAGTTCCCTGGATCATAACTGTAGTAGCATTCAGTTTGACAATCTTGTTCTGATATCACAGTTAGTGTGATCACATCAGTGCAGGCTTCCGTTCTGATACTTTTACTCTCCTACTCACAGTTACCAGATCCTGTCCAGCTCCACAAACACAATGGTTACTCAAGTGCACGTCTAACCTTTTTCAAAAGTTGTCTGATGTCTTAGAGAGTCTCAATTCCAAACCAGCTGACTTTTAGACGTATAGATTTTCCATGAGTAGTGGTGCAAAGACTAACTGACCAGTGTACTGACCGGTGATCTGCCAACAGCTGTGATTGTAAACTGGTTATGTGTTAGGAGGTCTGTTGAGTAGAATTGGATGTGGGTTAGCAGGTGCCATGGTGACTGTAGTGCACTACGGATATTGCAACACGCCAGAGATGTTACACTCTGTGCTAGTGGAGTCTACTGTCTGGCACCAGATGATGCACATCACAATAGAGATGAGTGAATGCTGCATTCCCAGGTGCATTCTTCTGCCTGCAAAGAGAAGACCGCTCACTCTCCTCCAGCCTGTGTGGGGGTGGGGGGGGGGGGAGAGAACCACCTCACTGAGATTTCTAAGTCTTGTCTACATTTTCAAAAATGGAGCCCAAAATTCATCACTGGTTCAGCTCTGCTGGTGGAAGTGATGCTGGAATCTGTAGTGTACAAGAAGACTCAGGTGTATTTCCCACCATGCCATCTAACTTGTAATCTGTGTAAAAAATGGCTGAGCTCTGTCTTCACTACAGGATCTACTGTTGCTATGCATAGTGAAGTAGCCCTGGTGGAAAGTTACAAGTTCCAATTCTGTCAATACAGAGGCAGCCCTAGATGTGCTAAAAAGTTCTAAAAAGCAACAGAGGGTCCTGTGGCACCTTTGAGACTAACAGAAGTACTGGGAGCATAAGCTTTGGTGGGTAAGAACCTCACTTCTTCAGATGCAAGTAATGGAAATCTCCAGAGGCAGGTATATATCAGTGTGGAGATAACGAGGTTAGTTCAATCAGGGAGGGTGAGGTGCTCTGCTAGCAGTTGAGGTGTGAACACCAAGGGAGGAGAAACTGTTTCTGTAGTTGGATAGCCATTCACAGTCTTTGTTTAATCCTGATCTGATGGTGTCAAATTTGCAAATGAACTGGAGCTCAGCAGTTTCTCTTTGGAGTCTGGTCCTGAAGTTTTTTTGCTGTAAGATGGCTACCTTTACATCTACTATTGTGTGGCCAGGGAGGTTGAAGTGTTCTCCTACCGGTTTTTGTATATTGCCATTCCTGATATCTGACTTGTGTCCATTTATCCTCTTGCGTAGTGACTGCTATGTACATTGGCCAAACTGGACAGAGGGGCATTGCTGGCATATGATGGCATATATAACATTGGTGGACGTGCAGGTGAATGAGCCGGTGATGTTGTAGCTGATCTGGTTAGGTCCAGTGATGGTGTTGCTGGTGTAGATATGTGGGCAGAGTTGGCATCGAGGTTTGTTGCATGGGTTGGTTCCTGAGTTAGAGTTGTTATGGTGCGGTGCGTGGTTGCTGGTGAGAATATGCTTAAGGTTGGCAGGTTGTCTGTGGGCGAGGACTGGCCTGCCTCCCAAGGTCTGTGAAAGTGAGGGATCATTGTCCAGGATGGGTTGTAGATCACTGATGATGCGTTGGAGAGGTTTAAGCTGAGGACTGTAGGTGATGGCCAGTGGAGTTCTGTTGGTTTCTTTTCTGGGCCTGTCTTGTAGCAGGAGGCTTCTGGGTACACGTCTGGCTCTGTTGATTTGTTTCTTTATTTCCTTGTGTGGGTATCGTAGTTTTGAGAATGCTTGGTGAAGATCTTGTAGGTGTTGGTCTCTGTCTGAGGGGTTGGAGCAGATGCCCCTTCTCTACCTACGCTATATTGATGACATCTTCATCATCTGGACCCATGGGAAGGAGACCCTGGAAGAATTCCACCATGCTTTCAACAGCTTCCACCCCACCATCAACCTCAGCCTGGACCAATCTACACGGGAGGTCCACTTCCTGGACACCACCGTACAAATAAGCGATGGCCACATTAACACCACCCTATACCGAAAGCCCACCGACCGCTACGCCTACCTTCATGCCTCCAGCTTCCACCCCGGTCACACCACACGATCCATCGTCTACAGCCAAGCACTGAGGTACAATCGCATCTGCAAATTTGACACCATCAGATCAGGATTAAACAAAGACTGTGAATGGCTATCCAACTACAGAAACAGTTTCTCCTCCCTTGGTGTTCACACCTCAACTGCTAGCAGAGCACCTCACCCTCCCTGATTGAACTAACCTCGTTATCTCCATACTGATTTATACCTGCCTCTGGAGATTTCCATTACTTGCATCTGAAGAAGTGAGGTTCTTACCCACCAAAGCTTATGCTCCCAGTACTTCTGTTAGTCTCAAAGGTGCCACAGGACCCTCTGTTGCTTTTTACAGATTCAGACTAACACGGCTACCCCTCTGATACTGAAAAGTTCTAGACTCTTGTAGCCTCCTTTAGTCCAATTGTACTGTCCTGAGCGTTCAGGAGGCCCTTTGCTTCCCAGCTCCCTGCCCCTGGGCTCCCTGTCCCTGATGCCCCATCTCTCTTCTTAAAAACAAGGCTGCTCTGCTACTTGCTCTCTACTCCTCTCCTGGCGGAAGTATAGCAGCTCCAGCTCCTCATGCTACTCATTTCTCAGGAGGAGCAAGAATGGTTTGTTCCTTGGCATTCCCCTCTCTATCAGAGAAGAAACCAGTGGTTCCCTGGTTGCACTTGGCCAGAATTGCTCCTGGACCTGAGGGAGTAAGTTGACTAAGTTGTGTTGTCATTGTGGTGCAGAATAAAGGTGGTTGGAAATTAACTGAGAATTTCTTCACCGTTAGTATTAGAATTCTTCCCACGGGCTTTGTATTAACTATGTTCTTCGCTGTGGGAGGCTATTACAATGCATGTTTTGACTGCTCTGAGTAATCTCAAAAGAGCTCAAGTCTCAGGTTGGGAATAGCAGCAACTGTGATTTATATTGGCATCTCAGAAGACTGAGGGCCAAGTTTTCTAAAGAGCACAGTACCTTTTTATGAGAAAATGCTTGGCATATTTTAAAACTCCAAGGAAATCTCAGACCAGTTCCTATCTTAGATCCAGAATGGATGTTCTTGTATGTTTCCATGACAGCAGCATGGTGACTCATCCTATGATGGTAAGCAGCCTGCTTCTCTCGCACAGGGCATTGGAAAAACAATTTTTTCACAGCTATTCCAGGGGTGTAAGGATTGATTTAACTAGTAAGGCAAATCACGTCTCCTGGTGGTAGGAGCAGCAGACTGGGAATCAAGATATTAGTCGTTTGCTAACCTCCTTGAGCTCCTCTGGTGAAAGGTGCATTAGCAGTGCAAAATATGGTTAAATAGTAACTCCATAACTGTTATAGTAGATTCATATTTTGTAGGTGCAAATTGATACTCCAGCATGCCTGCTAACTGAATACAGTATGTATAGACATTATCTTAAAAAAATTCTCAAGTCATGGGGCATTTCCCTTGGGAGGTGGTTTCACTGTCTAATAGATTTCACTGTAGAAGGAATTTTTTCTACAGTTGAAGCAGTTAGCAGGATTGGGTTTAGCTGTGGAAAACCAAAATCCACAATTGCAAACCTAGGAGCTGTAGCACTGCGGCAGGTTCTGCTTGTAGCTGGGTGAGTAGTAAACTTTGTTATATTTGCTGCAGAGTTAGTTGATTTTTAATTCTAGCTGAGATTCCAAAATAAATGAGCTTGGCAGTCAGTTCCTTTGTGAGCAACAGCCAGTATTACTTAGCCACTGTACATTAATAAATGCTGTTCTGCTTTATTAGTATTCTCTGCTGAGCAAGGTTCGAAGATTGAGTTAGTTATGGACACTGATGGTAAGAGGTAACTTACCGAAGCAATCTCCTTAGGTCACTGCTAGTATGAGTAGGGCCCTACTAAATTCACGGTCCATTTTGTTCAATTTCACAGTGGCAGGATTTTTTTAAAAATCATACATTTCATGATATCAGCTATTTAAATCTGGAATTTCACAGTGTTGTCACTGTTGGGGTCCTGACCCAAAAGGGGTTTGTGGTGGGGTCCCCAGGTTATTGTAGGGGGGGTTGTGGTACTGCCACCTTTACTTTTGCCCTGCTGCTGGCAGTGGCGCTGTTTCAGAACTGGGTGCCCACCTAGTAGCCACCACTCTCCAGCCACCCAGTTCTGAAGGCAGCACAGAAGTAAAGGTGCCAATACTGCAAACTCCCTACAATAACCTTGCGACCCTCTCTGCAACCCCCTTTTGAGTTGGGACCCCATTTTGAGAAATGCTGGTCTCCCCTGTGAAATCTGTGTAGTATAGGGTAAAAGTACACAAAAGATCATATTTCACAGTCTGTGATGCATTTTTCACGTTTGTACATTTGATAGGGCACTAAGTATGATTGTTTGAAAGCTTCCTCAAGATACTTTGTCAATGTGATTGTCTGGGCTTAGTTGGGGAGTGGCTTGAGTACAAGGTCAAAAAACATCTTTGGATTGGTTGGAATGTTCCTGGAAATCTCCTCTACCCTGTCTTGGCATGCATACGTCTAAATATCTGTCCTGTAGCTGAATTTTGTTTTGATATTCTGCAATATTCAACTGACCGTATGGGGCCCATACTTCACACTGGGGCTGTGGAATACTCTCCCAGTGGGGGAGGTGGGAATCCCATCACTTGGGACTTTGAAAGCTGTATTGAATAAGTTGTACACTAGGGAACAAACCTACACTGGTAGAGAGGTGGGAAAAGATGATTTAATGGGCCTCTTCCATCTCTGGCTTCTGATTGTAATATATGCTTATTTTTCCATTATATTCTATATGGACTATTTGCCTTGACTGTCCCTGATACTGGAGGTAGGAGACATACAGTTCTGTGCAAACTTATTGTTCGAATACGTTGGTCCTGTCTGAAGTTCAGCCATTACTCTCAGTTCTGACATTAGTAATTGATATTGTGTTGGAGACGCCCCGAGTTTTTCTCCAAATGCTCTTTAAATCTCACATTTGTTAAAATTATGGGATTCCATGAACTATGAAAACAACAAGGAGTCCAGTGGCACCTTAAAGACTAACAGATTTATTTGGGCATAAGCTTTCGTGGGTAAAAAACCTCACTTCTTCAGATGCGAAGAAGTGAGGTTTTTTACCCACAAAAGCTTATGCCCAAATAAATCTGTTAGACTTTAAGGTGCCACCAGACTCCTTGTTGTTTTTGTGGATACAGACTAACATGGCTACCTCCTGATACATGAACTATGCAGGCTTAATCAATGGTATTGGCTGCCTAGGACAAAACTGCTTTAGACAGGATGCATAAAACAATACTAATTATCAAGCTGCGATGTCTTACAAGGTTTTCCTATTTAAGGTTAAATCTTGAAGTGCTTACGTTTGGGAGAAATTTATGTTTTATTGTTTCAAGTTATTGATTTTTTACAACATGGAGGGAGGAGAGAGGGAAGGGGCATTCACAGATGTCATTAATATTGGCATGCTAGTGACGGAGGGGCTGTGTAATTGCCAGTCACACACCAACACGCCAACAGAAAATCATGCTCCGCTTGCCACTTAGTTCCTTCTTGTCAGACAAACAGCAATAGTGTACAATACATTTATCTTGTTGATGAATCAAGTCAAAATGAGGGGTGGTTTTCTCTTTAACATCTTCATGAGGTTCAAAGCTACTCTTATTTACCAGGAAATGTCTTTTATTTAAAAAATCCAAGTGTTTGTATTTTACTACATATTAGCAGTTATAGTTTACTAGAATTTTACTAAGGCAGATACTGCCTTTATTTTACTTAGTGATAAATTGATAAGTGTCAAAACCAACTGAAGTATTTTCCAGTTCAGCTACTCCTTAGTGTTACAACTGTTAGCTTTCCATTATTGCTCTTGTTAGGAACTACTGATTACTTCTTGTAAAGATAAATTTATAACTTTTGAAATTAGATTAAGGGCCAGATACTGATTTCACATCAGTATAAATCCCAAGTAACTCCATTGAGATCAAAATCTGGTCCTTGGAATGAGCCATGCCTGTTTCCTGTGCCTCCAGATCAGTTTAATGAAGGTAATTCAGCTTGCCAGGATGTATACAGGGCTTTGAATATGTGTGTGTTCCACCTCTTCACCCATAACACCTTGTTGTATATGAGGAATCTGATCTGAGTATGGGCCAGGGTGATTGTACAGTATACAAATAAGATGGTATTCAATAACTACCACAAGACACTTTATTTCTGAAATACTCACAGTATGTGCACATTGGAGATATAGTGAAAATGTGACACTGAGTCTTTCCAGAAAAGTTTTTTTTTATAGCAGAATAGATTGTAAACGACCTATTTTTTTTTAAGTTTTAAAGGTTAGTGTAAAATAAAAATGACACAGGTAACTTTATACAAGAAAAATGAGCTGTCACTATATCACAGAGTGGAAGTAATTGCTTCCCATGGAGAAGCTGTGCTTTGTTAAAACCCTTCGCAATTCTCAGCAATGTTCTATTTAAACCCTTCTCTTATTTTTTTCCATTATCTGTTTGAATACATTAAAATAAAATATCCTGTCTGAAATGTTCATTTCTTTCCCCCTTCCAGGTTGTGACTAGACTGATCCATTTGCTGGGTGAGAAGATTCTTGGCAGCCTTCAGCAGGGGGGTAAGAAACAATTCCTAGGCCATTTGCTTAATTTCCAGTGCTCAGAAAATATGTCTAAGGGCCAGATTCAGATCTCAGTTACACCGATATATTTTCCAAGTAATTCTACTGAATTCAGTGGAGTACTGCTGGATTTACACCAGTCAATTTGAGAACAGAGAATTCCTGTCAGAGATAAGAATTTGCCCCTGATTATTCCACTTTAGCTAGAGTCACAAGGGAGTAACAATTTCATAAGTACAAAGAATGAGTGTGCATAGGTAAGATAAATGGGGTGGGGGAATGGAATGAAATGTAATTGATACCCCTGAGTCCCAAAGGTACTTGTGTACATGCACGGTGAAATCTGCTTCAAATATTTGTTGAGGGGGGGGGGGGGGGTTGCAGGGACAGGGAGCAATACTGAATTTAGTAACCTTGCACAGAATCACATCACACCAAATGGAATCTGTATGCAGGATGACCTAATGAATCTGTAGTTTGCTTATCTTGCTGTGTTGCCTAATAGCAAATTATTCAGTATTTAGGTGTTCCCAAGTTTTTATCTTGAGAAATTTCTTGTGAATTGCCTTGGTTGAATTAGTTTAGATTACTAATTGGATTGATAGTGGGTGGGAGGAAACTTCCCTTACTGTTTGTTCTTCTTGGACTATAAAACTAAACCAGTTTTAAAATAAAATAATGTTTTAAGTACTGGTAAATTTATAAAACCTCTGTGCTATAATGCTCATTTATAAGATTTAAAACTATTTACAGAAATGTGTCTGTTTCCATACAACCCATTGCTACCAGTGTGGTTGGGGTTGTCAAAGGATAAGAGAGTTAGGCAAACAGCTCGTATTGAATTTCAGTTGTGTGCTTTGGACCAAGTACTTTGAAGAAGGGCTAAAAAAATGATTGGGGGCATGGAACAGCTTCTATACAAAGAGAGATTAAAAAGACTGGGACTATTCAGTTTAGAAAAGAGACGACTAAGGGGGGGTATACGATAGAGGTCTATAAAATTATGAATTGTATTGACCAAGTGAATTGTTATTTACCCCTTCACCCAATGAAATAATCAACAGCAGGTTTAAAAGAAACTTAAGGAAGTACTTCTTCATACACAGTCATTTCCAAGGGATGTTGTGAAGGCCAAAAGTATAAGTGGGTTCAAAAATAATGAGATAAGTTCATGGAGGATAGGTCCATCAATGGCTATTAGCCAAGATGGCCAGGGACACAAGCCAATGCTCCGGGTGTCCCTAAACCTTCAACTGGCAGAACCTGGGACTGGATGATGGAGGATGGATCACTTGAAATTGCACAGCTCTGTTCATTCCCTCTGTAGCATCTGGCACTAGCCACTGTCAAAAGGCTGGAGTTTAGAATCATAGAATCATAGATTATAGGACTGGAAGGGACCTCGAGAGGTCATCGAGTCCAGTCCCCAGGACCAAATACTGTCTAGACCATCCCTGATAGACATTTATCTAACCTACTCTTAAATATCTCCAGAGACGGAGATTCCACAACCTCCCTAGGCAATTTGTTCCAGTGTTTAACCACCCTGACAGTTAGGAACTTTTTCCTAATGTCCAACCTAGACCTCCCTTGCTGCAGTTTAAACCCATTGTTTCTGGTTCTATCCTTAGAGGCTAAGGTGAACAAGTTCTCTCCCTCCTCCTCATGACACCCTTTTAGATACCTGAAAACTGCTATCATGTCCCCTCTCAGTCTTCTCTTCTCCAAACTAAACAAACCCAGTTCTTTCAGCCTTCCTTCATAGGTCATGTTCTCAAGACCTTTAATCATTCTTGTTGCTCTTCTTTGGACCCTTTCCAATTTCTCCACATCTTTTTTAAAATGCAGCGCCCAGAACTGGACACAATACTCCAGCTGAGGCCTAACCAGAGCAGAGTAGAGCGGAAGAATGACTTCTCGTGTCTTGCTCACAAGGCTAAATAGACCATTGGTCTGACCTAATATGGCTGTTATATGTTCTTATGATGAACTTTGCATTGTGTCACAGCTTAAAAACATCAGTACATTAAAATTAACCTATAATCCCCACTAGACTACTGGATATTTCTTGCTTTGCTATTTTGTGAAACAAGCAGAGAGTAAAAGTAACAACCAATTTGTAACTTCTTAGGGCCATTTTAATCTCTCTAATTGTAAGTGACAGCCAGTTAGGCTGGAAATCATCCTAACAAAGTGACTTGTGCAGTTATGATTGTCCCACTGACGCGGAAAGAATGTTCAGCACTTCCAATACGTGTCAGTATGGCTTCCATTGAAAGGGGCACATGTGCCTTATGCCTGTGAGACTAGATTCTTTTGGCTAGCAGTGTCTGGGGTGTGCAAGTGTCTGTGAGGGCACAAAGGGCAGAGTGGTCATATATTCCTTCTGGCCTCAGAATGTATGAATCTGTGAAAGGCCAGGCAGTCTCTTCCCTGAAACTTTTAAAGTGGATCACACAGTGCACATCCATCTGGTAGCAGCTGCCTGGTGTGTCTTTTCCGCCTAACATAAATGCACACTCCACCAGAGCACAGGCAGCATTGTTGGCTTACTTCAGAAATGTGCTGATCTTGGAGATTTGCACGGCAGCTGTGTGGAGTAATCCTGTGACCTTCATTAAACGTCATGCGCTTGACATGGCAGCCAGGGCAAATGCCAAGCTTGGATGAGCAGTGCTACAATCTTCATTTCCCTGATCAGCTGTGACACCTCAGTCCCACCATCCAAAGATGCTGCTGCTTGCCAGTCACCTATAGGGGAATCCACACTGACATTCTCGAAGAAGAGAGAACCGTTACTTAACCTACGCTAATTGTGGTTCTTCAAGATGTCATAGTATGTGCGGATCGCATTACCCACCATCCATCCCTGCTTTCAGAGTGCTCAGCAAGCATGGGCTTCGAACTGTGATGGAGCTGAAGGAGGGATGCAACCATTTTGTCCTTCATGCCTTTGAAGAGTTACTCCTGGGGGAATTCTGCACCACTGCACATGCACAGAATTTATGTTCCCCATAGATTTCTTTGCGTCCCTCTGAAAAATGACTTTCTGATGGGGAAGCAAAGGGAAGCCACAAGAGCAGTCATGTGACCCTCCCCAGCAGTATGTTTTGGGTGCCCAGGACAGTCAGCAGAGAGGTAAATCACTGTGGGGCAGGAGGAGGGACTGGGGAAGGAATCCGCCTGGTGGCTCCTACCCTGGGTCGGGCTCAGCTGCTAGTCCCGGCTGGGCTGGGGAGGACAGGACTTCCTCTTCCCGGCATCCGGGGCCAGGTCAGACCCACCCCCAGATTTCTCCCCCAGCTGCAGGAAGCTCTGCAAACTTCGCCCCCCCCCCCCACACACTTCCTGAACCCATTGCTCCTCAGCTGCATGGGGAGGGATCCCTGTACAGGGAGATGCACCCCCATCTGCCTAGCCCTCGTGCATCCAGACCCCCTCATATCCAGACCCTCCCGCCAAGCCTCACCCCCTACACACACTCAGAACCCCCATGATGAGCCCCACTCCCCCTACACCTGGACCACCCCAACAAACCACCCGGATCCCCACCAGAATGAGCCCCAACCAGCTGCACCTGGATTCCCCCCCCCACACACACACACACTGAGCTCCACTCCCCCAGTGTCTGGAGTCCCCACTGAGCCCCCGACACCCAGACCTCCCTGCCAAGCTCTATCCCCCCACCCCATGCACAGACACCCCCCCCTCGCTGAGCCCTAACCACCTTCACCTGGACCCCCTGCAGAGTCCCATTGCCGTTGAACCCAGAACCCCCCAACAAGCTCCTGTGCATCCAGATCCCCCCCCGCACCCGTATCCCCCACTGAGCTGCCCACACACAGATTGCCCCACACAGAACCCTCTCAACCCACACCTGGATCCCCCACACTAATCCCCTCCACACTTGGATCCTGCCTTGCTGAGCCTGCCTGCCCACATGGAGGGGCAGGGCCCTGGGGTGTTTCTGGGGCAGGCCCTTTCCTTGCGCCTTTTCAGGGTTGGGTGCAGTCTCACTGCTGAGTTCATGTCCTGGGGTCAGGGCTGGCGCAACCCATTAGGCGACCTAGGCAGTCGCCTAGGGCACTACAATTTGGGGGGCGGCGACCGCAGCGGTATTTCGGCGGCGGGACCTTCCGCCGCCTCTGTGGGGGGCTGTATTTCGGGGCGGGACCTTCCTCTGTCTAGGGCAGCAGAAAAGCTGGCGGCGTTCCTGCCCGGGGTGTGTGTGTGTGTGTGGGGGGGGGGGGCTACACAGTGATCTTCCACTTCTATGCAGCCAGTTGCCTGTGCTGACCACTACCATGCTGGAGCCTCCACATTTATTTAACAAATAAAATTTGCAGAGTTTTGCAGAATTTTAAAATATTGTGTGCAGAATTTTAATAATATTTTTGGTGCAGAATGCCCTCAGGAGTTACAGGGTGCATGCTGTGGATGCAAAATGGGACAGCTGAAGAAATTTAGCCTTCAGTTCTATCTGGTGGCTCTTTTAGCTTTGATTTTTAGATGTATATATTGGGTCTGACACTTCCTCTAACTGCTGTACGGTATGTACTCAGTGCAAAATAGATATCATAAACCATGGAAGATATTTTCTGCCCTCTGCCTGAGCTATATTTAAGCAGTATTTGCCAACCAAACTCAGCTGTCCAGGAAGGATCCTTTTATACACTGGCATGCTGTGCTATACAGCACAATGCCATTGTATCTAGGACACAATTCATCACAGATATGTATACTTCATCTGGTTGAAGAAGTGTTCTCATTTTACTAAACACTTCAAAGTTTGCTTCCTTGGTCTTGGAGCTTTAAGTGTCCACTTTTAAATTACTGGTAGCAATTGCCAATCTTTTGGTTGATAGTTTACAGTTCATGTCATTGGTAAGCAGCCATCTGGTTCCATATGCCCTTGCTGTTTCCAGTCCTCTTGATAAAACGTTGATACCGACTATACTGCAGTGTTTCTGAACTGGGACAGTGTCTTTCCCTCGCGCAGACTTTCTCGGCACCAAAGTTATTTTCAGTACCAAGTAATCTTGCATTGACCACACAGCCTCGTCTGTGAGAGTGTCCTGTACAGTACTAATTACCAATACATTCAAGGCGCCAATTAGCTTTTCAGCTCTAGTGATGGTCAATACTCAAGCTTTCCCTACATCTCCAGTTAGGGTAGCCCCACCATTAGAGAAGGAGTCATTTTCTTCCTCCTCCCAAGCAAATAGGGAGGCATCCCCCATCCGCTCATCTCATTCCCATTCATATGACCCCTTCAGGTCTGACAGGGAATCTAGACACCATTAGTGTAGGCATTGACCTATGTGATCTCCAGGAGAGCACTCTCCTAGGTATCCACCCTTGTAGCTCCCAGCTCCCCTAGTGAGCCTATTGGGCTACATCAGCTGTCCCTCTGTGACGGGATCCCTGGGGTACAACCTGGAACTATGGGACCACTATGTCCCCTTAATTCTACAGCCTGGGCTGACTTTTCATAATGCTTTGCCAGTGACAAGCAGCAAACCCCCTCGAGGTGCTGTGATAACTCAGTCACCTGCATGCTGAGGCACACCCAGCTAAATTGCATGCATACTCTCCAAGGCATTCATGAACTATACACAGGGAAACACCAGCAAATCTCTCAAGCCCCCAGCCTTGGACCCCAGAAATATACTCTCTTACACTGATCAAGACCTTCTTTTGAACAATGCAAGCATATTAATTAGGGGCAGTGTCTTTCCCTCACATAGAATTTATTTGTGAAAGGAAAGTGGACATGCACCAGCCTTTGTAACCTGAGCAGATTTCCCAAGCACCTTAGACAAACTCACTGGTAAGGATAAAATATTAAAATAAGATTATTAACTACAGAAAGATAGATTTTAAGTGGTAGGAATAAAGGTCAGAAAATAAATACCTTAAGAAAATAAAAAGTAAACATGCATTCTAAATCTTAAACTTTTAGACTAAGTTAGAGTTGAATCAAACAGCTTTTCTCACCCCGCTGGATGTTGCAGGTAGGTTACAGTTCTTAAGACACAGGCTGAATTTCCTTCTCAGCCTTGGACCAGTCTCCTCAGTTCAAGTCTTTGTCTTCCCAGCATTCTTGTTGCCTTCAGTGTAGGTAGGGGAGGGGAGAGAGGTGGTCTCATGATGCCACTGTCCATCTTATACCCTCAGTCCATGTGCCTGTAAAAATACTGGCCCAAATATGTCCTGGTGGGCCTTGCTGAGTCTCAGAGTTGAGCAAGCCCCGTTGCATGGGGCTTGAGCAATAATCTCTTACAGAATTTGTAAATTTCTTATTTACAATTCCCCTGCTGGTCAATGGCCCAGAATGGTTGCGGGTCACTGGAGAACTAGCAGTGAGCGACTCCCAGACTCACAACATGTTTCAATAACAGCCATATAGCAAAATCTCATAACTTCATGCATGCTACCAATATACATATTTTGACAGAACAATGAGTTTCAGCAGATCATGACCTTTCATATAGTATCTTACATGGCATGCTTTGATGAATATGGGGATTACAGGGAGCTTCTTTGAGGTACAGTGTGTCACACCCTCCAGAGTTAGATTTCCTTCTCCTATGAAGCTTCGGAGAGTAGCTCAAGAAGAGTAGATAATGTGGGACTCATGCTATACCCCAGGAAGAACAGGAAACTGAGGAATAACACCTGCAGATGGAAGAGTGTTTCTGTGTCACATGGCAGACACTTTAGAGATCTTTGGCAGTAGTGTAGGAAAAATTGCACATCCTGCATTCCTCCATGTTTGAAAATGTTGCCATGCCAATTAACAAGGGGCTATTGGAACCAGTAAACATTTATGGCAGACCCCAGTGTCTGTGGCGCCTACCTCTACAATGACAGATAGGCGCTATTGAGTCCCTTCAAGTGGGTTTGAATGTTTCCTGGATCTCTGGAAGTGATGGTGGTGCATGAAAGGTCCAGGCAGCAGGGACCACAAAAATAACTCAGAGACAAAAGATCTGAAAAAATTAGATCTATCTGGCAGGAAGAATTAATCATCATGAAGTCTGCAGATGTGCCTTGCAAAGTATTTGGCACTCCTGTCAAAGTATGTATCTGAGGGACTATTTGTGGCTCATCCATCACTGCAGGAGGTGTTGGATGCATCGGCCACAGCATGATCAACAGCCACCTCAGTCGTCATTTGCAGGGCTCCGTGGTTGCAATCTTCAGGAACACCCAAGGAGGTCCAGACAGCAACTGAGGGCCTCCCATTTGGAGGTTGTGACATAGTCAATGCAACAACTAACGAAGCCCTGCACTCTGAAAGATTTGAGCCTCTCTCTGTTTCTTGGGAGTCTGCACACCAGCCCCATGGAGAAGGTGATTTTGCTTTAGACAAAGAACTCTCCACATGTTATTGTAACCCACAAAAATCATCAGAATTGCTGAGGAAGAAGCAGAAGTTCCCAAACAGAAGACCCTCTGCCTCTTTGTCCTCTACTGCACATTCTGTGTCCACCGCACAGCAGCAAGCTTGATGCCATCATCAAGAGCCATATAGAGTCTTTGGATGGTTTTACCCTCCTTCCCTCCCTCACCCCTTTTAGCATTTTGGAGTGGTTGGGAATCTACCTAAGCTGGGGGTCTTAGAGATCATCAACGTGGGGTGTTCAGTTCAATTCCAGTCCCTTCCTACCAACTCACCCCTCTTCCCCATTCCTCTTCAGGGATCTCTCTCATGAGATACTGTTAAATCAAGAAGTGGCCTCCCTTCTAAATTTCAGAGCAGTAAAAGAAGTGGCTCTGGATTTCAGAGGGGAAGGGCTTTTACTCATATTGTTTTCTGATCCCAAAGGGAAAAGGGTGTTTGCAACACAGTCACCTGCGATTATTTCAAGTTCAAGATGGCAGCTCTGACCTCCAGGAGCTAGCAATGGGATTATGAAGACTGGTTCACAGCTGTTGATGCATATTTTCAGGTATCATGTCATCTGGCACACAGAAAATATCTTGAGGTTCCAAGTGGGAGACTCTCCCTGACAGTACAAAGTCCTGCTTTTTGGTGTTTTAACAGCAGCCAAGGTATTCACCCCGTGCTTTGCAGTCATTGTGGCTCATCTAAAGAGACCGGGGATTCAGGTATATTTGTACCTCTGTGATTATCTCATTCAAGGAAGGTCACCATAGCAGGTGAAAGACTCCATTCACCTAATTGTACTTTTCACCACACTCGGTCTCAGGATCTTCAAAGACTGTCATCACTGTTGCCGACCCAGAGAATAGAGTTCATAATGGCATGGCTACTAGATTCCACATCAGCAAGGGCTTATCCAGCACAGGAGAGATTCATGACCATGGTGGTGTAGACCTCATCTGCTAGCTCCAGGCTCACCCACAAACATCTGTAAATAATAGCCTTATACTTCTGGTTTGCAATGTTGTCATAGCTGTGTTGGTCCCAGGATACGAGAGTACAAGGTTGGTGAGGTAATATCTTTTATTGGACCAACTTCTTTTGGTGGCAGGTGCAAGCTTTTGAGGGTATGTCTACACTACGAAATTAGGTTGAATTTATAGAAGTTGGTTGTTTAGAAATTGTTTAATACAGTCGATTGTGTGTGTCCCCACATAAATGCTCTAAGTCAGTGGTTCCCAAAGTGGGGTTCGCAGAACGTTTCAGGGGGTTCGCAAGAAAAATTTCATTAATGGCAGCCAGAGGACTCTGCTGGAACCCAGTTGCAGGGCAGACAGCCGGAGCCCCAGGGAGAGCAGGGCTGGGCAGTTTAAGCGGGCAGCCCAAGCCCTCCCCTGTCAGCCAGGGAACCGGCAGCCCGAGCCTCGTGGAGAGCGGGCAGTTTGAGCCGGCAGCCCGAGCCCCTCCCCTGTCAGCCAGGGAACCGGCAGCCCGAGCCCTCCCCGTCAGCGGGGGAGCCGGCAGCCCAAGCCCCAGGGAGAGCGGGGCTGGGCAGTTTGAGCCGGCAGCCCGAGCCCTCCCCGTCAGCGGTGGAACTGGCAGCTTGAGCCTCGGGGAGAGCGGAGCTGGGCAGTTTGAGCCGGCAGCCCGAGCCTTCCCCGTCAGCAGTGGAGCTGGCAGCCCAAGCCTCGTGGAGAGCGGGGCTGGGCAGTTTGAGCTGGCAGCCCCAGCCCTCCCCTGTTGGCGGGGGAGCCAGCGTCCCCGAACCCCAGCACTCCATGCGGGGTGCAGGTGGCAGCTCAGATCCCTGTCCTTGTCAAGCAGGGGAAGTTTGCATCCAGGGCAGTCAGCAGGGGGCCATGCTGAACGTGGGGGGTGGTCCAAGCTAATTTGTCCCTCCCAGGGCACCTTCTTCGGAGGAAGAAAAGCTATTTGCGAGCCAAACCAGCCAGAAGCACGTTGTAGCCAGTGTAGGAGTGTTAAGGCGTCCTTTTCTCTGGAGTGCTGATTTGCTTCAGTGAGTGAATCTTCTCAGTTTCTAGTTTGTTGGTTGTTAGCAGTCTCTCTCTGTTATTTTTATTAGAACTTTTGTACACAAGTTCAATGTATAAGTGGCTGAAAAAGGAAAGTGTAAAGACGCTGGAATCAGCTAGTGTTTCCACAAGTCCACACTGTGGAAAATCTAAGTCTAATGATCATAATGGTCCTGGAAAGTCACTTACAAAGAAAAGAAAATATGACGATGATTATATAAAATATGGCTTTACATACATTGGTGATCAAGAACATCCAAAACCACTGTGTGTGATTTGTGGTGATGTTCTAGCAAACAGCAGCCTCAAACCTTCTCTACTTCGGCGCCATTTAGAAACTAAGCATCCTGCACAACTCGACAAGCCTGTTGATGTTTTTCAAGCGAAAATTAGCTGAGAAGAAAAGTGACATTACCAGTTTTATATCCAAAGCAAGTACTGATAATGAAAATGCCCTTAAAGCATCATACCACGTGAGCTACCGAGTAGCAAAAGCATCGGAAGCCCATACCATAGCAGAGAGCTTGATTGGTCCATGTATAAAAGATGTAGTTCATTGCATGCTCGGAGAAAAGGCTGCAAAAAGGATTGACATGGTACCTTTGTCCAATAATACGTTGTCACGAAGAATTAATGACATATCAAATAATGTAGAGACCACAATTGTACATAGAGTGAAAAATAGTCCATATTATGCTATACAGTTGGATGAATCAACTGATGTAGCTAATCTAGCTATTTTGCTACTGTTTGTACGTTATGTGAATGAAGGTATGGTTGAAGAAGACTTGTTGTTTTGCTGACCATTGGAAGAACGAACAACTGGAGAAGATATCTTCAATCTGACTAATGCATATTTTCAAGAAAAGGAAATAGATTGGTCTCGTTGCCTAGGCATTTGCACTGATGGGGCCACGTCAATGACTGGGAAGTATACTGGATTTGTAGCTCGAACAAAAAAGGTTGCATCAAAAGTCTCTTGGACTCATTGCAGCATCCATAGACAAGTCCTTGCAACAAAACGCATGCCAGAGGGACTGAAGGAAGTGCTGGACAATGCAGTGAAAATGGTGAATTTCATAAAGTCATGGCCAACAAATTCCAGAATATTTCACGTACTTTGTGAAGAAATGGGTAGTATACATGACTGTGTGTTGACCCATACTGAAGTTAGATGGCTCTCAAGGGGTAAAATCCTTGTGCGCTTGTTTGAGGTTAGAACGGAAATCCTAGTTTTTTTTCAACAGCCACCCTTTCCACCTTGCCAGCTGTATGGAAAATAATGTCTGGCTCCAGAGCCTAGCTTATTTAGCAGATATTTTCTCAAGAATTAATGACCTAAATTTATTTCTTCAAGGCCTCAATATAACAGTTTTCAATGTGCAAGAGCGAGTTGAATCCCTGATAAAGAAATTGCAGTTCTGGGAAAGTTGTTTGGAAAACAATCAAACTGAGTGTTTCAGTAATCTTCATGACTTCCTGGCAGAACATAAACTTCAGTTGGATCAGTGCACTAAAACCAATATAATTGCACACCTAAAAGGACTTTGAACAACTTTCAGGGAATACTTTCCAGCTATGTCAGGCGATAATGACTGAATTCGCAACCCTTTTGATGATACCACTTTCTCAACACAGATATTAAACACCAGGAAAAAGAGAAATTGATTGAGATCTCCTGTGATTACAAACTGAAAAGGAGTTTCAGAAATCTATCATTGATCAACTTTTGGCTGAGTTTAAGAAACGAGTACCCCTTTCTGGCAGAAAAAGCTGCTGCAGTTTTGTTACCATTTTCAACAACATACTTATGTGAGAAAGCATTTTCCTCATATGCACATCTGAAAACCAAATACAGAAACAGACTTGATGCCGAACAGGACCTGAGACTTTATCTTTCTCCAGTGGTTCCAGACTTCCAAGAGCTATGCAGAGCAAAGCAAGCGAATCCATCACACTGAGGAAATTTAAGCTTAAATCCCTGGAAATATTCATTTTTAGGAGGGGGTTCACGAGATGTCACAATTTAGTTAAAGGGGTTCGCGGGCTATTAAAGTTTGGGAACCACTGCTCTAAGTGCATTAAGTCGGTGGACTGCGTCCACAGTACCGAGGCTAGCATCAACTTCCGGAGCGTTGCACTGTGGGTAGCTATCCCACAGTTCCCGCAGTCTCCGCCACCCATTGGAATTCTGGGTTGAGATCCCAATGCCTGATGAGGCAAAAACAGTGTTGCAGGGGATTCTGGGTACATGTCATCAGCCCCCCCCCCCCCCCCCCCCCACGAGAGCAACTTTTTTCCCTGGGTTACCTGTGCAGACGACATACCACGGCAAGCATGGAGCCCGCTCAGCTCACCATCACCATATGTTATCTGGGTTCCGGCAGACGTGGTACTGCATTGCTACACAGCAGCAGCTAATTGCCTTTTGGCAGTAGACGGTGCAGTATGACTGGTAGCCGTCATCGGCTATCTGGGTGCTGGCAGACATGGGACTGCATTGCTGTACAGCAGCAGCTCCTTGCCTTTTGGCAGCAGATGCTGTATTACAATTGGTATCCGTCGTCGTCGTACTCCTCAGTGAGTTCGGTCAGAGGCGCCTGGGCAGACATGTTTTGTCTCCTGGAGACTCAGACCTGCCGGCAGTCCTATTGCACCGTCTTGATGATGATGGCTAGCAATCGTAATGCAGCATTTTCTGCCAAGCACCCAGAAGATGCCGATGTCTGTCAGTCATGCTGCATCGTCTTCTGCCAGCCTAAGATGTAAAAGATAGATGGACCAGATTTGTTCTGTATTCATTTGCTATCAACGGCCTGCTAAACCCAGGGTTTTGAGTTCAATCTTTGGGAGGGCCATTCTGTGTGACAGTTGTTTGTGTTTGTGTTTCTCCCTGATGCACAGCTACCTTTGTTGATTTTAATTCGCTGTAAGCCATGTCGTCAGTCGCCCCTCCCTCTGTTTCGCGGCTTTTTTGAGACCAGATGCCATAGCACTGGGATCATGGAGCCCGCTCAGATCACCACGGCAATTATGAGCACTATGAACACCACGCGCATTATCCTGGAGTATATGCAGAGCCAGAACCTGCCATGGCAAAACCAGGCGAAGAGGCGACTGCAGCGTGGTGACGAGAGTGATGAAGAAATAGACATGGACATCGACCTCTCACAAAGTACGGGACCCAGCAATGTGCAAATCATGGTGTTAATGGGGCAGGTTCATGCCATGGAACGCCGATTCTGGGCCCGGGAAACAAGCACAGACTGGTGGGGACAGCATCGTGTTGCAGGTGTGGGACGATTCCCAGTGGCTGCGAAACTTTCGCATGCGTAAGGACACTTTCATGGAACTTTGTGAGTTGCTTTCCCCTGCCCTGAAGCACAAGAATACCAGGATGAGAGCAGCCCTCACAGTTGAGAAGCGAGTGGCGATAGCCCTGTGGAAGCTTGCAACGCCAGACAGCTACCGGTCAGTCGGGAATCAATTTGGAGTGGGCAAATCTACTGTGGGGGCTGCTGTGATCCAAGTAGCCAACGCAATCAAAGAGCTGCTGCTATCAAGGGTAGTGACTCTGGGAAACGTGCAGGTCATAGTGGATGGCTTTGCTGCAATGGGATTCCCTAACTGTGGTGGGGCGATAGACGGAACCCATATCCCTATCTTGTCACCGGAGCACCACGCCAGCGAGTACATAAACCGAAAGGGGTAGTTTTCAATGCTGCTGCAAGCCCTGGTGGATCACAAGGGATGTTTCACTAACATCAATGTGGGATGGCCGGGAAAGGTACATGACGCTCGCGTCTTCAGGAACTCTGGTCTGTTTCAAAAGCTGGAGGAAGGGACTTTCTTCCCGGACCAGAAAATAACCATTGGGGATGTTGAAATGCCTATAGTTATCCTTGGGGATACAGCCTACCCCTTAATGCCATGGCTCATGAAGCCACACACAGGCAGCCTGGATAGTAGTCAGGACCTGTTCAACTATAGGCTGAGCAAGTGTAGAATGGTGGTAGAATGTTCATTTGGACGTTTAAAAGCGCGCTGGCGCAGTTTACTGACTCGGATAGACCTCAGTGAAACCAATATGCCCATTGTTATTGCTGCTTGCTCTGCGCTACACAATATCTGTGAGAGTAAGGGGGAGACATTTATGGCGGGGTGGGAGGTTGAGGCAAATCGCCTGGCCGCTGATTACACGCAGCCAGACACCAGGGCGGTTAGAAGAGTACAGCAGTGCGCAGTGTGCATCAGAGAAGCTTTGAAAACCAGTTTTGTGACTGGCCAGGGTACGGTGTGAAATTTCTGTTTGTTTGTTTCTCCTTGATGAACCCCCCCCCAACTCTACTTCCCTGTAAGCTAACCACCCTCCCCTCCCCCCTTTGAGCACTGCTTGCAGAGGCAATAAAGTCATTGTTCTTCTTCGAGTGATTGTTCACGTCCATTACACATTAGGTGTGCGCGCGCAGCGTGCACGGATGTCGGAAACTTTTTCCCTCAGCGGCTCCCGTCGGGCCGGCAGGGCTCCCCCCTCCTGCCAGAGCGGCGCCCCGCTCTAGGGTATATATACCCCTGCAGGCCCAACCCTCCCTCAGTTCCTTCTTACTGTCCGTGGCGGTGTTGGAACAACTCTGTCTCTCGTCTGAGAGTGTCCCTTAGCATAGTTGTTAGTGTTATCTTTACAGTTATCAGTTCTTTAGTAGTTAGTGTTAAGCTTAGCAGTTAACAGTTCTATAGAAATACTCAATTAAAGTGCATCTGGCTGCCATATCGGCGTTCCATCCTGGGGAGTTGGGAGTTTCGGTGTTCTCCAACCCCACAGTAGCCCGATTCCTCAAGGGACTGGAAAGAGTGTTTCCCTATTCGCGCCCGCCGGTCCCTGCGTGGAATCTCAACCTGGTCCTAACTAAACTCATGGGGCCCCCCTTTGAACCCCTAGGCTCTTGCTCCCTCATGCACCTTTCATGGAAGGTAGCGTTTCTCGTGGCCATCACATCGGCCAGGAGGGTATCGGAGTTGAGAGCCCTCACTTCAGAACCTCCTTATACAGTTTTTCATAAGGATAAGGTGCAACTGAGGCCACACCCTAAATTCCTTCCAAAGGTGGTCACGCATTTTCACATGGGCCAAGACATTTGTCTACCGGTGTTCTTCCCTAAGCCCCATACGGACCCAAGCCACCACAGCCTGCATATCCTCGATGTCCGTAGGGCCCTAGCATTTTATCTAGAGCGGACCAGGCCATTCCGCAGATCAACTCAACTGTTTATTGCCGTTGCGGAGCGAATGAGAAGCCTGCCTACCTCGACGCAACGCTTGTCAGCATGGATTGTGCTTTGCATATGCACGTGCTATGAGCTCGCCAACGTACCAGCCCTGGGGATCCGGGTTCACTCGACTAGGGCCCAAGCATCCTCGGCGGCTTTCTTGGCGCAGGTTCCACTCCAGGAAATCTGTAAAGCGGCCACCTGGTCATCGGTGCATATGTTCACAGCCCACTATGCGATCCATCATCAGACCAGGGAGGACACGGTGGTCAGCAGGGCTGTGCTTCAATCGATTGTTCCTTGACTCCTACCCTTCTCCAATGGTAAGCTTGTGAGTCACCTAATGTGTAATGGACGTGAACAATCACTCGAAGAAGAAAAAACGGTTACTTACCTTCTGTAACTGTTGTTCTTCGAGATGTGGTGTTCACGTCCATTACACTTCCCACCCTCCTTCTCCTCTGTCGGAGTCACCGGCAAGAAGGAACCGAGGGAGGGTCGGGCCTGCAGGGATATATATACCCTGGAGTGGGGCGCCGCTCTGGCGGGAGGGGGAAGCCCTGCCGGCCCGACGGGAAGGGAAAAAGTTTCCGACGTCCGTGCATGCGGCGCGTGCACACCTAATGTGTAATGGATGTGAACAACACATCTCGAAGAACAACAGTTACAGAAGGTAAGTAACCGTTTTTTCAGCTGATTATTCATCACGAACCCCGAATCTTGTTCAGAGTCACTGCTTCCCAGGATAGAACCCCCCATTCTGTATGTATGGCCTTCATTCTTTGTTCCTATATGTATATGTTTACAGTTAGACATATGAAAACACATATTGTTTGCTTGTCCTCTGCTTACCAAGCAATCCAGATGGCTGTATATTAGTGACCTGTCCTCTTCATTATTTACCACTCCTTTGGTGTCATCTGCAAACTTTTTCAACAATTATTTTTTGTTTTTTTCCAGCTCGTTAATCAAAATGTTAAATGGCATAGGGTGAAAAACTCAAACCCTGCAGGACCCCACTAGTGATAGTTCCCTATCTATAATACATTTGTATCAGTTTAATACATTTTAATCAATTTAATATGTACCATATTAATTTTATACCTTTTTAGTTTTTTAATTAAAATATCATGCAATACCTTACAGAAGTCTAAATATGTTACATCAATACTATTACTTTTATCAACCAGACTTGTAATCTCATCAAAAAAAATATCAAGTTAGTTTGATAGGATCTGTTTTCCATAAACCCGTAAGTTCTTGCTGAGCCAACCAGCTAATGTAAAAGGAGCATAGGGAACATGTGTTAACTATTTTCTGAACTGCGTTATTTGAAGGCAGTGAGCATTTGAACTTTGAACCCTCACGATTTTCAAATTAATCAGAAACAAAAATAAAACTATCTAATTGTGGTGTGTGTGTGTGTGTGTGTTTGGAAAGGGACCCGGGTGTTTAGATTGTTGCCTAAACGATAAATGAAATGTATATATGGTCAAATGAAAAATTGAATGCAGTGAATACTCTTATTTAGTATCTACTGTGTGTTATGTTTATATATTTATGATGATTTTCCAGGCTATTTTACATTAGCTGTTCCTTCAGAATTTTCCATAACCAGGTGTCTAGGGACCTGTGAAATGGGATAGAGATCATTAGACAAAATTGATGCTTTTGACAAAGAAATAGCTCATTGCCATGCTGGCTTGTGCTCCCTAAGCAACAGACCAATTGGGCCTCTAAAGTTAGGGCCAGTGTTAAGAGGTAGCAAGCAGGGCAATTGCCCAGGACCCCACCCCATAGGCGGCTCTGCGAAGCTAACTTATAGGTGGCGGGGCTCGGCCTCTGGCTCTCACCCCAGGTGGTGGGGCTCTGGGAGGGAGCGCTACCTCCACCCCCTGGCTCACTTCAGTGAGCCACCCACCCTGTGGGTCCGTATCAACTCCTCTGCACCCAGTGCTGGCCCCACCTCAAAAGACTGTTGCACACACCTCCCCCCCCCCCCCCGAAAACCTGAGAGGGGAGGAGTAGGTATTGGGGGAGCGCAACCAAAATTGTAACTCAAAGGGGGGGCTTGGCGCAAAACATTTGAAAATTGCTGTACTAAAGTCTAAAAAAAAATAATTAAAACTGTAGTGCAGAACAATTTCTTATTGCATATTTTTTGCAAAGTCATTTGCTTACTGAATTGCAGCTTCATCATGTTTCTATGATTTGTTACATCTGCACTTTGAAAGAACGAATTGGTCGCTGTAATGATCTCTCGTTCTCCCGCTCAGAGGGAGGCCATTCAGTCCAGTCCTGTCTGGCCAGGACCAGAGTCCGCAGGACATCCATGAGCCCACAATAGGGCTCGGCGATCAATAGTCCCAGGCAGGCTTTAGCCTGGTTTTGGGTGGCTCAAGCGGTCAGCCCTGAAACCAAGTCTATCAGGAGGGAAAAGTAGAGCCAGAGATGAAACGCTCATATCCCAGTGGTGCTTAAAAAAGATGTGCTTCTGAGGAAAAGGCCAAACTCTTGGGAAAATATCCTACATTAGCTACATTCTTCACACCATAAGAGGCAGAAAGTGGGGAGTGTTTGACTTCTGTCACTCTGTCCACTGAGAAGTCACCTTTGAATTTTGAGGAGCAAGCTGAAACTGGGGAAAATGTTCAGGCCAAATCTGAGGACACTGATCTGTGAGGTGAGTCCACTGAGGTCATTCTGACATTGTCTGATGACCCAACATTATCGCCAGAAAGAATAACTGACAACCAGAGACGTGAACTTGTTCAAAGCGGTCCAAACAAATACTGGATATTGAATTACCAAAAAAAAAAAAAAGCCATTCCCTGATGCTTTACAAAGGCGAACTATTAGATTAACCTTAAAAATGGTGACACAATTCTCTGATCATGGCTTCTGTTTTCAATGTCGGAAGATAAAAGTATTTTTTGTTTTTGTTGTACTCTTTTTGGAAAATGCAATCATTCCTTTTTGAAGGACAGCTTCAATGCATGGAAGCGCATTCATTCTTGTCTCAAAGAGCATGAACGCTCATCCGCATATTTATGCAGTCTGGCGGCATGGTGGAATCTGAAAGCAGGGATCAGTGGCGATAAAACTGTTGACAGTGTCGATATGGAGTTAATTGCAATGGAAAGAAATTATTGGGGAGCTGTTGTAACGAGAGTCATTTGCATAGTCTGTTGTTCAGCAGAGTGGAACCTGTATTTTCGTGGAACTACAGAAAAACTACATGATCCAAGCAATGGAAATTTCCTTGGTCAGGTTGAACTGTTGGCAAAATTTGGCCCCATAATGAATGAACACCTGAGGTGAATTGAGAAAAGAGAAATTGCTGATCATTACCTCAGCAAAGATATTCAAAATGAATTGATTGCTAGAATGGGAAAGCACATCCTTCATGCCATTGTTGAAAGAGTTAATCATACAGAATGTTTTGATGTGATCATGGACAGAACTCCTGACAGCAGCCACACTGAGCAATTGTCAGTTACACTCCGTGTTGTTAATTGTGAACTATCTGTTGGGGTTTCAGTTACAGAACATTTTATTGGATTTGTCATAACTATAAAGGGAAGGGTAACAGCCCTCCTGTGTACAGTACTATAAAATCCCTCCTGGCCAGAGACTCCAAAATCCTTTTACCTGTAAAGGGTTAAGAAGCTCAGGTAACCTGACTGACACCTGACCCAAAGGACCAATAAGGGGACAAGATGCTTTCAAATCTTGGTGGGGGGAAGGCTTTTGTTTGTGCTCTTTGTTTTGGGGAGAGTTCGCTCTTGGGACTGAGAGGGACCAGACATCAATCCATGCTCTCCAAATCTTTCTGAACAAGTCTCTCATATTTCAAACTTGTAAGTAAACAGCCAGGGAAGGCGTGTTAGATTTATCTTTGTTTTCTCAACTTGTAAATGTACCTTTTACTAGGGTGTTTACCTCTGTTTGCTGTAACTTTGAACCTAAGGCTAGAGGGGGGTCCTCTGGGCTCTTTAAGTTTGATTACCCTGTAAAGTTATTTTCCATCCTGATTTTACAGAGATGATGTTGACCTTTTTCTTTAATTAAAAGCCTTCTTTTTAAGAACGTGCTTGATTTTTCCTTGTTTTTAGATCCAAGGGGGTTGGATCTTGATCCACCAGGAGTTGGTGGGAGAAAGGAGGGGGGATGGTTAATTTCTCCTTCTTTTAAGATCCCAGGGGTCTGGCTCTGTATTCACCAGGGAATTGGTGAAGAATCTCCCAAGGCTACCCAGGGAAGGGAATTAGCACATTGGGAGTGGTGGCAGCGGACCAGATCTAAACTGGTAGTTAAGCTTAGAAGTTTTCATGCAGGCCCCCACATCTGTACCCTAAAGTTCAGAGTGGGGATTGAGTCTTGACAGGATTCCTTGCTGTTGACGCCACTACTGGCGACATGCTATGTGACACTTTTTTGGTCCACCTTGAGAACTTGAAAATTAGTGTTTTTGACTGCAGAGGACAAAACCATAACAATGGAAGCAATATGAAGGATAAAAGACAAGGTGTACCAAAAAGAATATAGGACATTAACAAAAAAGCACTCTTCGTGCCCTATGGCAGTTACAGAATTTGGTCAACTTGGATGCTGCTAAATATCTGTGCTGTATGTGACATTTTTTGGGGTGTTACAGTGTGTTTTTGTTGTTTTCAGTTCTTCTACTCAGCGCTGGTCCATACTTAAACTGTACATTACCCAACTTACAGTCAAACAGTTGTCATACACTCACTGGAAGTCTCGTATTGACCATGTTAAGGTGCTTCGATATCACCTAACCGAAGTGCAGTGAGCTCTTGAAGCACTCGTAGATCATGCAGTTCAGAAAAGAGATGGTGTGAGACAGCCTCAGAGGCACGGAGCCTTCCATGAGAGATCTCTTCAGGGCACTTAATAATCTTCATTGTTGTGTGGCATGACGCTTTGTTTCAAATCAATTACGTAAGCAAACTCCTTCAGAGCCCCACTGTAAGGATGGAATCCCTTAAAAATGAAACGAATGGAGTGTTAACATTTCTGCAAGATTTCAGACAAAATGGGTTTGCTCACGCCTTTGCACAAGAAATTGCCGAACAGATTGGGATTGAAATAGCATTTCCTGAACAGAGAAGCCAAAGGAAGAAATTGATCTTTGATTATGGATATTCAAATGATGTCGCCATAACTGCAGAGGAGACCTTAAAGCAAGATTTTTCCCCCCACTAGTTGATGCAGCTGAAATTAGCTTGAATGACAGGTTTTCTCAGCTGGATTTTTTCTAGTTTGGTTTTCTGTTTAGCACCAGGGAGATGAGGAAGGCTATAGATGCAAACGCATTAAGTGAAAGTTGCAAGCATTTGGCTCAAGAAGTGGTGACATTGATGCTGATGACTTGACTCTCGAGAGATGCTCAGCTGTAAATACTTTGTCAACTGGGGTGTCTAATTTGCCTCTGGCGATGTTAAACTACATCTATGCTGAAAAGTTGGTGGCTCTATACCCAAACCTAAGCATTACATTGCATCTCCTTGTGACTGTACCCATAACCATGGCCTCAGGAGAGAGAAGCTTCTTGCATTTAAAATTACTGAAGATCTATTCACAAGGTCATCTGAATGGTCTGTCTGAGACTTCAGTTGAACACGAAATTTGTTGCAAGTTTGACATCTCTAAAATAATTGAAGAATTTGCCTCCTCAAAAGCAAGGAGGGTGCACTTCTAAGTGATTTAGATGAGTTTGGCAATGTGTTCTGATTTGGTTATTTTCTTGCATAAAAGTCATTTTTATACTGTATTATTATGATTATTATGAATGGCAGTAGTAGCAGTAATCATAGTAGTATGCTCCTGGGGGAATTCTGCACCACTGCAGTTCTCAGTACAGCCTGAAGGAAGGAGTTGGCACGCAGGAAACTCCCTGGGACCCAGCATCAGGCTGTTTCTCCCTCTGGATCCCTAGGCTCTGGGGGGTAGGAGTGCAGGTGTCTGGCCTTGGGCGGGGGCATCCCGCAGCTAGAGGGGGGGTGGGTATCTGGGTTGGCTGGGCACTCTGCAACTGGGCCCTGGCGGTGAGGGGAGGGAGCAGAGAAACAGGAACTGGGTTGTTGTAGGGGTTTCTTTAACTCTACTCCTGGGGGGATTTTTGTGTGTGTTTGTATTGTTACAGACATACTTGCTGACAGGTATTTTGAAATCAATTACCCAAAGACTTGAAACTAGTGTGATTGTATAATGTTATTTTGACAAATAAAATATGCAGAATTTTGCAGAATTTTAAAATATCGGGTGCAGAATTTTTTTGTCACAGAATTCCCCCAAAAGTAGTAGTAGTAATATGACTGTTACGATATTGATAAAACCAAAGCCTTCCAGAAATCCAGTGAGTAAGCAGGTAAGGAAGGCAGAATGGGGTCCCACTCCTTAGTTTCTGTTCTGGGCCCCAGTGAGTCTAACGCCAGTCTGTGTAAAGTAGGAATCTTCACGTTTAAAACTAAAAAGTAAAGTACTGCAGGGTTCTGGTAAGATGTGCTTGTTCACTCACATTAATGTAGATATCAAGAAAGCTACTTAATAGGAACCTGCAGTTTAGTGTGAAAAGTGTGAGAACACTTTCTTGTTATGGAAATGGTCCCTTCCTTATCAGGTTCCCTCAGTGGTCTGGCATTCCCCACCACAAATGCAAAAAGAAAGGACAATGGAGATTTGAAATGCTAATATGGACCGTATCTGAAATGACCTCCTGGATATTTGTTTATTTCCCTGATTGGGAAGACTATACAAAGTGCGTGTTGATTCCTAGAGTCCTTTGACCCATGGAAATAGGTTGTTACTTTTTGTTAACTAAATGAGTTCGTTCCCAGGCCAAGAGGATGCCTGCTGTCTAAATTCATTGTGCCAGGGCTGAGCTCTGATAGGTTGAGAAGCATCTTCCGTCTCTCAGGAGAGCCTGGATTAGTTGAAAATGCATCCCACTTCACCTAGTCTCAGAATCTGAATTCTGACATTGCCTGAATTTTACCCACAGCCTGCCCCTTCAGTAATTGAAAATAAGAGTCTGCATGCAGCCTGTCTAGAATGGAATAGTCTGTAATCTTCGCCTTGGCATAAATAGAGGATATTGTGCATCTAATAGATTAAATAATTCAATAATTATTTCCCTGTAGCCTGACAATTGAAAAGGAGACCTAGTACCAAGTGGGCATGCAGCTTTCTGGTTGGCTAATTACATACTTTTTTTGGCAGGTCATCCTCTTGGATTGCATACCACTGGCAGCAAGTGGGATGCTGGAAACCCTGCCAGCAACCTCTCCACCGTAGCAATCATGCCAGTGTCTGAAGAGGTACCACTTACTGCCTTTACTTTGGAGCTCAAACATGCTCTCAGCGCTATTGGTAAGAGCTTGTCTGTATGTTACTGCAAATCGTAATGTTCTAGCAAAGTATCAGTCAGGCTGTCTATCACAATGTATGACAGCCTGCTGCTTGGGCTTGGAAGGGAAATTGTACAATGAGGGCACAGAATGAGGCATTTTATTAGGTAAAACAAAATCATGTCTGTTGTCATGAAAATCTTTTCCCAGGATTTTAAAAACTGTAATCATTGCTTCTTTTAATTAATCCTTTCTCTCCTGCTTTTAATGTAATTGGAGAAACTCCATGGTACAGTGCAAGCCCTGTGATTCCTGAGAGGCATCAGAACTCACCCAGTAATATGCATTAGTTATTGTAATCATGGGGGTGTTCCAGGAGTTGCTGTTCCAAACAAGATTGTCCTTTGAAATGCACGATCTTGTGAATATGTAACACCAAATTCTTGTTTAGAGTTTTCAAAAGTTGTGGAGCTGCCCTTGAGCCTCATTTGTTTTCTTCACCCTGGTTCCTAGCCCTGTGTATTGTGGGCTTGTGCCTTCTCAGTGCTGGATGGGTTAGTTTTCATTTGTCTGGAGAAATTTAACTAGGAAAAATGGGCATGTTGGTAGCATGTCTCAGCATTGGAGCCAACTGGCACCGCAGTTACCAACCTGCTGTTGAGTGTTTTGGGAGTTACTGTAAGCTTTCCTGCAACTCATGCCCATCTACAGGTTATTTCCACAGAATAAAATATAATGCGAGGAAAACATAAAGGTTATGTGCCATTCCCTGCTTACCTCGTCTCCTTTTTTACTGGGCTCACGATTGCACATGTTAGAGCTGCTGACCCCATGTCATTTTATTCAAAGGAAGGAGAAGGGGATGGCAGTACAGTGGAGATAGAGCAACTTATGTGAAAGATGAGTTTTTGCTGCTAAAGAGACATTACTGTCATGCCTATGGAATTGTTGCCCTGTAATGTTTTAAGGCTTATTTTCAGATCCCTTCCATCGACACCAGTTTTTCTTTCAGGAAAAACACACGCCAACCTGTTGCTTGTGAGATTCCCGTAAAAAAGAAGGTACACGTATACACTCATCTACATGGTGCATTAACAATAATCACCAAGCACTAGGGGTCTGACCCAATGCCTGTTGGCATCATTGGAGGATGTCAGTGGGTATTGTTGGACGAGCTCTGTGAGTCAGAGGGCACATATGCACCTATTTTACTGGCATTTTGTAAGAAACACTGGACAAATTTCTAGTTTTATGTTTTCTGGTGGCATGAATGTTCAGTTTGAAAGAGATACCCAGAAAGAACCCTGAAGGCCATGTCTTAGAGAGAAGGTCATCACGATGCATATGCACAGAGAGGACTTAGGTATGGAGAACTTGAAACTTGAGGGAAAACATCCTGTTTTGTGCCTTCAATAATAATAATCCTGTTGTGAGCTAATACGCTACCCTACGTAATTACCAAGTGGAGAGAAATGGTTGTCTGGCTGTCTCCCTTTAAAAAAATCCAATTTAGTTGAACAGCAAATGATTCATCAAGACCAGCTATTCCGTTTCACACTTCATATGTTTGAGCAGGTAATATTTCATTATATCAGGTTGCATAACAAATCCTTTGTATACACCTCTACCCCAATATAACCCGACCCAGTATAACATGAATTCGGATATAACGCGGTAAAGCAGTGCTCCGGGGGGGCCGGGCTGCGCACTCCAGTGGATCAAAGTAAATTCGATATAACACCGTTTCACCTATAACACGGTAAGATTTTTTCGCTCCCAAGGACAGCGTTATATCGGGGTAGAGGTGTATGTGAATCCAAACAAGTAGCTGGTCATGAGAATGTCTGGATTTCTGAAACACAGGGTGGGTGAAGTAATATATTTTATTGGACCAATTTCTGTTGGTGAGAGAGACAAACTTTCGAGTCTCACAAGCCAGATCTGTATTACTTCGGTATAACTCACGTCGCTCAGAGGCGTGAATAAGCCACCTCCGAGCAGCGTACGTTACACCAGCCTAAGTGCCCGTGTGGACAGTGTTATATTGGCGGGAGAGCTTCTCCTGCTGACATATCTACCACTGTCGTGGAGGTGGATTTATTATTCTGTCGGAAGAGTTCTCTCCCGTTGGCACAGAACATCTTCACCGGACACTCTACAGCAATACAGCTGCACTGATATAGCGCTTCTAGTGTAGACTAGCCCACAGAGCTCTTCTTCTTCAGGTTTGGGAAAGGTACTTCCAGCATCTCCGCAAAATGCAAGATGGAACAGATTGGTTAGCATAAGTAGTTAGCACATATTGTAAGGAACCATTCAAGGTAGATTAGCCCATTAACAAACACCTCTGAAGTCATAGGACAAAAGAGGGAGAGTTAGTGGTTTACAGATTGTTGTAATAAGCCATAAGTCCAGTGTCTCCGTTAAGTCCATGATTTTCAGCATTTAGCAGAGTAATGAATTTAAGATCCAAGGCTCGTCTTTTGAAAATGTTGTGCAGGTTTCCTTTGAGGATTAGGACTGATAGGTCAGCTATAGAATGATTGCTTTATCAAAAGTATTCACCCACAGGTGTTTTTGTCTTTTTCTGTGTGAGTTCATTCCAGAGCATAGTGATTGTCTGATTTCACCCACATAGTTATTGTTAAGCTCTATGTGGCTTAAAAGCTTTTCTCTCTCACCAACAGAAGTTGGTCCAATAAAAGATATGATCTCACCCACTTTGTCTCTCTAATATCCTGGGACCAATATGGCTACAACTATACTGGATTTCCGAAGTAATTCTATGAAATTGCCAGCATAGTTAGCTCTGAATCTTAGTGAAATCTCAAAATGGAACTGGAGTTCTTTAACTGGCATGCTGTGAAATAATTTATATACATTCGGTGATGGAAATAAATGATTAACTCACAGAAAATACCTTTCTGAATGCTGCTGTGAGTTAATATAGTAGACTTTGTTCATTTAAAACTTGTGTTTGCTGGTCCAGAAGATATGGCCTGATAGACAGCCGGTGCTGGGAGTGCTAACACTCCAGTTCCCGTTAAGTGCTGGGATTTTTATGGTCCTATGCTGGTAACTGCAGTTTCAAAGGCAGACTGCATAGTTCACTCTGTGCTTTGTACTTCATTTCATGTACAGATCTCCAGAGCTACCCTTCTTGTTAAAACATATAAATACATGTCCTAAGCCGGACAAAGGAGAAGGGCTCTTGGCTCTTTAAAACAGAAAAGACACTGAGGGAGGTGTGGGGCTGGGGCTGGTGTTCGTACTTTGAAGGCTTAGTGCACCTGAAACTCTGCTGGAGAGCAGAGTTCCACTGCCCTCCTGCTGGGCTCCAGAACACAGCAATGAAAGGGGAGAGAAGTAGCGGAGACTTCCATTTTGTGTGGAGTTCCTGGGATGCCCTTCTGCTGCAGAGGTGAGGAGCAGGAGCTTGTGAGCTCCACATGGCAACTGCCAAGGAATCCAGGACAAGTTTTGCAGGGTGCTGGGAGGAAGCCCCCCACCTTATGGAACCGCAGACACTTTTATGTTTGAAAAAGCCTAGTAATCAACCAGTTTAGCATCTCAAACTTCTATGTGCATGAAACGTTAAGTGCTGAACTGTTAAGCTGGACAGTTCACTAGGCTTTTTCACCTCTTCAAGCATAAAACTTTGTGCAGTCCAGTGTGCAGATGTGTGAGCATGTGTGAATTTGTTAACATTGTAAAGGGTTTACTCCTGTGTGAAAAGTGGCTAAAGAATCCTGGGATACTTGATTAAAAATAGTAACAGCGAATCACTAAAAAACTCTTGTATCAGAGGGGTAGCCGTGTTAGTCTGAATCTGTAAAAGGCAACAGAGGGTCCTGTGGCACCTTTAAGACTAACTTCTGTTAGTCTTAAAGGTGCCACAGGACCCTCTGTTGCTTTTTAAAAAACTCTTGTAACACTGCACTACAGCCAAAATGCTTCTGAAATAAATGATGCCTAAAATTGTTGATTGGCTCTAGTTTTCAAGATATGCTATTGAGTCAGTATATACGACCCTTGACTTGGGAATGGTGGAGGATAAGTGAGTTATAAAGGGAAGGGATCTCAATTTAAACCAGAAATGACTAAAATACATCTTTGACTGGATCTGTGAATAAATCTATGACTGGATTTGGACAGTACTTGCTTTTTAGGCAAAACAATGAATGATGCAATCTGAAGCTGGTATTGCGTCATACATGATCTGAATTGCATCATGTTATTCCTAGAAGTCATGGATGATGCAATCATAACGAAGCTTACATCACTCTGCTGAACAAATTGCCCTATATCAGCTCTAGAAATCATAGTGTCGTGCTCTCTTATTTGTCAGTGTTTGATTTTGCAAAGGGACACATTTCTGTTTAGCCAAAGTGAGCAGAGATGCCTCGTACTTGTGTGAACAGTGCAGATAACTTCTGCTATGTTTGTGATGCAAAAGTCACTTCACCACAAAAGCGCAGTATAACCACTATGGTTAAGAAAGCCTATCACCTTTATTTTGGCTGCAAAATTGGAGATCAGGACAAGAGGCGGGCCCCACACATATGCTGCAACACTTGTGCAACAAATCTTCGCCAGTGGTTGAACAGGAAAAGGAAATCTATGCCTTTTGCAGTGCCAATGATTTGGAGAGAGCCAACAGATCATACCAGCAATTGTTACTTCTGCATGGTGCCTCCAGTTGGGAAAGGTGTGTCAAAGAAGAAAAGGTGGACTGTGCATTATCCAAACATTCCATCAGCTATATGCCCAGTACCCCACGGAGAAGGACTGCCGGTTCCTGATGCACCAGAATCATTCTCACTTGAGTCAGACGAGGAAGAGGATGAAACTTCTGGTCCTGAACCATCAATGTCACAGGACCCACATTTTCTCCCATCCTCCTCCTCTGAACCACACCTCATAACACAAGGTGAACTGAATGACCTTGTCAGGGATTTGGAACTACCCAAGAGTAAGGCAGAGCTGTTGGGCTCCAGACTACAGCAGTGGAATCTCCTGGCAGGTGATGTAAGGGTTTCCATGTTCCGTGACCGTCAAAAGGATCTTGTCCCATTCTTCTTCATGGAAGGTGAGCTTGTAGCCTGCAACAACATTGATGGTGTGATGGCAGCCCTCAACATCGTTCACGATCCAGATGAGTGGAGACTGTTCATTGATTCATCGAAGACGAGTCTTAAAGCTGTTTTACTGCATAATGGCAATGTTTTGCCATCAATTCCAGTTAGTCATGCAGTCCATATGAAGGAAACCTATGACAACATGAAACAACTTTTGAGGTGCATAAACTATGACCAACATCAGTGGCAGCTTTGTGGCGATTTGAAGGTTGTTGCTCTCTTGCTTGGTCTGCAGACTGGATACACAAAGTACTGCTGTTTTCTCTGTGAATGGGATAGTCGTGCAAGAGATTCTCACTACATCAAGAAAGATTGGCCACTCCGACAGTCATTGGAGCCTGGGAGGAAAAGTGTTCAGCATCCATCACTTGTTGAATCAAGGAAGATTTTGTTACCACCCTTACACATCAAGCTGGGTCTGATGAAGAACTTTGTCACGGCCATTGACAAAACACAAGCAGCTTTCAAGTACCTCCGTGGAAAATTTCCAAGGTTAAGTGAAGCTAAGATAAAGGAAGGTGTCTTTGTTGGTCCTCAGATTCGTGAACTTCTTCGAGATGATGCATTTGACCATGCACTGCGTGGCAAGGAAAAGACGGCATGGAAAGCCTTCCAGTTAGTGGCAATAAATTTTCTCGGAAACAACAAGACAGACAACTACAGGTTGTTGGTGGAAAACCTCCTCAAGGCATACAAAAGCCTTGGTTGCAGCATGTCACTAAAGATGCATTTTTTGCACTCTCATCTAGATTTTTTTTTTCCACTGAACTGCGGAGCAGTGAGTGACGAGCACGGCGAGCGATTTCACCAGGACATTGCAACAATGGAGAAACGCTATCAGGGCAAATGGAGCCCATCAATGCTTGCAGACTATTGCTGGACAGTGACAAGAGATGCTCCATTTAATGAATACAAGAGACAAGCCAAGAAACGCCGAGTAGACACTGAATAGGACTAAACTATGTACAGAATAGTTTTTTGCCTTTTGTTTCATAATGAATTTTATTTATATAACCCTTTTGCTGATTTTTAAAGTGTTACATAAAAGGACAGGTGAAATATTATCATGTAAAGCGACCATAAACACATGAAAAGACCTTGGTTTACAATTTATGATTAAAACTCTACTATCTACACAATATACATAGACATAAAATGTAAAAACTTAAATATCTTAGAAACAGTAGCCAATCAGTTGTTTTAATTGTCATATTTGAATTCAGCACATCAAAATACATAATAAATAGCACATTTTATCTCTGAAGCAGACGACTTCTCAAAAATTGTAGACCAGTGTAATTTTAAGTGTTTGTCCTCTCCTGTTGGGAATCATAAGGCAGGAATATCATCTCGTTATGATTTACTGCAGAAAATTACAGCTGGATCCTAAGTGACTGGCAGATAACTTTAGTATGTTTAAAAAAAAAAAAAAAAAAGGCCACACTGCCTATTTTTGAAAAAAAATGGCTGCTCAGGTTGAGACCCTACCGTAACAAAGAGGGGCAAGTTTTCCTATGTGACCATCTCACTTTTCCCTTTTGTCCTTTTTACTTGCTTCTTGTGAGCAGACAGTACTTACGTTAACAACCTCATCAGCTGAAGAATGGAGCAGACGGCCACAGTGGGAGGGTGAAGTGCCATAAACACAGACTCTGGTCTATTGGCTGTGTTTATGCAGTTTTTTAGCTTACTGAAATTGAAATTATTCATTCATCAGGTCTTGTTACTGTTTATCCAACCCAGAAATACTCTGAAACTATAATTAATCTTCTGCCCATGTTATTTCTGTATATATAAAAAAACCCACAAGTGTACAGTATATAATCCACCCCTCTCACACATTCTATTTTTCAAGGGATTTTAATCCATCCATTTTAATTAGGATTGTGAACAGGAGAGAGGTATCATCAAAAAATTCCCTGGAAGCATTTTTTTCCCATTTATAAAATGTAATTGTAAATAATTTCTATTCCTTAGTGGGCACAGAGCAGAAGCTATGCTTTGTGACGTCTCAGGTTATTGATAGTGCACTCCAGTGACAAAATTAGTAATTCAGAGTAATTTGCATCCCTCCTCTCCCCATTTTAAAAAAAAATTAAGTTTATAGTAAATCCTCCAATTTTATCTACATTTCACTTCACTTGTTTGTTTTTAGAAAATTTGGGGATTCAACCCAACAATAACTATCTGCTTTGATACACTCCTTAGCGATGGGGGAACCCAAGCAAAGATAGGGGAAGCGACTTGGCCAAGGTCACACAGGGAGTTAGTGGCAAACTGGGGCTAGAGCCATCCTCTCCCTGAGTGTAGTGGTGATGAAAATATTGCATTTATCATGCATCTCTGAACTCCACACCTTCCCTCCTTTTTTCCTACGAGAAAGGGTACATTCCCAGCTTTCCAAAGGGATGACTAGTACTTGTTTCTAGGCTGATAGATCCTTAAAGATGTGACCTTAAAACAGGGCTGCACAGAGGATTCAGGGGGCCTGGGGCAAAGCGGGGGAGCTGCGGCGCTTGTACTCACCTGGCGGCAGTCTGGGTCTTCGGCGGCTTTTCGGTGGCGGGGGGCCCTTCAGTCACTCCGCATCTTCGGCAGCACTAGGGTTACCATTCGTCCGGATTCTCCCGGACATGTCTGGCTTTTTTGAGTTAAAAATAGCGTCCGGGGGGAATTTGTAAATGACTGGATTCCCCCCCACACACCACCATGAAGAGCACGCGCGGCTGACAGGGCAGCTGGCTTGATTGTGCCACTCTCATGGGGCTCTGGCAGCCAGAGCCCCTCCTCCGCTTCCCCCTTCTCTCCCCTACAGCTTGAAATCACTCCCCTCCTCTCTCTCCCTCCCTCCCCCTCCCTGCATTCGCAGATCGCCGGCTGGCCGTTCGCATCGGGCCTCCGGCAGTCTGGAGCTCCTCCCCCTGCTCCTGCTCCCCCCTCCCCTGCTGCCCAGCCCGCCGCTCCGCAGCACTCTGTGGGGGCAGGGACCGGGCTGTGCCGCTCTGCTGGGGAGCGCAGCAGCATGTTGGGCTCCGTGGGGAGCTCGACACGCTGTTCTGAGCGGCACGGTAAGGGGGCCACGGGGTAGGAGAAGGGGCAGGGAGGTTCTGGAGGGGGCAATCAAGAGACAGGGAGCAGGGTTGGATGGGTCGGGAGTTTGCGGGGGGGCTGTCTGGGGTGGGGTGTGGATAAGGTTTTGGGCAGTCAGGGTACAGGTAGGGGGTAGGGTCCTAGGGGGGCAGTTAGGGTGGGGGGGCCTCAGCGGGGGCAGTCAGGGGACAAGGAACAGGGAGGCTGAGGAAAGCCTCTGGATTGCAAGTCCAACCGCTACCTCCTCGTGGTGAGAGTCGGTAACTGGCTTGGATAGCCAGGCGGATTGCGGAGGACGAACCCACATCCCACATTCAGTGGGGTGTGGGACGGGGTTGGGCAGCCCCATATGGTGTCACATGGATGCCCCCCTGGTAAGGGTAGCCTCCCCCAGGTACGGGTTGACTCCCCCTGGTAAGGGTTAGATTCCCCCTGGTAAGGGTAGTCTCCCCCAGGCACGGGTTAGTTTCCCCCTGGAAAGGGTAAGTTTCCCCCAGGTACGGGTTAGTTTCCCCCTGGAAAGGGTTAGTTTCCCCCTGAGAAGGGTAAATCTTTTAGCTATGGAAAAAAGTAATTTATATTTTTATACCGGATTGGCGCTGGACTGGGTTAATAACGCCCCCGCTGTTGGCTTTGATGCCCCGGCTGACAGTGTTAAATATATTAGGGGTGTGATCAGGGTCGCTGGACCAATGGATAAAATGGTGTGGACTATAATGAAGTCTCATGAGAATGAGAGTGAGAATCAAGTCCTCCCAGTGGAGCATGGAGAGGAGGTAGAGGAGAATGTTTGTGATGATCATGGTGAGGAGATTTTATCTATCTTACCGATGGTTTTTACAAGGGACACTTTTAATGATTTAACTATGGACAGTTTTAATCCAGATTTTAAGTATTTAAGTACATTTGATGATCCATATGTTAGGGAATCAAGTACTGATTTTAATAGGGATCGTAATAAGGATCTTAACAGTATTGGTAGTAATATAAATATATTAGAAAGTAGTTCGTGGAAGGATGGGGTTTTTTATTTAGAGTATCCCGTTGATAGTTTTAATTGTCCAATATGTCCCCAGATATTACCAACATTTGGTAAATGGGCCAAACACATTAATGTGGTTCATAAAAGTAAAGCCATACGAGTTGTATGTAGTAAATGTGGAAAATCTTCTCAATATCATAATATAGCTTGCCACTACCCCAAGTGCATACCCAAGAAGGCGGATACCCCAATGAGCCATACGTGCTTGGTCTGTGGGCTTGGTTTTCATACTAGATCTGGATTGAGCCAACACTGTAGACATAGACACCCTGCTGTGAGGAATGAGCAAAGAAAAGAAGATATGGCTGCTAAAAGTAAGATCAAAGAGGGATCGACTAGATCTCGTATATGGACTAAAGATGAGGTTGCGCAGCTTATACAGTTGGAAAGGAAATATATTGGGAAAAGGAATATAAATAAATGTATTGAGAGCGAGATGAGGACCAAAACGAATAAACAAATATCAGATAAAAGACGAGAATTAGCAAAGAAGAAGTTAGTGGTAACAGGAGATAGGGAGGAAGTGACTGAGGTAGAGGACATTAGAGTAAATATATTAGAAATTCCGCCCCCAAGAGAGAGGATTTTCCCACTAAAAGGACATCCAGAAGTGGATTTAGTGGAGAAAATATGTAAACGGGGAAAACAAAGTAGGGAGGGAAGAGAAATAATAAATAGTTTAGGGGAAATTGAAGGATTATTAAAGGAGGATTTAACAAAAGCTCTCGGATGGGCAATGTTGGAAAAATTATGTTATTCATTAGTAGAGGGACAGGACCCTAGAAATGAAAGTCAAATAGAGTTGAGGAATAAAGGAAAAGGGAAGATGAGAAAGGAGGGGAGAAGGAAGCAATTTAATGCAATTAGGAGATATGCTACAAAGAAAGCTAAGTATAAATTCTATCAACAATTATTTGATAAGGATAGAAGAAGATTGACTCGCATTATAATGGGAGAGCCAGATAAGGCTAAGTGTGCTATCCCTATGAAAGAAATTGAGGAATACTATGTAAATATTTTGGGAACAATTGGACATGGTAATATGATAGGGTGGCCATCATCCACAGAGAATGCGGATAATGATATATTAATGAGTCCGATCTCTGTGGATGAGATTAGAATAGCTTTAAGAGAAATAAGAAAAGATAGTGCTCCTGGCCCAGATAAAGTAAAAGTGAGCAATTTGTGGGATATTTTTAATTTAGACTCCTTAATACTTACAAAAATTTTTAATATATGGTTTCTAAATAGACAGGTACCAGATGAATTTAAGAAAAATAGAACGATTTTAATACCAAAGACACAAGATGAGGAGGAAATGAAGAAGTTAACATCTTGGAGACCATTGACAATTGGGTCAGTTTGGATTAGAATCTATACCAAAATATTAGCAAAAAGACTGGTGGAAACAGTTAAGATATGTAGTAGACAAAAAGGGTTTATATCCGCCCCTGGGTGTGAGGAAAATATTGCTATATTAGATAATTTGATTAAAGGGGCTAAACGAAATGGGAATGAAATTGCAATAGTGTTTGTAGATCTGGCTAAAGCATTTGATTCTGTGGGACACGGACATATAATAGCCGGGTTGAGAAGATTTGGTATAGATGAACATTTTATAGATATTATTAGGGACCTTTATGATAATTGCACAACTAGGGTATGGGTGGGTGATGAAGCTACTGAGTCTATTTTAATTAGGAGGGGGGTCAAGCAGGGTGACCCGTTGTCCCCAATTTTGTTTAATATTGCTATGGATCCCCTTTTAACTAGATTAGAAGTAGAAGGAAGTGGTTTTTATGTTAAGGGTAATAGTGTCACGTCATTGGCTTTTGCCGATGATGTGGCAATTTTAAGTAGCTCATATAAAGGAATGATCAAAAATTTGGGTATCTTAGAGGAGTTTTGTAAAAATACTAATCTCTCTGTTAATGTGAAGAAAACGAAAGGCTTTCATATTTTAACTAAACATAAAACCTATGTAGTTAATCCTAAGGATAATTGGCAGATAGGGTCAGAGAAGATTGAATATGTTCAACCAGGGGATTTTGAAAAATATTTAGGGGCTAGAATAGATCCCTGGATAGGTGTAGGGGGACCGGTACTTAAAGAAAAATTGAAAGATTGGAGTGAGAATTTAATTAAGGCCCCATTAAAACCGGCCCCAAAAATATTAATTTTACAGACATACATCTTACCGAAGCTATTTTATAATCTTCTTTTAATAGAACCCCCTTTTAATCTTTTAGACGATCTTGATGTGTTAGTTAGAAAAATAGTTAAAGAGATTTTACATTTACCTCAGTGTACCACAGATGGGATATTTTATTCTAGAGGTAGGGATGGTGGTTTAGCTCTCACTAAGTTTAGTGTGCAAATCCCAAATATGTTAATTCGTAAATGGAGGAGACATATTGTCTCGAGAGATGATTGGATGGACCTATCTTATCTATATGCAGGAGAAAATCTTGTGGATAAAATATTGTCATTTAGTGCAGTAACATCTCATCCCAAGAAATGGAGGGAAGAGGAATTTTTAAGATGGTCGGAACTGAGATGTCAGGGAATAGGGATAAAATATTTTTAAAATGATTTAATTAGTAATTCGATTTTTAGAAACTCTAGTAAAGTTAAATCGTCAGCGTATATCGCAGCATTGCAGCTTAGGGCAAATATTTATCCTACTAGGGAGACATTAGCAAGAGGAAGAGGAGGTGTGAATGCTCTTTGTAGATGGTGCGGTAAAGTGCGGGAGACTGTTCCCCATATCTCAGGACAATGTTATAAGACTAAGAATGCTAGGATAAAAAGGCATAATAGAGTAGTGTCTGCAGTTGTAGATAAGGTTGGTAAATTAGGGTGGAAGGCAATGATAGAGCCCCATTTGAGAAATAGTAAGGGTGAGTTAAGAAAGCCGGATATTATATTTATAAAAGGAGATACAGCCGTGGTGGTTGATGTTACAGTGCGATGGGAGGATAATGCCGGAAGTTTGGAACAAGCCCACAGTGAGAAGGTGGCTTATTATCTTGAGTTAGAGGAAGAAATTAAAAACTTAACGGGAGGTAAAAATATCCACTTCTTTGGTTTTGTGCTTGGGGCGCGTGGAAAGTGGAGTGAAGGTAATAATGATTTGTTACAATTATTGGGAATGGACAGAAGTAAAATCTTTAAGGAGAATATATGTAGACTTGTTTTATATTCCACTATTGGTATGATGGCTATATTCAGTGACAGGTAAAGATCCCGGAGTTTCCATTCCGTGTATCTTGCCAAAACTAAATTTTAGCTATTTTGGTTTCCATGCTCTAAATTTTCAAATTTTTAATATTGTTTTGAACATTAACATATTTAGTGTTATTTAATATCTGCCCTTCAATAGAATGGTTTTAACTATATAATAAATACTTATTAATGGATGAAATTCCAATTTAAATTATTAGTTTATTTATTTATTTATTTTAACTACTGGATGTGGATGCGGACTGGCCGCGTATAGTAACCAGGAAAGGGCAGGTAGTCACGCCTGTACATAAATAGGGGGTGGGGTTCTGGAGGGCAGTTAGGAGCAGGGGTCCCAGGAGGGGGCAGTCAGGGGACAAGGAGCCGGGGAGGGTGTTGGGAGTTCTGGGGGCGGGGCTGTCAGGGGGCAGGGGTGGGGAGAGGGATTGGAGCAGTCAGGGGACAGGGAGCAGAGGGGTTTAGATGGGTCGGGAGTTCTGGGGGGGGGCTGTCATGGGGTGGGGAGTGGTTGGATGGGGCGTGGGAGTCCCAGGGGTCTGTCTGGGGGTGTGGATAAGTGTTGGGGCAGTCAGGGGACAGGTAGGGGGTAGGATTCTAGGGGGCCAATTAGGATGGGGGGAGGGTCTCAGGAGGGGGCAGTCAGGGGACAAGGAGCAGGGAGGCTTAGATAGGGGGTGGAGTCCTGGGGGGCAGTTAGGGGCAGGGGTCCCAGGAGGGGGCAGTCAGGGGACAGACAAGGAGTGGGGGGAGGGTTGGAGGTTCTGAGGGGGGCGGGAAGTGGGAGGGAGTGGAAGGGGCGGGCCTAGGGCAGAGGGGGCGGGGCTAGGGCTAGGCTCCTCCCATCCTCTTTTTTGATTGTTGAAATATGGTAACCCTAGGCAGCACTGAAGGACCCGCCGCCGAAATGCTGCCAAAGACCCAGAGCGACTGAAGGGCCTCCTGCCACCAAAATGCCGCCGAAGACCCGGACCGCCGCCGGGCCAGGGCTTGCGGGGCCCGGGGCCTGGGACAAATTGCCCCACTTGCCCCCCCTCCGGGCGGCCCTGCCTTAAAATAGTGGCACTTAGTATGAAAAAAGTATTTTACACACACACACACACACACACACATATTCTGAAAGTCTCAACCAGAAAACTTTCCATTTACTATGGATGTGAATTTCATGAAACTTAAATGTGAAGCAGAAATGAAGTTAGAACTCCAGAAAGAAAAGATTCACGTGTGAGCCAGTTAGGGAGTACTCATTAGCAGAAACAATTTGCTTAGTTAACTTTACTTTAGACCAAAGGATTTACCTCTAAGGAAGTAAGCAGAAACTTTCTGACTTGTCATGAAACAGTAATAGAACTCAACCAGCTGATAGCCAGTGTTCTTTTCCTGTGTACCTGGTGGAAAGCCTCTGATGAAGGGCACGCTAAGAATTATTGCCCAAGCCAAAAAAGAGCCAAAGATACACCCTGCCTAAATGGAGAAAATTTTACTAACAACACAGAACATGAAAGGGTTTTTTTAAAGTAAGATTGATAATTGACAGCATCCCTTTTAAATTATACTGTGATTTTCTACAATAATTGTGCTGATTCATTCCAGCGTGCTTGAAATTCTTTGGAATAATCACCATTGCACATTTGTCTAAACTGCTTTTTCTTATTCTCTCTCTTAATCAAAACTAGGAAGGTAAGTAAACAGCAGCTACTCCCAATAGGCTGAAGCTCTGCTGTTAAAATGGGAGCAGATTGGAGATGTAAGCAAATTCTGAAAGAAGTTAGGTAACTGTTGGGCTGTCAAATTAGGCTGCTGACAGTGAATTGTTATATAATATTACATTGAAAGGGTAGGGAAATCCCTACGCAGGTGAGAACAGGCTCATTTGGTATCTGTGACATATGGTTCCTTTGTACAGATTTGATGCTGTTCATCAGTATTACTTGTTTGGTCAAAAAAATAAAACATTTCTCTTTTTAATAGAATAGTTGATTGCAAATTATAACTTGGAAGCCACTTCGGTGGTTTCACCACTGTTACAGAGGAACAAAGTACTCTAGGTATCGCATTATGAACGATGCATTGGTGCCGGCCCCAGGGTTCTATGCAACTATGAATGAAGTGGAACTTCTCACTCTCTTTGCCTGAGATGGAGGCATTCTGTCAGAAGGGTGTCAGAAGCCTTTCTCTGTATTTTTTGCAATTCTAATATATCTTTTTTTGAGACAGGGCAACTTTTCCACCTCACCATTTATCCCATTTTCCCAGATCATTTATGAATATGTTGAACAGCACAGATCCCTGGACAGATCCTTAGTGGGCCCAGCTGTTTACCTCTTTCTATTGTGAAAACTGACCATTTATTTCTACCCTTTGTTTTCTATCTTTTAAACTAGTTATTGATTCATTAGAGGACCTTCCTCTTATCCCATGACTGCTTCCTATGCTTAGAGTCTTAGCTGTGGGTCTTTGTCAAAGGCTCTCTGAAAATCCAATTACACTATATCCACCCGATCACCCTTGTCGTCCTGCTTGTTGACACCCTCAAAGAATTATAATAGATTGGTGAAGCACGATTTCCCTTTACAAAAACCATGTTGACTTTTCCCCAAAGAATTGTGTTCATCTATGTATCTGATAATTCTGTTCTTTACTATACTTTCAACCAATTTGCCAGGTATTGAAGTTAGGCTTACCAGCCTCTAATTGCTAGAATTGTCTCTTGAGCCTTTAAAAAATTGGCATCACATTAGCTATCCTCCAATCATCTGGTACAGAGGCTGATTTAAGCAATAGGTTACATACTATAGTTAGTAGTTCTACAGTTTCATATTTGAGTTCCTTCAGAACTCTGAGGTGAATACCATCTGCTCCTGGTGACTTATTACTCTTTAATTTTATCAATTTGTTCCAAAACCTTCTCTATTGACATCTCCATCTGGGACTGTTCATCAGATTTGTCACCTAAAAAGAATCTCCCTCACATGCTCTGCAGCGAAGACCAATGCAAAGAATTCATTTAATTTCTCTGCAATGGCCTTGTCTTCCTTCAGTGGTCTTTTAGCACCTCGATTGCCAGTTGCTCCACTGATTGTTTGACAGGCTTCCTGCTTCTGATGTACTTTAAAAAAAAATGCTGCTAGTTTTTGTGTCTTTTGCTAGTTGTTCTTCAAGTGCTTTTTTGGCTGCTTAATTATACTTTTACACTTGATTTGCCAGAGTATATGCTCCTTTCCATTTTCCTCCATTAGGTATACGTATTAGGGCAGTCAAGCAATTAAAAAAAAGTAATCATGATTAAAAAAATTAATCGCGATTAATCACACTGTTAAACAATAATAGAATACCATTTATTTAAATATTTTTGGATGTTTTCTACGTTTTCTACATTTTCATTTGTACTGTAGTACACTTTCTATCATGAAAGTTGAACTTACAAATGTAGAATTATGTACAAAAAAATAACTGCATTCAAAAATAAAACAACGTCAAACTTTAGAGTCTACAAGTCCACTCAGTCCTATTTCTTGTTCAGTCAATCGCTCAGACAAACAAGTTTGTTTACATTTGCAGGTGATAATGCTGGCTGCTTCTTGTTTAGAATGTCACCTGAAAGTGAGAACAGGCATTCTCATGGCAGTGTTGTAGCCAGCGTCGCAAGATATTTACATGCCAGATGTGCTAAAGATTCATAGGTCCCTTCATGCTTCAATCACCATTCCAGAGGACATGTGTCTCTGCTAATGACGGGTTCTGCTCGATAACAATCCAAAGCAATGTGGACCGACGCATGTTCATTTTCATTATCTGAGTCAGATGCCACCAGCAGACAGTTGATTTTCTTTTTTGGTGGTATGATTTCTGAAAGCATGCTCCACACCTCATCCCTCTCAGATTTTGGAAGGCACTTCAGATTCTTAAACCTTGGGTCGAGTGCTGTAGCTATCTTTAGAAATCTCACATTGGTACCTTCTTTGCATTTTGTCAAATCTGCAGCAAAAGTGTTCTTAAAATGAACATGTGCTGAGTCATCATCCGAGACAGCTATAACAAGAAATATATGGCAGAGTGCAGGTAAAATAGAGCCGGAGACATACAATTCTCTCCCAAGGAGTTCAGTCACAAATTTAATTAATGCATTATTTCTTAACAAGCTATATCAGCATGGAAGCATGTCCTCTGGAATGGTGGCCGAAGCATGAAGGGACATATGAATGTTTAGCATATCTGGCACGTAAATATCTTGCAATGCCAGCTACAAAAGTGCCATGCGAATGCCTGTTCTCACTTTCTGGTGACGTTGTAAGAAGCGGGCAGCATTATCTCCTGTAAATGTCAACAAACTTGTTTGTCTTAAGTGATTGACTGAAGGAGAAGTAGACTGAGTGAAAACTAAAGTTTTGCATTGTTTTGTTTTTGAGTGCAGTTATGTAACAAAAAAAAATCTACATTTGTAAGTTACACTTTCACGATAGAGATTGTACTACAGTACTTGTATGAGGTGAATTGAAAAATACTTTCTTTTGTTTATCATTTTTACAGTGCAAATATTTGTAATAAAAAAAATATAAAGTGAGCACTGTACACTTTGTATTCTGCATTGTAATTGAAATCAATATATTTGAAAATACAGAAAAACATTTAATACATTCCAATTGCTCTTCTATTGTTTAACAGTGTGGTTAAAACTGCGATTAATTGCATTTAATTTTTTTAATCTCAATTAATTGTTTTGAGTTAATCGCATGAGTTAACTGCGATTAATCAACAGCCCTAATAAGAATCTATCTAAGGCTAAGCCTACTGGAGAGCATAAAGTCTTAATTTATTCGAACACTAACAAAAAAAAGTAACACTTTAAAATATTTGACCATTTTAGACAATATTTGACTGGACAATTGACCACTTATTTTTGGATATTCAAATGCCATCCCTTAGTACTTTGGCACATTGGAATCCTGTAGTGAGGTTCACTGTAATATAAACAATAATGAAATCTGATCTCCCACTGTGAAATCTGGTGTTTTGTATGCTTTTACCCTATACTAACCAGATTTCACAGGGGAGACCAGCATTTCTCAAATTGGGGGTCCTGACCCAAAAGGGAGTTGCAGGAGGTCACAAGGTTATTTTAGGGGGTCATAGTATTGCCACCCTTACTTCTGCGCTGCCTTCAGAGCTGGATGGCCGGAGAGCGGTGGCTGTTGGCCGGACGCCCAGCTCAGAAGGCAGTGCCCCACCAGCAGCAGCACAAAAGTAAGGGTGGCAGTACCATACCATGTCATCCTTACTTCTGCGCTATTGCCTTCAGAGCTGGACAGTCGGAGAGTGGCAGCTGCTGACTGAGCAGCAATGCAGAAGGATGGCAATATCATACCAGTCCATCCTTACTTTTGTGCTGCTGCTGGCCAGCTGCCCAGCTCTGAAAGCAGCAGCGCAGAAGTAAGGGTAGCAGTACCACAACCTCCCCCTACAATAATCTTCTGACCCCCCACAACTCCTTTTGGGGTCAGAACCCCTACAATTACAACACCATGAAATTTCAGCTTTAAATAGCTGAAATCATTAAGTTTATTATTTTTTAAATCCTCTGACCGTGAAATTGACCAGTATGGACCATGAATTTGGTAGGGCCTTAATCGTGCGTAATTAAAGCTAAAAGAGGCAGTGTTAAGGAAGTGCACAGCACTTTGCCATTGTCATGTCCCATCTTTTCAGTGCCTAGCTGTGTAATTGTAACATTTTCTTACCATCGTGTGGTTTCTATGGGTTACATAGAGAAACTGTGTGACTTGTCTAAGGCCATATAACAAGTTATGACAGAACCAGAATTAAAGTCATCAGTGCCTGGTTTCCAGCACCTTGCTCACTGCACTAAACAATATTGCTTTTTAATGTATTAAGAAATAGCATATAATTTTTAATAGATTCTGTTCTTGCATTAACAATAAAATGAGTGCTTACAATGGGAAAACGTTAGTGCAGTGGGATTTTTATTTCATGTTTTGCTAAATTTTAGCAAATATCTCTTTCAGTATGTGAGAGGACCTTTCTTTTCAGCATGAGATTAATTCCTTGAATTTCTCTCGTGTCTTGAGTGTGTAGGCGCAGTTATTCTGGTGGGAAAACATTGTCACCTACAACATTTATTGCAACTAATAAAACAGAGCAGCTAATAAAAATATTGACTAAAATGGCAGCAAGAAAAAAATCTTATTAATTATGTGCATTGAAATGTTGCTTCAGTGGCATAATGGTGCTGTTCTACTGTCCATGTGCGAGACCTTAACTATGACCCAATAGTCCAATTTAGGAGCAACACTGACATACGGTGAAGGACTGCCCATTGCTGTCTTTTTGTGCTTGGAGGATGGTGACTTGGAAATAAAGCCTTGTTGGGGATTGAACAGGGAAATCTTTAGAACTCCATCTGAGGGAGGCCCCAATGCATGTGGAAGGGGGCCCCCAGTGCCCATCTTATGGGGGCTAGGTGGTTCAATGGGTTGATGATTTAGCTTGTCATTCTTAGAAACCAGGGTTTCCACAACCGAGAAAGGTGTTTGATGCTTTTAATCCACATACCTGGTCAACATTTTTGTTCATGTCACAAAAATCACTGTCATACTGAAAGGTGAACTGTCAGGCTGAAGGGAGGTTACTAGTGTAGTTCCTCACAGACTGGCCTTGGGACTCATCTTATTTAATATTTTTGTAATGACTTTGGCACAAAAAATGGGAGTGTATTAATAAAATTGGCAGATGACACAAAGTTGCGAGGTATTGCCAATATGGAGGACTGTCATATAAGACAATCTGGATGGCCTTGAAAACTGGAGTAACAGAAATGGGATGAAATTTAATAGTGCGAAGTGCAAGGTCATGGATTTAGGGACCGTGATGGGGTGTACAAACCCCACACTAAGCAACAAGGGCTTAAGGGCTCATTTTGGCTCAGCCAACCCTGCACCACCACACCTGCAGCAAATGCTCCATCTGCTGGAGGAATGAAAAGTCAGCGAATTAGCTCAGTTGGTTAGCAGCGCTAAAGGTGAGCAGACCTTCAGCCCATAGATCCAGCAGAGCAGAGTGAAACCTAAAGGCTCTAACGCAGCTGCCCAAAGGGGCCCTCTGTGAGGGAAGGGAGGACCCTCCATAGAGACAAGCAGAGAGGGAAGTATCCTGTGGCCCTGGACAGTGGCAACTCCCTCTTGTTTCTTTTTGATTTGGATTTTCCTAGCAGGCAAAGACCTTGGACTGAGCTAACCCCAGGGAGGAGACGAGAGGAAGACGCCCAGGGAGGACAGCCTTAAATAGCCTTGGTTGCCAGGTTACTGGTAGCCCAAAGGGCCCTGGGTCAGAGCCTGGTGGAGTGGAAGGGCCCGGGCTCCCCTCCCCACAACCTCCTGGACAGTCTGGGGTTGTGGCCATGACCACTAGGCCACGCTTCCCAATCAGACCCTGAGTAGAGACCATTACAAACTGGTGGAGAACATGGGTATTCGATTCCACCCCTGAGAGAAGAGGAGATTGACTGACCTAGGCAGCCAAACAGCCTGATTTAGAACAACATGGGCTGGTTGGCCAGTGACGATGGAGAACAGCGATAGCTTGGTTGATGGTCAGGGCACTTACCTGGGATGTGGGATGTCCAGGTTGAAATCTCTGGATTGAATGAGATAAATTCTCTTGCTTTCTCTTTCTCTCGTGTTGACCTGAAATTTCAAATATAAAATAAACAGGTATATGGCTGCAAAAAGTTTCTGTGTTGACAAATTTGCATTTTCAGATTGAAAAAACTGTTTTGTTGAAAATTTCATGATCAGCTCTAGTCAGGAGTGATGTGCATTAGCAAAGCTCTGGGGTTTGGGGAGTTTATGGTAGGGAGTCATTGTAGGTTAACATGAATCATAGAATCGTAGGACTGGAAGGGACCTTGAGAGCTCATCTAGTCCAGTCCCCTGCACTCATGGCAGGACTAAGTATTATGTAAACCATCCCTGACAGGAGCTTGTCTAACCTGCTCTTAAAAATCTACAATGAAGGAGAACCCACAACCTCCCTAGGCTATTTATTCCAGTGCTTAACTACCCTCACAGTTAGTAAGTTTTTCCTAATGTCCAACCTAAACCGCCCTTGCTGCAATTTAAGCCCATTGCTTCTTGTCCTATCCTCAGAGATTCAGAACAATTTTTCTCCCTCCTCCTTGTAACAAACTTTTATGTACTTTTATGGAAGTGCTTTGTCAGAGCTGTTTGCAGGAGCCGACCCTTCTATTCTGCGTTGACTCTAGTCCAGTGGTTCTCAACCAGTTTACCAATGTGGGCTGCATATACAGCTTTCTATGTGTTATGTGGGCTGCATCCACACAATATACATACCTGTATGGCCCTAAGGATATCACGTGGGCCGCAGCTGTGCACTGATTGGGCCACAAGCAGCCCGCCGCCCATGGGTTGAGAACCACTGTGTCAGTGCTGTTGTCCTTTAGGAACTTGAAATAATGTGGATTCATGCTGCCTTTTGATAAAGTAGTGTGTATGTTCTTTTTTCTCTGAATGACTTGTCAGTAACCAGACTGCAGGCGTTTGTGTATAACAATTTTTTATTTTCTTAGGTCCTGCTTTGCTGCTCACCAGTGATAATATCAAACAGCGGCTTGGTTCTGCTGCACTGGACAGGTACCCATTTCCCTTGACCCACTACTTACTGAGCAATGCTAAGGAAGGCCCAAGATGCACTTGTCTAAAAATCACACACTCAGCATGGGGAATATTTGCTAAAATATTTACGTTCCCATCAAAAAATAAGTCAGGCATACTAACCTTTTTAAAATAGAGCTAAGTTGTTTTTTTAAACTTTATTTTCCACAGACTCTCATTTTTCACTTGTCAAGTATATGTTTTTGAAATAGGTGTCAGGTTAATTATCCTAGTTCTTGAATGAGTGGATGTTTTGCATTCATTTGTAAAAATGTCATGAAATGTCTGATTAATGTTAGGTAGAGGCATATCCTGGTTCTTCAGTGTGTGTGTATTTAATGGAACAAATAGCAGGAAAATAAATGGCCTGGAAATGTTAGCTGAGACATAGACTGAACCCAAATATGAGGAATTTCTCAAGCTTGTCAGTTATAAATGTGTTAGGCTTTCTTTTCGCTTAACTTCTGTGCTCAAATAGCTTAATTTCCAGTATTGTGTATTGCTTGTGAATCTCCTTACCCAGCCGGCCTGTCTGGGAGTATAGAACCTGGGTCTTACCTGATTCTACAATAGCAACTTTGGTAAAGGCTCATTACAACTGGACCTTCTAGCTCAGCTTTGGTTCTGAGAACAGGATTCCTGAAAATGGCAATACCCTGCTAGTTTACAAGAGTAAAGCAGAAGAACAGTGCTGCTTCTTTGCAAAGCCTGTGATGACGGCAGAGTAGCTTAGCCCTGGATTTGTTAAGGTTGTGGCCGAACCCTGAAGGTTTTAGAAGTTTTGTCGATGCTGATCCAGACTTTATAAATGTTTCTGTCTGTACTTCCCTCTAAGAGGCTCTGGCTTCCACCTCCTCCATGACCCCTATTAAAACTGCCAACCTTCCTCCTTCACTTCTTGAAGACCCTGTTGCAGAGCAAAGCTTCTCTGGTGGCATTGCATTCAAAGTGCACATGCTCTGGGGCTGTGCACCCCAGAGAACATTACAATCCCAGGAATGTGCACTCTTAGATATGGGCAGTGGCCAGGGTTCAGCTGCACCGAAAGCATCCTCCTAGGGGAGAGGGCTGCGGGGAGGGTGCTTTGGCTGTGTGTGAACTCTAAGGGATTGAATTTCTTATTCACATGTGAAGAGTGTCTCACATTTAACTCGGAGGATGGAGGAAGGTTTGTTTTGGCTTCTGTTTTTTCCAGACTGGCTTTTCCTATACCAAGATGATAGTGGAGCTGAGCAGCTGGGATTCTAGCAGAGGTTCAGTGGATGGAGGGACAGATTTCCCCCCTTCCCCCATGATTAGGAAGACAGTGTTTTTTTAAAAAAAGAATATTTAGCTAGGTTAGATTTCAGTCCTTTCAGTCATTAGACGTGTCCCATTTAAAAAATGTTTGGGTGACCCCAGCTTCTGTTTATAGCCTCCAACATTTCCCCTCTGGGCTCAGTCCTCCACTCTGGCTGAATTCTTGCTGTGAATTGATCATAATTGTTTTGTTTGTTTGTGTCCCCCAGTATCCATGAGTACAGGCTATCTAGCTGGCTGGGGCAGCAGGAAGATATTCACCGTATTGTGCTCTACCAGTCTGACAGCACCCTTACTCCTTGGACACAGCGCTGTATCAGACAGGCCGACTGCATCTTAATAGTAGGGTTGGGAGAACAGGAGCCCACTGTTGGAGAGGTGCGGAATGTCTTTCTTTTTATCTGAGGGTGGGGGCAAAATTGCAAAACAACCTATTGTGTGACTGAGGCCTTTTTCTGGCTTTGGATTTGATACCCCTTGGGCATAAAATAGTGCATTATCATTATCATCTCCCTGGAAGTTTCTTTGAACTCCTGGGACTTTGGGAAACCTACCACCTGCAATCTCTGTATACCTCACCTCCCTGGCTTGTCTCAGCCTTGGAACAGAACTAGTGAGTAGATGGAGAATGGGAGTGCTGTAAGTTAAGCTATGATAATAATGAAAAGTAAAGAAGACAAGGAGGGAAGAATGGAAGAAGGAGAAAAGAATATTTGAAAAAAGTGTCCTCATGTAAAATAGGCTAAGAACACCCTAAGCAGCAGTAAGCATTTTTAAACCTTTACTTTTTATCAGCTTGGGAGTAGATTTCATTTTATATGAGCTTCGTATGTCCATCTTGTTTAGATGTACAGTAGGCATTATATGGAAATAGTCAAAAAAAACCAGGAGTTTTTATATATATATATATGCATCCGAAGAAGTGGGTTGTAGCCCACGAAAGCTTATGCTCTAATAAATTTGTTAGTCTCTAAGGTGCCACAAGTACTCCTGGTTTTTTTGAGGATACAGACTAACACGGCTGCTACCCTGAAACCTATGGAAATAGTGTTCAACTTGTTTACTTTAAACGGCTCTTTATAAGTTCCTGCTAATCTTCAAGCAGGGAAAAATTAACTAGCTAACATTGTTAAGAGTAGCCACATAAATGCAAAGGAAGGTGAAAATATATTAGCCTAAATTACCTTTGTGCGATTCGTCCTAGTGTGCACATTTACACAGCTCTCTGCACATGCAGATGACGTGAGGAGCAAGATGGGAATGTGGAGGAAAGTAGAGGTGGTGTACTTTTGTAAGAAATACTGTACTCTGTTAGATTGGCCCTGTACTAGTGGATGTCTGACTGTGTGAGTGTAATGTGCTTCAGCTAGAAAGGATGCTGGAGAACACAGCAGTCCGAGCCCAGAAGCAGCTGATCCTGCTCCATAAAGAGGATGGGCCTCTCCCTTGCCGAACTGTGGAGTGGCTCAACATGAGAAGCTGGTGCTCAGCTCATCTTCACCTCCGCTGTCCCCGTCGAGTCTTCTCCCGGAGGAGCCTGCCCAAGCTGGTAAGGATACCTGCCTCTGTGTGTTGGTCTTCTGTCAGCACTCTCAATCCTAGCACCACATTTACTGTTCATTAAAGATAACCTGGGATAATGTCAGTGCATCATGCTGTGACCTGCAGTTGGGAAAGGTATTACCAAGATATTGTCTCCATTAATTGAGGACCTAATTCATTGTAGAAATCTAGTAGAGATCCTTGGTTTACAGCTGATTTAGGGATTGAAGGATGTATGTAGGGGTTTTGATCTGTTGGAGCCAGTGAATATGTATAACTGTTGCAGATGATACTAAACTGCTCAAGATAGTTAAGACCAAAGCAGACTGTGAAGAACTTCAAAATGGCAAATGAAATTTAATGTGGATAAATGTAAAGTAATGCACATTGGAAGAAATAACCCCAACTATACATACAATATGATGGGGGATAATTTAGCTACAGCGAATCAGGAAAAAGGATCTTGGAGTCAGCGTGGATAGTTCTCTGAAGACATCCACGCAGTGGGCAGCGGCGGTCGAAAAAGCAAACAGGATGTTAGGAATCGTTAAAAAGGGGATAGAAAATAAGATGGAGTCAAGTATCAGGGGGTAGCCGTGTTAGTCTGTATCTACAAAAACAACAAGGAGTCTGGTGGCACCTTAAAGACTAACAGATTTATTTGGGCATAAGCTTTCGTGAGTTAAAACCTCACTTCTTCGGATGCATAGCTATGCATCCGAAGAAGTGAGGTTTTAACTCACGAAAGCTTATGCCCAAAAATAAGATGGAGAATATCTTATTACCCTTCTATAAATCCATGGTACGCCCACATCTTGAATACTGCGTACAGATGTGGTCTCCTCATCTCAAAAAAGCTATACTGGTATTAGAAAAGGTTCAGAGAAGGGCAACTAAAATGATTAGCGGTTTGGAACGGGTCCCATATGAGGAGAGATTAAAGAGGCTACGACTTTTCATCTTGGAAAAGAGGAGACTAAGGGGGGATATGATAGAGGTATATAAAATCATGAGTGATGTAGAGAAAGTAAATAAGGAAAAGTTATTTACTTGTTCCCATAATACAAGAACTAGGGGCCACCAAATGAAATTAATGGGCAGCAGGTTTAAAACAAATAAAAGGAAGTTCTTCACACAGCACACAGTCAACCTTGCCTGAGGAGGTTGTGAAGGCTAGGACTATAACAGCGTTTAAAAGAGAACTGGATAAGTTCATGGAGGTTAAGTCCATTAATGGCTATTAGCCAGGATGGCTAAGGAAGGTGTCCCTAGCCTCTGTTTGTCAGAGGGTGGAGATGGATGGCAGGAGAGAGATCACTTGAACTGTTATGTAGCCCTGTCACGGGGTGGTCCCCCTGAGAGTCCTTTCAGGCCTTAATCACAGACCGCACTCACCCTAGGTCCCTTTCACCACCATGTTTTCTTGTATTCTTCTAGCAGGCCACAGCCAGTAGTGCTATTTACATCTATTTTCCATCCGTAGCCAGCCCTCCTTGCTTGCTTCTAGGGAAGAGAACTGTAGTAGCAGCATCTAGTCCTGCCTGCTTCAGCCTTTCTTAAAGCTTCCTGTTCTCCCCCCGAACTACCGTCCTGCTTAGCTCAGAGGTGGGCAAACTACAGCCACATCCAGCCCACGGGACTCCCCTGCCCTGCCCCTGAGTTCCTGGCCCTGGAGGCTAGCCCCTGGCCCCATCCCTGCTGTTCCCCCTCCCCCGCAGCCTCAGCTCACTGCGCCACAGCCAGGGCCAGCTCCAGCTTTTTAGCCGCCCCAAGCGGCAAAGAGAAGAAAAAACTAAACAAAACCCAATTGAGCTGCCGTCGAAGAGGAAGAGACGGGGTGAAGGACTCGCGCCCGAATTTTCCCCGAAGATTAAAACGGGGTGCTTGAGCTGCCGCCGAAGTGCTGCCCCAATAACGGACGGACTGCTGCCCCTTTCTATTGGCTGCCCTAGGCACCTGCTTCCGTCGCTGGCGCCTGGAGCCGGCCCTGGCCACAGCCTGACCTGGTGCTCTGTGCTGCATGGTGGCATGGCTGGCTCCAGGCAGTGCGGTAAGGGGGCAGGGAGCAGGGGCGTTGGATAGAGGGCAGGGGAGTTCCGGTTGGTTGTCAGGGAGCGGGGGTGTGGATAGGGGTTGGGGCGGTCAGAGGGCGGGGAACAGGGCGGGTTGAATGGGGGCAGGGGTCCCAGGTGGACAGTCAGGAATGAGAGGAGGGGTTGGATAGAGTGGCAGGGGGCAGTCAGGGGCGGGGGGTCTGGGGGCAGTCAGGGGACAGGGAGGGGTGGATGGGGCAGGGGTACCCGGGGGGGCCATCATGGGACAGGGAACGGGGGGGTTGGATGGGGCAGGAGTCTGGGGGGGTTGGATAGGGGGTGGGGGCTGGGCACAGCCTCCCCTAACCGGCCCTCCATACAATTTCGGAAACCCAATGTGGCCCTCAGATGAAAAAGTTTGCCCGACCCTGTCCTAGCTGTTGGGGGTACTTCTGCCCAGTTAGCCCCTCAGCTGTATTTCTATTCAGTTAATTGGTCTCCTCTGCCAACTACCATCCAACTGGATGAATGGACTGTAAGGTGGATAGAAAGCTGGCTAGATCGTCGGGCTCAACGGGTAGTGATCAATGGCTCCATGTCTAGTTGGCAGCCGGTTTCAAGTGGAGTGCCCCAAGGGTCGGTCCTGGGGCCGGTTTTGTTTAATATCTTTATTAATGATCTGGAGGATGGTGTGGACTGCACTCTCAGCAAGTTTGCAGATGACACTAAACTAGGAGGCGTGGTAGATACACTAGGGGGTAGGGATCGGATACAGAGGGACCTAGACAAATTAGAGGATTGGGCAGAAAAAAACCTGATGAGGTTCAACAAGGACAAGTGCAGAGTCCTGCACTTAGGACGGAAGAATCCCATGCACTGCTACAGACTAGGGACCGAATGGCTAGGTAGCAGTTCTGCTGAAAAGGACCTAGGGGTCACAGTGGACGAGAAGCTGGATATGAGTCAACAGTGTGCTCTTGTTGCCAAGAAGGCTAACGGCATTTTGGGCTGTATAAGTAGGGGCATTGCCAGCAGATCGAGGAACGTGATCGTTCCCCTTTATTCGACATTGGTGAGGCCTCATCTGGAATACTGTGTCCAGTTTTGGGCCCCACACTACAAGAAGGATGTGGAAAAATTGGAAAGAGTCCAGCGGAGGGCAACAAAAATGATTAGGGGTCTGGAGCACATGACTTATGAGGAGAGGCTGAGAGAACTGGGATTGTTTAGTCTCCAGAAGAGAAGAATGAGGGGGGATTTGATAGCAGCCTTCAACTACCTGAAGGGGAGTTCCAAAGAGGATGGAGCTCGGCTGTTCTCAGTGGTGGCAGAGGACAGAACAAGGAGCAATGGTCTCAAGTTGCGGTGGGGGAGGTCCAGGTTGGATATCAGGAAAAACTATTTCACTAGGAGGGTGGTGAAACACTGGAATGCGTTACCTAGGGAGGTGGTGGAGTCTCCTTCCTTGGAGGTTTTTAAGGCCCGGCTTGACAAAGCCCTGGCTGGGATGATTTAGCTGGGAATTGGTCCTGCTTTGAGCAGGGGGTTGGACTAGATGACCTCTTGAGGTCCCTTCCAACTCTGATATTCTATGATTCTATGATTCTACCAGTTAGGTCCCAATTAATATAGCCTGGTGGTGGTAGAGTGACAGGGTGCTGCGTTAGTGCCGGACTCAGTACACCCTGTTCCAAGCCCTTAGGCCTGGTCCACACTAAGCCCCCAGTTCGAACTAAGATACACAACTTCAGCTACGTGAATAACGTAGCTGAAGTCGAAGTATCTTAGTTCGAACTTAAAAGTACTTACCGCGGGTCCACACGCGGCAGGCAGGCTCCCCCGTTGACTCCGCCTACTCCTCTCGGAGAGCAGGATTACCGGCGTCGACGGCGAGCACTTCCGGGATCGATTGCTGGCTGCTGAACCAGCGGGTAAGTATAAATGTACCCTTAGTGTTATCATAAGGCTCTCAGTGTTTGAGGAGAGGGTGCAGAGAGCCAAGCAGGCTGAAATCCTGCATAAATTGAGGAATTTCTTTGTGGAATACAAGAATGAGGCTTTCTGATGGTTAGTTGCAACTAGTTGCATTTTCTTAGTGGTTGAGTTCAACATTTGATGTTTTCCTTCCTGTTCATTTTTGGATACTTCATGTTATTTTTGTTTTGTTTTTTAGGAGGTTGGGTGGGAGGAAGGTATGTCATCACTTTTTCTTTCCCAAGAAGTTGCACAGTGCATATCTTGTTATGCAGCGCAATTGCACATTCTCAACTCAGTGGAAGAGGGAGCCTTTTAAACATATGGTCAAAACTGGTGGCCACCTTAATACAGTGAAGGCCGAGTAGCTGTTTCTCTTACAAATTCCCCCAGCCTCCAGGTTTTGTAACAAAATGTCAGAACAATTGGAAATGGCATCAATGTGAAGCTTGGTTGTATATCATGGGATTCTGCCTAGTTGAAGTTGTAACTTATTTTGCAGGCAGGTCCATCTTTAAAGTGGATAAACCGCTGTAATGTTAGAAAGAGAGCGAGAGAGCTTCAGCTCTAGTTAGCTGTTCATTTAGGGATCAGTTCTATCCCATTGATTACAGTGGAAGCTTTCAGTGCTCTGCAACTTTGAAAATTAGGCCACCTCTCTTTAGTACCTAAATGTGGGTTATATGCCTAATATTTTGTCCTTATCCTCTTTGCCTCAGTGTCCCTGTTTATAGATGAAAAATGTGACAGTGCAAAATGTTATTTCCCTGTGTTTGGCTGGCAAGCCTTCCCTTAGCTTGTTTGTTGACCTAGGTCCCCTCTTTAAATACCATGGAAGCGAACATCCCTTAACATTGGTTTGTTTTGAAATTTTGAAGGAAACAGGTTTGTGGGCTACATTCTGATTATGACATCTAAAAGAAAATTAAAATCCTGCTCAGTTTGTTTAATGATTTTGTTAGTGACACAAGCTGAGCCAATTCTCTGTGTCTGAAGGCGTAATCTGTCAGCCATGACTAGGAAGGAGGGATGAGGATATGTTTGTGCCTTCTTGTCCTTTGGTTCACCCCCCTCTCCACATGGTTCTCCATAATGGACAAATGAGTTCTAGAGACAATCATCCGAGGTTGCAACCTTTAATTTCCTTTAGCTCCTATCCTCTGACAAGGATACTTACAAGCTACAGGGTCAAAGGATTACCCAGACACTGCCACCATGCTAAGAGCCGTGCAGCATCGTCTGAATATCAGGGCTATAAAGCACGTTCTCCCATCCATAACTTTCTATGGAATGTATTTTTTTCATAGATTCACACACACACACAAAATCAGAGGCTTCAGAGCAGTTGGGAACCTGAAATCCTTGAGCAGGTTCTAGCTCTTGGTGGGTACACTGTTATCTATTCTGGCACCTGTTCACCCTGGAGACTACATGTCTTCGATTGACCTCTCTCATATGGATCTCTGCTGCCACATACAAGATTCAGAGCCACTGATTAAGGGCCAACCCCCCTCATCTGTTGCTGCTTGGATGGGTCTTGTAGGTCCATCTGGGTCTGTTCCTAATTGCATTGTGTCTGTAAGGGATTAGGGAACATATCAATGAAGAAGAGAAATATTTGGCTTTTGCCTGTAAGTTAGTTGTCTTCAGTTATACCTGTGCACTATCTGTGGCCCACCCTGCATTGGCCAGCATTAATGCTAACATGTAAACATTCTTAGAGGGAAACAAATGTACACACTTCAATTTTCTTATATTTTAAAAAGGAACTTGCATTATTTTTAGCTGTGTAAATTACAGCCTTCTGGGTGGGGGTTTGTGAGTGGGTCTTCGACACTGCAATATGAACAGCTTTGATCTGCCTCCTGATCTTCCAGGAGAAAATCACCCATCAGATGTGTGTCATAATATTTCTGTGATCTTTACCTCCTACATGCAGACAGTACCAGTTGTGCAAGTGCAACTGTTGACAGCACTGGCATTAAAATCATTGCTTGTATTAAAGCCCAGACTCTTAATATCGTAGTAACATCATGTCTGTGATTACTGCTGTCCACATCCACCATTTTTCTGCCTTCCCCCCCTTTTGGCTGATGAACTCTGAATGCAGCTTATGGAAGCATCATCTGCTTTTGTTTATGTCTTGCATGCTGCAGTTTTTCATCAGGAGGAAACTCAAGAATCTTACTAATCTCAGTAATTAATTAGTGGAGAGCTGTTGTGTTGGCTCATCAGCCCAGAGTTGAAGGTGTTTAGCAGGACCTTCCAATTGCTCATTTTGCTGTGAAACAGGTGCATCTGCTGTTTCTCTTCATGTTTTTATCAGATGCTTGAGTTCTTCTATTCTGGGTGGGAGGGAAAGTGTTAATGCATGAATGAAAGCTTCTGTTTTTCTTCTAGTCGTGTCCCTACGGGTGCTCCACTCTAGGTTTTCTAGCACCCTGTGCGCCTTTGATTAGAGATTTATCGCAGCAATGTCCGTTTGGCCTGCATGTGTGCCCTAGTCAGCCTCGTGCCCCATGCCGTTGTTGTATAGTACTGCGTGGGTGAAGCACCCTCAGTTCCTCAACCACCTCAACCTTAGATGGAGCTCTGGCAGTTGTTCCCATTGAGATTTCCTCAACTTGTCCTCATTTCTTGTGCTCATAGATAGTCTAAGGGCTTGTTTCCACTTACCAGGGGATTGATGCACGGCAGTTGATCCACCTAAAGAAGACCCGCTAAATCGACCACTGATTGGTCTCCCGTCAGCTCCGGTACATTATTCATGTAGGGGGAGTTGCGTAACTAAGGTCAACTTAGCCCCATAATGTAGACCTACCCTTAGTAGCTCTTAGCATGTGACTAATTAGTTGTAAGTAGTAGTAGTTTAAGCGTCCTAGTTTAAAAAAAAATGTTTATTTTTCTTTCATATGTGTTATATATTATGGATACTAGATAGTAGTTATGCCTGGTTCTCCCAGCTTCAAACATTGTCTGTTATGCCAGGAGGTGATCCCGGTAAGTGACGGATACTCCCACTGCATATGTTGACATGGGGAATTGCACATTGCCCAGGAAAGCTACATCTGTCTGGCGTGGAAATCAAGAGCCTGGAAAAACATGGAGATAAAACTTCATTTCCTCATGATGGAGAGCTCTCTATGCCCAGCTTCTGACCCATGCCAAGGGACACCCCCTGTACTCTGGTCTCTGAGCAAATCTGCTGTCTCCACAATGTTGGAGCCCCATATCTCCGGGTCACTAAGAGGAAGACCCAAGACTCCTCTCATAATTCCTTAAAGGCCCATGCCCCTGGATCATCAGGTAGAGAATCTACCTCAAAAAAACCAAGGTTGTCAGTGTCTTGAACCACTAAGGCACCATATGCTCTCCAGTCAGGTTACCCGCAAGGCAACTGGTTCCTCCGATACCAGGGCATCACTAGATTGAAAGATGACAAAGCCTTGGTCCGGAGAGATTGCACTGTTAGCAGACCGAGGTGGCAAGAAGAGCACCTCTGCTTCCTTGGTACCGAAGTTATGCTCAGAATAAAAAAGGACAAAGCCAGAGTCATCCTAAGAGTTCCGACCTGGCCCAGATTTCTTACCTGATTCAGCTGGCCGTTTGCTCTCAATCGCTCTCCACGCTGCTCCTCATCTCCTCTCCCAGGAAAGCGAGATGATCCTTCACCCCAATCTCGCAGTGCTTTGTCTCAAACCATGGTTGATGGTTCATGGGATTAGAGCAACCTGCTCAGAGGATGTAAAATGAGTACTATTGCACAGCAGGAAGCAGTCCACTCGCTGCACATACTCTCAAAAATGGAGGAGATTTGTCTGTTGGTGTGACTTCAAATATATGCCACCAATGACCTCATTGCTGCTGGATATACTGGACTATGTCCTAACTCTAAAAAGCTTGGGACTCTCGATGAGCTCCATAAGAGTTTACCTGGCAGCCATCACGGCTTTCTACCCCACAATAAAGGGTTATTCCGTCTTTGCCCACCCAACCACAGCGAGATTCTTCAGCCAGTCCAATGCCCTACTCCTGTTTGGGACCTCAGTCGAGTCCTTAAATGCTTCACAAGACCCCCGTTTGAACCAACAGCTATCTGCTCACTGCTCCATTTATCAATGAAGACAGCATTCCTGATAGCCATCATGTTGGCACAGCAGGTTGAGGAACTAGGAGCCCCGATTACATGCCCCCCTTTCACAGTAGTTTTTAAGGACAAGGCCATGCTGCAACCCCCTCAACATTTTTACCCAAAGTTTCTTATGAGTTCCATATTAACCAACCCATTTACCTGCCTGTTTTCCACCCCACACTACATCTAGATAACCAGGAGGCACTGCTGCACACACATGAAGTCAGGAGAGCCCTGGCCTTCTATCTGGACAGGAGAAACAGCAGATGCACCTGTTTCACAGCAAAATGAGCAATTGGAAGGTCCTGCTAAACACCTTCAACTCTGGGCTGATGAGCCAACACAACAGCTCTTCAGAACGACCCACAAGTTGTTTGTTTCAGTAGCAGATAGTCAAAAGGGTCTGTAATCTCTAATCAAAGGCTTTCCAAGTGGAGATCAGCCTGTATTAATTCTTGCTACAAATCTTTCAATATTCAAACACCTTTGAATATATGCACTCATTCTATTAGGTCCATTTTCACATCTATGGCATTCCTCAAGAACGTGCCCATTATTGAAATACGTAAGGCCACCACTTGCTCACCTAACAGAATGCTATAACTCACAACTCTGCTGCTGATACTGTGTTTGGTTTGGCTGTACTTTCTTTGGCCTTGGCTACACTTACCCGCTAGTTCGGCGGCTGGCAATCGAACTTCTGGGTTCGACTTATCGCGTCTAGTCTGGACGCGATAAGTCGAACCCGGAAGTGCTCGCCGTCGACTGCGGTACTCCAGCTCGGCGAGAGGAGTACCGCGGAGTCGACGGGGGAGCCTGCCTGCCGAGTGTGGACCAAGGTAAGTTCGAACTAAGGTACTTCGACTTCAGCTACGTTATTCACGTAGCTGAAGTTGCGTACCTTAGTTCGAATTAGGGGGGTAGTGTAGACCAAGCCTTTGGTACTGTACTCCGAAGTCTCCCCCATCTTAGAGGGAACTGCTCAGAAGTCACTTAGAGTGCAGCACCCAAAGGGACACTGCTGGAAGAAGAAATAGTTCCTCATCCTGTGCAATCACTGTGGTTATTCGAGATGTGGCCCCCTACAGGCACTCCACTACCTGTCCTCCTTCCCCTCTGCTTCAGAGTTCTCTGCTGTGGAGCTTGGCAGTAGAGAAGGAACTGAGGGCAGTTCTATAACAACGGCACAGGGCACAAGACTGACTAGCACACATGTGCAGGTGACACGGACACTGCTATGAAATATCTCCAGTCAATGCGCACCTAGATTGGAGCTCCCATAGGGACACACATCTTGAAGAACCACAGTTACTGCACAGGGTGAGTAACCATTTCTTATGTGAAAGATTTTACTTTTGGAGTTGTCTGATAACTTAGGGTTGTTTTGTCCTGAAATATTGAGAGCTGAACAAATACAGTAAACAAACCACATGGGACATATGGTGAGCTATTAAGATACCAGGAAAAACAACGAGGAGTCCTTGTGGCACCTTAGAGACTAACAAATTTATTTGGGCATAAGCTTTTGTGGGCTAAAACCCACTTCATCAGATGCATGGAGTGAAAAATACAGTAAGTAGAATATATATCGTAGCACATGAAAAGATGGGAGTTGCCTTACCAAGTGGGGGGTCAGTGCTAACGAGCCAATTCAATTAAGGAGCCCAGCCCCACTTTGCCCCCAGCTCTGCTCCAGCCCAGCCATAGCCCTGACTCCCAGGCCAGCTGTGGCTATGCCACGGGTCTTTTATTCCAATGTAAAGATACCCTAAAATTCTTTGAATAGATGCTGGGTACAAAAGTGCTTTCAATGTATCCGTAGCTTCCTTGGCTCTAGGTACTGAGAGCCCCCTTCTCCCTGGGCAACCCTTTGCCAGGTAATTAGAGAGCCAGCAAGCAGGCTTCCCCCACTACCTAAACCCACTATTTATTAGTTCCTTTGTTTTCTGGGAACAGAACCTTGATCCAGATGAGTGAGATTTGCGTAAGTGATAAGAGAGGTTTGCAATATCCCAGCTGCACTGTGCTTGTCATAAAATTAAAGCAACTTTAATTTGTGTAATGTCTTCCATGTCAAAGGCATCTCCAGGTGCTTCCCAGAGTTAAATAATAAATGGCCGAGGGAAAAAAGGAATGGAAAGATACATGCAGGGGAGGGGAGAGATTTTCAGATAAAAAGAAATGGAAGAGAGCTGATGAAGCAAAGGAACAGGGGAGTTTTTCTGTGCAGTTGGAGCTGCAGACAAGGTGGTGCTTGCCTGGGCAGTTGCAAGACAGTATGAAGGAATGGAGGCAAACATTCAGCGACGGGAGGAGCAGAGAAGAGGGGCAAGGACAGGGTAGGCTGATGGTGCCTGACCTTGGAGCAGTGTTCTGAAACGAATGGGGAGAATTTGAGGTTGGGGTAAAGTTGTTGCACTTATTTGTACAAGTGTGAAATTGGTTAGCAGTACCATGCACATACTAGAGACTTTGAACTTGGTGAGCCTATATTGAAAATTATTGTAAGAACTGTGGCAACAGGAGATGAAGGTCTGAATGAGGATCCAAGCAGTGGTGGACACAGGCATTGTTCCACAGATACTAAGAAGCAGATATACAGATATAGAAAATGTGGAAGATATAGAAAAGTGTACAAATTGAAGGCATGTAAAAGGTCTGGGAAGAGGAGATATACAGTGTGCCCCTAGGTTGCTTGTAGGATTGTTTTTCAGGGACACTTGAAGTGGTTAAGGCATGTTATTGTTAGTGAAATTAGACATTTGTTATTATTTTGAACAATTGAAGCTCTACAAATCCAGGTCCCTGTCCAGGACAGGAATGTTCCTAGTGGTGATAATTGGTAGCTTCTTGAAGAATGAAGTCTCTGTTCAAACACACATGATCTTCCTCCCAAGGGCAGCTTCCTCATTTAGAGTATACCATAGCTGCAAGTGAAGATGTAATTGTAGCATGCGTAGATGGAACAAGATGAAAACTAGCCCGGGTAACAATAGCAGTGAAGACCAGTGGCACAGGCTTCAGCACAGGTTAGCAACCTGAGGATGTATCCAAGGTCCCTGGTGGGCCTGTACTTAGGCTAGCTGCCCCAAGTACAAGCCTGTGCCATCATGTCTTCACTTGTGTTGTTACTTGTGTGTGACCCCAAGAGCCCCTTCATGCCCTCTGGCAGGGGGCCCACTATACAGTAACTCTTATCAGGCCTGACACACTCAGAAACCCAACACACTGTCATCATAATATGTATCCAAAGGATATCTTGTACGGTATTGTATGTAAACTGGTGACGCATCGTGTATAATGAATTATGTATGTGCTGGAAGTATGTTCTTCAGATGTGTTTGGACGGCAGTGCATAAACCCAGTCTACCCTAGACAAAGGAATGTGCATTGACCAGTCTGTCCGGCTTGCTTGCAGGCAGAGGACAATGAAAGCACATGTACATGTAAGATAATTACAGCAATCAAGTTAACAAGGGGAAGATAGCTTAGTGAGCATGCTAGGGGACAGAGTCTGTATCCCCAGGAAGTCTTTCTGGCTCTTGAGGAAAGACAGTGGACTTTGGGGAAATATAAGGAGACCATCATTTAGGGAACAAAGGAGACAGCACCCTCTGATTCTGTGAACATTGGATCCTCTTGCCAGAAGGATTGGAGATGCTGGTGGCTTGAGGTAAGTGAGAAAGCTGTTTAGGCAAAGTTAGTAGTAGACATTGGAAAGCATGTTTCATATTGTTTTGTTAGTAGCCATGCCTGTCTATTTTACTCTTGCTAAGTATCACTTACATCTCTGTTCTTTGTTAATAAATGCATTCTTAGTTGTACTATAAATCATCTCAGTACTGTTATATTGAAGTCAATGTGAGTCTTTAGCTAAGCTAGCAGACTGGTGTGTGCTGTGTCTCTTTGGAGACAGGGAACTTAACTTCTATGAGTGTCTAGTGAGAGGGACAGCATGCTCCATGGAGATGTGTCTGGGGAACTTAGGAATTGGGAAGTCACTGATTGTTACCTGCAAGACAGGGTTTAGATTGGTAGAGTGTTGAGGAGTTGGCTGGCAAGGCAGACAGGCTGCAGTGTCAGGGAGCTGACACACATGCTAATCTCCAGCAAAGTTCATGCTCACACTTGCTAAGGCAGAGTGGTAACACGGTGGCTTGTGGTTCTGGACTGCCATGAAGAGAGCATCTAGTGGTGGCTAGATTAAAACCAGCATGGGGATCCTACCCATGCAACAGTTATACCTTCACTTGAATCAAGCTAGCACAGGTAACAATGGTAGTGAAGATTTGGCTATTGTTACAGTGTTAGCTTTAATCTAGCTATGTCTACCTACTTCCTAATGGTGCATTGCACATGTGTGATAAACCATGCTCTAAATTGCCCTTTCTCTGCCCTGCAGATAGAAATGTATGAACGAGTATTTCAGAAACCACCAGACCGTCACTCTGACTTCTCTCGACTAGCCCGTGTTTTGACTGGAAATGCTGTGGCCCTAGTGCTCGGAGGTGGTGGAGCCAGGTAAGTCCCATATGGTTGTTCTGTGTACTCTGATAAGGCCTCTTACCAGACGTGATGCAACATTGTCATCAGGTTGTATTCTGAAATGATCCTATGGGTTGAGAGACAGTCTGGAAAATCACACTTGTCCTGTGAACCCTGGGGCAGGTGGTGACTTCTACACTTCCTGCACATATGCGTGAAGCATCTGGCACTTATCACTCTCAGAAGACAGAATATGGAGGGCTAGCTGGACCTTTAGTCTGTCCCAGTATGGACATTTTTATGTTCTTGTGAGCACCTATGTAGGGGAGACTCAGGAGATGCTGTCATCATTGGCTGTAAGTGTGGATTTATGCAACAGAAACCACAAATGTTTTGGCTTGTTCCAAAGGGAGAATTCTCTCTTCCCTATTCTCTTCTGTCTATTGGCATATGACAGAGGGAAGCACGGAGACTTTCTCGCCGCTTTTGGCTTGCAGTGACGTAGAATCATAGAATATCAGGGCTGGAAGGGACCTCGGGAGGTCATCTAGTCCAACCCCCTGCTCAAAGCAGGACCAATCCTCAACTAAATCATCCCAGCCAGGGCTTTGTCAAGCCTGACCTTAAAAACCTCTAAGGAAGGAGATGCCACCACCTCCTTAGGTAACCCATTTCAGTGCTTCATCACCCTCTTAGTGAAAAAGGTTTTCCTAATATCCAACTGTCATAACTATAAAGGGAAGGGTAACAGCTCTCCTGTGTACAATACTATAAAATCCCTCCTGGCCAGAGACTCCAAAATCCTTTTACCTGTAAAGGGTTAAGAAGCTCAGGTAACCTGGCTGACACCTGACCCAAAGGACCAATAAGGGGACAAGATACTTTCAAATCTTGGCGGGGGGAAGGCTTTTGTTTGTGCTCTTTGTTTTGGGGGGAGCTCGCTCTTGGGACTAAGAGGGACCAGACATCAATCCATGCTCTCCAAATCTTTCTGAACAAGTCTCTCATATTTCAAACTTGTAAGTACAGCCAGGCTAGGCGTGTTAGTTTTATCTTTGTTTTCTCAACTTGTAAATGTACCTTTTGCTAGGGTGTTTACCTCTGTTTGCTGTAATTTTGAACCTAAGGCTAGAGGGGGTTCCTCTGGGCTCTTTAAGTTTGATTACCCTGTAAAGTTATTCTTCTTCGAGTGATTGTTCACGTCCATTACACATTAGGTGTGCGCGCGCCGCATGCACGGACGTCGGAAACTTTTTCCTTTAGCGGCTCCCGTTGGGCCAGCACGGCCCCCCTCCCCACCAGAGCGACGCCCCGCTCTAGGGTATATATATCCCTGCAGGCCCGACCCCCTCAGTTCCTTCTTACCGTCCGTGGCGGCGTTGGAACAACTCTGTCTCTCGTCTGAGAGTGTCCTTTAGCATAGTCATTAGTGTTATCTTCACAGTTATCAGTTCTTTAGTTGTTAGTATTAAGCTAGTAGTTAACAGTTCTTTAGAAGTACTTAAGCTCTTGTAGTAGGTGTTTGGTCAACCCCGGCACCGGCCCTGCGTGGCGGGGCATGCCGCACGTCCAAGGCTTCAAGGCTTGTGCCACGTGCCGTAAGCCTATGCCATTGAGCGACCCTCACGACTCGTGTCTCCGTTGCCTGGGGGAAACACACCAAAAAGAGCGCTGCAAGATCTGTAAGGCCTTTAAGCCCAGGACTAAGAAAGAAAGAGACTTTCGCCTTAAGCAGCTGCTCATGGAGACGGCGTTACAGCCCTCCACTTCGATGGCACCGTCTGCCTCGGTGCGGAGCGCCCCGGCATCGGTCCGGGACCCGGCGCCGGCGGGACACCCGAAGCCCACGGCACCGATTCAGCGAGGACACTTACGGCACCGGTCGTCTTCGCCGCCGAAATCAAAGGGCCAACCCAAGGCCCGAGGACGCTCCCCGCATAAGAGGGCAGCGCCAGCGAAGACCTCGAGTGTGCCTAAGGCCGTTATGGCCCCGGCACAGGTCCCGGTGTCAGTGGCTCCGGCGCCGAAAGGCCCGTCGAGCCCTGGGATAGGCGCGTCGAGTGAGGGGGAAGGGCTGGAGGAGCTCTTGGAACAGCCCTCCACTCCAGACACATTTGAGGCAGCAAAGGACCTCATTGAATTGTCCATTGAGGGCCCTCCACAAACTAAGGATGCTCCGCCGAGACTGCCATCCAGAGACAAGCCGGCAATGGTGCGCCCATCACGGTCGCCATCTCGGCACCGTTCACGGCACCGGTCCCGGTCGAGTTCCGCCTCGGTGGACTCCCGGTTGCGCGCAGAAAGCACCACAGCCGTCGGGCCTCAATAAGCGGACGGCACCGACCCAGCAGCCATACTCGAGTCGGCACTGGGACGCGTCGGTTACACGATCCCCGAGACCGACCACCCGTAGTCGTTCCCGGTCCCGTGGTCACCGGTACCGATCCAGGTCCAGATCGGCGAGACGCTACTCCAGGTCCTGGTCACGGAGACACTACTCTACTACTGAGGCACCATCCCACGGCACCGCCGTGGCCTTCAAGATCACCGTCCGTGGTGTCGGAGACTGACTCGGGCCGGTACGGCGGGTATGCCCACAGGACACAGGCCAGTAGAAACTACGAAGCCTCTTGTCATCCTCAATGGGGCCAGCCAGGCCAATGGCCATTCTGGACACCCTGGGCCTACCACCAGCAAGGCCCCGCATCCAGGGCCTCGAGATCTGGGTCATCAGGGTACCAGTCCCGCTCTCCGCAGTACCGCCCGCCCTCTCGCAAGGAGGCCTCCCTTGACTCTGCTGACGCAGCTGCTAGGACAATCGCGTCAGGGGTAGTGATGAGGCGCTCGGCATGGTTACAGGCTTCAGGCCTTCCGCCAGAGGTGCAGACCACCCTGCAGGACCTTCCGTTTGAAGGGTCAGGCTTGTTTTCGGAGCAAACGGATGCCAGGCTACATAGCCTCAAGGACTCGCGAGCAACCCTAAAGTCGTTGGGAATGCATACCCCAGTGACACAGCAGAAACCCTTTAAGCCCCAGCCACCACAGAGGCAGTACCACCCTCGTCCTCGGCAAGAACCGTACCGCCGTCGTGGCAGAGATAACAGGCGGAGACGTAACAATACGCCTAACCAAGGCCAAGGTCATGGCCAAGGCAAGCCGCAGCCAGGAAGTAAACCAGGCTTTTTAAGCTATGCTCGAGGACAGCGTACCACATTCCATTCCGGATCCACCTCTATGTTTCAGGGACCGCCTGTCCCATTTCTACCGTGCATGGTCGCACATAACATCGGACCGCTGGGTCCTGCGCACGGTGAAGGCGTGCTATACCCTTCAGTTCTCCTCGCCCCCTCCCTTCCATCCCCCTTTCCCGTCCCTCTTCAGGGACCCCTCTCACGAGCAACTTCTCATGCAGGAGGTGCAGACCCTCCTCACAGTGGAAGCAGTGGAAGAGGTCCCACCAGACCTAAGGGGAAAAGGATTCTACTCCAGGTATTTCCTAATTCCCAAGGCAAAAGGGGGCCTCCGTCTGCGTGGACTAAGCAAGTTTCTGGTCAGAACACGTTTCCGTATGGTCTCCCTTGGAACTATTATCCCATCCCTGGATCCGGGGGATTGGTACGCTGCCCTCGATATGAAAGATGCGTATTTTCACATCGCCATCCGCCCGGCCCACCGGCGGTTCCTGCGCTTCACCATCAACCAGCGCCATTTTCAATTTACGGTCCTGCCCTTCAGCCTAGCAACGGCACCACGAGTGTTCACGAAATGCATGTCCGTCATAGCCTTTCTTCGGAAGAGAAGGATGCGCGTGTACCCGTACTTGGATGACTGGCTCCTCACAGGCAGGTCAGAGGCCGAGGTCCGCTCCCACGTGACGTGGCCTTACAGGTGTTCGGCAGGCTCGGCCTACTGGTCAATGTGCCCAAGTCCACGCTAATTCCCATGCAGAGACTGGACTTCATAGGTGCAGTCCTGGACTCGGTGACGGCGCGGGCAAGTCTTCCAGAGTCGCGGTTCTTGGCCATTCAAGGGGTCGTAAGCTCCGTCCAGCAATTTCCCACGACAATGGCAAGGTGCTGCATGCAGCTCCTGGGGCACATGGCAGCCTGCACACACGTAGTCAGACATGCCCGCCTAAGGCTCAGGCCATTGCAGTTGTGGCTAGCCCAAACGTATCGCCCCTACAGAGACCCCTTGGACCTGGTGGTGACGATCCCGGCTCGGGTGTTAAGCTCCCTCCACTAGTGGCTCGATCAACAGCAGGTTTGCAAAGGGATCCCCTTCGCTGCCCCACAACCCACTCTGACGTTAGTAACAGATGCATCGGACCTGGGTTGGGGGGCGCACCTGGGGGAACTGCGGACCCAGGGGTTGTGGTCCAGGGAAGACAGGTTGCTTCACATCAATCTGAAGGAGCTGAGGGCGGTTCGGTTCGCCTCGCCTGTCAGACCTTCCACGCCACCATGGGAGGTCACAGCGTGTCAGTTCTGACGGACAACACTACCGCCATGTTCTACATAAACAAGCAGGGCGGGTCCTGGTCCTCTCCCCTCTGTCACGAGGCACTCCGCCTATGGGACTTCTGTATAGCCCATTCGGTCCATCTAATCGCAACGTATCTCCCAGGGGTCCAAAACAGGTTAGCAGACCGCCTCAGCCGATCCTACCACATGCACGAATGGGCTTTGAGGCGGGACGTCCTGCATTCAATCTTCCAGAGGTGGGGGTTTCCCCGGGTGGATCTATTCGCCACCAAGGACAACAGACAATGCCCTCAGTTTTGCTCTTTCCAGAACCTCAGCCCGGGGTCGTTGGCAGATGCCTTCACGATTCCGTGGGGAGGGAGCCTGAGGTATGCCTTCCCTCCATTCCCGCTCATCCACAAGGTCCTCCTCAAGACCCGCAGGGACAAGGCGACAATCATCCTCATCGCCCCGGCGTGGCCACGATAGCATTGGTTCACGACCCTGCTGGAATTGTCCATAGCCGTCCTGATTACCCTCCCCCTCCATTGCGACCTCGTCACACAGGCCAGGGGTCGCCTGCTCCACCTGAACCTACCATCGCTACATCTCACGGCGTGGTATCTCTCTGGCTGAATGATGCGGAACACAGGTGCTCCCACCAGGTCCAGCAAATTCTCCTTGGTAGTAGGAAGCCCTCCACAAGAGCGAGCTACCTGGCCAAATGGAAGAGGTTCTCCCACTGGTGCGAGCCTCAGCACATACAGCCTCTGCAGGCCTCAGTCCCATCAATTCTGGACTACTTACTGCACCTCAAGCATCAAGGGCTCGCCCCCGCCTCAATTAAAGTGCATCTGGCTGCCATATCGGTGTTCCATCCGGGGGAGTTGGGAGTGTCAGTGTTCTCCAACCCCACAATAGCCCGATTCCTCAAGGGACTGGAGAGGGTGTTTCCCTATTTGCGCCCACCAGTCCCTGCGTGGAATCTGAACCTGGTCCTAACTAAGCTCATGGGGCCCCCCTTTGAACTCCTAGCCGCTTGCTCCCTCACACATCTTTCGTGGAAGGTGGCATTTCTCGTGGCCATCACATCAGCCAGGAGGGTATCGGAATTGAGGGCCCTCACTTCGGAACCCCCTTATACAGTTTTTCATAAGGATAAGGTGCAACTAATTCCTTCCAAAAGTGGTCTCGCAGTTTCACATGGGGCAAGACATTTGTCTACCGGTGTTCTTCCCTAAGCCCCATGCAGACCCTAGCCACCGCAGCCTGCATACCCTCGATGTTCTGAGGGCCTTGGCGTTTTATCTGGAGCGGACCAGGTCGTTCTGCAAAACACCTCAGCTGTTTATTGCCGTTGCGGAACGTATGAGAGGCCTACCTATCTCGACACAACGCTTGTCAGCATGGATTGTGCGTTGCATACGCACGTGCTATGAGCTCGCCAACGTACCAGCCCAAGAGATCCGGGCTCACTCGACTAGGGCCCAAGTGTCCTCGGCGGCTTTCTTGGCGCAGGTTCCGATCCAAGAAATCTGTAAAGCGGCCACCTGGTCGTCCGTGCATACGTTCACAGCCCACTACACGATCCATCATCAGACCAGAGAGGACGCAGTGGTTGGCAGGGCTGTGCTACAATCAGTTTTACCTTGACTCCTACCCGCCTCCAATGGTAAGCTTGTGAGTCACCTAATGTGTAATGGACATGAACAATCAGTCAAAGAAGAAAAAACGGTTACTTACCTTCTGTAACTGTTGTTCTTTGAGATGTGTTGTTCACGTCCATTACACTTCCCACCCTCCTTCCCCTCTGTTGGAGTCACCGGCAAGAAGGAACCGAGGGGGTCGGGCCTGCAGGGATATATATACCCTAGAGCGGGGCGCCACTCTGGCGGGGGAGAGGGGGGGCCCTGCTGGCCCGACGGGAGCCGCTAAGGGAAAAAATTTCCGACGTCCGTGCACGCGGCGCACGCACACCTAATGTGTAATGGACGTGAACAACACATCTCGAAGAACAACAGTTACAGAAGGTAATTAACCATTTTTTTCCATCCTGATTTACAGAGACAATTTTTACGTTTTTCTTTAATTAAAAGCCTTCTTTTTAAGAACCTGATTGATTTTTCCTTGTTCTAAGATCCAAGGGGATTGATCTGGACTCACCAGGAATTCGTGGGGGGAAAGGGAAGAGGGGGGGGAATGATTAATTCCTCCTTGTTTTAAGATCCAAAGGGTTTTGGATCAGTGTTCACCAGGGAGTTCGTAGAAGAGTCTCTCAAGGCTACCCAGGGAAGGGAGTTAGCCCATTGGGAGTAGTGGCAGCGGACCAGATCAAAGCTGGTAGTTAAGCTTAGAAGTTTTCAAGCAGGCCCCCACATCTGTACCCTAAAGTTCAGAGTGGGGAAGGAGCCTTGACACCAACGTAAACCTCCCCCACTTCAACTTGAGACCATTACTCCTTGTTCTGTCATCTGGTACCACAGAGAACAGTCTAGATCCATCCTCTTTGGAACCCCCTTTCAGGTAGTTGAAAGCAGCTATCAAATCCCCCCTCATTCTTCTCTTCTGCAGACATGTTAATCCCTGCATGGATCCTTATTTTTGGAAACAGCATTTCAAAACTTTCCAAAGCCATTAATTAAAAATTCTGGCAGCAAGGAATGACTCATACCCTAATGGGAAATTATGTTGGTGTTTACAGTATTCAAAAAACCTCTGCCTCATCTTTGCTTGTGAGAGGTTTCCTATAGCAGAAAGGGCAGAACACCCACCTGGAGTTCTTCCCTTTAGAATTCTGGCCAAAGTCCCAGTGGGCTTTTAGAAATAGATCACCACCTGCACTTTTTTTTGCAGTTTCTTCCAAAATAATTCTGTTCTTTGAGAACTTTCTCCTGAGGCAAACATTCTGCAAAGGAGAGTTGCAAGGTCCTGTGGTTCAAGAAGTCTGTGCCCCAACCCCCTACCCCATCCCTGAGCCCACCCCCAACCCAGAGCCCCTCCTGCACCCCAAACCCTTCATCCCTGGCTCCACCCCAGAGCCTGCACCCCCAGCCCTGAGCCTCTCCTGCACCCCAAACCCCTTCCACAACCCAGAGCCCCCTCCCACACCCTGAACCCCTCATTCCCAGCCGAACCCCTCAGCCCTCACCCCCGCACCTCAACCCTCCCCAGCCCTGAGTCCCTCCTACACCCTAAACCCCTCATCCCCAGCTCCACTGGGTCACAGGCATCAATACTTTTCTTCAACTGGGTCCCCAGAAAAAAAGTTAGAAAACCACTGATCTAGTCTAACCCCCTGCCAAGATGCAGGATTTGTTTTATCTAAACCATCCAAGGCAGATGGCTATTCAGCCTCCTTTTGAAAACGTCCAATGAAGGAATGGAAAAAGCTAATGTACTCAATGATTTTTTTGCCTCTGTCTTCACGCACAAGGTCAGCTCCCAGATTGCTGCACTGGGCAGTACAGCATGGGGAGAAGGTGACCAGCCCTCTGTGGAGAAAGAAGTGGTTCGGGACTATTTAGAAAAACTGGACGTGCACAAGTCCATGGGGCCGGATGCGCTGCATCCGAGGGTGCTAAAGGAGTTGGCGGGTGAGATTGCAGAGCCATTAGCCATTATTTTTGAAAACTCATGGCGATCGGGAGAGGTCCCAGATGACTGGAAAAAGGCTAATGTAGTGCCCATCTTTAAAAAAGGGAAGAAGGAGGATCCGGGGAACTACAGGCCAGTCAGCCTCACCTCAGTCCCTGGAAAAATTATGGAGCAGGTCCTCAAGGAATCAATTATGAAACATTTAGAGGAAAGGAAAGTGATCAGGAACAGTCAGCACGGATTCACGAAGGGGAAGTCGTGCCTGACTAACCTAATTGCCTTCTATGATGAGATAACTGGCTCTGTGGATGAGGGGAAAGCAGTGGATGTGTTATTTCTTGACTTTAGCAAAGCTTTTGATACTGTCTCCCACAGTATTCTTGCCACCAAGTTAAAGAAGTATGGGCTGGATGAATGGACTGTAAGGTGGATAGAAAGCTGGCTAGATCGTCGGGCTCAACTGGTAGTGATCAATGGCTCCATGTCTAGTTGGCAGCCGGTTTCAAGTGGAGTGCCCCAAGGGTCGGTCCTGGGGCCGGTTTTGTTTAATATCTTTATTAATGATCTGGAGGATGGTGTGGACTGCACTCTCAGCAAGTTTGCAGATGACACTAAACTAGGAGGCGTGGTAGATACACTAGAGGGTAGGGATCGGATACAGAGGGACCTAGACAAATTAGAGGATTGGGCAGAAAAAAACCTGATGAGGTTCAACAAGGACAAGTGCAGAGTCCTGCACTTAGGACGGAAGAATCCCATGCACTGCTACAGACTAGGGACCGAATGGCTAGGTAGCAGTTCTGCTGAAAAGGACCTAGGGGTCACAGTGGACGAGAAGCTGGATATGAGTCAACAGTGTGCTCTTGTTGCCAAGAAGGCTAACGGCATTTTGGGCTGTATAAGTAGGGGCATTGCCAGCAGATCGAGGAACGTGATCGTTCCCCTTTATTCGACATTGGTGAGGCCTCATCTGGAATACTGTGTCCAGTTTTGGGCCCCACACTACAAGAAGGATGTGGAAAACTTGGAAAGAGTCCAGCGGAGGGCAACAAAAATGATTAGGGGTCTGGAGCACATGACTTATGAGGAGAGGCTGAGGGAACTGGGATTGTTTAGTCTCCAGAAGAGAAGAATGAGGGGGGATTTGATAGCAGCCTTCAACTACCTGAAGGGGGGTTCCAAAGAGGATGGAGCTCGGCTGTTCTCAGTGGTGGCAGATGACAGAACAAGGAGCAATGGTCTCAAGTTGCGGTGGGGGAAGTCCAGGTTGGATATCAGGAAAAACTATTTCACTAGGAGGGTGGTGAAACACTGGAATGCGTTACCTAGGGAGGTGGTGGAGTCTCCTTCCTTGGAGGTTTTTAAGGCCCGGCTTGACAAAGCCCTGGCTGGGATGATTTAGCTGGGAATTGGTCCTGCTTTGAGCAGGGGGTTGGACTAGATGACCTCTTGAGGTCCCTTCCAACTCTGATATTCTATGATTCTATGATTCTAAGGAGCTTCCACAATCTCCCTAGGCAGTCTATACCATTGTCCTGCTGTTCTGACAGGTAGGAAGTTTTTCCTGAGATTTAATCTAAATCTACTATGCTGTAGTTTGAACCCAGTCCCTCTTGTCCTGCCTCTGTGGCAAGAGAGAACAACATTTCTCCATCTTTTTATGGCAACCTTTCAAGTATTTAAAGACCGCTACCATGTCCCCCCTCAATCTCCTCTTTTCCAAACTAAACATTGCCAGTTCCTTCAGCCTTTGCTCATATGGCTTGCATTCCATCCCTCTGATCATCTTTGTCGCTCGCCTCTGGATCCTTTCCAGTTTCTCCACATCCTTTCTATCCATGGGTGACCAAGGTTGGACACAGTCCTCCAGCTGAGGCCTAACCAGCGCCGAGTAGAACGGTACTATCACCTCCCGTGACTTACATTCTATGCCTGTGTTAAAGCAACCTAAAATTGCATTTGCTATTATTGTGATAGCATCACATTGCTGACACATGTTGAGATGTGATCCACCACAGCTCCCAGATCCTTCTCAGCAGTGCTGCTGCGAAGCCAGTTATCCCCCATTTTGTATTTTTGTATTTGGTTTTTCTTACCTAAGTGTAGCACCTTACATTTGGCTTTGTTGAATTTCATTTTGCTGTGTATAGCCCAAATTCTCCAGTTTGTCAAAAACCCACTGAATATTACCTCTATCTTCTAAGGTATTGGCAACCCCCCCAGCGTTTGTGTCATCTGCAGATTTGATCAGTATGCTCTCTCTTCATTGTCCCTCCATCCTTAGAGGTTTTTAAGGCCCGGCTTGACAAAGCCCTGGCTGGGATGATTTAGTTGGTGTTGGTCCTGCTTTGATTAGGGGTTTGGACTAGATGACCTCCTGAGATCTCTTCCAACACTAATCTTCTATGATTCTATGATTCCTACATCCAGATCATTAATAAAGCTGTTAAAGCACATGGGACCCAGCACAGATCCCTGTGGAACCCCACTGGAGACCTCCCTCCAATCCGACATCATTCTATTAATAGTTACTTTTTGTTTGTAGATGTTTAACCAATTATGTATCCACTTAATGGTAGTTCTGCTGAGCCCACATTTCTCCAGCTTACTTATCAGAATGTCATGTGGGATTTGTCAAAAACCTTGCTGAAGTCCAGGTATATTATGTCTACTGCATTCCCCCTATCCACCAAATCAGTTACTTTGTCAAAGAAGGAAATCAAGTTGGTTTGGCTTGATTTGTTCTTGGTAAATCTATGTTGGCTGTTAGTGATCACCCCTTCATTCTCCAGGTATGCGCAAATAGAATGTTTTATACGTTGCCGTGGTAGCGTCCCAGGTATCGAAGTCAGGCTGACTGGTCTATAGTTTCCGGGCTCCTCCTTTTTCCCCTTTTTAAAGATGGTCACTATATTAACCCTTCTCCAGTTTTCTGGGGCCTCTCCTGTCATCCATGAGTTTGTAAATATTATTGCCATGTATATTTCCTTGGTGACATGCCCCTCCTTCCATTTCCTGGATGGATCCCTTTTTAGATAGCTAAAAAGCTCCTTGTGCAGCCACATTGGCCTCCTCTGGCTCTTCTTATCTTTCCTCTGCGTGGGATTAGCTTGAGCCTCTAGTATTACATCTTTTAGGAACTGCCAACCCCCTTCAACTCCTTTTCTTCCTAATTGGTCTTTCCACGGGACCTTGCCTGCTATTTCTCTGAGTCTGTTGAAATCCACCTTTCTGAAGTCCAGTGTCCTTGTTTTGCTGTTCTCATGGCCCCTTTCCATAGGATCTTGAATTTTATCAGTTCATGATTACTTCCTCCCAAGTTCCCGACTACCTTCACATTCGCAACTAATTCATCCCTGTTGGTCAAACCAGATCCAAAATGGATGCCTCAACATTCTGAATCAGAAAGCTGGCCCCTACACATGCTAAAAGAATTTGCAGAACATACTATGTTTTGCGGCAGTAGTCTTCCAACAGATATCTAGGAAGTTAAAATCCCCCATTATTACTAGCTCATGTATGTTAGCTAATCTTGTTCCTACTTGAAGAATGACTCATCACCTTCCTCTTCCTGATTTGGTGGTCTATATGGGTATGTCTACACTACCCGCTGGATTGGCAGGTAGCGATCGATCTATCGGGGATCGATTTATCACGTGTAGTGTAGACACGATAAATCGATCCCCGATCGCTCTCCGTCGACTGCTGAACTTCAGCTTGGCGAGAGGCGGAAGAAAAGTCAACGGGGGAGCCGCGGCCGTCGATCCCGCGCCACGAGGACGCGAAGTAAGTAATTCTAAGTCGATCTAAGATACGTCGACTTCAGCTGCGCTGTTCTCGTAGCTGAAGTTGCGTATCTTAGATCAATCTCTCCCCCCCCAAGTGTAGACCAGGCCTAAGAGACCGTAACGTCGCTGCTGAGATTCATTTTATTTAAAGGTAGCCATCCTGCAACAAAAATATTTCAGGAGCAGACTTCAAAGAGAAACTGCTGAGCTTCAGTTCATTTGCAAATTTGACACCATCAGCTCAGGATTAAACAAAGACAGTGAATGGCTAGCCAACTACAAAAGCAGTTTCTCCTCCCTTGGCATTCACACCTCAACTGCTAGAAGAGGGCCTCATCCTCCCTGATTGAACTAACCTCGTTATCTCTAGACTGATTCTTGCCTGCATATTTATACCTGCCTCTGGAAATTTCTACTACATGCATCTGACGAAGTGGGTATTCACCCACAAAAGCTTATGCTCCAATACGTCTGTTAGTCTATAAGGTGCCACAGGACTCTTTGTCACATTTTATTCCTTCTTGCCCCGCATCTATGCACTCACACCCCTTTTATAAATAGTAACTTGGACATTTCTGCTCTCATGACTCATAGGAAATTATTGACAATCAGAATCATAAAGCATGTTGTGGTCTATTTAAAAACCTGGAAATGTCATACTTTTGTCCATAGGCCAGTGTATTCATGGAGGGAGTATTCAGCGTAATGAAGGTTAGAATTTTCCTGTCTCCTGTACAGTCATCTAATGTTCTAGCTGCCAGCCCCTAAAGCTTTATTCTTAGTGTCAGTTAAGAATCATTATCTTGCTCACCCACACAGTTTTCTGACCTGGAGTAGTTCATTTTCTCTTATTTATTAACATGTTAAATATCATCCTTCCTAGGTCTCTTGCATACTATTGAAACACTGAGAGGTGAGAAAGAGGAGAGCATTGGCTGTGCTTGGGGAGCCAAGGAGAGATTTTATTCTGTTAGATATTTTAGACCTGAGGATTTCTTGCTATATAGTGGAGAGCACTCATTTTGTTACGTGATATTTTATGTTGCTTTTCTACACTACAAGGCCCGTGTCACTCCAGAATATTGTATGATCTTATATACTCTACTCCAGAATACCATGATCCTCTTGGAATTTTACTGTTCCAAACAAAGCCCACAGCCCAGGTGCATGGAAAATTACTGGCCCAAGATGGGGTCCAGGGTCACATAAACATATAACATGCCTTACATGCTTTGATGACTCTCAGAGGCAGCCATTGCCTATATTCTTTCTGAGGTGTCCATCTAGTGAGGAGGGCTTTAAACTAGGTTCACCGGGGGAAGGAGACCAAAGCCCTGAGGTAAGTGGGGAAGTGGGATACCAGGAGGAAGCACGAGCAGGAGAGCGCAAGAGGGGAGGACTCCTGCCTCACACTGAGAAAGCGGAACAATCAGCAAGCTATCTTAAGTGCCTATACACAAATGAAAGAAGCCTGGGGAAGAAGCAGGGAGAACTGAAAGTCCCTTCATAGTCAAAGAATTACGATGTGATTGGAATAACAGAGACTTGGTGGGATAACTCACATGACTGGACTTCAGAAAAGCAGACTTTGACTCCCTCAGGGAAATGATGGGCAGGATCCCCTGAGGGAATAATATGAGGGGGAAAGGAGTCCAGGAGAGCTGGCTGTATTTTAAAGAATCTTATTGAGGTTGCAGGAACAGACCATCGCGATGTGTAGAAAGAATAGTAAATATGGCAGGTGACCAGCTTGGCTTAACAGTGAAATCTTTGCTGATCTTCAATGAAGAAAGAAGCTTATAAGAATTGGAAGATTGGACAAATGACCAGGGAGGAGTATAAAAATATTACTCAGGCATGCAGGAGTGAAATCAGGAAGGCCAAATCACACTTGGAGTTGCAGCTAGCAAGGGATGTTAAGAGTAACAAGAAGGATTTCTTCAGGTATGTTAGCAACAAGAAGAAAGTCAAGGAAAGTGTGGGCCCCTTACTGAATGAGGGAGGCAACCTAGTGACAGAGGATATGGAAAAATGTACTCAATGCTTTTTTTGCCTCTATCTTCACAAACAAGGTCAGCTCAGACTACTGCACTGGGCAGCACAGTATGGGGAGGAGGCGACCAGCCCTCTGGAGAAAGAAGTGGTTCAGGACTACTTAGGGTATATCTACACTACAAAATTAGGCTGAATTTATAGAAGTCGTTTTTTTAGAAATTGTTTTTATACAGTCGATTGTGTGTGTCCCCACACAAAATGCTCCAAGCGCATTAAGTCAGCGGACTGTGTCCACAGTACCGAGGCTACCTTCGACTTCTGGAGCGTTGCACTGTGGGTAGCTATCCCACAGTTCCTGCCCATTGCAATTCTGGGTTGAGATCCCAGTGCCTGATGGGGCAAAAACAGTGTCGTGGGTGATTCTGGGTACATGTCGACAGGCCCCCACTCCCTCTCTCCCTCCGTGAAAGCAACGGCAGACAATCATTTCATGCCTTTTTTCAGCCCAGACACCATAGCACTGGGATCATGGAGCCTGCTCAGATCACCGTGGCAATTTTGAGCACTATATGCACCATGCGCATTATCCTGGAGTATACACAGAACCAGAACCTGCCAAAGCAAAACCAGGCTAGAAGGCGACAGCAGAGCGGTGACGAGAGTGATGAGGAAATAGACATGGACATAGATTTCTCACAAAGTGCGGGCCCCGGCAATGCGCACATCATGGTGTTAATGGGGCAGGTTCATGCCATGGAACGCTGATTCTGGGCCCAGTGGCTGCAAAACTTTTGCATGCGTAAGGGCACTTTCATGGAACTTTGTGACTTGCTTTCCCCTACCCTGAAGCACAAGAATACCAAGAGGAGAGCAGCCCTCACAGTTGAGAAGCGAGTGGCGATAGCACTGTGGAAGCTTGCAACGCCAGACAGCTACCGGTCAGTCGGGCATCAATTTGGAGTGGGCAAATCTACTGTGGGGGCTGCTGTGATCCAAGTAGCCAACGCAATCAAAGAACTGCTGATATCAAGGGAAGTGACTCTGGGAAACGTGCAGGTCATAGTGGATGGCTTTGCTGCAATGGGATTCCCTAACCGTAGTGGGGCGATAGATGGAACCCATATCCCTATCTTGGCACCGGAGCACCACGCCAGCGAGTACATAAACCGAAAGGAGTACTTTTCAATGCTGCTGCAAGCACTGGTGGATCACAAGGGACATTTCAATAACATCAACATGGGATGGCCAGGAAAGGTACATGACGCTCACGTCCTTCAGGAACTCTGGTCTGTTTCAAAAGCTGCAGGAAAGGACTTACTTCCCAGACCAGAAAATAACCGTTGGGGATGTTGAAATGCCTATAATTATCCTTGGGGACCCAGCCTACCCCTTAATGCCGTGGCTCATGAAATCATACACAGGCAGCCTGGACAGTAGTCAGGACCTGTTCAACTATAGGCTGAGCAAGTGCAGAATGGTGGTAGAATGTGCATTTGGATGTTTAAAAGCACGCTGGTGCAGTTTACTGACTCGGATAGACCTCAGCGAAACCAATATTCCCATTGTTATTACTGCTTGCTGTGCGCTCCACAATATCTGTGAGAGTAAGGGGGAGACATTTATGGCGGGGTGGGAGGTTGAGGCAAATCGCCTGGCCGCTGATTACACGCAGCCAGACACCAGGGTGGTTAGAAGAGCACAGCAGGGCGCAGGGCGCGTCAGAGAAGCTTTGAAAACCAGTTTCATGACTGGCCAGGCTACGGTGTGAAAGTTCTGTTTTTCTCTCCTTGATAACCCCCCACCTTCCGCTTGATTCACTCTACTTCCCTGTAAGCTAGCCACCCTCCCCTCCCCCCTTCGATCACCACTTGCAGAGGCAATAAAGTCATTGTTACTTCACATTCATGCATTCTTTATTAATTCATCACACAAACAGGGGGATAACTCGCAAGGTAGCCCGGGAGGGGTGGGGGAGGAGGGAAGCGCGGGGTGGGGTGGGGGAGGAGGGAAGGACAAGGACACACTGCACTTTAAAACTTATTGAAGGCCAGCCTTCTGTTGCTTGGGCAATCCTCTGGGGTGAAGTGGCTGGGTGGCCGGAGGACCCCCCACCACGTTCTTGGGCGTCTGGGTGAGGAGGCTATGGAACTTGGGGAGGGGGGCTGTTGGTTACACAGGGGTTGTAGCGGTGGTCTGTGCTCCTGCTGCCTTTCCTGCAGCTCAACCATACGCTGGAGCATATCAGTTTGATGCTCCAGCAGCTGGAGCATCGACCCTTGCCTGCTGTCATCAAGCTGATGTCATGTATCATCTTCAGCCCGCCACTTACTCTCTTCAGCCCGCCACCTCTCCTTGCGTTCATATTGTGCTTTCCTGCACTCTGACATTGTTTGCCTCCACACATTCTGCTGTCCTCAGTCAGTGTGGGAAGACAGCAGCAGCTCAGAGAACATCTCATCCCGAGTGCGTTTTTTTCACCTTCTAATCTTCGCTAGCCTCTGCGAAGGAGAAACATTTGCATCTGGTGGGGGAAAAGGGAGAGTGGTAGCTAAAAAGCCACATTTTAGAGAACAATAGGATCACTCTTTCCCGTTAAACCTTGCTGTTCACATTACACAGCACATGTGCTTTCGTTACAAGGTCGCATTTTGCCTCTTATATTGAGGGCCTGCCGGTTTGGTGCGAGAGATCACTCACGCAGTGCCAGGCAACAGAATTCGGCTTGCAGGCAGCCATGGTAAGCCACAGTCTTTTGGCTTCTTTAACCTTCATAACATGTGGGAATGATTTCAAACAGCAGCGCCCTCATTTCCCATACCAAGCGGCCGCTGGGTTAGGCATTTAAAATGGGTTGGCAATTTAAAAGGAGGGGCTGTGGTTTGTGGGTTAGCGTGCAGCATAAACCCAAATAACCCCCCCACACACGCAATTCTCTGAGATGATCACCCCTCCCCCCACCGTGTGGCTAACATCGAAGAACATTTCTGTTCCGCCACAGCCAAACAGCCAAGCAGGAACGGGCACCTCTGAATGTCCCCTTAAAAAAAGCACCCTATTTCAACCAGGTGACCATGAATGATATCACTCTCCTGAGGATAACAGAGAGAGATAAGGAACGGATGTTGTTTGAATGCCAGCAAACACCAGGACCATATGCTGCCATGCTTTGTTATGCAATGATTCCAGACTACGTGCTACTGGCCTGGCATGGTAAAGTGTCCTACCATGGCGGACGGACAAAGGCAGCCCACCCCAGAAAGGCTTTGGGAGTACATCCAGGAGAACTTTCTGGAGATGTCCCTGGAGGATTTCCGCTCCATCCCCATACACATTAACAGACTTTTCCAGTAGCTGTACTGGCCGCGAATGCCAGGGCAAATTAATCATTAAACACGCTTGCTTTTAAACCATGTGTAATATTTACAAAGGTACACTCACCGGAGGTCCCTTGTCTGCCCTCAGGGTCCGTGAGCACGCCTTGGGTGGGTTCGGGGGTTACTGGCTCCAGGTCCAGGGTGAAAAACGTATCTTGGCTGTTGGGAAATCCGGTTTCTCCGCTTCCTTGCTGTGAGCTATCTTCAATCTCTTCCTCATCATCTTCCTCATCCCCAAAACCTGCTTCAGTGTTGCATGATTCTCCATTGACGGAGTCAAAGCACAGGATTGGGGTAGTGGTGGCTGCACCCCCTAGTATGGCATGCAACTCAGCGTAGAAGAGGCATGTCTCCGGCTCTGCCCCGGACCTTCTGTTTACCTCTCTGGTTTTGTGTCTGTAGTGTGTGTTACTGTCTGTAGTGTGTGTCTGTTTGTGTTTGGGGGTTACTTGCTGTGTGCTGAGCTTGTGTTTGTCTGTTTGGTTGTTTGAAGGACCGTGTGCTGTGGCTGGCAGTTGGAAGCTGTGAGCTTCAAAGGAAGGTTTGAAAGCTAGAAGCCTCTGGTAATTAGCTGAGCCTTAATCAGTGGGCGGGGCATTCACACAGGCCAGGGCTTTATAAAGCAGCGCACAAGTGACCAAGGAGCTTTTGCGAACAGGGGCTGCTAACAGGGAGTTTCGCAAGGGAGTTTGGAAAGGGAGTGGGAAGGGAGCAGGGGTCCCCTGCCAGTTCTATCTGTTTCCCTTTAGTCCCCTTAAAACCTATAAACCAAACTACATTCAAAACTTCTTGCTTAAACAACCCTTTCATTAACTAGGAGACAATGCAGGCAGAAGCCCAGCTGCAGAGTGGGGGCTATCCAGTTTATTGCACTGAGTGCAGCATGTATGATTACCTGCCCTGTGGGCAGGTGGTGTATGTGTGCATTCGGTGCAAGGAGCTCCTGGCCCTCAGAGACCACGTATGGAGTTTGGAGGCCAGGGTAACAGAACTGGAGGAGCTAAGAGAGGCAGAGAGGTATGTTGATGAGGTTTTCCAGGACACTGTAGAATTGTCCCACCTCCAGTCAGACAGCCCCTGTGCTGTTGAGGAGAGTGAAAAGCCCAGGGAAGCAGTGCAGTCAATGGGAGCAGAGGGAAACCTTCCCATAGTTGGGACCCTCCTTCCAGATGGTGCTGGGGTTGCCTCTTGCACTGAGGTTACCTCTCTGGGGGAGGGAACTCCAGTTGCTAGGAAAAGGCAGGTGTTAGTAATGGGAGATTCTATCATTAGAAATGTAGATAGCTGGGTTTGTGATGACTGGGAGAACTGTATGGTGACTTGCCTGCCTGGTGCGAAGGTTGCGGATCTCTCGAGGCATCTAGACAGACTTATGTGTAGTGCTGGGGAGGAGCCGGTGGTCGTGGTACATGTAGGTACCAATGACATAGGGAAGGGTAGGAGAGCTGTCCTGGAAGCCAAATTTAGGCTGCTAGGGAAGAGACTGAAATCCAGGACCTCTATGATGGCATTCTCAGAAATGCTCCCAGTTCCACGCGCAGGGCCAGGTAGGCAGGCAGAGCTTCAGAGTCTCAATGTCTGGATGAAACAATGGTGTAGAGAGGAGGGGTTGGACCTTTGGTCTGACCCGGTACGGCCATTCTTATGTTATGTTCTTACGTGGTAGGCTTGCCTTCGCTCCTTAATTTTCACGCGGCACTGCTATGCGTCCCTGTTATGGCCTCTGTCCTTCATGCCCTTTGAGACTTTTGCTAATGTTTTGGCATTTTGTGTACTGGAACAGAGTTCAGCTAGCACGGATTCGTCTCCCCATAGGGCGAGCAGATCCTGTACCTCCCATTCGGTCCATGCTGGAGCTCTTTTGCAATCCTGGGACTCCATCCTGGTCACCTTTGCTGATGAGATCTGCACTCACCTGCACCTTGCAACGCTGGCCAAACAGGAAATGAGATTCAAAAGTTTGCGGGCCTTTTCCTGTCTACCTGGCCAGTGCATCTGAATTGAGAGCGCTGTCCAGAGCAGTCACAATGTAGCACTCTGGGATAGCTCCTGGAGGTCAATACCGTCGAATTCCGTCCACACTACCCCAAATTTAACCCGGCAAGGCCAATTTCAGCGCTAATCCCCTCGTCAGAGGTGGAGTAAAGAAATCGATTTAAAGAGCCCTTTATGTCGAAAAAAGGGCTTCATCATGTGGACGGGTCCAGGCTTAAATCGAAGTAACACTGCTAAATTTGACCTAAAATCGTAGTGTAGACCAGGCCTTAGAAAAGCTGGACAAGCACAAGTCAATGGAGCCAGATGCACTGCATCCGAGGATGCTAAAGAAGTTGGTAGATGTGATTGCAGAGACATTGGCCATTATCTTTGAAAACTCATGGCGATCGGGGGAGGTCCTGGATGAGTGGAAAAAGACTAATGTGGTGTCCATCTTTAAAAAACGGAAGAAGGAGGATCCGGGAAACTACAGGCCATTCAGCCTCACCTTAGTCCCTGGAAAAATTATGAAGCAGGTCCTCAAGAAAACAATTCGGAAGCACTTACAGGAGAGGAAAGTGATCAGGAACAGTCAACATGGATTCATCAAGGGCAAGTCATGCCTGACTAACCTAATTCCTTTCTGTGACGAGATAACTGGCTTTGTGGATGAGGAGAAAGCAGTGGACATGTTATTCCTTGACTTTAGCAAAGCTTTTGATACGGTCTCCCACAGTATTCTTGTCAGCAAGTTAAAGAAGTATGGGCTGGATGAATGGACTATAAGTTGGATAGAAAGCTGGCTAGATCATCAGGCTCAACTAGTAGTGATCAATGGCTCCATGTCTAGTTTGCAGCTGGTATCAAGCGGAGTGTCCCAGGGGTCGGTCCTGGGGCTGGTTTTGTTCAATATCTTAATTAATGATCTGGAAGATCATACAAAAACAAAAAGGAATCTGGTGGCACCTTAAAGACTAACAGGTTTATTTGGGCATAAGCTTTCGTGGGTAAAAACCTCACTTCTTCGGATGCATAGAGTGAAAGTACTGTACTTTCACTCTATGCATCCGAAGAAGTGAGGTTTTTACACACGAAAGCTTATGCCCAAATAAACCTGTTAGTCTTTAAGGTGCCACCAGATTCCTTGTTGTTTTTGTAGATACAGACTAACACGGCTACCCCCTGATACTTGGAAGATCATAGAATATCAGGGTTGGAAGGGACCTCAGGAGGTCATCTAATCCAACCCCCTGTTCAAAGCAGGACCAATCCCCTTAAAAACCTCTAAGGAAGGAGATTCCACCACCTCCCTAGGTAACCCATTCCAGTGCTTCACCACCCTCCTACTGAAAAAGTTTTTCCTAATATCCAACCTAAAGCTCCCCCACTGCAACTTGAGACCATTACTCCTTGTTACCCTCCACTCCTAAAGACCAGCAGGTGATGGTCAGGCTTGACAAAGCCCTGGCTGGGATGATTTAGTTGGGGATTGGTCCTGCTTTGAGCAGGGGGTTGGACTAGATGACTTCCCGAAGTCCCTTCCAACCCTGATATTCTATGATTCTATGAAAGGCTTACTGGGTGGGATGAGTTTCTTCTATGGTCCACTGTGAGCTGAGTGTCCTTAATAGGCCATCAACACATAGCTGTCTGACCCTAATGTAAATTCTATCTGGGGGATGTTACCCAGGAATACAACATGTGTAAGATACCAGTACATAGCCAATATTCATAACTTCAGATACAAAGATGATACATGTATGTAAACAGGATAATCATACATAGCAAATCATTACTTTTCCATTGACACCTTACATGACATACTTTGTACAAGATTTGTTGTAATTGTGTAACGGTGGCAATATCAATGATATAAATGGTCATATTCAATTATACAGCATCACAGTCTATTTCAGAGTTTAAATATCCTCTAGGGTTAGAAAATTTCCCCATATATTTAACCTAAATCTCTCTGCAGATTAAGCTCATTACTACTTGTCCTATCTTCACTGGATATGAAGAACAATTAATTACCAACCTCTCGATAACAGCCCTTAACATATTTATCTGGTCCATCTCCCAGTGGTCTTTTCTCAAGACCAAACATGCCCAATTTTTTAAACCTTTACTCATAGGTCAGGTTTTCTGAACCTTTTATCATTTTTGTTGCTCTCCTCTGGACTCTCTCCAAATCTTTCCTAAAGTAGGATTCCCAGAAATGGACACAGTACTCCAGCTGAGACCTCAAAGAAGAAGTAGACTGGGACATTTAACTCCCATATCTTACATAGGACTCACCTGTTAATACAGACCAGGATGATATTAGCTATTTTCTCAACTGCATCATTGGTCCTCCATGAGTTCTCAAGAAGGGTTTCTACAGGTATTTTAGCAACAAGAAGATGGTCAGGGATGTGTGGGACCCTTACTGAATCGGGGAGGCAACATAGTGACAGATGATGTGGAAAAAGATGAAGTACTCAATGCTTCTTTTGCCTCTGTCTTCACAGACAAGGTCAGCTCCCAGACTGCTGCACTGGGCAACACAGTATGGGGAGGAGGTGAGCAGCCCTCAGTAGTGAAAGAACAGGTTAAGGACTATTTAGAAAAGATGGATGTGCACAAGTCCATGGGTTCAGATTTAATGCATCCAAGGGTACTGAGGGATTTGGCGGATGTGATTGCAGAGCCATTGGCCATTAGCTCTGAAAATTCGTGGCGATCGGGGGAGGTCCCGCACAATTGGAAAAAGGCAAATATAGTGCCCATATTTAAAACAGGGAAGAAAGAAAACCCGGGGAACTATAAACCTTCAGTCCCTGGCAAAATCATGGAGCACGTCCTCAAGGAATCCATTTTGAAGCACTTGGAGGAGAGGAAAGTGATCAGGAACAGTCAACATGGATTCACCAAGGGCAAGTCATGCCTGACCAACCTGATTGCCTTCTATGATGAGATAACTGGCTCTGTAGATATGGGGAAAGCGGTGAATGTGATATTTCTTGACTTTAGCAAAGCTTTTGATATGGTCTCCCACAGTATTCTTGCCAGCAAGTTAAAGTAGTATGGATTGGATGAATGGACTATAAGGTGGATAGAAAGCTGGCTAGATTGTCGGGCTCAACTGGTAGTGATCAATGGCTCCATATCTAGTTGGCAGCCGGTATCAAGTGGAGTGCCCCAAGGGTCGGTCCTGGGGCCAGTTTTGTTCAACATCATTATTAATGATCTGGATGATGGCATGGATTGCACCCTCAGCAAGTTCGCAGGTGACACTAAGCTGGGGGGAGAGGTAGATATGCTGGAGGGTAGGGACATAGGCGCCGACATAGCTCCCCATAACCCCGCCCCGCCCGCCTTCTCCGCGAACACGCTGCCGCGTCCTGCTTCTTCCCCCTCCCTCCCAGTGCTTGCGCCGCAAAACAGCTGTTTCGCGGGGCAGGGAGGGAAGGGGGAACGTGGCAGCGCTGGGGGAAGAGGCAGGGCTGGGGTGGGGATTTGGGGAAGGGATCCAATAGGGGCAGGGATGGGGTGGAGTTGGGGCGGGGACTTTGGGGAAGAGATTGGGATGGGGGCGGGGAAAACGTGGAGTCGGGGCGGAGCCAGGGGTGGGGGGCATGAGCACCCACCGGCGCCGGAGAAAGTTGGTGCTTATGGGTAGGGAGAAGATTCAGAGTGACCTAGACAAATTAGAGGATTGGGCCGAAATAAATCTGATGAGGTTCAACAAGGACAAGTGCAGAGTCCTGTACTTAGAAAGGAAGAATCCCATGCACCGCTACAGGCTGGGGTCTGACTGGCTAAGCGGCTGTTCTGCAGAAAAGAACCTGGGGATTACAGTGGATGAGAAGCTGGATATGAGTCGGCAGCGTGCCCTTGTTGCCAAGAAGGCTAACGACATATTGGGCTGTATTAGTAGGAGCAGATCGAGGGAAGTGATTATTCCCGTCTATTCAGCACTGGTGAGGCCACACCTGGAGTATTGTGTCCAGTTTTGGTCCTCCCACTACAGAAGGGATGTGGACAAATTGGAGAGAGTCCAGCGGAGGGCAATGAAAATGATTAGGGGGTTGAGGCACATGACTTACAAGGAGAGGCTGGGGGAACTGAGCTGTTCTCTATTTTAAGTCTGCCGAAGAGAAGAGTGAGGGGGGATTTGATAGCATCCTTCAACTACCTGAAGGAGGGTTCCAAAGAGGAGGGAACTAGGCTGTTCTCAGTGGTGGCAGATGACAGAACAAGAAGCAATGGTCTCAAGTTGCAGTGGGGGAGGTCTAGGTTGGATATTGGGAAACACTATTTCACTAGGAAGGTGGTGAAACACTGGAATGGGTTACCTAGGGAGGTGGTGGAATCTCCATCCTTAGAGGTTTTTAAGGCCCGGCTTGACAAGCCATGGCTGGGATGATTTAGTTGGTGTTGGTCCTGCTTTTAGCAGGGGATTGGACTAGATGACCTCCTGAGGTCTCTTCCAACCCTGATATTCTATGATTCTATGATTTTAACAGCAAAATGCGACCATATGAACTACGCCAAATTTAACACCTTTATTGACCACCTTCCAGAGTCACAACAGGAACAATTTCAGGCCATTATACACAAAGGGCATTTAGTGGTGAGAACAGCACTCCAGACCACACTAGATGCTGCAGATATAGCAGCCCGCTTGATTTCAACAGTGGTCATGATGCGACGGGCATGGTGTTGCATCTTTTGGGGCTGCCGAAGGAGGTACAGATGACAGTCAAGAACTTTCCTTTCGAAGGCTCCAAATTGTTTGCAGATAAGACCAATGCATTGCTTGACACTCTTGAAGACTTCAGGGCCATGCTACGGTTACTGGGGATCTATACACTTGGACAGAAAAGGAAATTTAGTCATAGCGGAAAAAGTCCAAATTTCAGAGGTGCAAACCATTAAGCCCTCAGTCCTCAACATCACAACTTTCCCCTCTGAAACACCAGTTTTGATACCTCGGTTGAGGCCCGGAGAGACCACTCCTTGCAACATCAGCTGCAACTTTCTCACCTCTCGCATCCCTTTGGATGCCACATCGCTCTGTTCCAAAATTAGGAACACATAACAACCAACAGATGGGTTCTGGAGATTATCTCCAATGAGTATTCTATTCATTTCACACATACCCCCACCCTCCCTCCCCACCTCTCTTCAGGGACCCTTCTCATGAGAGACTGTTAAGACAGGAAATAGATCACTTCATATGCCTGGGAGCCATCGAATCCATACCTGTACATTTCAGAGGCAGGTTTTTTATTCTTCATACTTCCTTTTTCCCAAGAAAATGGGAGATTGGAGACCCATACTGGGACTCAGAGCACTAAACAAATACATGAAGGCTCAAAAATTCAAGATGGTCACACTAGCAGCAATTGTTCCATCTCTGGAACAGGGAGATTAGCCCTCAACCTCTAGGACGCATATTTCCACTTATCCATTCTACTGTGCCACAGATGATTCTTCTGTTTTACCCTAGTTCAGGACCATTACCAGTACAGAGTACTCCCCTTCAGCCTCGCATTGACTCCCAGTGTATTCGTAGATTCATAGACTCTAGGACTGGAAGGGACCTCGAGAGGTCATCAAGTCCAGCCCCCTGCCCTCATGGCAAGACCAAATACTGTCTAGACCATCCCTGATAGACATTTATCTAACCTACTCTTAAATATCTCCAAAGATGGAGATTCCACAACCTCCCTAGGCAGTCTATTCCAGTGTTTAACCATCCTGACAGTTAGGAACTTTTTCCTAATGTCCAACCTAAACCTCCCTTGCTGCAGTTTATGCCCATTGCTTCTTGTGCTATCCTTAGAGGCTAAGATGAACAAGTTTTCTCCCACCTCCTTATGACACCCTTTTAGATACCTGATATTCTCCAAGGTCCTCTCCATAGTAGCAGCTCATCTACGCACCTTGGGGATCAAGATTTACCCATACTTGGTCAACTGTCTCCTCAGGGCCTGTTCCTTTAAAGATGCCCTATAGATCACCCATGGAACTATGGACTTATTCACAAAGCTGGGTCTACAAATCAATGTCCAAAAATCGACCTTAACTTAAAGTACTTGGAGTTTATAGGGGCCGATCTCGACTCTCGGCAAGCGAGAGCACTCTGCCCTCCACACGGATAAAACAGCTTGGCTATGCTCATTTAGACAATTCAAGCCAGCCCACAAACATCAGCCAGACACTGCCTCGAGCTTCTGGGACACGTACCGGCAGGTAATATCTCATGCCAGACCACACATGAGGGGTCTACAGGCGTGGTCTAGATCTGTTTACAGACCAACAATGACAGGTTAGAATTAGACAAACCTCTCTCACCCTCTAGTGTCAAACACTCCCTGGATTGGTGGAAAGACCCAACAATTGTCTGTATGGGGGTCCCAGTCACACAATCACCACCCTCGACATTGCTTCAAACTGTGGATGCATCCCTAATTGGCTGGAGAGCAAATTTCAACAACCTCAAGTCTCAGGGCAAGTGGTGCCCCACAGAGATAACTCTCCACATCAACCTCCTCTAACTCAGAGCGGTCAGAAGTGCTTGTGCTCACTTTTTTCCACTGATCGGACAATATGGTGTTTCCATATCACATAAATCGTCAAGGGATGCCAGATCATCCTTCCTGTGTATGGAAGCGCTAAAGCTATGGAATTGGTGCATTCGCCACAATGTTTTAATATCAGCAGCCTACCTACCAGGAGTGCAGAACATAACAGCAAACAGTCTCGGTTGCAAGTTCTCACACAACCACAAATGAACCCAACAGTGCACCAGAGCATATTCTAGCAGTGGGGGACCCCAACAATAGACTTGTTCACTATTTACCTGAACAGGAATTCCCACTCTATTCCTCCAGAGCCGATCTCTGGAAACACTCATTAGTTTTGAAGAGCCTGACTAGACCACCTTTTGAACCTATGGCTGCTAGTTCCCTTACATATCTATTGATGAAGATGGCATTTATGGTGGCCATCACCTTGGCGAGAAGACTAGGAGAGATAGCGGCATTAATGGTGCACTCCCTCCTCCTCCCCCCACCCCTTTTACAGTATGCTTTAAAGACAAGGCTTCTCTTAGGCCACTTCTGAAGTTCAACCCCAAGATGATTTCGTCTTTTCACATAAACCAACTGATTCACCTCCCGATCTTTTATCCTAAGCCTCACTATGGTAACAAGGAGGCTATACTGCATATGTTGAACATTAGGAGACCTGTAGCCTTGTATCTGGACAGAGAAATCTCCTAAGCTTTTCCTCTCCATTGCAGAAAGGTGAAAAGGCTCCAAAGGGGTCTCGAACTGTATTAATCACTGCTATCATGCTCACAGTGTGTTACCTATATTTGGAACCCGCACACACTCTGTGAGGTTGGTTTCCACCTCTGTTGCCTTCCTCAAGAATGTTCCTAGCTCTTAGGGAGGGGGGAAGGGATAGCTCAGTGGTTTGAGCATTGGCCTGCTAAACCCAGGGTTGTGAGTTCAATCCTTGAGGGGGCCACTTAGGGATCTGGGGCAAAATCAGCACTTGGTCCTGCTAGTGAAGGCAGGGGGCTGGACTTGATGACCTTTCAAGGTCGCGCCCTCATCCCCTCTACTTCAGAGTTCTCAAGAGGGGCTCTGCGGTAGAGAAGGAACTGAGGGTGGTTTGCCCATGCAGCGCTAGTTAGCCTCGCAGCAGAACATGAGGTGGGGGAGAGCGCATGTGCAGTCTGAATGGACACTGCTACCAAAGATCTACAATCAGCAGCGCAGGGACACAGACACGCCTAAAGTGCAGTACCCATCGAAAAACCATCGTTACTGCACAAGGTAACTTCCTCTTTCCCAGTAAGCTGTTTGTAATGAGTTTATCTTGAAGCCCTCCACCATTTTCCTTCCTTTCAGCCTTGTCTGATGGCTGCAGCTGTTCTGACCCACCCCTTCTCTCCCCAGAGGGTGTGTGAACAGCCCAAGCACCAATGTGTCTGTGAAATAGGTGGGTAGGAGACATTAGGGATAAGTGTTGTACTGTCTCCTTCCCCTGAGCTCAGCCACCCTGAGTGAAGAAACTGAAGGCAATTCATGCTACAGCGCAGAACACTGCTTCCAGGATCTCAGGCTGGCATGCACACATGGGCTGTGCGTGCTGTGTTTTGAATGGAAAGGTACTTTGATGCAATTTCAGCAATTGGATCATTAGTTAAACTGTAGTTTGATGAAAAGCACACCTTGTATTTTAAACTGTGAGAATGTAATTCAGACTCTTTTTCTGCCCTGTGAGTCAGGGCAAAGTTGCTTTGGGCTTTGTAGGACTCTTTATTTTAAAGATTCATAACTAGTCCAGAACTCAGCAGTCAGCATTAAAGCAAGTTTCCAGGTGTATGTCTCCACTTGCAAGGAGATTTCAGAGACGTTGTACAGTAGATATTTATAATCTGCTTCCTGTGGTTGAAGTCCTTTACAATTAAATTTGCCTTGAAGAGAAGCTACAGAGGCTTTTGACAGCTGCTCAGTCTTTGTAGAAGATGATACATTTAGTATCTCTTTCCTTATTTTGGGAGCATGGATCACGTCAGCCACAGACACATGAAGACAGCCACCTAGTAAAGCCACAGGGGATTGGTGAAGTGTTCTGTATCTCAGTAATCAAAATTGCTTGGCTATTTGTGGAATGTTTGCCTGGCTTCTTCTGTGACAGTCTATTTGGGAGGATTTACCCAGCCCCCCTCCTAGTAATTATCTGTGCGGCTTGTCATGACAAAGGGAGTGCAGAAACAGCTTTTATTTCTCTTTTTAGTATAAAATATAACAAATCAAACAGATACTGTGCTGAAATGGTAGCATTTTCTTCTGTTAAGTGGTAACTTTATTTTGATTAGAAACTTCCTGGTGTTTGAAGGGAAGTAGGGGATTTTGTTATTTTTAATAATAAAACATCCCCGTGCAAGTTCTGTTTCAGGAGTAATGAGAGATTGAATACTGTAACAAAAACTCGGACCCTCTGCCCCCTCACCCCCGCCACTACCATAAACTGTTTTTTGGAGCATTGTTCTTCCCACACACAGCCGCAGCCTGCCTTTGCTTTTCTACAGCTGCGTTAGCAAAGCCATTAGAAACTCACATTTCAATAGCTCATATGGTGATGAAATACTAATATACAGGCATCTTGGGAATGTTTTGAAATTCAGAGAGCAGTACTTTGGTTTTGGTAGGGATTATTTTACTGGTAACGGATGCAACAAAAGACATTTAAACAAAACCATGATAACAGGTCAAATTCATTCTTGATTTTAATGAAGTTAATTCAGGGATGAATTTGGCCCAATATATCTATCTTTGATGATCTGAGAATGTGTCTGATAATGACAACGTCCAGTTTTATTATTCTGTGGGGATTCTGAGGAAAATAAATATCAGGTCTAATTCAGCTTGAGAGTTTTGATAAGAGGCTGCTTTTCTGGTAACACACATGATACAAATATGTTAAGTTGTGCATATCTATTGAGAGAGACTCCACTAAAGGACACTAGGAGTGGATTGGGATAGCAGTGGCTGCACAAGAGCTTGCTAGGTAGGGAACAGGTTCCCAGCTCTCACCCTGTCCCCCTTTGGATTGTTGAACAATCACACTAGAGAATACCACATTGATATTATCAATGAGGAGAGGCTGAGGGAACTGGGATTGTTTAGTCTCCAGAAGAGAAGAATGAGGGGGGATTTGATAGTAGCCTTCAACTACCTGAAGGGGGGTTCCAAAGAGGATGGAGCTCGGCTGTTCTCAGTGGTGGCAGACGACAGAACAAGGAGCAATGGTCTCAAGTTGCAGTGGGGGAGGTCCAGGTTGGATATCAGGAAAAACTATTTCACTAGGAGGGTGGTGAAACACTGGAATGCGTTACCTAGGGAGGTGGTGGAATCTCCTTCCTTAGAGGTTTTGAAGGCCCGGCTTGACAAAGCCCTGGCTGGGATGATTTAGCTGGGAATTGGTCCTGCTTTGAGCAGGGGGTTGGACTAGATGACCTCTTGAGGTCCCTTCCAACTCTGAGATTCTATGATTCTATGATTCTATCAGTAACTGAGGAGGGCTCCTGGCTCCCCTTAGTTGTGTGTCTCTTCAGCCAGGCCATTGCCCTGCTGAGAAGGACTGGGTGGAGCCATTTTAGAGTTGGGAAGGTTTTTAGGAGAGCCATGTTCTGTGCTCTCTGTTGACACAACGTCCTGATCTCCCTCACTGTGCAACGTAAAATCTTCCTTACAGTCTCTGCTAACGCGGTTGACAAAGGGGTGGGCCATCTGGACGACCGCCCAGGAGTGGCATGATCAAGGGGCACCATGTGGCAACACAGTAGTGCATGCTGCCAGTGTAGAGTCAGAAACTGCTCTTGGCGGGCAGGGGAATGCTGCGTGGGGGCTGCCCAGATTTCTCCCTGCTTCCTGGGGGGGGTGGCAATGATGTACAGATACTACTAGTCTCCCTAGGGTATGGGGTGGTGGGGAGCGAGGAACAACACAAAACGCTCTGTGCATCCAGGTCACTTTCCCCACCTGGGATGTGCTGTGCTGTGAGGCATCAGGAGCTGCTGCTCTGCTGCCCTCCCCTTAGGCAGCCCAGGTGGGGAAAGTGACCTGGATGCAGGGAGCCTTGATGTTGCTCCTCGCCCCACTCCCCCCCCCCGCCCCAAACCCTGTAGGGATGCGTAGAAGAGCAGCATTCGAGGTGGGAATGAGCAGCAATGCCAGCTGCTCCATACATCCAGGTCAGTTTCCCCAAGTGGGTGCAGGAGGAGGAGTGCAAGGGTTAGGGGAGCAGGGATTGGGGTGCAGGAGTGGGATGCAGAAGTTACAGGCACAGAAGGGAGTGCAGGTGTTAGAGGCGGAGAAGGGGAGTGCAGGGGTTAGGGGCAAAGAGGGGTGGGGAGCCTAATGAGCTCTGGGGAGCCAGGGGAAATGGGGGGGTCACCGTGCCCTCTGGGGTAAGGGGACCAAAATACAAGTATGCCCAGGATGCCATTTTCCCTAAGGCTGGCCCTGCCACTGCAAAGGCCACATGTGCTGTGTGTTCTTTGTTGCAGGGGAAGCGTGAGGTCATAAGGAAGGTTTTGTGAAAGGGCCGAGTGCTCTATGCCATTCATTTCCGAATATACCTCAATTGAGTGTTCTCTCTACACAGGAAACTTTTCAATCTCTCCTTGTATGGCAGCAGCCCCTCTCGGCTTCTGGTGATTTGTCACCCATCTGGGAATGGAAACCTTGCTATTCCTGTTGCCTTTTTAGTAGGTTAACCCGAACTAAACACAGCTTTCCAGGGAAGGAGGGTACCAGGCATTTATATAATGGCATTACAGTATTTTCAGGATTGTTTTCTGTCCTATTCTTTAGACATCATAATATTTTGTTTTCTTTTCTGAGAGCTCTTGCACATGAAGCAGAGGGTTTCATTGGGATGGTCCCAGTGATTCCAAATCTTTCTGCTGAGTGCTTAGGGAAACTGAGGCACAGTTGTACACGATCTTAAAAATGAGGCTAATGATACTGCCCCCTTTGTAAAGTGCTTTGAGAGATACTGATGAAAGCCCTAGGTAAGAGCTAGGTGGTATTTATTGATTCAAATTATTCCTTCCAGTGTGCATTCCCTTGCATTTGTCAATGCTGAACTTCATCTGCCATTGCACTGTGCACTCACCTAAGTTGTACTGCAGTTCAGGAAAGCATCCCCATTCAGGAGAGCACTTTAAACGTGTGTCTAAGTGCTGTCCTGAATCAGGGCCTATGCTAGGTCGCTGTGCAGTTCCTCATAGTTTCTCATGTTGATGAATATAAATAATTTTGCCATGTCATTGCTCACTCACTTTTCTAGATTATTATAGGGGGATCTGATAGTTACCCTTATATTTAAATTGCCTAACATCTTACATTATAAAAGATTTTTGCAACTTTGTCTTTGAGAAGCTCTCGTCTCCATTGTGTGCAGTGGGCCTTTGAAATTGGCGGGCCATAGTTCACAGGCTACGGAAGGGCTCTTCTTTGTCCTGTGAAATTCTGTGGAGCTTTGGCTGAGGTATAAATTGTTTAAAAATCTCTGGTTTTCTTGTCTCTCTTACATCGCTGAGGAAAACGTTGGCAGGCTGTCAAAATAGTAACTAACCACACGGATATTCTGAGACTGAGCTTGCAAAGCTGCTGCTGCAGCAGCACATGCTGTAATGTGAACTCATAGGAGCTGTTGGAGGAGCTGTAGGGTGAAGAGAGCTGGGCTGGTCTCCCTCCATTGGACTCAGCACATGGTCACAATGATCCCTGTCCCCCTCAAGGGGCATCACATAGAGAGGTATCACTAATCTCATGGTGACAGGGCACAAGAGAACTGGCCAGGCTCCCTCAACCACCCTCTAAATGCAGCAAATGGTCCCAGCGACCAATCTGCCCATCCCCCCAAACCTCTCCCGTCCTCTAGGTGCACCACCACACGGGGCTGGAGCTCCCCTAATATGTGCATGGGGGGGAAGAGATAGAGAGAGAAGGGGGGACTCGACGCTCCTCTCCCAGAGTACTCTCCAGGACTAGCATCTGGACACACCGTACATTCTTGTCCTGTTGCCAGCTCCTGTAAGGTTACCCTGTAGCTCAAGCGGTAGCAGCTTGTGCTGCAGTGCTGAAAGTTCAGAATTCAAACCCTGCTGATTATGCATGGTGGATTGTTACAGTTGCACACAACAGAATGTCATGTAACTTTTTTCCTTTTAAAAAAATAAACTAGAAAATTACATACAAAAACCTTGGTTAAAAAGAACATTGTTTAGGTGGCAAATTCAAACATTCAAAGGGCGCAAATGTCAGATTTATAGTTTATGTATTATAATACAGTCTTTAATGACCTCATCACAGGCTATTTTTTTCCACAGTACCCCTGGCTCATAGAGTGCATGGGATGTGCAAGGGGGCCGAAATAAGGTTGCACAGGCAACTGTAAAACTTGTATTTCCTAACCTTTGAGTACTTGATTTTGCCACCTAAATAACTTTCTTTTAACGTAATTTTTGTATGTATTTAATAAAAATACAGAACACTGGTCCTAGTACGGAATCTTGGGGTACCTCATTGTTAACCTTTTGCCATATTGAAAACAGTCCTTTTCTGCTTTCTTCTTGTCTTCAGACTCTTAGCCAGTTTCTAATTCATGACAAAACTTTATATCTCACCACGTAACCATAGGCGCCAACTTTGTGGAAAAAAATTAGTGGGTGCTTAGCATCCAGCAGCAGCCAGCTCCCTCCCTCCCTCCCTTCCAGCGCCTTCTACCCATTGTGATCAGTTGTTCCGCACATATAGGAGGCACTGGGAAGAAGGAGGAGGAGCCGGGACGGGGCGTGCTCAGCGGAGGGGGCAGAACTGGGTGGGAAGAGGCGGGGTTGGGAAAAGGTAGGGTGGGGGGCGGAACGGGGGTGGGAAGAGGTGGGGTGGGGCCTGCGGCCAAGGGGGGGGGGGGCTGAGCACTGCTGGAGCCCGGAGGAAGCAAATGCCTGTGCATATAACTATTTAGTTTTTTAATAATCTCTTGTGAAGATCTGATCGTGAGTTTTTCATGGTCCTTCTTAATCATCAGCCACTTCTGCTGTATTTGTTGTTCCGATGACATGCTGAAATGGTTCTAGTAGAACAGAGGTATGCTTTTTCTTTTCGGAACCTATGCAGGTTTGTCCCTGTCACTGTGTTAATCTGGGTGTTTTAAATAACATTCTATTTTAAATGATCATTTCAACCAATTTACCTGGTACTGAGGTAGAACAGGAGTTCTTAAGCTCATATCTAGCACCGTTTTTTGTTTTAGTTTAAAGACCAAATTTGCTACACTCTAGCCCTTTGAGGCACTGGCTGATTCTAAGGCCATGCCTACACTACCGGTAGATCGGAGCAGCGTGTGTCAATTTAGCAGGTCTAGTAAAGACCCACCAAATCGATCGCAGAGCACTCTCCGGTCTGTAGGCACCGACTTCTCCTCTGCCCAGTGGGTGCTCGACCCCCCCACCCCGGCCCCGTCTCTTCCCACCCCCATTCCACCCCTTCCCCAAAGTCCCAGCCCCTGCCCTGCCTCTTCTCCGCCTCCTCCCCTGAGTGCGCCGTGTCCCCGCTCCTCCCCCTCCCTCTCGGAAAGTCCTGAGCACCACCAAACCGCTGTTACCCTGTTTCCCCGAAAATAAGACAGTGTCTTATATTAATTTTTGCTCCCAAAGATGCGCTAGGTCTTATTTTCAGGGGATGTCTTATTTTTCAATGAAGAAGAATACGGTACACATTTTTTTGCCTTATTATCGGGGAGGTCTTATTATCGGGGGGATGCCTTATATTACAACGAGAGGCAAAACTGTAAGTAGGCCTTATTTTCGGAGGACGTCTTATTTTCGGGGAAACAGGGTAGGCAGCAGTGGGGCAGCAAGCGCAGGGAGGGGAAGGAGTGGGGATGCAGTGCGCTGGGCGGGGAGAAGGAGGGGAGATGGGGGGAGCTTGGCTGCCAGTGGGTGCGGAGCACCTGCTAATTTTTCCCCGTGGGTGCTCCAGCCCCGGAGCATCCACGGAGTCGGCGCCTATGCGCCGGTTCGACTCTGGTACTCCACCGGAACAAGAAGAGTAAGGTAAATCGATAGGAAAGTGTCTCCCATTGACGCAGCGCAGTGTAGACACCGTGGTAAATCGACCTAAGTTATTCACGTGACTGGAGTAGCGTAACTTAGGTCAACTTACTGCGGTAGTGTAGACAAGGCCTAATAAGAAATTGCATGCTTAGTAGTAAGGGACTAAGGCCTGGTCTACACTAAATAGGTCGATGTAAGGCAGCTTACGTTGACCTTCTTATGTCAGTGTACACACTACATCCTTGTCCCACTGTTGTAAGTGTCCTATTACACCGACTTAATAACTCCATCTCCACGAGAGACATAGGGCTTGGTGTAAATTAGGGCAACACAGTATCTAGAGCCCTGAAATTGACAAGAAAGCCGGGCAGCTAGAGCCCTCTGCTTCTGGTGGGGAACAGGGAGGCGAGAGGCCAGGGAGCAGCTGGGATCCCAGCAGGGAGCTGTGTGGAGCTGAGAGTCCTGTCTCTCAGTCAGTGGAAGTGCTCCTGGTGAGGACGTGCACCACCAACAGAAGGAGGTTAGTGTGGACATCAGCCTGCAGTGCGGCTGTAAGTTGACTTAATTCTGTAGTGTAGACGTGCTCTGAGATTCAGAAATCCTCAACGTTCTAATATTCTCAATTACTTGTGATGGGAAATAAATTGGCTACGCATCCTAGGAATTGCTTTTTGAATCACTCCTCTGGTTTTCCCTTTCCTTCTGTGCCATGGTTAAATGTCTTGTCTCTTTCAAGACTCTGCACCACTCCACCCCGCTGCCCTCCTCCTGCCCAAGTCTTCTACTTAGCCAGGCTTTTTGCAACTTTCTCCCTTCCACTCTCATGTTCCCACTTGTTTTCTAGCAGTCCCTTGCATCTGTCAGCCCCTCTCTTTCCCAGTGCACCAGGTCTCCCCACCTTCAAATACCTCCTGAAAGCACACTTTCCCTATGATGTCTTTTGCTACTAATCCTCTGCACTAAGAAGTGTCTTTTTTGTTTTTAAGTACACCAATAATGTGCCCTGCTTTTCAACAAATCTCTCTTCAGATCGTGCAATGTATTTTCGGACTGCACTGTATTGTTTGTCTAGATTATAAATGCATAGTGCTGGGTCCCCCTCAGTACACATAATATTACATACATAGGGCTATATATCTAATGCTCCAAGCTGCTGAAGTTTAATAAATAATATCCCCTTCATTAAACTTCTGTTCCAGACAGAGCATCCAATGAAAAATTCTCAAGTAATGGAGGAGCTGATGATATTGAAAATAGAATGCAAAACTTAGAGACTAGCTCTTTGAATTGTTCAAAAATACATGCTAATAAATATGACCATTTTGTGCACTGGCTCAGTAATTTAGCTTTGCGTAAAATTGCCACTGAAATTTCACTTGAGACCATTTTACATGTGTGAACTTACAGTATAGAACCTGAAGAGAATTAAAAGTCTCTCTGCCAATGGTGCGTGTGCTGTTATGAATTGCTCTGTCTGAGGAAGTCTTTCCAGTGGCTAGAGCAGGGGACTGGGCGTCAGAAGCACTGGGCTCTATTTTTTACTCTTCCACTGACTGAGTGCAACCTTGGGCAAGTCACTAAAACATCTGCACCTCAGTTTTCCTTTCTGTAAAATGGGGAAGATAACAGTTGTCTGTGGGAAGTTGTGAGGATCAGACTTTGCAAAGTGCCTTGAGATCCTTACATGAAAGGTGCTTTCTAAGTGTGAAGCACTGTCACAATGAATTATTTAATAGAGATCCTGTTAGCTGGGATTTGAAATGTTTAAGTTTTATGGCCCTAGCTCACTGGGTTGACATGAATGTATTCTACAGAGTCTAGTTGAAAGCTGTGCTCAGGCCTCACTGTCACAGTAGTTAGCTTTGTATTCCTTTTTCTGAGTTTGACTGGCTTATGGGTTGTGTGACTGACTTTGTCTCCAAGATATTATCACTTCATTTCAAACCACTCATCCAAGATCCTGAGGTGGTATTTAGGAGTGTCTGCTTCAGCTTTTGATAATAGGGTGAACAAGCTTTGGAAAGTAAGTACTTGCTACTTCTTAAGGTTATCAGGAAACTGTCAAATACCAAAGAAGCCTGAAAAACCCATTCTGTGAATTAAAGAATGAAACCTCCCTCTTCTGTTCTTACAATCTGTTAGTAGCATAGCAAATGGTGTGTGAGCATCAGCTGCAGCACATCCTGACTGGGGGACGTGTCAAGAGGGCATGGAAGAGGTTGAGTCCTGTAAGACCCATTAAATGAAGCTGAGAAGTAACAAGCATCATGGACTCCTCCCTTTCCCAAATCTCCAGCCTTCTAAGGAAACCCATTATACTTCAAGTCAGAGCTCAGTCTGACCATTTTGGAAAGGTGGCAAGTTAGCACACCCAAGGTTAATCTTGACTGACCTCTGCATTTATCAGCTTGAAATTCTGTCCAGTCTCCTATGTGACTAAATTACTACTACTCTGAAAGATGAGGTTCAGTTCAGCAGAAGTTGCTTGCTGTGGTGGTGTTCTGAGTTATTGTATTTGATATATATTGCCCTCTGCCCCCCTTCTTATCCCAGATTGCTGCGTGGACGGTCACTTTGGGGTTTCATGTCTATTCATACTGTAATTAGAAAATGTGGTACCTAGTGGCAGACTGTGAATGCACATGCACGGCTCTCTTATGAGCAGCTGAGGACCATGTGACTCCAGCCTGCTTATGCCGTTCTGATCTTTCAAGTCATTCTCTGTTGTGACTGTTAGGTGACTCAGGTCACTACAATGCACTTTATTTAGACCTCTGATAATGTTGCACTGCATTTGTGCCAATTAACCATACACAAAACTGACAATTTAGAGTTTAAAGAGACAAGATGGGTGGGGTAATAACTTTTGTTGGACCAACTTCTGTTGGTGAGAGAGACAAGTTGGCCAAGTAAAAGCTATTACCTCACCCACCTTGTCTCTAATATCCTGGAACTGGCACAGCTACAACTACACTACATACAATTAGAGTTTAATTAAATTTTAAAACATTCCTCTGAAAGAGCCATGGTATTGTGTGCATGTGTGACCGGATGGACTACCCTTTCTATTTAGACAAAGCTCTGGAGTGCTAAAACAATATAGTATGATTTTAATCGAGCCTCTTGCTTGGGAGAGAGAGAAGCCCTCAGACTATTAGAAAGGTTTCAGATTTTATAAATGCAAATTATTATGATTATACATTTTCACAGTGTAGCAGCACTTACCATTCCAGATCACTTAGGAAACATAACTATGATTTCTTCAGGTAACTCAAGGACTCTGCCCCTTGAGCATTACCTGAATGTTGAGGCTCATTAACTTTATTTATGCACCGCATTCAGAGCTCTACCTCGAATCCAAGCTTCTTGACAGCCGTCAGCACTGAGAGTTTTCCTGTCCCAATGAAACTTGCCACATTTAAATTCTAAATAACTGAGTAGGCTGTGTCAGAAGGTGGATCACTATATGCACAGAACATCTTTTAAAACAATGATCCAGCCAACCCATTCAGCAATTTGTTGTTTGCAATTTGGCATCTTCAATTTGGGTTAATGATCTGACAGTTTTTGTAAAAGGCATTGATGTTGCTTGTTCTGTTCACCCTGGTGCAGCAGAATGGCAACCTGCCATCTGCCCAGCTAGGTCATCAGCTTCCATTTGACATGGTAGTGGATGATTGAAATGGCCTAGATAGCAAAGATTAACCTTTTGGAACCAATTTCAGGGTTTCCAGCTGCCACGAGCTCCTGCAGAACATCAAGCAGCAGAACTCTGGGTCTTGTTAATTTAAAAAATAATGGATGGAAGTGGTTGATTTGGGCTATCCTTAGCTCCAGTGTCTATCCCACCAGACTCTCATTAAGCTCATATTGTGTAATGGTAATGCTTTGATATGCAAGTGAAATTAAATTAATAGGCAAATTGGGGGCTTTTCAGAGCAACACACATTCTTAAGGTTTCATATGCCTCTAGCAGCTGAAACAAAATGTCTGGTTTTGTACAAAGAAATACACTGTGTGACTCAAGTTGGAGATGGCTCTTTGTAGGTAGCACTCTGTGAACAGTACAGGAGAGCCCACAGAATTATCGTGCATATGTGTTAGGGATGGAACAAATTCTCTGAACTGCAGCGTGTCTATACACTAATCCACTTCTCTCTCCAGCTGATGATTCAGCTTTTTGTAGATGCAGTATTTAGGGTTCACAGTTAAACTGTAGCTGATAGGGATCTATAAAACTTCTGAGGAAAGAGTAAATTGGAAAACTAATAAAACAAGAATACGTACTTTCTTAAAGTGTCTTGTTCCAGTATCTGCTTTGCACTCTTTTATTTAACTCGTAAAGTACTGACTGCTCTCGGACACCTCTGTGTGACAGATTTTTGTTACCAGTCTGCCTGGAGCATCAGGTGATCAGGTTGATGCCGCAGGATTGTTTGGGGAGGAGATGACGTAACACACCAAGTGTTTACATTTTAAAGCTTTATTAATAAAATACAGCAGAGTGTGCTGGGAATGCTCCCACGTTACTCAGGGGAAGAAAGAAAGCATTAGAGCCCCAAGCCCTAACCCACTTTCATACTCACACGCGCACTACCCAAAACTGGCCAGACCTGGGTGTAACGTAAGAAGAAGAGGGGGATGGGTGGACGGGAGTTCTTGCCCTGGGCCCAGGTCGTCTGGGGAATCCGCTGTAATCTCCGAATTGCTCCAGTTCTCGGGAGGGTTTTTAAGTCCTGGGTTCCTTTGGGGGTGTTGTCGTCCAGGGCCCTCTGTGCCTGGTGCTCTTTGTACCAGTCCCAATCGGCTTGCTGTGGCCTTCTTGGCTGCCCAAAAACACACTGGCTTTGGAGAATTTGTTTCCCCTTCTGTTGGCCTTCACTGTCGCTGCCTCATTCGCTCTGTTTTCGCTGCTATCTTTGCAGCTTTGCTTAACTTAATTCTTCTCTTTTCACGGCCGCTTGGGCACATTCAAGCCCCCGTCTTTCTCGGCTGTCCACCAAATCTCAGCTGTGAGTAGTGTCTTGGGTGGGGGTCAGCGTCTTATCTTCGGACTGAGCTTGCTAGCTGCCCTGTTGAGTTAACCCGTTCTCTGCTTTCTTCTTTCTTCTCCCCCTCTCTTGGCCTTCCGTACTTCTGCAAAGGAATCTTTCATTCCCCACTCACATGCCTTTGACCCTCCACAAAATGCTTTGCGATGCTTGCAACGGCGTTAGCAATATACAGTGCTGATCTGCCTTCCCAGGGGACTCCCTAAGGGGAGGGGTCCATTGGCTTGTGACATTCCCCCCTTTGACCCTGAATCAACATTTTGTTGGGAGGGGTCACCACTTAGGTTTCCCCCCTCCCCCGATATGGTGGCAAGGGTTCATAGAATCATAGAATATCAGGGTTGAAAGGGACCTCAGGAGGTCATTTAGTCCAACTCCCTGCTCAAAGCAGGACCAATCCCCAGACAGATTTTTACCCCAGTTCCCTAAATGGCACCCTCAAGGATTGAACTCGCAACCCTGGGTTTAGCAGGCCAATGCTCAAACCACTGAGCTATCTGTTGGTCTTTTACCTAAACAGCTATACAGCATGCACCAGATTGTTAGGACAGCAACAATTGCATATACCAGTCAATAATGACTTTTGGCTTTCTTAGTAACAGCATAACACATTTTTTGTTGACATAGATGGTCCATTTGGATGGCTGTGGCAAAAGCATTTTTTTTTTTTTAGGTTAAATGTGTGTTTTAACACCATGAAGGAGGAGGCGTTTGTTTGGAATACGGAAAGTTGCTTTTGGGTGTGCGCCAATGGGAGAAACGCATTGGGTGTTATTTATGAAAAATTAAACACAACATAGTTAGAAACATGAATAGTTTGTTGCAGAATGGCAGGCCAATGCACTGAAAAATTTTGTGTTTGTGATTTTAACCACAAGTAGAGAGGCACCCTGGGATAGATGGTCCTCCAAACACATGCAGAGGTATTGGTAAACACATGGGCTTTAGTGGGGGCATATTTCGATGCCTTTCCTTTTCAGCAGATGTGTTGACCTACCTTATAAAAGCGGCTTGGCACTGCCTTTTTTTTTTTCCCCACACCATTTGAGGGGGCTTTATAGGCCACAACTGCCAACTGTTGCCCTTTGCAATTCATATGTGCTGGTAGAAGATGTAGTCAGCACAGCACATACCGCTTAGCCATGTTATTGGAGGGAGCCACCTTTCACACGTCGTGATGGACCACCCAATTTTAGATAACACGTGTTGCCAGCCGGGACTGCGCTTTTCCCTTTACTCGAGGGTGTGAGACTCATGAGCGCTCCCACTGATTTCAATGCAGCTGCTTGTAGAGTAAGGCACTACTCAGTGTGAGTAAAGGTGACAGAATCTGGCCCTATGTATATAATATTATGTATGCCCTGTATGTCAGTATAGAAATGGCAGCTGTCCAAAGCTCCACGCATCCGCACAGCACGCGGTTTTGCTAGGTATGATCACAAAGCAAAAATTCTTTAATGTTTTCCCCTCACATGTTTTCACTGTTTTTGTTTTTCCCTGCTAGTTTTTTTTACTGATTTATTCATACACGACATTTAAGGCTCCAGGATTCCATTGATCCATCTGCCTTCCCATGACACCTGAACCATGATAAGGAGTACTTGTGGCACCTTAGAGACTAACAAATTTATTTGAGCATAAGCTTTCGTGGGCTACAGCCCACTTCATAAGATGTAGCCCACAAAAGCTTTATGCTCAAATAAATGCCACAAGTACTCCTGTTCTTTTTGCAGATACAGACTAACACGGCTGCTACTCTGAAACCTGAACGATGATGAGGCTTTTGGTCATTTCAGCCAGCTTTATGTTCCAAGCACAAATACATGACAGTTTAGTTCTTCAGGAAGTTGGAATTAAAAGAAGAAACTGGATTGCTGATGTCATACTGAGAACAAACTTTGTGTTCTCCTTTAGGAAATGAGTTGTACTGGGGATTTGATCAGTAGGAGACTGTAGTACTCACTTCCCTTCCTTTGTAGATAGTGCAGAGTGGCGATGTGCAGGGGTCTCAGGCTGACTTTTGCATCTTGCCCAGTACAGTTGAGTTAGAGGGTATGCCATTTTTCACCCCTCCGTTGAGAGGAGGGGATGTCAGGAGGATGTAGTCAGATGGGAGGGTGCAACAGGACTCTTGCCTATTGGAGAAGGCAGAGGGAGGACTTTGGGATCTGCTGTATGTGTTAGATGAGGGTGTTAGATGAGGGAGGGGAGCAGGTGTCTCACAGCAAAGCAGTTGGTAGGGAAAGTTGAGCTTGCAGACAGATGCTGGGAGGGCATTCTGACGATGTGGCGTACTACATATGCCAGATATGCCTGGGGGAAGGCGTGTATAGATGCTGCGTGCCCAGCTAGCATGGGTATAAATAACAGTGTAGACAGTGAGGTACGGCTTAGGCCAGTAGACTGCCCTACGTAGTTCTCTACATACCCAAACAGTGCTCTATGCTGCTGGTAGCGGGAAGGCAGCAGGGAAAGGCTCTGGCCACTCCTCCCTGCCAGAGCCTTACCCTCCATTTCCTCCTGCCTGAGCCTTCCATTGCTATTTGTAGCTACACACCGCGGTGAGTGTGGAGGACACAGCCTGCCTTTCACTGTGGCATGTAGCTAGACGTATCCTGCCTGCTCTGCAAGTGTAGAGACGGTCTAAGGCTGACTCCATATGAATACAGCAAGTAACATGAGCTACTATAGTATCCAAGTACTTTCACCTGGTCTCCCCCTCTACTTTGCTTTTAATAAGGCTTAATTATTAAAGGCTTCCTAACTTCCTCAACACTGCACCTACAGTACAGTGGAAAGGGCAATGTGATAGTTTCATCTCTTCCTCCTTTGAGCTGCATAGCTTGAGCTGTGTAATTCACCAGGCAAACTTCTTATATAGGAAATTGTTCTCAGATAATGAGCTGGGAAGTAATCTTATCATAGAGGAACCCAGGGACAGAAGAGTGATTAGATTTCAAAGCAAAGTTGTATATGCTGATGGCAGCTGTATAAGCCTTAAGGTGCCCAACACTGAGGTAATAACTTCTGGTTCTATTTGTGGTAGGTTTGCTTTGTTTCTTTCTATGTCACTTAAAGAGATAGGAACGTAGTGTTGTGGAGACGAAACTATGAAGTGTTTGAGTAAAGCACATACAGACAGCTTCCCTTTATCTCAGAAATTCCAGAGTCTTCTTCAAGTGATGGTCCCTATTGTATTCTACTGTGGGTAATGCATGCACATCATGTTCCTGGAGTCAGAGAACTTGAAAGTAGTGTCTGCTGGTCTGCGCATACAGCCCTCTCACCTTGTGTTCCCGACAAGATGATAAAAGGCAGGGCAGACTGCCCGCCTCTTCAGTTCCTTCTAACCACCACATGGTCTGGGTTGGAACCTTTATTGTCCTCAGCTCTGCTGTCGTTTCTGAAAAACAGTAGTGTTTTAGCTGTAAATAGTTCACCCTTTTAGACGTTTCATAGATTTAATAGTTTTGACAGTTTTAATTGTTTTAGAATTAGTTTAGGCTTCTGAGGTTGTTCTCCCATTTGCTTCCCCCCATACCTCATTCAGGCACCGGACTATGCCTAGAACTCCGGGTTTCAAACGCTGTGCCTCCTACTTGCAGTACTTCTCGGTCAGTGACAACCACCATCGCTGCCTTAACTGCTTGGGAGAAGCTCACCTTGCAGCTTTGTACAGCATTTGTCAGTCCTTCCCCAGCCGTACCCAAGAGGGATGGGCTCTTTGCCTCCATAAATACCTCTTGGAGATGTCCATGAGGCCTCAATTGGACCCAGTCTGGTCCATATATCAGCCTGAATCAGTGAGGAGTGTGCCTCCTGCTGTTAAGTTGTCCTACTCTGGTGCTGGAGGATCCACTCCCAGAGACCCAGAGCGGGGCCGAGTCAGGAGATCAGGAAGCACTCCCATAAGCATGGGGCTAAATCTTCCTCTAAGTCCATTCCGAAGATACCGGATGTGCCTACGAGCAGACCCACCAGATTGGCCCAGGAGGATGTCATACATCCTAAGTCCCATAAACCTGATAAGAAAGCCCTGAAACATAGGGCTGTGTTGGCTCCACACCGCACTCCATCAGTACCATTGCCCCTGGCTCCTCCCAAGACACAAGGCACTGTAGCACTGCCAAAGGCAGACCATCAGCAGCTACCATCCTTGTCACCAGCACTGGTAGCCCAGACAGAAAGAGAGGTCCGGATCCGTGGCCACACCTCAGAACATTTTCACTCTCCCTGATCCTGAATCCCCTCCTCCATAAGGACCCTCCATTTCCAGAGAGCTTATCTCACCTCCTAGAGACCTGCCAGAGGGACAGAGCTTATCACCCCTAACATACAGAACTTACACACCCCCATCAGCACCAACTGTACTGCCATTGGAACCTGAGTCTGCTTTTTTCCTCCTCAGGAGACTCGGAACCATCGGAGGAACCACTCCTCCTGTACTGCCACTCCCCAGGAGACCCACAACCTTGGGACCAACCAACGCCTCACCTGGTTCAGAGTCATTGGTACCCCATGCCATGGGGACCCCCGCCACCACCACCACCTGTCAATCCCACCTACTGGCTATATTGGGGACCTTAGCACCAGTATCCCCCTTCACAATCTATCTGATCCACTAGAGAGTTGCCACCTGCCTCCCCTACAAGGGGGACCATTGAATTTACGCCCCCAATCCGATGGAAAAGAAGGAGCACTACTCTCCAATTCCAGCAGTTCTGCCGGAACTGATCAAGCTGCCATCATCATCACTGAATGAAGCGGTGGTTTAGGTATTCTCTTCCCCCTCCTCTCCCCGCCCCCTTAGATAGTTCCAAGACCTTCTCCGTAGAGTCGCCAGTAACTTCAGATTCCACTAGAAGAGATCCAGGACTCCCAAACACAAGCTCTTGGACATCCACCACCCCTCTGGACCTATAAGAATAGCCCTCCCTATCAATGAGGTCATACTGGAGCAAGCCAGGACTGCGTGGCACATCCCTGCCACCTTTGCCTCTACTACCAAAGGAGCAGAGAGACATTATTATGTACCATCTAAGAGTTTAGAGTTCTTGATCTCTCACCCAGCTCCCAACTCATTGGTGGTTCAGATCACTTCAGAAAGGTCCAGGCAACAACACGCCAGCTCTACCCCTGCGGACAAGGAATGTAAATGCCCAGACCTGATGGAGAGAGAGGCTTTCTCATCCTCCAGTCTTCAGTTCAGGATAGCCAATTATGAAGCGCTACTGCTAAATATGATTTCCTGAACTACGCTAAGTTTGAGGAATTCGCCAAGAGCCTCCCACAGCAGGATCGTTCTCATTTGCAGGCCCTCATAGAATAAAGAAAACTAATAGCTAGTCTGCAGTTGATGCAGCCGATACCTCCTCTCGAGCCCTGGCTACCACCCTCATTACGTGGTGGGAGTCATGGCTCCATGCCTCAGGGTTCCCCAGGGAGGTTCAGAGTACCACTGAGGACTTTCCCTTCAATGAAACTCAGCCCTTCAATCAGAATATAGATGAGTCCTTACATACCCAGAAAGACTTTAAGGCTACGCTTTGATCCTTGGGTATATACACACCTTCCCCAAAGAGGAAGTTCCTGCACCAATCCATCTCACTGAGATACAGGACCCAACATTTCTACCATCAGAGACCTTACGAACCACTGTGTAAAAAGCAGAGATTCAAAAGTCCAGCTTCCCTGTGCCCTCTGCACCAGCCTTGACATCCCAATCCCAGCCCCCGACTCAGTGGTATTTTTGACATGACCTTGAGAGCCGTGAATCACTGAGAACAATACCTCCCAATTCCAATACTCCATTTGGAGATCATTTAGCACTGTTTTTCGACACCTGGAGTGCAATAACAACGGACAAGTGAATGCTGAACGTCATCCACTCTAGCTATACAATCAAGTTTGCAATGCTACCACCTCCAAAACCCTCCTCCCCATCCCTCTTTGAGGACCACTCTCATGACAGTATTCAAGGAACAATAGAATGCATTCCTCTACAATATCAAGGGACAGGTTTTACTCAACCTACTTTCTCAGACCCAAGAAGAAGGGTGGGTGGAGATCAATCCTCGACCTCTGCCACCTCAACCACTTTATTCGCAAACTCAAATTTTGTATGGTTATATTGGCAGTGATAATTCCATCTCTAGAAAAGGGCATATGTTTCACAGCTCTTGATATGAAGGATGTGTACTTTCATGTCAATATTCATCCCGCCCACAGGCAGTTTCTCAGATTTCCAGCGGGCTGAGACCATTTCCAATATAGAGTTTGACCCTTTGGGATAGCCACTGCCCCCAGAGTCTTTACCAAGGTATTTTCTGTGGTAGCAGCTCATGTCAGATGTCCTGGCCTCCTTGTCTTCCCTTACCTCAATGACTGGGTCCTTTCTGCCAGATCTTGCTGGGAAGCCTTTTCGCCAACCTCTATGATGCTCTGTCTCCATTCCTCACTGGGGCTCAGTGAGAACATCAAAAAATCTGTTCTTACCCCCACACAAGCTTTGAACTTAATCGGGGCAACCTTGAAGTCTATCACTGCCAGAGTGTATTTGCCCACAGACAGGATAAAGACCATGAATGACATCATAGCTTACATCACAAGCAACCCTCAAGTAAAGGTCAAAACATGTTTGTCCCTCCTCAGCCACATGGCCTCATGCACCTATGTCACTCCATTCACAAGACTCCAGCTTCATTGCCTTCAGGCATGGCTACAGTTGGTGTACTCCCCAAGCTGCTAGTCTATGAACCTCACACTGACTTTCCCTCCAAGGAACTGTCTTCCAACCTGTGGTAGACAAATCCTCATCACATATGCATAGGGGTCCCCTTTCTCCCCTCTTCACTGGACAAGACCATCATTACGGATGTGTCCCTACTAGGTTGTGGAGCCTATATGGGCAACCACATAGCACAGGGAATGTAGACATCTTGAGAGTCCAGAATGCACATCAATGTCCTGGAACTACAGGCGGTAGGGAAGACCTGCGAGTCCTTTCTTCATTTAATCCGCTCTCACCATGTCCTCGTAATGTCAGACAACAAAATCTACATCAACGAACAGGGGGAGCGAGATCTGCCTCCCTGTGTGCAAAAGCAGTCAATCTCTGGAGCTGGTGCATCAGCAATCAGATCACCCTATCTGCAACCTACCTTCTGGGGACACAGAATGTGCTCGTGGACTCCGTCAGCAGGCACTTCGCAATCGACCATGAGTGGGAACTTCATGACACTTTGCTTAATGATATTTTCACTCAATGGGGAAATGAAACCAGGGATCTGTTCGGTTCCCAGGCCAACAACAAGTGAGTCTCATTGCTCTAGAGGAGTCCTAGGTTACTGTTCCCAGGGTAATGCTCTCCTTCTTCCCTGGACAGTTCAACTGTGCCTTCCCTCCTCTACCGCTTCCGCCACAAGTGGTACACAATATCTGATAGGACAGAGTGACAGTCATCCTGATCGTCCTTTTCTAGCCCAGACAGTTTTGGTTCCCCAACTTCCTGTGCCTGTCATCTCGTCCCCCGATTACCCTCACAATATTCCCTGAGCTTCCGATCCTGTGCAATGGAAGGATCAAACGCTCAAATCCCCTACTGCTTCACCTCAGGGCGTGGTATTTGGATAGTCATCAGCTCTAGAACAGGTATGCTCCTCTCTAATAGCAGAAAGGACTCAACTAGGAAATGTTACCAATCTAGCTGGAAATGCTTCTCATCCTGGATGCAGCAGAGAGGCGTTCTACCAGAACTATGGGTATCCCACTCATCCTAGACTATATCCTATCTCTGTAGACATTGGGCTTATCTCTCAGTTCCCTGCAAGTCTATTTGATGGCTATCAGTGCATTCCATCCCCCTACAGATAGCTACACTGTTTTCGCGTACCTGCTAACTACTCAATTCTGGAAAGGCCAGATAAGAATTTTCCCACCTCTTTGAAAGATAACACCCCAAAGGGACCTGAATCTCATTCTTTCAGTTCTGATATGGCTCCCCTTTGAACCCTTGGTGACTTGCTCCTTGTTGCTCCTCTCCATGAAGGTCATCTTTCTCATAGCTATCACATGGGCAAGGAGGGTTGGTGAACCTGGAGCAATGATGGCACACACTCCATATACTATATTTCACAAAGATAAGGTTTCTTTACACCTACACCCCAAATGTATCCCTAAAGTGGTTTTCGAATTTTACCTTCACCAATCCATTCATTTACCTGTGTTCTTCTCGAAACCACAAGTGTTTGCAAAAGAGCCTAGGCTCCACTCTCTGTTCAACAATCTTTGGCCTTTTACCTGCAGAGAACGAGATCATTCAGAAAATCCCTGAGGCTGTTTGTTGCTATAGCGGAGCGTCAGAGGTCACACCATCTCCACCCAGAGAATGGCCAAATGGATATCTGGTTGCATCCTACCCTGCTATCCGCTCTCAAACCTTCCCCCCCGCTCCCTCATGGGGGTACAAGCACACACTACAACTATAGTCTCTCTTCAGGACATATCCCTCCTAGACATTTGTAAAGCGGCCACATGGAACTCCGTCCACACATTTGCAAGACATTACACTTTGGTACAAGACTCGGCTGCTGACGCCTCATTTGGGATGGCAGATCTCCGCTCGCTCCTACTGTCCTCATCCTCACACCATCCACCTATTTAAGTACTGTCTGTCAATCGCTTACAGTGGAATACAATAGGGACCATAACTCAAAGAAGACGATGAGGTTACTTACCTGTAACTGGAGGTTGTTGTGTAGTCCCTATATATATTCCACTACTAGCCTTCTTTTCCCTCTGCTTTGGATCTTATCTGATTCATGGTGGAGAAGGAACTGAAGAAACGGGAGGTCCACCCCACCCTTTATCGCCTCGGTCGGGAGCACGAGGCAAACCAGGGCACATGCGTGGACCAACAAAGACTACTTTCAAATTCTCCAACTCCAGGCACACGGTGCAGATGCGTAACCCACAGTGGAATACAGGTAGAGACCACACATCTTGAAGAACCTCCAGTTACAGGTAAGTAACATCTTCTTTTATATTAGGTGCTGTTAGCAGCTTACTCCATTATCCTGTGGAGAGGTGCGTTCTAGCCTCCTCTCTGCAGCTGTTAACCAGTTCTTGTTATGCTAATTTTGTATCTTTTTTCTGTTCAGTGCATGTGCCCAGAGAAACTGTGGCAGGGGCATCTGAAAAACACTAAAATAAATAAATATTGCTGAGTTCTGGCACTGGGCTCCCTGTATTTATTACTCTTAGTCCTGCTGCTGCAGTGATAAACCAATTCTATTTTCAATACACCAAGCTGACTGACCTAAGCTGTGCACAAATGCAGTAGCCAGACCTCTTTTCCAAGAACTATTACTGCTTTGTCCAGAAACAGAGCGTGGACTAAAGGTTAAAGCAGTGGACTGGGAGCTCAAGACTCCTTGCTTCTATTTTCAGCTCTGTCATTGACTCATTAAGATTTTGGGGACTTTTTTGTGCCAGGTTTTCCCATCTCTCCAGCGGGTATAATATATATATCTGTACTTAACCTCACACACATGTTGTGAGGCCTAATGAAAGTTTGTAAAGTGCTTTGGGATTCTTAGATTAAAGATGCTGTAGAAAGGCCAAGTTGTTGTTGTTGTTACTCTTATCACCGTACATGGCCAGAGTTTGTAAGGTTGTGGGAGACGTTTAATTCAGATGCTTTAGGCTATTGTATAGCCCATTTTAGTCTCCTTTGGGCAATTTCCTTTTCAATGTACTCTCTCATCTAATTACCTCGGGAACTTTGTGTAGCAGACAGTATTGCCAAATCCAAGATGGCTTTTGGTAGAGACACAATGCAGTTCTGAAGCATCCCTAACCTTGATTTTATCTTAAATGATGATTTGAAAGGAAATGGTACCTGCTTATTTCACCTTGATGAGTCTATTGGAAGAGAGTGAAATAATGTGGAGACTCAATTCTGAGTTATAATGGCTCTTCCCTTCCGAAATTGAAATGGACTTTGAAAGCTAATACAGTATTAGATTGCTGCATTTCTACCATGTTATGTCAGTAATCGCAGGCAGCGTGGAAAGTGAGTGACCATTCTGCTCAGCATATGCTGCCTTGTATGTTTTTATTCCCTCTGACAGAGAACATCCTATTGAAGTTTAAATGTAATTTAAGGAAGAGAAAATCTTAGCGTGTGGGATCTGTTCTGTATTAATTTTGTTCCCTTCAGTTATCTGACCTCAGCCCAGAGGCCAGTCTATATTCCTACTGACAGTTTAATCTGAAATGTCCTGCTCTATTTGCTCATTTTTCCAGCGAGCCGTAACTGATTTGTAGCATGGCTGGGCACGTGTGTAGCATACACGTGTACTTGTCTCTGAACGATTTTTTTTCCTTTTACCAGTTAAGCTCTTTCTTCATGCATTTAAAGCTGCTAACAAATGCTGAGGCATTTACCTCTGGGGACTAAGAAATTTGTGACCAGGAATTTTTCTGCAAGACCTTCTGCCAGAAAGGCAAAGTTAGCTCCACGTTGATTCCCCCCGCCCCCATACGTGAAACTCCAAATTTGAAGCCAGTGGCTGAGGTGGTATGTTTTGGGGTGAGAAAGGCTTGTCCTGAGAATACTGAGAACATACCTTTATCCCCCCCTCACACCATGCTTCTTCCCAGAAAATAAGAGTGTAACCTCTTTGTAATTATCGCTAGGGGGACAAATAATACTTTGCACTTGCAGCATGTAACACCATTTATTTGAGATCCCTCAAGCACTTTGCAAGCATTGACCCTGAGAGGACTGCGCCCCCTCTTCAGGGAAACTGAAGCCCAGAATGGTTAATCACTTGACTTGTTCAAGACAGACAGCTAGTTAGGATGAGAGCTGAAAACGGAATCCAGGAGTCTTACTCCTGGGTTCTTTGCACTAACCATTTAGACCCATTTCCTCTCAACCAGAGGAATTCCTTAGGGATGCCCTTTGGAATAATCCAGCAGTAGCTTAACATGTAGGGGAGAGGTGGAGCGAGAAGGAAAGAGCTTTTATTTGATACCCAGAGTCCTGCATGTGCTGAGGGGCAAGTGTAAGATATAACCGAGGGAAAGCACTATTGAAGTATGCCCATACCAATGGCTTTGACGTTAAGGACAGCTGTCTGAGAGCTGTATGGTCCTTTCTGCAACATAGCTCACCCCCCAGATCTATCTAAAGTAGTGCTGGCCTGATTTCATCACTCCCACTGACCTTGATGGGAGTAATGGGTGCTCAGCCCTCTGGCAGTTAGGGGAACAAGGCTTTCCTAATGCATTCCTAATGTAGTGCATACCTCTGCTGCTTGTGGTATGTGCAGTGCTGGCTCAAGTTACCTGTGTCCCTCCACAATGGGTATGTTGTATTTGTTGGTGTCGCCATGAAACAAATAAGGATCCCATGTGAAACTGCCTGATCCCACAAGAGGTGTGCAGTGACTGCTGTCCTGCCCTGCACTTTCTTTCATCGTGTTGTTGTTAGCTAGCTGAAGGTCTTGCTCCTGACTTGAATTTTGACTATTCTGTCATAATATGCAGATGGCCTACTCTGGATATACAGGGTAACTGCTAGCTGTTAGCGAACAGAACACGTGCTGCTTGGCTGACTGCCTCCTTCTGCATGCAGCTTGCTTTGGCAGGCTGCCCTGGCTTATGTGGACTGTAGGTTTTGAAGATCCAGCTCTGACTAGCTGTTGAAAAGTTTCATGAGGTATTTTTAATTTTAAATTAAATAGCAAACCTGCATTCAGACCTTTCACTCTGGGGGGTTGGGAATCGGAAGCATCATCTGGTCAGTCTCTTGTGAAAAAAGCATAGTTCAGCATGAGTGTCTATACACAGTCCCTTCAAAGCAACAAAACCATACTCACCACTCTCTTTTACAGGCCCTTGCTTCAGAAGGGATGCCTCTGACCCTTTCACTGCTGGGGTAGCTAACTAAATGTATAACCTCTGTGTAAAGGGAAATCCTGTTCATTTTGTTTGGGGTGGGGGTCCTCCGTCATTACAAGGCATATGGGTGATGTAGCTTGTCCATAGAAATAATATGTATGCAGTGTTGTTGTAGCTGTGTTTGTCCCAGGATATTAGAGAGAAAAGTTAGGTGAGGTAATGGTCCAGTAAAAGATATTACCTCATAGAAATAATACTAATGTTATTTATATGGACCCAGGAGGCTCAGGGAGCCATACAACAGAATAAAAACAAATCCAGAGTGATAAAAACAAAATCAAATCCCACCCTCTTCATATTGTGACAGACCCAGACCAGTGGGGTACAGGAGTCTGGTAGAGGGCAAATTTACTGGTCACTGAATGAGTAGTTTTCTGTTCCCTGAGTGACCAGAGCAGGGGCTGTACTAGAGTAATCAGGAACCTGCTAGAACCAGTTAAGGCAGGCAGGCTAGTTAGGACACCTGGAGCCAATTAAGAAGAAGCTTCTAGAATCAATTAAGGCAGGCTAATCAGGGCACCTGGGTTTTAAAAAGGAGCTCACTTCGGTTTGTGGTGTGAGTGTGAGGAGCTGGGAGTAAGAGGCACAAGGAGCTGAGAGTGAGAGCTGCTGGAGGACTGAGGAGCACAAGCGTTATCAGACACCAGGGGGAAGGTCCTGTGGTGAGAATAAGGAAGGTGTTTGGAGGAGGCCGTGGGGAAGTAGCCCAGGGAGTTGTAGCTGTCATGCAGCTGTTACAGGAGGTACTATAGACAGCTGCAGTCCACAGGGCCCTGGGTTGGAACCCAGAGTAGAGAGCGGGCCCGGGTTCCCCCCAAATGTCCTAATTGACCTGGACTGTGGGTTCTTCCCCAACCCACATGGTGAATCTCTGAGGCAAGAAAATCCGCCAATAAGTGCAGGACCCACCAAGATAGAGGAGGAACTTTGTCACAATACATACACACATGAACGAGGGTATCTGATTATACAGGGAAAATCAGAGCGGTTAAAGGAAAGAAGATAGACCTAGGGCCAGTACTGGTCTTTCTAAAAACAACCTTTGAGAAAGACAAGCTTTAAAATACTTCATTAACATATTTTAGAAAATCCACAAAGGCTGTGGATTTAAGCAGATAGCAAGTTCCACACTGCAGGACCTTCTGCTTGTCAAAAGCAACGTTGGCAAAAGCAAGTTGCTGACTTCAGACATGAGGTTGAAGTGCAGGGCAGGTGTGTGAGCGTGGAGACTCATCAGTACCAGGTGCAGGGAACAAGTCTTGAAGGCAGCCACCATTTAGAGTTTTAAAACTGATAGGATTCTCTGGCAGTGGTGAGACCATCGCTAGAATACTCTGCTTAGTCCCGGGCAAGAAGGTGTAGTGATGGATGAGTAGGGAGGAGAATTCAGAGAGGAGCAATAAAAGGGTCGGATACTGCCCTTGTTTACAACAGTGTATCTCTACAGTGACTCCAATAAAGCCATTTTCACCAGTGTAAATGAGATGAGACTGCCTCAAAGCATTCCAGCATTCGGGGAGATTAAGGTAGGCCAGGTCTACACTAAGAAATTATGTTGACTCAGCTACGTCACTCGGGTGTGAAAAATCCACCCCCCGGAGCAACGTAGTTAAGCCGACCCAACGCCCAGTGTAAACTGCACTAGGTCAATAAAGAATGTTTCCATTGACTTAGCTACTGCCTCTTGGAGAGGCTGATTAACTACGCCGACAGAGAAACCTCTCCTGTTGCTGTAGTGAGTGTCTAAGCTGAAGTGCTCCAGTGGCATAGCTGCTGCTGGAGCAGTTTAAGTGTAGACATGGCCTTAGATGGAAAGAATTAAATACGTGTAGCTGTTTGAAGTACGTGTAGGATGTGTAGCGAGGAGGGAGAGGATTTGTGTAAAGTGATCCAAGGGGCAGTGACAGGAATGGGATGAAAGTTTGTACAACTGAGATTTATAGATGGTAAAAGAGTCTCCCAAGGAAATGGCACTCACTTTATCACTAGGATATTTAAAACTAGACTGGGCAAAGCACTTGAAAATGTAGAGAACAATTCTACACTGGTGAGAGGATGGACAGATTGGTGCCTTTTTCATTTCTAATTTCTGTGCTTCATATAGTGTCACAGATGGTTTGGTGCCACAAGTACTCCTGTTCTTTTTGCGGATACAGACTAACACGGCTGCTACTCTGAAACCGCACAAAACATGTGCTTTCCTGACTCTTTTCCCTTAAAGGGTAATAGTTTGAATTTTCCTTTAACAATTCTGCTTGTCTGATAGTGTTTTTTTGTTTTGTTTTTTTTCTTCTGACACAGGGGGTGCTCCCAGGTGGGAATTATCAGGGCACTGATCGAAGCAGGCATCCCAGTTGATATGATTGGAGGAACTTCCATTGGCTCATTCATGAGTGCACTGTATGCTGAAGAGCGTAGCTATAATCAAATGAGGATCAAAGCCAGGCAATGGGCAATGGTAAGAACGTAGAATATACATTTATGTTCTTTTCCACTTTTAATATATAGGAGTTTTGAAATTAGCCACAGCACACCTGGCAATGCAAAAGCAGCAGTCCAAGGTCAGAATACAGCCTCTGGATATTAGGAAAGGTGAAGAAGGGTGTTTGAAATGCCTCTGATGTGTTTGTTTTACCAATAGTGAAGGATGAGAAGCTGCTAGTGCCTTATGCGAAAGTGTACAGTCCTACAGAGCATGAGATGCTTTGTGGGCAGAGTATGGGATGCTTCCTGTAGACAGAACTGGTGGCAACTGCAGTGAGGCATGTCAGCAGCTCTGTACAAAACTAATTTCCATAAATCAGGAATCTGGTGTTTTGATCATCGAGCATATTTACCTATGTCTGTTGGAAAAACAGATCGCTCTTAGGGCACTTTGCTGGACTTGATCATATTTTGTAATATTACACTGCATCAGTAGGACAAATGCCTCACTCCGGGGCTGTACTGAGCTGACTTCTTGCTGTGGATCTGGCTTTTCTTTCTCTCATTGTACAGGTGGGTTTGGGGTGGATGTGTGATGGGGAAGGATCACATTAATGCATTCTGTGCAGTGAATAGACAGTACAGGAGCTTGAATTTAAAGTAGGGCTGTCAAGCGATTAAAAAAATTTAATCACAATTTAAAAAATTAATCGTGATTAATCGCATTGTTAAACAATAATACAATAACATTTATTTAAATATTTTTGGATGTTTTCTACATTTTCAAATATATTGATTTCAATGATAAAACAGAATACAAAGTGTACAATGCTCACTTCATATTTATTTTTTATTACAAATATTTCCGTTGTAAAAAAGAAATAGTATTTTTCAGTTCACCTCATACAAGTACTGTAGTGCAATCTCTTTATCATGAAAGTTGAATTTACAAATGTAGAATTATGTACAAAAAATAACTGCATTCAAAAATAAAACAATCTAAAACTTTAGAGCCTACAAGTCCACTCAGTCCTACTTCTTGTTCAGCCAATCGCTCAGTCAAACAAGTTTGTTTACATTTGCAGGAGATAATGCTGCCCGCTTCTTGTTCACAGTGTTACCTGAAAGTGAGAACAAAGTGTTCTCATGGCACTGTTGTAGCCGGCGTCGCAAGATATTTACATGCCAGATGCGTGGAAGATTCATATGTGCCTTCATGCTTCAACCACCATTCCAGAGGACATGCTTCCATGCTAATGATGGGTTCTGCTCGATAATAATCCAAAGCGGTGCGGACCGACGCATGTTCATTTTCATTATCTGAGTCAAATGCCACCAGCAGAAGGTTGATTTTCTTTTTTGGTGGTTCAGGTTCTGTAGTTTCCACATTGGAGTGTTGCTCTTTTAAGACTTCTGAAAGCATTCTCCACACCTCATCTCTCTTAGATTTTGGAAGGCACTTCAGATTCTTAAACCTTGGGCCAAGTGTAGCTATCTTTAGAAATCTCACATTGGTACCTTCTTTGTGTTTTATCAAATCTGCAGTGAAAGTGTTCTTAAAATGAACATTTGCCGAATCATCATCTGAGACTACTATAACATGAAATATATGGCAGAATGTGGGTAAAATAGAGCCGGAGACATACAATTCTCCCCCAGGGGTTCAGTCACAAATTTAATTAACGCATTATTTTTTTTAACAAGCGTCATCAGCATGAAAGCATGTCCTCTGGAATGGCGGCCGAAGCATGAAGGGCCATATGAATGTTTAGCATATCTGGCATGTAAATACCTTGCAATGCCAGCTACAAAAGTCCCATGTGAACGTCTGTTCTCAATTTCTGGTGACACTGTAAATAAGAAGTGGACAGCATTATCTTCCGTAAATGTAAACAAACTTGTTTGTCTTAGCAATTGTCTGAATGAGAGTAGGACTGAGTGGACTTGTAGGCTCTAAAGTTTTGCATTTTGTTTTTGAGTGCAGTTATGTTACAAAAATAAATCTACATTTGTAAGCTTCACTTTCACGATAAAGAGATTGCACTACAGTACTTGTATGAGGTGAATTAAAAAATACTATGTCTTTTGTTTATCTTTTTACTGTGCAAATATTTGTAATAAAATAATAATATAAAGTGAGCACTGTACACTTTGTATTCTGTGTTGTAATTGAAATCAATATATTTGAAAATGTAGAAAAACACCCAAAAATAATTAATAAATTTCATTTGGTATTCTATTTAACAGTGCGATTAAAACTGTGATTAATTTGTTTGAGTTAATCGCGTGAGTTAACTGCGATTAATCGACAGCCCTAATTTAAAGGAATGCCTCCCAGTCCATTTTTGAAGACAGGCTGTATGTTAATCACCCAAAGCTACCCATCAAGCAGTCAGTCTGTCACTCCAAACTTGTTATGAATTTGGCACATTAGTCTCAGGATATTTGCCTAGTGCGGGAGGCAAAGGCAAGAGAATCCTCAAGTCCTGGAAAATCTTTTCTCCTAAGGAGACAGAGAAACCTGCACAATGATAACATTGTAACACGCAAGGCCCTACGCTGCCAGAGAGGGACTGTTAAGTTTCCACTACCATAGTGGTAGGTCGGATCTGTGTGAGTTCCTGAGGACTACTGGGCTGAAATAGACACCCATTACTTCTGCATGTACACCAGCCCTACTCTCAGTGTGAATGTACATGTTTGCACAAGTGTTAGCTGGTGTTTCATTGTTTGTCTTTTTATGTGCTGGAGTCTATTTTCTTTCCAAGTCTGACCGTATAACTTTCTCTCTTTCACTTTCACATGCTGTCATCTTTTGAGTAGAAGTGATTGACTGAGGTAATTCTTCTCTAAACTAACTAAGAACCAAATGTCTGATGTAAGATGTAGCCCCAGCGTTCCAGAGGTCAGGTACTGCATTAGGGAGGAAAATGTTAATTATTTTTTTTAAATATATGAAACTCTGGATTTTTTAGCTACACTTAGCTGTGTGCTGACTGTTTAAATAACAATTTATAATTTGGGAAATTAAAAACACCAAAAAACAGCCACAAAACTGCCGTACCACCAAGTACTGCTGGTTATAGATGACTGGGATCTTCCAAATTATAAAGTGATTTAATGTAGTTATTTTATTTCTAGTTTTCATATAAAAATTGTTTCCAATTTGTTTTTTCTAATGAAAGGAAAGTGACCTGATGAAGTCAAGGGGGGAGGGAGAGCTCAGTGGTTTGAGCATTGGCCTGCTAAACTCAGGGTTGTGAGTTCAATCTTTGAGGGGGCCACTTAAGGATCTGGGGCAAAATCAGTACTTGGTCCTGCTAGTGAAGGCAGGGGGCTGGACTCAATGACCTTTCAGGGTCCCTTCCAGTTCTATAAGATAGGTGTATCTCCATATATTGGACTGAGATATTGAAAAAAGAAGAACAGGAGTACTTGTGGCACCTTAGAGACTAACAAATTTATTAGAGCATAAGCTTTCGTGGACTACAGCCCACTTCTTCGGATGTGGGCTGTAGTCCACGAAAGCTTATGCTCTAATAAATTTGTTAGTCTCTAAGGTGCCACAAGTACTCCTGTTCTTCTTTTTGCGGATACAGACTAACACGGCTGCTACTCTGAAACCTGAGATATTGAAGTTTCCAAGCTGGATTGAAACTAACAGTCCTCTTAGATCTTGTGAGACTTAAAGTGGGAGACAGAGAAATCTGCAACTGGCATCTATTCTAACATTGCCTTTTGCAGGTGGCTTTTCCAGCTGTAGTCAGCTATGAGTTTAGCTACTTTCCAACAGCTATAGCTTATTATGGTTCCCCCCACTCACCCAGTTACACTTCTAAAATTGGATGGACTGACAATCATTAATTTAAATAAACCCCTACATTGTGGGTTCCGACCTTTACCAAACACACACACACACACACACACACACACACACACACACATATCAAGGGGAGTGTCCATATAACAAAGCCCACAAACTTCCCCACATTTTCTGCTTGGTTTTACTACCATAGCAATCTCAGGTCCTCCCTTCCATCCCACTCTCTCTTTAAGTTCACTTGTTCCGTGCCCTCCCAACTCTAACTCTGCATCCATTTCCCAACATGCCATGATCACTGCAGCAGTCTTGCCTTCGCAGCACCATCACTAGAGGGCAGGGGTGTTATTCTGGGATCCTAGGGAGGGATTTAAGAAAGGTTATGAAGGTTTTGTGGATTAAAAAAGCTTTCAGTAACTTCCTGTAACTCTTACATCTCTGCAGCCTCTTGGAATGTTAGCTCAAGCTTGGTGTCTTTAGAAAGCAGAGATTCTGAGCTTCTTGGTGATTACAGGTGCTGGATCACTAGATTTAGATGGCTGCAGAGGCCACACAATTAAAATAGCACTCAGTAACTTTGTAGAAATAAACTTAATTTTAGTAAAAATAGATCAGCCTTCCCACACCTCTTAAAGGGTTGAGAGGGAGCATGCTAATCTCCTCCAAGGCACACAAGTCTAACCAGGGCCGGCTCTAACTTTTTTGCCACCCCAAGCAAAAAAAAAAAAAAGAGCGCTGCCCCACCGTAACACCCTCCCCCCGAGCGCCACGCCGTGCCACCAAAACACCCCTCCCAGCACCGCACTGCCGAAACACCTCCCCCCCCCCAGTGCTGCACTGCTGAAACACCCCCCCCCCCGAGCACCACCCAGCTGAAACAATAACAACAAAAACCTCGACCGCCGCTCCGCCGAACCAAAAAAATCCCAACCCCCCGAGCGCCCACCACCACCCTAAGATTAGCCGCCCCTTACAAGGTGCCACCCCAAGCATGTGCTTGGTCGGCTGGTGCGTGGAGCCGGCCCTGAGTCTAACGTAAGAATGGCTGCTGGGTTGCACCTCCAAGAGAACTGAATTATAGTGGAGGGACAATTATCCTCTCAGTCTGAAAAGCCCTTTCTTTGCAAGCCTTTGAGATGAAGGGAGCTGTATCTGTCAAATGTTATTTATCATCCAGGTGGGATAGACTTTTAAATTGTACATGCAGATTTTAGTCTAGTTTTATTGATACACAAAGCATATGTTGTCACACTGCTCATTCCTAGCATTGGTACTGTTCTATTAATCCAGTGTGGAGTGGCCCCACTTGCTACCCAGACTGTCTTATTCCTGCAGTGTACAAATAAAAACTAGGGGTATGTCTACACTATGAAATTAGGTTGAATTTATAGAAGTCGGTTGTTTAGAAATCGTTTTTATAAGGTAGATTGTGTCCCCCCCCCCCCCACACACACACACAATGCTCTAAGTGCATTAAGTCGGCAGACTGCGTCCACAGTACCGAGGCTAGTGTCGACTTCCGGAGCGTTGCCCTATGGGTAGCTATCCCACAGTTCCCGCAATCTCCGCTACCCATTGGAATTCTGGGTTGAGATCCCAATGCGGGTGATTCTGGGTACATGTCGTCAGGCCCCCACTCCCTCCCTCCCTGCCGTGAAAGCAACGGCAGACAATCGTTTCGTGCCTTTTTTCAGCCCAGATGCCATAGCACTGGGATCATGGAGCCCGCTCAGATCACCGTGGCAATTATGAGCACTTTAAACACCATGCACATTATCCTGGAGTATATGCAGAGCCAGAACCTGCCAAAGCAAAACCAGGCGAGTAGGTGATGGCAGCGCGGTGACGAGAGTGAAGAGGAAATAGACATGGACATAGACTTCTCACAAAGCAATGTGCAAATCATGGTGTTAATGGGGCAGGTTCATGCCATGGAACGCCAATTCTGAGCCCAGGAAACAAGCACAGACTGGTGGGACCGAATAGTGTTGCAGGTGTGGGACGATTCCCAGTGGCTGTGAAACTTTTGCATGCGTAAGGGCACTTTCCTGGAACTTTGACTTGCTTTCCCCTGCCCTGAAGCGCCAGAATACCAAGATGAGAGCAGCCCTCACAGTTCACAAGCAAGTGGCAATAGCCCTGTGGAAGCTTGCAACGCCAGACAGCTACCGGTCAGTCGGGAATCAATTTGGAGTGGGCAAATCTACTGTGGGGGCTGCTGTGATCCAAGTAGCCAACGCAATCAAAGAGCTACTGATATCAAGGGTAGTGACTCTGGGAAATGTGCAGGTCATAGTGGATGGCTTTGCTGCAATGGGAATTCCTAACTGTGGTGGGGCGATAGACGGAACGCATATCCCTATCTTGGCACCAGAATACCAAGCCAGCGAGTACATAAACCGCAAGGGGTACTTTTCAATGCTGCTGCAAGCACTGGTGGATCACAAGGGACGTTTCACTAACATCAACATGGGATGGCCAGGAAAGGTACATGACGCTCGCGTCTTCAGGAACTCTGGTCTGTTTCAAAAGCTCCAGGAAGGGACTTTCTTCCCGGACCAGAAAATAACCACTGGGGATGTTGAAATGCCTATAGATGTCCTTGGGGACTCAGCCTACCCCTTAATGCCATGACTCATGAAGCCATACACAGGCAGCCTGGACAGTAGTCAGGACCTGTTCAACTATAGGCTGAGCAAGTGCAGAATGGTGGTAGAATGTGCGTTTGGATGTTTAAAAGCGCGCTGGTGCAGTTTACTGACTCAGATAGACCTCAGCAAAACCAATAGTCCCATTGTTATTACTGCTTGCTGTGCGCTCCACAATATCTGTGAGAGTAAGGGGGAGACATTTATGGCGGGGTGGGAGGTTGAGGCAAATTGCCTGGCCGCTAATTACGCGCAGCCAGACACCAGGGCGGTTAGAAGAGCACAGCAGGGCACAGGGCGCATCAGAGAAGCATTAAAAACCAGTTCCATGACTGGCCAGGCTACGGTGTGAAAGTTCTGTTTGTTTCTCCTTGATGAACCCCCCCCCCCCTTGGTTCACTCTGCTTCCCTGTAAGCTAGCCACCCTTCCCTCCCCCCTTTGATCACCACTTGCAGAGGCAATAAAGTCATTGTTACTTCACATTCATGCATTCTTTATTAATTCATCACACAAATAGGGGGATAACTGCCAAGGTAGCTCGGGAGGGGTGGGAGAGGAGGGAAGCGCCGGGTGGGGTGGGGGAGGAGGGAAGGACAAGGACACACTGCACTTTAAAACTTATTGAAGGCCAGCCTTCTGTTGCTTGGGCAATCCTCTGGGGTAGAGTGACTGGGTGGCCAGAGGGCCCCCCACCGCGTTCTTGGGCATCTGGGTGAGGAGCTTGGGGAGGAGGTCTGTTGGTTACACAGGGGCTGTAGCGGCGGTCTGTGCTCCTGCTGCCTTTCCTGCAGCTCAACCATATGCTGGAGCATATCAGTTTGATACTCCAGCAGTTGGAGCATCGACTCTTGCCTTCTGTCAGCAATCTGACGTCACCTATCCTCTTCAGCCCGCCACTTACTCTCTTCAGCCTGCGATTCAGCCCACCACCTCTTCTTGTATTCATATTGTGCTTTTCTGCATTCTGACATTGTCTGCCTCCACGCATTCTGCTGTGCTCTGTCAGCGTGGGAGGACATCTGGAGCTCCGAGAACATGTCATCCCGAGTGCGCTTTTTTTGCCTTCTAATCTTCACTAGCCTCTGCGAAGGAGAAACATTTGCAGCTGGTGGAGGAAAAGGGAGAGGTGGTAGTTAAAAAGACACATTTTAGAGAACAATGGGTATACTCTTTCACATTAAACCTTGCTGTTCACATTACACAGCACATGTGCTTTCGTTACAAGGTTGCATTTTTCCTCTTATATTGAGGGCCTGCTGGTTTGGTGTGAGAGATCACGCACGCAGTTCCAGGCAACAGAATTCGGTTTGCAGGCAGTCATGGTAAGCCACAGTCTTTTGGCTTCTTTAACCTTCATAACATGTGGGAATGGTTTCAAACAGCAGCGCCCTCATTTCCCATACCAAGCGGCCGTTGGGTTGGCTATTTAAAATGGGTTGGCAATTTAAAAGGAGGGGCTGCGGTTTCCGGGTTAATGTGCAGCACAAACCCAACTAAACCGCGCGCGTCCCTCCCCCCCCCCCCCCCGCACTTCTCTGGGATGATCACTTCACCCTCCCCCCACCGCATGGCTAACAGCGGGGAACATTTCAGTTCAGCCGAGCAGGAACGGGCACCTCTGAATGTCCCCTTAATAAAATCACCCTATTTCAACCAGGTGACCATGAATGATATCACTCTCCTGAGGATAACAAAGAGAGATAAGGAATGGATGTTATCTGCATGCCAGCAAACACCAGGACCATACGCTGCCATGCTTTGTTATGCAATGATTCCAGACTACGTGCTACTGGCCTGGTGTGGTAAAGTGTCCTACCATGGCAGATGGAATAAGGCAGCCCTCTCCAGAAACCTTTTGCAAAGGCTTTGGCAGTATATCCAGGAGAGCTTTCTGGAGATGTCCCTGGAGGATTTCCGCTCCATCCCCATACACGTTAACAGACTTTTCCAGTAGCGGTACTGGCCGCGAATGCCAGGGCAAATTAATCATTAAACATGCTTTTAAACCATGTGTAATATCTACAAAGGTACACTCACCAGAGGTCCCTTGTCCACCCTCAAGGTCTGGGAGCACACCTTGGGTGGGTTCGGGGGTTACTGGCTCCAGGTCCAGGGTGAAAAACATATCCTGGCTGTTGGAGAAACCGGTTTCTCCGCTTCCTTGCTGTGAGCTATCAATGTCTTCATCATCATCTTCCTTGTCCCCAAAACCCGCTTCCGTGTTGTGTGATTCTCCATTGACGGAGTCAAAGCACCGGGTTGGGGTAGTGGTGGCTGCACCCCCTAGCATGGCATGTAGCTCAGCGTAGAAGCGGCATGTCTGCGGCTCAGCCCCGGACCTTCCATTTGCCTCTCTGGTTTTGTGGTAGGCTTCCCTTAGCTCCTTAATTTTCACGTGGCATTGCTGTGTGTCCCTGTTATGGCCTCTGTCCTTCATGCCCTTTGAGACTTTTTCTAATGTTTTGGCATTTCATTTACTGCAACGGAGTTCAGCTAGCACGGATTCGTCTCCCCATAGGGCGAGCAGATCCCGTACCTCCCGTTCGGTCTATGCTGGAGCTCTTTTGCGATCCTGGGACTCCATCATGGTTACCTGTGCTGATGAGCTCTGCGTAGTCACCTTGCTCTCCACGCTGGGCAAACAGGAAATGAAATTCAAAATTTCGCAGGCCTTTTCCTGTCTACCTGGCCAGTGCATCTGAGTTGAGAGTGCTGTCCAGAGCGGTCACAATGGAGCACTCTGGGATAGCTCCCGGAGGCCAATACTGTTGAATTGCATTCACGCTACCCAGATTCAACCCGGAAAGGCCAATTTCAGCGCTAATCCCCTCATCGGAGGTGGAGTAAAGAAATTGATTTAAAGAGCCCTTTAAGTTGAAAAAAAGGGCTTCGTCGTGTGGACGGGTCCAGGCTTAAATCGAGGTAACGCTGCTAAATTCGACCTAAAATCATAGTGTAGACCAGGCCTAGGTAATATTATCCTCAGAAACTGATTTCATCTTATTATTTAAGAGTACTTTGAAGAGCTACTTGGGATTTTTATAACCATTCTGACAAGCACACACCATTCCACATGCAAAACAGGAGTTGCTTAATTATTTAGGGAGATGTCAAAATGTGGCAAGATAAGAACAGGCAGCTCTGTGTGATGGCTTCTTCGCTGCGGATGGCATGCTGTGGGACTGGATCCAGCAAAATGATTTTCTGTGCCGCACAAAGCAGTGGAAGCCCAAAGTGGTGGACTTTTTAAGGTTATGGGAGTGCGAATCTTCCAGGAATGGCTTTTTCTCATACTTCCCCGTCATACCACAAATTACAGCCGCTATCTTTGAGACCAAGGCTTTGCAGTGGCTTCCTTCATTACTCACCAACACTGTTCCTGGTGCCAGGAGATCAGAGTTGTTAGGGAGTTCATGAAATACCTTACTCTCCGCAGAGGGCCTAATCTGAGTCTGTTACAGAGCCAAACACCAGACATCCTCAAAGTTCCAGGATCCAAAAGCTACAAGACCACTTCTGCCCTCCCCACATGAGTCTCTGTGAAAACTTCTCCACTGGGCTTGCTAAGAGGCAGCAAAGAGGCCAGATATTCAAGAACCAGTCAATGGGATGATCAGTGTGTTGTTAGAGGAGAACAGTCTAGAAGAAGATTTTTACAAAATCAACCTGATACATAAAGGCTAGAAAGCCCCTGTTCTGTGGAAACATCCTTTTTTTCCCCACTGCCCTAGTTCCCATTAGCTGTGACTGTTGCAGGTTATGGTTGTTTACAACCACATGTTCTGGCTTTAGTAGCCTATAGGGACCTTATTATTTATGTTATCTATTGTGATGTATTAAATAACTTCAACTGGTTTCTGTGCCACTAGCCCAAATGAGAAATGGCTGTAGGACAAAAAAGCTTTTAGGTATTTTTAGAAATTGGCATCTCTTTGCTAGTATGCTTGGGGGTGGGGAGGAGGACACATAATTTAATTTGATGGGATCTCTGAATATAATGGAGCAGCCAATAAATAAGGGCTTTCATTTGTTATGCTGCAGATGGGGTGTGAAACTCACAGAGCAGATCAATTATCTACTCTACTCCATTGATTCTGCTGATAATGAATCCACACTAATATTATATCAAAATATATATGATCCGCTTACAGTTCTTACTATAGAAAATATTTTGATTTTATGTAGTGCCTATATGAGGTGGCTAAAATTTTTCCTATCATAAGGAGTTAGAGGTTGGAAGAGCAGTGACTGGGCACATACTCCACAGAGCCATGCAAACAGGTTCTGATGAGATGGGAATTGTTAGCCAGGACACTGAGGATACTAGCCACTCTCTGGCTCCCATTCGTGTCTTTGCAGCCTGGCATTACAGCCAAATGTTGTTTTGCAGGACAAAGGAAGCCATCCCCTGAGGGCCACACTGCAATATCAGGACTGAGTCCTAAATCTGAAGTCCCATTGTGGGACATAGGGCAGATCAAAGAGGGTCAGAGGGTGCCGTGAAAGTGACATAGGCTTCTGGGGAAGAACACTGATTACAGCACAGGAAAGCATTGCCTATGAGCTAGGTGAGGGTGATGTCCACAAGTTGAGGGCCACATGTGGTGTTTTCACTGTGTGAGGCATAAAGTTCTCATTAGGAAGTAGAGAATAATTAGTTATTAGGTATAGCACTTTGCAAATCACTGCACATCCTACGCTGTTTTATTTTGTTCATGTGCCAAATCTTCATGTATAACAACACATACAAATACAAAACAATGTAAACAAACACAAACCCTAAGAAGAGAATGCAGGCTTTACCAAAGGCATTGGCATGAACACCAGGCAAAGATACTAAAGGAAAAGAGAGCTCATTCTACTCTCAGGTGGGAAAACTTCCCTGTGAGAGGTCCCAGTGAGTGATAGTACATACAGCTGAGAGGTAGCAGAAGTTGGTAGTCAGACATGAGTGAGTGCTCTTATGTTAGCTTCAAATCTAACATGGACATAGCACATGCCAAGGAATGTTTAAGGTGAACTACAGAGTTTTTTAAAAGTCCCTGATCAGTAACAGGCGGTCTGTAAACAAATAATTCTGCAGTTTAAAATACCAGCAGCAGGGCACACACATTTCATGTGTGCTGTAGCCTCCTGTCTGTGGACATGAGCAGTGCATCAGCAGCCTGCTCATGAACTCTCTGGTGCGATTTGCTGCCATCAGCACAGCTCATTAATTTAAATTGCATTAAAAAAATCTTTGTAAGCAATGGTGGGGGTTTTAGTCACTGCATTTTCTCAGGGTTTCTACTCCATTTGGACAAGGAAAGCAGGCTGATCAGTTTCTCCTTTATAGTGCATTTCAAGTCAGCTTGCTTTGATTCCCATGCACTAGCCAAGTGCTGGTGCATTTGGGTCCCCACACTAGAAGGGAGCATTTAAGTATTGAACATGTTTTTTGTGGAAGCCTTTAAAAAGCAAACATGAAAACACTGCTATTTAATAGTCACAGGAACTACAGTATTATGGAGTTAGGGTGGAGAGGTCTTGTCTGTCAGGGTAAAATGCCTTACCTAGATGTTGTAACTATCCCCAAACCAAGTGTAAGTGGGGGAATGGTCCCGCTATTGTGGGGAGCTTGCCTGGCTCCTGCAATATCCCAGTGGAATTGGCTAGTGAAAGGATCTGTGTCCTCTCTCCCACTACCTTTACCCAGAGCCCTGCCTGACTTTGAGGGCTCCCCTTCTGCTCTCCTGTGCGGCAGAATCCTCGGAACCCTGACAAGGCTAGGCCCGAGATTCCTGGGAGGCTGAACCGCCAATCTTGTCGTGGTCACTTAGGACAGGGGCTAGGGTGTCCCCACTCTGGGGTGCTCTCTCCTACTTCCCTGGCCTAGTGAGCACTACATTAAGTTCAAACCAAATATAATTTATGAAACAGAATCTGTAAGAAAAATAAGTATAAAATGGAAAAGGGTAAAGGAAATAAGGAATCCTCCCTTATGGACACAGGGAACACCACAAACAGCCATCTCAGGGATGTATGGAAAGTTCACAGACTGTTCCTCACCTGTCTGAGGCCTCCCTCTCAGGACTTGGCTGCACTGCGGTGATATTGTGGATCAGACGCCTGCTCTGGCGGTAGCCACACGCCCTCAAGCGCTAGGTGCCAAGGACCCTTCTCCCCAGTATTGGCCCCTCCCCCTGTCAGCTTCACATTGGCTTCCCTCCTCCTTCTCCTCCCCCCACCCTGGCAAGCTTTCAAGGCCCTCTTGTGTGGCAACGTCTCCTTCCACTCGGCCCTCTGTCCAGGGTCCCACTTCACTCTCTCCAGCCCCTCACTGCGCTCAACAGTAGTGTTAGTTGTGGCATGTCTGGCTTCTGCTATCCAGCCTTTGGCCCCACAGCTCCGCACTGTAGCTCAGCCCTGACTCACCATAGGCACGGATGATCTGTGCTTCCCCAGCTCCCTAGCTCTGCCTCTTCTGGCTCAGTGCTGTTGCCCTGCCTCCAGCCCAGCTCTGGCCCCAGCCCCACTCTGCCTTCTGGGCTGCTTCTCTGGCCCCTCTGATGCTGGCTGCTGCTCTGCCTCCAACTCAGTTTGGGCTGCTGCTGTCCCCTTAGCTCTGCCCTATCCTGGCTGCACCTGACACAGAGGAGGGGACTCAGGCTCCTGACTCTCTCATTGGCTTGCCCACCCTGTCAATCAGGCTAACCTGGAGCGTTGGCCTCTCCCCATTGGCCCTGGGGACTGCCAACTCAAGATCTTCATTTCTCTTTAGCTCTTCTCCTTTCTTTTGGTATTGGGAGAGGGCCAACCAAAAAAAACCCCACCCCACTAAATTTCAGTAAGGGGCCATCACAAGCATTATAAACCCAGGAAATATAGAGCTAAGGTTCAATTTAAAAGAAATCTAAACATGCCTATGATCTGGAAATGCACCAAAGTAACGCAAACAACCTTAACTGTCCCCTGTAGTGAAACTATTTCAATGTTTATAGTCCCAGAGTAACTTAAACTGATTTTAAAAAACATTATATAGTCTTCTCCCCCCCTTCATGTCACTACAATGTTGTTAAGGTGTTTTGGATGCTCTAGTCATGCATTTTCAGGCCTTGAGCTGTTTGAATTTCTTTGAAGTTCAGTCTTATTTCCTGGGTTTATAGTGGTTGGTTTTGGAATAATTACAATGTCCATGCAATGTAGTTTACGCTAAAATATTGACGTGTACGCTCAACCATTAATCAATCTTAATTTATACTTTCCCTGGGAATTTCTTTGCTTGATGGGTTTTTTCAAATTATTGAAGTATTATACATGAACATTAAACAAGAAACCTGAAGAGAATATAAATATGTAATATTAACTTTGAATCATTTTTTTTAAATTTTAGCTCATACAGCTAGATTAACCCAGTCACTCTGGTTGCCAGTGTTCTGGTCAGTTAAGATGAGTTTATGCCAGTTTTATATCTCCAGAGCCAAACAAAGCAGCTGGTGTGTGCACTTCGGTGGTGCCCCTGTCTCCTGACTTCCATGTTACCCTGCACGCAGTTTCCTCTCACTTCTGCACCCCATACATTCCCCTGTTCACAAACCCTAGTTTTCTCTGCTCATTGAGTAGATCTGGTAGATAGTTTTTGAAAATACCTGTTTTAGGATTAATTATCATGTTTGTTGTTTTTAAAAAGTGCAAATATATCCGTCAACAGAAGGTGAACAATAAAATCTTCTCTCTGATGAACTCACGAAGAATTACCATCTTTCAGAATGGCTGCCATATCCTATCAGTTGAGACTGAGGCCACAGGCTGTACACAGTTAAGATATCCTCTTTACAAACGGACACTGCCTTGGGAGTGAAGCCAAGCTACTTTCAGGGAAAATAGCGGCCTTCTTTATTTTTGGAAAGTAGAGAAAGGAGCACTGTGAGGAGCAGCTGAAAGCAGGCAGTGAGCCATCTTTGCTAAGGGCAGCCTGTACCTTCAGCCCCATGGAGAGCAATAGGAGATGGCAGCTCCTTTGGAAGAGGGCAGCTCAGCTAAAGGAGAAACTTTCAGTTATGAAGAATAAGAATATGTTGTTAGGAAGTAGAATTAATTACCATTAATTCTAAAATATTTCTTCCACAGTACCTTATGTACACGATTTCAGTGAGTATTTACTCTATGGGAAGTCTGCATTGTTAAGACCAGTAGGGACAAAAACAGGCAGGACACTGGGCACTAAATTTCTTGAAGGTTCTATTTAACAATTTAATTATAACTCAAACTAATGGATTTTCTGTATATTCCCAAAAATCATTTTATACTTTTTTATTTTTTTTAAGTACTTTAATTTTGGAAGGATTCACTGTATTTGTCACATATAACAGGTTGAATCCCTCCTTGAAGTGTAAAACTTACCTCACTATTAACTCTGGAGCTATGACCATCATGTTCATAATTAGGTTTGGCAAACTCTCTCCACCCTCTCAAAGACTGAAGTGTGCAATGATGTGAAGCTGACAGTTCTGTTATCTTGTGCTAAGGCATTTCAGCTGTTTTAGGAGTTCCCTATTCAGCTTCTTTTAGCTGACCTGTTTTTATAGAACTTTGTTTTAACAATCACACTGTCTCAGAGCAGGTAGTATATGGATAGAGGAGAATGGAAATCATGATGTGGGCTAGTTCTGCACTTTCTTAAACCCTTGCTAAGGTGAAGAGGCAACTAGATGTTGATTACAAATCATTTAATGGACTGCAGCCATAGAGGCCTTGTTGGTGCATTAGCCTGTGTTAATCTGCCCCAGTTCCTGCCTGCCTAAGCCCCATTCATTAAGTCGTAGAAAAGATGTGGACGGGAAAAAAGATTTTTGTCTAATAAAATGCTATTTAATTTAGAAAAAAAATAGTGGATTATTCTCTTGGTGTGGTATTTAAAATTGACACAGTAACTAGGATGATATCATTTGGATATTTAGATGTCTTGCATTGAATTTTAATTTAATTTGATATAATATACTCAGACATTAAGCTTCTTTAGTCCTGTATTTCACTCAAACCCAGATAACGCAGCTATGCTAATGGATAGGATGCTTCCTGGTTTTCAAATTAAATTAATAAACTAGTAAATTAAATGAAGGAAACATTGTTTAGCACAAAGATTTAGCAAATCTGAAACTAAAAGAAATTCCATGACAGCTTAATTCTAGTTTGGGCCTGTTACACTGAAGATAGAGAGAGGCTCTGGAAGCTCTTTAAAATATGAATTAATTAGGCATGACATCACCCGTGGAGGTTGAATTATATGGATTTAAGAAGTGTTACACCGAGGCACAAAGAGGTTATAGATTTGCCCCAAAACGACCCAATGAGCAAGTGGTAGAGCCAAGAATACAGCCAGAAATTCTCACACCCAGCCCCCTGTTCTAGCCACATACACCATATCCCCTTGCATCTCAGCCATGATAATCTAGCTTTATATTGTCATTTCTATATAAAAACAGGACATATACAATATAGTCAAACGTACTCATTTTAGTGTCAAGCTTAAACAGATAAAGAAGATGGGAAGGGCTGAGGTCTTCTAATCTTTCCACACTCCACAGTCTCCAGAAATAGATTGCGTGGGAAATGCCTACCTAATGGCAGTGACCATGTTTTTCTGCTGTAGAGATTTTGCTACTTTAGGGTGGACTTTTGCATAAGCTAAGTAATGCAGATGCATATTTTTCTGCATCAGTAATAGAAGCTAAATACAGAGTTTGAAGTTATTTTAATCTGTGACACCCAACAAAGCAGATATTGTTCCTTGCTGTTATGTTTTTGGTTCTTTTGATGACTGTGTTCACCAGAGTAGCTCACTCATCTTTGCTTTAAAAATTGGAACAGAACCTCACTCCAAATGCAGATGAATAGGATTTCAGTGGGTTTCCACCATATAGCTCACCTTTGAAATGTTTTCTTCCTCCTTTTAGGATATGAATTCAGTGTTTAAGACTGTGCTAGACTTGACATATCCAATAACCTCCATGTTCTCTGGAGCCTCATTTAACAGTGGCATCAGCAACATCTTCAAAGACAAACAGATTGAGGTAACTTGCTTGTTTGCTATAATGTGTAATAAATGTTCTCCTCCTGTTGAACTGTAATAGAAAGGTTTGTTTTTTCTATGCTCGTAATAGTTTAGGTATTCTGGCCTGATGTACAGCCTACTGTAACTATTAACTTAACATTGCACCAGCCTGGGGGGGGAGGATTTACCTTTAATGCCATTTTAATGGAATTTGGACCAACCATGTGTTTAATCACTTCTGTTTGGATTGCCAATTAAACCTGTTTGGCTGAGAGCCTGAGTCAGGGCCATGTCACTCACTGCTGGGTTGTGCCTCCTTTTGGTGTTCTGGGGATTAGCTCTGCCCAATTCAACGCCCCCTTCCTTCTCTTCCACTGTCTGCAGCTCTCCTCCCATTCACAGCTTCGCAGCACAGCTGCTTTGTGACTCAGCCCTCCAGCCAGGTCACACTGTAATTCCCCTCCCAGTGGGGAGTCCTTCAAAGTCTTTCTGCTCATGTGCGTCAGGCAGTCCTCCTCATGCCCACAGCCTTGACCCTGTCACTCCTGCAATGACCCAAGCAGTCTTCTAGTTCGCTGCCCCAAGCAGTCCTACTCTGCAGTGGTTGGTAGGAGAACTCAGGCCTGCCCTCTACTCTGGGTTACAGTCCAGGGCCTTGTAACAAGTGGTTGAGGTCTGCAGGGCACCCACCTTACTGCTCTAGCCTCTGGACTACTTCCTACTGTGTTTCTCCAGGCCGCCTAATCAGATCTGTCTAAGGCCTACTAGGTCTCAGGGGTTCTTTCCTGCTCCAAGGAGAGAGGCTACAGACTTCCTCCCTGCTGCCCCCTTACACTTTTGCCAGCCTCCTGGCTTTATAGAAGCCCCTGGCTGATCCCTCACAGGTGTCCTCCTTTCTAATCAAGGCTCTCCAGCCTAATTCCACCTCATTTGCTGCTTAATTGGCTGATTGGGCCTGCCTAGCCTAATTCAGCTCTCTCAGGTTCGGTGTGGGGAGTACATCTGATCACAAACCTAAATGGTTTTTCACTATTGTCTTTCTAGTCACAGAATCACAGAATATTAGGGTTGGAAGGGACCTCAGAAGATCATCTAGTCCAACCCCCTGCTCAAAGCAGGACCAATCCCCAGACAGATTTTTGCCCCAGATCCCTAAGTGGCCCCCTCAAGGATTCAACTAGTCCAGTTGGTAATTCTTTTAAACTAGTCTCTCTTCTGGAAGAAGAGTTTGCATAACTATTTGAGATGCATTCCACAGAAAGGGCTTAAAAAAGTGCAGTGAACATTTTAAAATGTGCATTGACTTTTTAAGAATGACCACATTGAATGTTAAATAAACCCATTTCTGCTCTTTGTATTGTAGGTCAGGACCTTTTTTGTCATTTTTAGGCACTGTGTAGGATGCCTGTGAAACTACTGACATGTGAAATGTCACCTCATCCTCCACTGTCACCATCATAAAGCACATGATTAAAAACTCTCCTCCCAGCTACCCCAATCAGGGGAGCATTTGTCTCGTTCTGGGGTCGTATCCCATTTTGCTCTACTGTAATCCATATACCAGCGTGTTTGTCAGAGATGCTTCTCTGAACATGAGCTCCCAGTGCAATGCCTTGGCCAAAGGGCTAATACAATCCTTAGATGTATAAATGGGAATCTCGAATAGGAGTAGGGAGGTCATATAACCTCTGTTTTTTGGCACTGGTGCAGCCACTACTGGAGTACTGTGTCCACAATTCAAGAAGGATGTTGATATATTGGAGAGGGTTCAGAGAAGAGCCACAAGAATGATTAAAGGAATGGAAAACCTGCCCTATAGTGATAGATTTAAGGAGTTCAATCTGCTTAGCTTAACAAAGAGGTTAAGGGTGACTTGATCACAGTCTATATGTACCTACGTGGGAAACAAAAATTTGCTAACAGGCTCTTGGATCTAGCAAAGAAAGGTACAACACAGTCCAATGGCTGGAAGTTGAAGCTGGACAAGTTCAGACTAGAAATAAAACGTATATTTTAAAAATGAGGTTAATTAATCATTAGAACAACTTACCAAGGGTCATGGTGGATTCTCCATCAATGGCGATTTGTAAATCAAGACTGGATGATTTTCTAAAAGATCTGCTCTAGTTCAAACAGGGATTAATTCAGAGAAGTTATGTAACTTGTGTTATACAAGAGGCCAGATTAGATGATCTCAATGGTCCCTTCTGGCTTTGGAATCTGTGAATCTATTTGGAATCCTCTTGGTATCAGACTATGTTTAATAAACAGCTTTTTTTAAATGTACTGCATCATCTGGAATATTCACTTTGGTTTCTATGCCGAGCTGGGAACTGAATCACCTTGGGTGGTTTTAAACAGTGTTTACAATAATGTGTTGCCACCCAGAGTGGATGGGGCCATGAATAAACAGGTGTTTAACGATTAAATGATAATGCTCTTTGGGGCTGGAACTGCCTTTATTTTTGTGTATTATACAGGCACCAGGTATTTGCTGGTTCTTAATAATAGTGCATAAATCACGTTGATATTATTGTGATCTAGCTTAGTGGGATCTCATCTGATTCTAAGCTTGGCTTAAACATAGGAAAATATGGAATATTCAGTGAGAGGAATGAAACCGTTGGAACAGCTAGAGAGCTTGTTACTGCAAGGTGCTGAGTGCTTTGGAGGCACCTTTTGCTCCCAGGAAAGTCAGTGAGCGTTGACAGCACCCAGCACCTCTTAGAAGCCCTTTGTGCATTGCAGCATTCAGTCCCAAAGAGAATTGTTGAATGGAGCTTTGAAGAGAAATGGATGATGGAATGAATGGGGGAAAATACACTTGGATCTGGGGTGAAGTTCTGGCTCTATTGAAGTCATTGGCAAAGCTCCCATTGACTTCAGTGGGGTGAGGATTTCACTGCGGTGTGCTATGTCAGTATTACATGCAGTTGTGATGTAGCATGTCTCTTGCATACAGGGTGTCATTAGAAAATGTCACATTTTAGAGTCTCCATCTCTGCTCTGATTTCCTGGGCCTTCCTGTGTTGAAGAAAAGAAAATGTTTTATGTAAAGAAAAAAACAAATCTAAAGCATGAGCTGGTGTATCTTTAGCTGAGCCTAGTGTTGTAGGCCAAGTCCTGGACTCATTTCTCAGAGTCTGAAGAAGTATCGATGTCGGAGGTGGTAAGACTTCCACCAAAAAGTGAGGAAGAAAACTCCCCCTTCCTCCGTCCCCAGCAAGTTACACCATATACATCAGCTGTCACCACCTCAGAAATAGACACTGATGCAAAATGGAAAGCTATAGACCCCATCTACCCCTTTATCACTGTTATACCTGTCCTACAGACAGACACAAATTAACTTTGCCAGCACTTGTTCATGACTCATGCCAGTAAAGACATTGAGACTGAAAAATTAGTATCTGTAGGGATGTCTCCTAAAAGTAACAGTGAGACTTGCACTAAGGAGGACTCCCACTGGGCAAACCCTTGTCTTACAGGATTATTTCAAAGCATCCCCAAAGTTTCCAATATAATTTTGTTTGCCCTTTAAAAACTCACTTCTACTTGGCATTCATATTTTCTCCTCTGTAATTCTGTAAGATGGGTTTTGCTGTCAAGAGTGCTAATGCTGGAGATTAACATAACTCCAAAAGGAGTAAGTTCGGCTTTTATAAACATAGGTTCTGGATCTGCTATATCCTATATTGTATATTAAGAATCTCAAACGCCTTCTTATTTTCCTGGAAATACTATTTCACTAGTATTAGGAAAAGAGAACATGGCTTTTCATCCCAGTTGGTTATACATTAAGTGTTTGCTTTAGAGCTAGATTTTTAGCCACCCACACAGGGCTGGCATTTTCATCTCTGTGTGCAGGCATTTATGCGTGTATGTCCCTGTGTTAAAATTGCTTGTCAGCTTACATCCAGGGTTACTGATGACTGTAAAACTGACACTTCCTATATTGCAGGATCTGTGGATTCCTTATTTCACTATCACGACTGACATTACTGCGTCAGCCATGAGGGTCCACACAGATGGTAAGTGTGTCCAGTCTTCTGCAGGAAAGGGTGTGTCTCTGAGCTTGCAGTGATGTTTGAATGCCAGGCTTTCTGTATAGTTTCATTCCTTTCCATCCCTTTACTTTTCCTTCCTCCTTCTCAGTGCTACCTGCTGAACACCAGGATCCACAGTTGCACACAGGTAACAAGAATCTATAGCACCTGGAGGAATTGAAACAGGCGAGATGATTCACTGCATGGAGTGTAAATTAGTTCATGGACACCAGTGTGTTCATAAAAACATGCATGGAATACAAAAACTCCCCCATAAATCAAAATTAATTGTAAAAATCATGCATTTAAATAAAAGCCCTCGTGAATGTAGCTGTTCTCCCCAGGAAGAGACATGGGGTCAGATGCTTATTTACAATCAGGCCCCTTTATTGCTCTGGCACTAGGCTGTCTTACATTGCCAAAGCAGTGTAAAAGGGTCTCAGGGTAAATGAGCCCATTGGTTTGTTGACCGTTTTTGCTGATGCAATATTAGTTTCACCTCTGTTTGGCTCCAGGTTATTGTCCTTTTCTGTGGTTTTTCCCAAAACCATTTAAAAATATGGCTGAGTTCTCCCTGCTTGTTTTAAACTGGGCTGTTGGAGAACTTGCCTCTCAGTAGGGAAGTGACAAACTTGCAAGTATGCTACACCAAGCTGGAGTGTTCCAAGACAATAGATTAAAATTTAGCCACTACTCAGAGCACAGTGCTCATTTTCTATACTGAGCAGGTGATTTTCTCTTTGAAAGAAAATAGTGACAAGTTTTGCACTTTACCAGCCATTGCGCCATGTGGCTTTGATCACTTCTGTTCTTCTCAGTAAAACATACCCGTCTGATTCCCATGTCTTCCTTCTAAACACGTACAATAGCAAAGGGATAAGAGAAAGCTGTGAGCTTTCCCTTTTAGTTCTCTCATTCATCATTCCCTTGCGGTCTCCTCTTCTAGGGGATCATAAACAGGGGCGGCTCTAGGCACCAGCAAAGCAAGCACTTGTTTGAGGCAGCCCATTTGCAGGAGCAGCAGGGATGCAGCCTCGGAGCTGTAGTTCCTTCGTTAGCTCCCTGCCTATAGAGCCAGCCCTGGAGCAGGGAAAGAACTACATTTCCCAGCATTCCCTTTGCCACTACCAACAGGAAAGAGGGGGAGGGAGTGAGGTAGCTGAGACCTCATGCTGCAGCCTTCTGTGAATGGAGAGCTGCACTGTGCGTAGGGATAACATATTTTAACTTTCAAAAAATAGGACACTCCACAGGGAGGGAGGGTAGCCCCCTCCCGGGACCCCTGCCCCTAACTGCTCCCCAGGACCCCACCCCCTATCTAAGCGCCGCTGCTCCTTGTCCCCTGATTGCCCCCTCCTGGGACCCCTGCCCCTAACTGCCCCTTGGGACCCCACCCCCATCTAAGCCTCCCTTCTCTTTGTCCCCAACTGCCCCCTCCTGAGACCCCCCCAACTTCCGCCCTAGGACCCCACCCCTTACCTGTCCCCTGACAAACCCACGGGATTCTCATGCCTATCCAACCGCTGCCTGTCCCCTGACTGCCCCCCCAACCCCAGACCCATCTAACCCCCCTTCTCCCTGCCCTGACTGCCCCCCTGAACCTCTGCCCCATCCAACCCCCCAGCCCCCTTACCGTGCCACTCAGACCAGCGTGTCTGGCTCTGCGCAGCACCAGACACACTGCTGCATACATGCTGCCGTGCTCCCCCACAGAACCATAGCCCCCTCCCCGCCCCCCGCACCTGCCTTCCAGATTTGAACACCTCAAAATTCAGGAGTGCTCAAGCTCAGTTTGGGCAGCTGTTACTTCATTTCTCCCAAATCAAATATACTCATCCACTGTAACTTGCTGTAGAAAAAGTAGGATAAAATTGAGCAAGAAATGCTTCCCAGTGGTTATTAGGACTGGAATTGCTATTTTCAACAACCATTGCCTTTTTTGTTTGTTTGTTTGTTTGTTTAAAAGGAAGACAGTGATATTGCATTGGCAAATTCCCCATAGAAAGAAAGAGTGGAACAAAAGAATAATAAAAGCACCTCAACTTTTCCTCATTTATGTAGGACAGTCTTATAATATGCATCCAGATATCCTCCAATCACACAAGCTGAAAATTGTTTCACTTTACTGCAGTTCTGTAACCATATGGGAACTAATCCTGTCTGTGTTCTGTGAACATCTAAAATTTCTGCTGAATGACCTGCCACAGGAGCGAGTTACCAATGACCCAGGGCTGCGGCGGAAGGAGGGTGCAGGCGGGGGGGGGGGAGAGAGCCCAGGGCTGGGGCGGCAGGAGGTGTGTGTGGGGGGCAATGGTGGGGAGGAATGAGGGAGCCCATAGCTGGGGCAGCAGGGGGTGTGGGTGGGGGGGGGGGGGAGAGCCCAGGGCTGGGACAGCAGCGGGGTACGGCGAGGAGCCCAGGGCTGGGACGGGGAGGCAGCCAAAATTTTTTTTGCTTGGGGCGGCAAAAAACCTAGAGCCAGCCCTGATCATAAATGGGCTCTTCAAGTGCCAAAAATCTCTCTTAGGAATTGCTTCCTATTCATTGAGATGTAATGAGTTACCACTTGACATTAATAATCTTATGGTCAAATTTTGTTCAGCACCAGTGGCCTTATCTTGGTGGAGTAGTTTGTGGAGAGGCCTTTAATACTATAGAGCAGCCTATCTCTGAAATACCAGTTAAGAAGACACCTTGTAAAATCAATAGGCAGCCACTTATCAGTGCTGGCTCCTGCCGGCACATCTTTCTGCTTTCCTCCTCCCCCACCAGTGTGTCTGTTTTGCTAATTCAGCTACATTCTGCATGGCATTTGAGAACACAGATTCCTTTTTCCAGGAATAAGTTTTAAAATAACCCCCCCCCCTCCAAAAACATCCATCTCAAGCATTAGTCAGTCTTCAGTATTCTATTGACGAGATCCCAAAAGCCAATCTTTTCCCCATCTAGAGATCCCAAGTAAACCTATATCCAGAAGTAGTGAAGAGCAAATGTCCTACCAGCATTGACCTCTGATAGACAAAAGAAACACTGTTACAAATCCATACCCAGCTCAGAAGAACCATTAATGAAAAATCCTAGATGCAAAATTCTCTAGACTCAGTTTGACCAGCAAGATTTGAAGTCTGATGTGCTAAGGGCTAACTATTGAGCGCTGAGCTTGTGGAGGGAAGATTGCAACTCCAATTTAACATTAATATAATGAAACTTTACCCCTTGGTGTGAGAGTGACATTTGTACTTGGCTTATTTGAAAATGCAATTTGCAGCAAACCTGAATAGGGAAGAAATTATAAGGGGGAGAAAATAACTAACTAGAAGCTTTAAAGCAGTACATTTTGTAGGAAGCAGATCCAATCAATTCCTGCCTGATTAAATCTCTCTGGTTCTAACCAGTCATAATTGCCTTCATTTCAGAACTATTAACAGAAATAATTGGCACCATTCAGGGAAGGTTTGAGGGTATGTCTACAGTGCAGTGTGTGCCCACATTCTGGCTCACCCACAGGCAGGCACAAGTTAGCTAAGCTTCCACACAGCAAGTCGCACATGCCCCGTACCCATGTCCATGTTGGCGTTGCAGTTACACGTGTTTAGTGCTAGGATTCTGGGGGTGTATCTCAGCATTCTTAGTATCTTACCAACTGGAACTGCTCTAGGAATTGGTTTGTGGTGTATTGTGGGAGAACTTGTCTGCTCTTCCTGGCTCCCCATGCAGAAGTGGTTGTAGCCTGCCATGTTTAGCTGAGACACTTCCGGCTCTGCACATTACTCACACGTAAGGCATGGATCCAGTGGATGAGCTGCTCCATCTTGGAGGTGAATCATTTATCCAGCATGGCAGTCATTCAGCAGCACTGGATGGCATTTGGAGAGCATTTTCTGAAATGCAGAAGGCGGCTGGACTTAGAGGGTCATTCACAGCAGACTGGACAGACCTGATGAATGCTGCAATTATTGAGGATTCAACATATGTAGATTGGTGCTTCCGGTGCAAAAGAACTGGCACAATGTGATGGGGACACATAGTCATGCAGACCTGGGATGACCAGCAGTGGCTCCAGAACTTCCGAATGACAAAGCAGACCTTCATGGAGCTGTGCAAGGATCTTGCTCCAATTCTTCAGTGTCAGACCACTTGATTGAGGTGGGCCATACCAGTCCAGAAGTGGGTTGCAACTGCCTCCTGGAAGCTGGCTACCCCAGACTGCTATAGGTCATGGCTAACCAGTTTGGTGTTGGCAAATCCACTGTTGGGGTTGTGTCAGTGAAGGTTTGTGAGGCGATTCTCACTGTGGTTTACCTAACAGGTGGTGGGCATAAGAAATGTGCCTGAAATAGTAGCTGGCTTTCCCAATTGAAAATTCACTGATGGCAGACGTGTGCCCATAGTTTGCCCTCCAGAAGAACCAAGTGAATATATCAACTGCTAAGGGTTCTATTCCCAGGTTCTACAAGCCTTGGACAGTCACAGAGGCAGATTCTTGGACACCACCGGGGAAAGGGGAAATATCCAGGATGTCAGGGTGCTAAGACGATCTGGCCTTTACCTGCTGGGAGGAGCAGGGACTTTATTCCCTCCTAATGACATAATTCTCAATGGCATGTCTGTGCCCACTGTCATTTTTGGGGGTCCCGCCTTCCCATTCCTGCCATTGCTCGTGAAACCATCCTCTGATATCAGAAGGCCTGGCAAGAGAAGGTGCAGTTACAGATGGTGGTGGAGTGCCCATTTGGCAGGCTGAAGACAAGGTGACGCTGCATATAAAACTATATGATAATGTGGCCAGTGCCTTCTGTTCTATTGTGGCCTGCTGCACTCTGCACAACATCTGTGAGGATAAAAGTGAATATTTTCACAGAGTGGTCTTTAAGAAACTTCTGGTTTCAGGCTAGATATAGGTAACCAGAAAGTAGACCTGGAATCACTGGGGCTGGGTCCAGGCACGAAAAGGAAGTAAGGGATGCCTTGTTTTCCCACATCCTTGGAAAGGAGGGGGATGTGGATGAAGAGATGTGATGCTGTGATGGGGGGCCTGTAATTTGTAAACAATTTTTATTGTAGTACTCTTATCACTAGCGATCCTAGAAATCCGTTTGACACAGAAAACCATGGAATTTACATTTTTTACAGAGAATCTTCAGTTTTTACATTTTGTGAAAAAATAAAAACATATATTAACTATTAACTACATTTTCCTGAAAGTTCCAGTGTTGCTTATTCAATGTGCGCAACCTCCCGACCTTGTGGTTGATTTTTGAATGTGCTTTAAATTTACATAGCTAAACATACTCCAATAAACTGCCTCCGGCGGACAGAGGTTATCCAACGTGTATAGGTGTTCATGTTTTAGTGCATCTCAAATTTCACTTCAGCCTCCCAGACTAATTCAGACAGTGAGTAATGTTAATATAAAAGCAATTTTCGCTTAATTTTTTGTGCATTAAAAAAACAATTTTCTGAAAATGTAGAATACAGACATAGAAGTATTTGGTATATGTAAGAAATACAAATTGCAATTCTATTAATTTTATTTTATTATAATGATTGAAGGCTCTAGTAGTCTTTGAACTTTCTTAAAAATTGTAAATATATCAATAAAACATTGTGTTCAACTGATACCTATATATATTGTGGCCAAGGAAACTAAAGTTCAGCGTTTCATTTTAATCGTGGGAAAACACAGATTTTTATGTTTTTTTATTGGAGTTTTTTTTTTTTTTTATCACAGAAAAATAGGATCCCTACTTATCTCAGCCACAGAACCTTTCCACTTTGTTCTCTAGCTTGGGGCCTTTTCTCTGCTTCTCTGCAGAGAGGTGTGGGGGGAAGGGAATCTCCCTCCTCTTGGCTGTTATTGCTAGGTGTGACTGTCCCAGCCATTGGGATTTCCATTGTCTCATCTGGATCCTCCAGTCACATGTGCAGACTTTGAGTTTGTTAATGTCTCTGGTCTCCAACCAGGTTGCTGTGTGAGTCAACCACCTTTTGCCTTCCCTTTACACTCAGTGCATAACAGTGCAAAGCCCAGGGGAAACTGAGGCATGCAGAGGAATAAAAAATATATTATCAGAATTTCCACATTCATCACACCCTACTGATGGACAGTCCTATCCACCAGAGTCCTGGCTGGGAGGCTCGGTCCATCTGAGGTGGAAGTGCTTGCCAAGGCAGTGAAAGAGCATTTTTTTGGTCATGGTTAAAAAAGGAAAGAGTCCCTCCCTATATGTTCTGCATCAATACCAGGCTACAGTTTTATCACTTTGGAATGCTTTTATTACAGCTAATGTTGGCAGTCCACAGACACATTCTGGTAAGAATTAGATGAGCATTTCATTAACCAGGTTTTAAAAATTTGGGCTTGGCTGAGAGAGGGTGAGGTGTGAAGTCCTAGCAAGGGCAGAGTTACCAGTGTTAGTTGTAACATTGTTGCAGGCCAGAAGATACAAATCTTCTGGAGGTTCCAGAATGGAAAAGAGAACCTGTTTCCCAGACCTGTGGTGGGATTCCATCCATCTAGGCAAAGGAGATGTTTTGGTATCTGCTGATTGAACAAGTGGAGAGGTTTAGTAAATTCTGGACAGCCATAGCAAGTTTGCCCTGTCCAGGTATCTGACTGATAGACTAGAGTTTCTGCTGCAGGAAACATTTTCAAGCATCACCTGCAGGTAGTGAAGGAAAATTCAGGTGAACAACAGGATGCCAAACTAGGAAGCAGAGGATTGCTAGCAGCAGAGTGGATTCTCCCCACTTTCCCGCATCCCATCCCAGACAGCTTTCTGTGAATAGCCAGAGCAAAAAGGACCTGTACTGAGGTCCAAAAGGGACTTTACCACTTGGTGCAGCCCAAGGGACTTATAAGCCATGGTGTTTGGGACAGTGCTTTGCTAGTCAAGGTATAAATCTATATCATTACATTGATGTGACAGAGGTGTTATTGAGCAGAATTTGCAAAGATTTGCGCTCATGCTTGCAAAGCCTGTACTCTTTTAATTGTTTTGCAAGGAATAATTATAAAGGTAGTTTGAAAGAGTCACTACTTGTGTGTTTAAATTTAATTTTCCCTGCTTTGCATTCAGGCTGGATCACACGTGAGATCGCCCCTGGTCAATATTATGTCATGGAGGACGGTGGGCTCAGTGCTCAGGGTGGGGCAAGCAGACAGTCTGGCTCCTCATAGCAGGGGCATGTAGACGGTACATTGCCTATCAAACCTGCCATTTGCATCCTTCACCTTGTAGTACAGCTGCTTCAGGTGCTTGATGCACTTCCTGCACTGCTCACCAGTCTGGTGGGTGCCCACCTCCACCAGTCTCTTCAAAATGGCCTCATAGAAGGGGCTATTTCTGAAGCTCCAGCTGGAATAATGATCCCTGGTGTATCTACACTAGAGGTTAACTAGGACCTTGGTGTGCTCCTCCAGCCAGCTAGCAGCATGCTGGGTGATGGGCCTCCTTGATGCTGTTTGGCAGAGCTGGACTGAGCTGTTCAGAAACTGGAGCAGGCTGCATGGAAAATGAAGGGTTAAACAGCAAGCAAGGCAGATAACTTTGGCGTATAGAAGATGAGTGGGAAGTGAGTTGCTAGAAGGGCTGGAAGCTAGAGATACAGGGAGTCCTTGGACTTCCGACACAATTCATTCCTCAGAATTGTGTTGTAAGTCGAAACATTGCTTAAGCAAAAAGGGTGTAGGGGGTGAATCCCACATCTTTATAGTGATGTCTCTGCTGTCCTGTTAAAAATCTAAACACGGGTAAAACTTGGGGGGAGGGGAGGGAGTCAAATGAAGTGAGGTTTTTACTCACGAAAGCTTATGCCCAAATAAATCTGTTAGTCTTTAAGGTGCCACCAGACTCCTTGTTGTTTTTGTAGATACAGACTAACACGGCTACCCCCTGATACTTGACATATTCCATGTGTTCAGCTCTGCTGCATGTGGCATTTCCTGGGGGCTAATGGCCTTCAGCACAGTTGAGGCTAGTGATTCCTCCCCATCATTTGTTCGCAGAAGAAACCTTGTTCTTTTGTGGTGGTGGAGGCTGTGATACAGGAAAGTGCTTAAGATCATGGTTAAAGTTAAGTGTGTGCTTAAGTGCTTTGCTGAGTTGGAGACTGAGTAACCCTTTTCCTAGCCTGCATTATAATTTGGGAGTCATTCAGGTGCTTTAATAGCATTCTGCAATCCAACCCTCGGTATATTATCTGTCACAAAATTACATGTAATGACTCTGAAAGCTGCCCCCGCCCATTCCTGCTATACTGGGTTAGTATGGATGTCTTCCCTCTCATTGCTGTAGGTTCCCTTTGGAGGTATGTCCGTGCCAGCATGTCACTGTCTGGGTACATGCCCCCTCTCTGTGATCCAAAGGATGGACATCTCTTGATGGATGGAGGTTATATCAACAATCTTCCAGGTATGTCTGTAGATAGTTGTTTGGAATTCACCAAGAAGACAGATGGTAAAACTCCATCTGCACAGGCATATGTCAGTGTGATTACCTTCCCGAACAACTTCATTCTGATCTCTTGGAGGCTAGCAGAGCTGCATTGTCCTCTGGATACAAGGCCTTTGCTTTGTTCATAGATCCTTAGGGTTGAAAGGGACCTCAGGAGGTCATCTAGTCCAACCCCCTGCTCAAAGGGGGACCAATCCCCAAATGGCCCCCTCAAGGATTGAACTCACAATCCTGGGTTTAGCAGGCCAATGCTTAAACCACTGAGCTATCCCTCCCCCCAAATGGGCTCAAAGCCTGTTGTTATACAGGCTTTTCCAAGATGGCCTCTTGGGATGGAATGTTTCCTTTCAAATCATGTGCCAAAAATATAATGTCAAGCTAATTATTAGAACATATTCTCATGTGTATTTTTAAAAAAGGGTTGGGGAGGAGCGAAGGAATAAAACTATAAACATATGGTTGTATTTTTTCTTGAATCTGTTGGAAGAACAGAGCATAAATATGAACTGATTTCTAAATATGCAACAATGGTGAAATATTAACTGCTCTTAGTGTCTAAGATTCAAAGCAATATCATTCTTAACAGGAAAAAGAACAGGAGTACTTGTGGCACCTTAGAGACTAACAAATTTATTAGTCTCTAAGGTGCCACAAGTACTCCTGTTCTTTTTGCGGATACAGACTAACACAGCTGCTACTCTGAAACCATTCTTAACAGGAGAATTCACATAACATTAAATTCAATGAAACATTAAAATCAATGATAATCAATCTCAAAATCAATCTATTAAAATGTTTTTCTCATTAGCCATCTGTACATTTTAACACCAAACGAAGCCAGGCGTGTTAAACAGTATGTGTGTTTTTAATTGTGTTGTCAAATGTTTATGGAAGAGAGGAGGTCAGAGTTTTTGTCATAATATCCAGTGCTTTGAAAATTTGATTTCGTAGCACATTTTCCATGAGCTGTGTGCAAATAATTAGAGAGCAGTCTGAGTAAAAGGCCTGGAATCGGAGCAGCCCAATCTTGGAGGGTGGAGGAGGGAGGCGGTGTTAAAACTTCAAACCCAGATCCAAATTTTGCAAAAGGCCCTTATCTCCCTAAAGTGCAGAACTACAAATGCTCCCACAAATTTGAAAACTGTATTTGCCATTTGCAGCTTGGGTCTCTCTCTACAAATATGAATTCCTAATCTAGCTATCTTTCCACCGGTCCCCGCTATCCATCTGTACATTCTGAGAGTGCACAGTGTCTGAAGATGATGTTGAGGATTGACTCAAGAATGGATGATGGACTGGATTGTGCAGTCACATAGACCTAGTGAGAGTTCGGTTCTGGTTTGAATTAGCCTCTGAACTGGCCCTACAGAGTTGTGACTGTCACAGTGCATAGCCGTTCTGAGAACGTCAGTTATAAGAACATAAGAACGGCCATACTGGGTCAGACCAAAGGTCCATCTAGCCCAGTATCCTTTCTTCCGACAGTGTCCAATGGCTGGTGCCCCAGAGGGAATGAACAGAATAAGTAATCAAGTGATAATCCCCTATCACTCATTCCCAGCTTCTGGCAAACAGGCTAGGGACACCATCCCCGCCCATCCTAACTAATAGCCATTGATGGACCTATCCTCCATGAACTTATCTAGTTCTTTTTTGAACCCTGATAGAGTCTTGGCCTTCACAACATCCTCTGGCAAAGAGTTCCACAAGTTGACTTTTTGTGTGTGAAGAAATACTTCTTGTTGTTTTAAACCTGCTGCCTAGTAATTTCATTTGGTGACCCCTAGTTCTTGTGTTATGAGAAGGAGTAAATAACACTTCCTTATATTCTTTCTCCACACCAGTCATGATTTTATAGCCCTCTATCATATCACCCCCTAGTCGTCTCTTTTCCAAGCTGAAAAGTCCCAGTTTTATTAATCTCTCCTCATACGAAAGTTATTCCATACCCCTAATCATTTTTGTTGCCCTTTTCTGAACCTTTTCCAATTCCGATATATCTTATTTGAAATGGGGCGACTACATCTGCATGCAGTATTCAAGATGTGGGCATACCATGGACTTATATAGAGGCAATATGATATTTTCAGTCTTATTATCTATCCCTTTCTTAATGATTCCCAACGTTCTGTTTGGTTTTTTGACTGCCACTGCACTTTGAGTGGATGTTTTCAGAGAACTATCCACAGTGACTCCAAGATGTTTCTTGAGTAGTAACAGCTAATTTAGACTACATCATTTTATATGTATAGTTGGGATTATGCTTTTCAATATGCATCACTTTGCATTTATTAACATTGAATTTCATCTGCCATTTTATTGCTTAGTCACCCAGTTTTGCAAGATTCCTTTGTAACTCAGTTTGCTTTGGACTTAATTATCTTGGACTTAATTATTTTGTATCATCTTCAAATTTTGCAACCTCACTGTTTACCCCTTTTTCCAGATCATTTGTGATCTGTATGGTATAGTTGAATAGTACTGGTCCCAGTACAGACACCTGGGGGACACCAATGTTTACCTCTCTCCATTCTGAGAACTGACTGTTTATTCCTACCTTTTAACCAGTTACTGATCCATTTGAGGACCTTCACTCTTATCCCATGACAGCTTACTTTCCTGGTAAGAGACCTTGTCAAAGGCTTTCTGAAAATCTAAGTACACTATATTTATTGGATTCCCCTTGTCCACATACTTGTTGACCCCCTCAAAGAATTCTAGTAGATTGGTGAGGCATGATTTCCCTTTACAAAAATGATGTTGACTCTTCCCCAACAAATCATGTTCATCTATATGTCTGACAATTCTGTTCTTTACTATAGTTTCAACCAATTTGCCCGGTACTGAAGTTAGGCTTACCAGCCCGTAATTTCCGGGATCACGTCTGGAGAGTTTTTTAAAAATTGGCGTCACATTAGCTGTCCTCAGTCATCTGGTACAGAAGCTGATTTAAATGATAAGTTACACACCACAGTTAGCAGTTCTGCAATTTCACATTTGAGTTCCCTCAAAACTCCTGGGTGAATATTATCTGGTCCTGGTGACTTATTACTGTTTAGTTTATCAATTTGTTCCAAAACCTCCTCTAATGACACCTCAATCTGGGATAGTTCCTCAGAATTGTCACCTAGAAAGAATGGTTCAGGTTTGGGAATCTCCCTCACATCTTCAGCCATGAAGACCGATGCAAAGAATTAATTTAGTTTCTCCGCAATGGCCTTATCGTTCTCCTTTAGCATCTTGATCATCCAGTGGCCCCACTGGTTGTTTAGCAGGCTTCCTGCTTCTGATGTACTTGAAAAAATGTTTGCTATTACTTTTTGAGTCTTTGGCTAGCTGTTCTTCAACTTCTTTTTTGGCCTTCCTAATTATATTTTTATACTTCATTTGTCAGAGTTTATGCTCCTTTCTATTTTCTTCAATAGGATTTAACTTCCATTTTTTAAAGGATGCCTTTTTGCCTCTCACTGCTGCTTTTATTTTCTTGTTTAACCACAGTGGCACTGTTTTGGTCCTCTTGCTATGTTTTTTAATTTGGTGTATACATTTAAGTTGAGCCTCTATTATGGTGTCTTTAAAAGGTTTCCATGCAGCTTGCAGGTATTTCACTTTTGGCATTGTACCTTTTAATTTCTGTTTAACTAACTTCCTCATTTTTGTGTAGTTCCCTTTTCTGAAGTTAAATGCTACCGTGTTGGGCTGAGGTGGAGTTTCCCCCACCACAGGGATGTTAAATTAATTAATTATGGTCCCTATTACCAAGCGGTCCGGCTATATTCACCCCTTGGACCAGGTCCTGTGCTCCACTTAGGACTAAATCAAGAATTGCCTCTCCTCTGGTGGGTTCCAGCACTAGCTGCTTCAAGAAAGAGTCATTTAAGGTGTCAAGAAACTTTCTCTCTGCATCCCATCCTGAGGTGACATGTACACTGTCAATATGGGGATAGTTGAAATCCCCCATTATTATTGAGTTTTTTATTTTTATAGCCTCTCTAATCTCCCTGAGTATTTCACAGTCACTATCACCATCCTGGTCAGGTGGTTGGTAGTATGTCCCTACTGCTATATTCTTATTATTCAAGCACAGAATTACTATCCATAGAAATTCTGGAATTACTATCCATAGTTATCCTGGATCTTGCACTTTTTCTCCTCCCCACATTTCTCTTTTCTGTGAGTTGCTCAGCACCCCAAATCCCTCTTTTAGCATTGTCATAACTATAAAGGGAAGGGTAACAGCCCTCCTGTGTACAATACTATAAAATCCGTCCTGGCCAGAGACTCCAAAATCCTTTTACCTGTAAAGGGTTAAGAAGCTCAGGTAACCTGGCTGACATCTGACCCAAAGGACCAATAAGGGGACAAGATACTTTCAAATCTTGGTGGGGGGAAGGCTTTTGTTTGTGCTCTTTTTTGGGGGGGTTGTTCGCTCTTGGGACTGAGAGGGACCAGACATCAATCCAGGTTCTCCAAATCTTTCTGAACAAGTCTCTCATATTTCCAACTTGTAAGTAAACAGCCAGGCAAGGCGTGTTAGTTTTTATCTTTGTTTTCTCAACTTGTAAATGTACCTTTTTGCTAGAGTGTTTATCTCTGTTTGCTGTAATTTTGAACCTAAGGCTAGAGGGGGGTCCTCTGGGCTCTTTAAGTTTGATTACCCTGTAAAGTTATTTTCCATCCTGATTTTACAGAGATGATTTTTACCTTTTTCTTTAATTAAAAGCCTTCTTTTTAAGAACCTGCTTGATTTTTCCTTGTTTTTAGATCCAAGGGGGTTGGATCTTGATCCACCAGGAGTTGGTGGGAGGAAGGAGGGGGGATGGTTAATTTCTCCTTGTTTTAAGATCCAAGGGGTTTGGATCTGTATTCACCAGGGAATTGGTGAAGAATCTCTCAAGGCTACCCAGGGAAGGGAATTAGCTTTGGGAGTGGTGGCAGCGGACCAGATCTAAGCTGGTAGTTAAGTTTAGAAGTTTTCATGCAGATCCCCACATTTGTACCCTAAAGTTCAAAGTGGGGAAGCAGCCTTGACAAGCACCTTCCTAAATTCCTACTCCTTAAACTGTCAGGCTCCTGAATGTCATGGCCTTCAGGAAGTGGGAAATGCTCCTCCATCCCGTCACCATCACTAATCTGTCCATTTCTAAATCTAAGCAAAATTTTCCTCCTTACTTTCAAAGCTCTTCATGGACTGATATTCTCCCAACCTCTGACCTATGTCAATTTCTCTCCCCAGTTGGTCATTCTGCCTTGACCTCTTCTGTGTCCTCTTGCATTTGTGCTGCTTCATTCAAGTATCAAGCAAGGCAACTATGCAGCTAGTGATCATGTGGGTGCAAGAAGCTTTGGTGGTGCAATAAGATTGCCTGTGATGGACCTAAACTGAATATACAGCTAGGCCACCTTAAGTACCTAGCCAGAGATTAATCTGGGTGGTGCTTGATCTGCAAGGAGGACATGTCCCTTTGGGATTTGCCATGATAAGGATGATCCCACAGGCCTTTCTTTTAATGATCAACATTTGTGTTGGTTTCTGAAAGAAAATTATTAGAATAAATAGGGATTATAAAGAGATAGTTATACCCAGGTACTATACATCACTATGAAGTGTATAATTAGTATAGCATTATTCTGAGGTAAGTAATTCTCCCTGAAAAGCATTCATAAATGTCTGTGCTGGAAGCTGTATGAAAAGGAATCCTGTTGTACTGTCCCATGCTGTGCTTGTGTGGTCTGTCGTGATCCTTGGAAATCCATTTCCCTGCTTCCATTGGCCAGCTCCAGAAAGGTAAGTGTTGTAGAAGAGAGGAGTGATGAGTAATGATGATGTGGCTTTGTTCCCAATAGCGGATGTTGCAAGATCCATGGGGGCAAAAGTGGTGATAGCAATTGATGTGGGCAGCCGGGATGAGACGGACCTCACCAACTACGGCGACGCTCTGTCTGGCTGGTGGTTGCTGTGGAAGAGATGGAATCCCCTCGTTGAAAAAGTGAAGGTACTGTAAGCTTATGTTAAAATCGCAGTGATTTTTCAGTAAGCAGAAGGGAACTATCTCACTGTGTATCTGAGAAACAAGACTGGGAATCGATTGCTCGGTCACCTGCATCTTGGGTTGCAAGATGACATTTGGGGTGTGGGAAAGCTGGGCAAGGTCCCAGCATAAAAGAAAATACAATGTTATGGGAGAATTCAGTTGTCTGAATCTGGGGAGGAGCTAGGAGTGGCACTCACACAGCCAAATACCAATCATTTGTTCCTCTAAGGAGTCCAACTCCAGCTCTCCACGCAAGAGCAAATTCCTCTGGGGGCTGAGTGGGGGACTACAGAATTACAATATTATTATTATTCGTTATTTGTATTGTGGAGGCACCTAGGAACCCTGGAAATGGACCAGGACCTCATTGTGCTAGGTGCTGTACAAGCTCAGATACCTTTTCCCAAACTGCTCCCTGAATATAGCGAAGAGCCGGTGACCTGGCTTTGATAGGGGTGAAAGAGCCCCTCTCCAATTGGAGTGAATTTGGCACAACTAATCTTGACGCAGTTAGGATTTGGCTGCTTTAGAAATGAAAGTGAGTGGAGCTTTATCCACTTCGCTATGTTTCTTTGCTGCTGAACATAGGGATTTTTGCATTGGGCAGAAATAATAAATTCTTAGATGTTTGTTTTCATGACCGGCTGCATGAGCTATGGATTTCCTTCCTGGGTGAAGTCAGATCAGCTCGAATTAATGTTTCATTTCCTCCATTTTCCTTCTGGTTCCCTGTGTCCCTGCTGTAATCCTTAGGGTCTCCCTCTTTAGCAGTCCCCCTCCTCGAAAAGGCCTGGGCTGAGGACTGGACAGGATTCCTTTTCAGAGCTCAATAATACTGGACTCCCCCAGTGGGTATCTGTTGTGAGTGATGCAGGGTGGGGTTGAACATGCTGCCTCCATAGCACACTGGGATGTTCTCTGTCCCAAGGAATGAGGGGCTATGACAGCGAAACAAACCCAGCTGTCACCTAAAGCAGTGTCTGGCACTAGAAAATCAAGCTGGCTCGTTACTCATCCCCACCCTAAGAGAACTTTGCGCCCCTCCTGCGTCACGCTATATATCTCCTTCTAGGTGCCAGTATTTCCTGGAATTAACGACCAACTTCTGCTTGAATTGCAGAAAGGTCTCATATGTTAGATGGAAGCTGAGTCTCTGCCATTGGTGACAGATTGGCTGGCGGTCAGCAGTGTGCTCCTAGGAGGCTGAGGGAGGTGGGATGTGAAAGCCTCTGCAGATACACCTGAGTCACTGGAGTGCATTTCTCCCTTTTACCGTTGCCAGTTCAGGGCAAGTGGTGCTAATGAAAGTCTTGCAATGCATTTGATGGCTATCTGGGGCTGATTGGCAGGTGCTGAACATGGCAGAGATCCAGACCCGGCTTGCGTATGTGTGCTGCGTGCGGCAGCTGGAGATGGTCAAGAACAGTGAATATTGTGAATACATTCGGCCGCCCATCGACAGATATGGCACCCTGGACTTTGGGAAGTTTGATGAAATCTGTGTAAGTGAATCTTGAGGGTGTAGGGGGCCCCTGATGTAGCTACTTCTGTGCAGCAACAGAGTCCTATGAACACTGCAGCAATACAACCCTAGTGCTAAGGGCTAGTTCTAGGCTCTTTCTTGAGGAACCTGTTCTCAAGAACTAGATTTCTTACTACTTAGCTCTCTGTAGGCTATGTACATATTAGAGCTGAGCAAAGAAGTTACACTGAATAATACCATGGAAAGACATATGGTGAGCAGCTCAGGATAAGAACCTGAATAGAATCATTTACCCTGTTTGTGTAACACCCATGAGCAGATTGCAACTTCCTCTCCTTTTTTTTTTGCCAGCATCTTTACTCTGGGGATCAGACATGTACTGTTCACTATAGGTATTTGAAATCTGAGTTGTTTTGTTTAGTTATAATTGGTACACAAGTCACATGGCATTGTTTCTTTTCCCTGATTGGGTGAGAATAGCTCATAAAGTCAAGGGGAGGGTGGGAATAAGCTGGTAGGGCTGTGAATTGTTCAGGCAAAGGGAGCAGAATAGTAGAATGTCTGTGACACAGTTAACATTCCAACACTTCTATTAATATTATGGACCGTCTGCACTTCCTTTGCACCTGATATAGTATCAGCAGAACAAAACCAATGTCAGTGGAAGGACTATTAATGAAGGGATAGTATCAAGTTCACAGGTCTTTGGGGTTTAGTTTTGTCTGTTTGTATATATCATAAATCAGCATGCGAAGTATTGACACCAGATGTGCAACTGATGTTTTTCAGAGAGAAATAATTCAGCAATTTAAAAAGGGTAGAATCAGGGGCAGCTCCAGGCACCAGCGCAGCAAGCGCGTGCCTGGGGCAGCAAGCCGTGAGGGCAGCATGCCTGTGGGAGGTCTGCTGGTCCCGCGGTTTCGGCGGCAGGTACGCCGAAGGCACAGGACCGGCGGACCTACTGCAGGCATGCCACCGAATCCGCGTTACCAGCGGACCTCCCACAGGCATGCCGCCGAAGGCTGCCTGACTGCCGTGCTTGGGACGGCAAAATACATAGAGCCGCCCCTGGGTAGAATAAGGTTTCTTTCCTTTCCAGTGGACTGTTGTTTAGAAGCTTATGCTCATTGTCGCTGTTGTAGAGCTGTACTATTGTTCTCCACCTGCTGCTCACTAACATGCTACAGTACAGATCTGTTTATGCGCGGATGTTGGGAGTCAAGCTGTCATGACCACGTGTTAACGGACCGTGGGTTAAGAGGGCCATGCTGTAAAAAAGGGTCTATGATTCACTTAGAAAAAAAACAACAAGGAAAAGCCATTATTTTCTGCTCTTTCATGCTCACATTTTTTTTCTTTCTTATGAAGTTTGTCATTCGCCGCTGATGAATTATTTCGATATTTTCCGCATTTTGCTCCTCCATAAATCTTACAAAAGTTTCTACAGCACTAAGGGCTTCTGTGGGCAAAATTTTGACCTTTTCAACAACATTCTCATCGTCATTGTCATTTAGGCCTGCATTATTAGAATTCTCGCCATCGCCTTTGTGGTCTAATGTAGCCTCGCATGAGCCCATTAATATTTCTTCCTCGGACAGAAATTCTGAAGTTGGGCAATCTTCACCCATCTCCAGCCACTCGGTAATGATTTCCGGTGACGTATCCAAACTAAAATCTTTTATCATTTGAAAGAGAAGTTTACCTTTATCCTCTTTTGTCTGCATGCCTGTTTGTAGGACGTCTTTCCGAAAATCCTTCAAAGTCTGGCTCTGAATCAGTGCCACTGCTGGAGTTTTCCGAGTCTGAGCCGTCTTTGACAGAAAAAACATCACTGAGAGCCTTCATCCAGCAATTTTCAATGGACTTTAGTTTTACTCTGTCCCAAGCTTTTTTAACTAAATGAATAATTTCCTTCATGTTTAACTGTTTCAGGAGTTCGGAAATGCCTGAAGTCGTGCATGACACAATCGCCAAAATCAGCTCCCATCGATAATTATTTTTAAAATTCTGAATAATGCCCTGGTCTAAAGGTTGAATTTTTGATGTTGTGTTGAATGGTAGGTATAGGTATAGCACTCGAATTTTTCCATCTCTCGATACCAGTGATTTGGCTGGAGGATGGGCTGGACAATTGTCAAGTAGCAAAAGTGCTTTGGCTTCGAGTTTCTTCGACCGCAGATGCTTATGAACAGCTGGAACAAAGCTGTTGTGAAACCAGTCGTCAAAAATGTGTCTCGTCATCCAAGCATTTTTGCTGTTAGCGTATATTACTGGCAGTTTGACTCTATTGAGGTGGTTAAAGCAGCAAGGGTTATGAAAGTGGCCAATGAGAAGAGGGATAAGCTTGTGGCTGCCCGTCTTATTACTACAAAAAAGAAGAGTCACACGATCTTTTCTTTTTAAATCCAGCTGTTTTCTGTGTCTCGTAATTAAAGGCTAAAGTCTTATCAGGTAGCAGTTTTGTAAATAAAGCTGTTTCATCACAGTTATAAAATTGTTCTTCGTGGTAGTCCTCATTTTGTAAAATAGATTTTAACTCGGCGGGAAACGCGTTCGCGGACAATTCATCGGCTGATCGGCTTTCTCCAGAAATCGATACCTGCGCTATGCCATGACGCTTTTTAAAATGACTCATAAACCCCTTGCTGGCTTGGAATGATTCATCCCCCGTTAAATTTCCAAATTTTGTGGCTTGGGCTTGAAGAATTGGCCCACTTAGTGGCATTCCTTTCAGCCTTTCCTGAGCAAACCACATGCGCATGGCTTTGTCTATTGTGGGTTTTGCTGAATAGCGCACACATTTTCGCTTAAGCCCCGTGGCAGAATCAATATTTTGTACAAAGCCATTCAGTTTAGATTCAGTTTTTAGCCATCCTCGGAGAGTAGATTCGTCAATCCCAATATCTTTTGAAACTTTGGCCTGGCTTTCTCTGCCGTTTACTTGATCTATTGCAGCTAGCTTTTCTTCTACAGTGTAGGAACGCTGACACTTGCCCTCTGCCATTATATGAGGCCTACAGTTAAAATTTTCTAATGTCGTATATATATTGTATTACTATATAACTACAGTACGACTGTATATATTATCTCTCTCTAGCGTGACAATGACTAAGCATGCGTGATACATCTTTACCAATATCGGTAAAGACGTACAACACATTTCCGCTCCGCGCTTCCTGTCTATTTCTGTGTCAGTGAGTTAGTGAGCAAATCTTTGGCGCTACATAGCAAGTTCCTGTACCACATGTTAACGAGTCTCGCGTGTTAAATAGGTAGCACTGGGAGGCATGGCGCTACCTCACTTTAAGCGGATTCGCGCGTAAATGGGTCTGTACTGTAGATGTTTGCTTACATGCGTGTTCACCCTCATCCATTTCCTTAGTTCATAAAGACAAGTTATTCGTTCCACTGCCCCAGTTGTGTTGGGAAGGATGGAAGCTTAGAGCTGAGCATCATCAGCAAACTGGATTCCTACATGTGCGACATGTTTCCTCAGTAACTCTCCTAATACCCTCTCGTACACATTCCACAAGAGACATGAAATCAGCCCTGCAGACAGTAGCGTAGCTGGGGGGGGCGGGGCAGCGGCCGCTCCCCGACTGAGCACAAGTGGCGCCTTGTCAATTTCTTGGCGCCTTTGTACTCACCCGGGGGAGCGATTAAAAAAAAAAAAAAAGGCGCCACCCGCTGCAGCGCTTTTATTTTACTTACCAGGCGGCGCGCCGGGTCTTCGGCGGCACTTCGGCAGCGGGACCTTCACTCGCGCCACGGGTCTTCGGCAGCATTTCGGCAGCGGGTTGTTCAGTGCCACCGAAGACCCACGGAGCGAGCGAAGGGCCCGCCGCCGAAGACCCGGAGCGCTGCCGGGTGAGTAAAAGCACCACAGCGAGTGGCACCTTTTTTTTTAATTGCTCCCCTTGTTCCCTGGCTACACCACTGCCTGCAGAGCCCCACGTGAGAGTCCTCTGGGCAGAAGAGCAATTGTCCCAGACCATTCTTTCCAACCGCCCAGAGGGGTCTGAACACTTAGCAGCATCTTATGTCTTTAGATGACCCAATCAAACCTTATGGCTCGTGGTGTCAGAATGTGATTAAAGTGAGCATGGACACTTCTTTCTTGTTCGTTGCTAGGAGAAAATCCTCACCCTGTGCAACCAGTGCAGTTCCTGCTCAAACACCTGACTAACCAGAATGTAGGAAATCTGAGGCGAGTTGAACTTCCCACACCATCTCCTGGATGGGTTGTGAGCTGTTGAGACTGTCAGTGTCAAGTGGTGCTTTATTAACCAGGGGCTGCATGATAGCTTTTTCAATCAGGCATCCTGCTACCCATGGGCAGACTCGGATCATCTCCACCAGCAACGGACCCAGGACTTGCCCTGGTGCTCCCTTCACCAGTCAGGATGGGCATGCATCCAACTCACAGACTGTGGGATCAGGGGAGTGGAGAAGAGAATCCAGCCCCTCCAGAGCCTCAGTGGATGAGACTGGCCGACACTAAGAGATGAACAAGCATTGACCCCTCAAACCATTGTTCTCTGTCTGTGGAAGCAGACAGTTCAAGGCCAAGTGAGTGATTTAAAGCCACAAAGTAACTTCATATTCTTCACTACGAGAGAAGCTTGACAGTAGATGATTGGCAGTTGTGCAGGTATACCAAGCTGTCATCCTGCTTTAGCAGATCTGATGGAGACACATTTCTTGACTTCCTCCACTGGCATACCAGCCAAACACCCTATGGCTTCACCTGTTGCAGGGTCTCTATAAACCATGGTTACCTGAGTGGGCATTCATGAGCTACTGGGTCAAAGGTTTTTATTTACCTATTTATTTAGATTTATACAAAAATAAAAAGGGGGTGTCTATCCAACATTTCAGGCACCTCTGCCAAACAAATACAATTAAATTTAATAGTCATTGAGCATACAATTCCTTGCTGATTCCCCTCAAAAATCCACCTCTGCGGCAACCCATGCACCTAGATAGGCCTTGCCATATGTCCTGAAGGTCATCTGATCCAGGCTATTTGGGACTATTCTAAGCAAACACAGAATGTAGGTCATATTGATAGGCTGGGGAAGCAATGACTCTGAACAAGAGTTGGGGGTCATGGTGGATAATCAGATGAACATGAGTTCCCAGTGTGATGCTGTGTCCAAAAGGACTAATAGGATTTTTGGGTGCATAAACGGGGGACTCTTGGGCAGGAGTAGAGAAATTATTTTATCTCTATATTTTGCACTGGTGTGACTGCTGCTGGAATACTGTGACCAGTTCTGGTGTCCACTGTGAGAGAGTTCAGAGAGTAGCCATGCGAATGATTAAGGATTAGATTTGAGCTCAATCTATTTAGCTTAGCAAAAAGAAGGTTAAGGCGTGACTTGGTTACAGTCTACAGTACTTATTTGGGGAACAAAAATGTGATAATGGGCACTTCAGCCTAGTAGAAAAAGGTCTTAGCATGATACAATGGCTGGAAGTTGAAGCTAGACAAATTCAGAGAGGAAATAACCTGTGAAGTTTTGACCATAAGGGTTGTCAATCACTGGAACTATTACCAAGAGTCATGGTGGATTCTCCATCACTGACAAGTCAAGATAAGATGTTTTTCTAAAAGATCTGCTCTAGGAATTATTATGGAGCAGTTCTCTTGTCTGTGCTATACAAGAGGTCAGACCAAATGATCACAATGGTCCCTTCTGGCCTTGGAATCTGTAAAACCATTGACAGAATAGTCTGAAGGCTGAACAGTATTCTCCCTCTGGCCTGTCCGTGATCTCCCAGGCTCTATGCACCTCCAAGGGCAGCTCTCTAAACAGGCCTTTTTTCCCCATCAAGATGTGTCTCGATCCTAGACCACAAGAGTCAGTCGTCTGTCTGGAAGTTCCACTCCCCCGCGACCTCCAGTGCCATTCCAGACACAAAATCCAGAGTGTGACCTACAGAGCTAGGAACCACTTGGGGCAGATTATGGTCGCTATGAAACCTTGAGCTGTTCCTGACACTTATTCTGCCTGTTAGTGATAGACCTGGGAATAGAACCTGGACTCCTAACAACCACTGCTCTAAGCACTAGAATTCAATTCTTCCTGGAGCCTTTTCTGCTGCTTTGTAGGAAAAAGAATAAGGCCATGTCTTCACTAGCAATGTTAAAGTGCTGCAGAGCTTTAATGTGGCTGTGTAGTCGCAGCACCAGCCCCACAAAAAAAAAACCCACCCCCAGAAGGGGAGTAGCTACCAGCGCTGTTTTTTTCCCACTCCTGAGCAAGGTGGCCATGCCTGCTCCACGCACCGGGCGATCCCACGCTTGGAGAAATGCCGAGCTGTTGGTCCTCATTGGCATTTGGGGAGAGGAGGCTGTCCAGTCCCAGCTGCACTCCAGCCATAGGAATTATGATACCTACGGTCAGATTTTATGATGCATGACAGAAAGGGGCCATGAGCGGGACACATTGCAATGCAGGGTCAAAGTGACAGAGCTGTGGAACGCCTACCGCAAGGCGCAGGAGGCAAACTGCCGCTCCGGTGCTGCGCCCACGAGCAGCCGGTTCTACAAAGAGCTGGCTGCAATACTCGGTGAAAACCCCACCTCCACTGCGAAGGACCCTGCGGATACTTCATTGGCTCGCATGCCCGTTGCGAGTGGACTGAGCCAGGAGGAGGCAATCTTGGATGAAGGGGGGGAGGGGGACCCAGAGGCAGAGGATGACTCAGAGGCCAGAGATGCATGCAGTCAGAAGCTCTTTTCTACCCTGGAGCAGCCTAGCCAGTCATAGCAGTCAGAGCTTGGCGAAGAGCAAACAGGAGAGGAGGCCCCTGGTAAGTGGATCTGATTTTGGGAATTGCTGAAGCGAGTTGTTGGGGGCAGGAGGGTTGCATAAAGCAGGCTTGTCTTCCACCTCATGCCTAGTCTGAGCGGCAGAACAGGCTGTTGATACACTACCTCACTTCATTAGAATCTCCCTCAGAGATCTCCAGGAAACTCTCGTGGAGATACTGGGCAATCTGCTGCCGTAGGTTCCTCGGCAGATCTGCTTTGTTTTTTGCCCCATTAACAGTAACTTTCCCACTCCACTTTGCCGGGAGGGGTGCGGGACCATTGCTGCACTCAGGCTAGCCGCATAGGGGCCAGGGCAGAAGCCACAGGCTTGGAGAAGACCCTCCCTTGAGTCCCTCCTCACCCTCAGCAGCAAGATATCTTCTATAATGATCACCTCCTGTGGAAAGTGTGGGGACAGGAATGATTATCAGACCCACCCTACAGTGCTGGCTCTCCCCAAGTGCCCAAGAGGCACATGCCCAGTATACAGTGATTTACCCTGCCCCTGCAGCAACTCACCATTTTGGGGGTCTTGTGGCTCATGTGTGCTTGCCTGGGGTCAGCCAGTTAGTGACAGGAGTGTGAGTACTGGCTGTGTTTTAAAGCACTGAAACAGTGTTGTCTGTGTTGCAAACAATACTGCTTCTGTAAAATGTTGCATTTAAACTTCACAAAGATGACCTTGGGAGGCCAGCCTCCCTTATCGGCGGCAAAACGGCTGTGCAGAATTAAACAGCGTCCAAGAAGAACTAAGGAGGACTTTATGTGTGAGATTTTGATGCACTCCGCCAATGAGAAAAAAGAATTGAAGGAGTGGCAAGACAGCAAGAAAAGGGACCAAAAAGAGAACACAGCACACCAGAAAGAAGCCACGGAGCGGCTCTTAACAATTATGGATCACCAAGAGGACACGCTCCAGGCGATACTAGTTCTTTAAACCGAGCAGCTCCGCGCCCGCCTTCCCCTGCAGGCACTGTCACAAAACTCTTTCCCATGCGCACCCCCACACACACCCCACCAACACACTGCTAGCAGCATCCTGGCTTCACTTTCTTCCCGCAGCATTCCACTTCTCCCCCATCACAGTCCAGCACTGCGGATTCCTCCCCCCCCCCGCTGATGATTTTTTTCGTTTGACTCTCTCCTCTGGTTGTTGTCTTTCAATAAAAGATTTGTTTTGGTTTGAAAGCAATCTTCATTCTATTAAATGAAAGCAAAAAGAGCCCTGCAAAGCAACAGACAATTATGTTAAGGTCCCTTCTTGCATCATGTGCACCAATCACCTCCTAGCATTACAAGCACTGCAATTCCAAGCATAGCAACAAATATTACTGGCTTTCAGCTTGAAATTGCTGCCTCAAAGCATCCCTGATCCTTATGGCTCTGCGCTGTGCCCCTCTAATAGCCCTGGTCTCTGGCTGTTCAAACTCAGCCTCCAGGCGCTGAGCCGCTGTGGTCCAGCCCTGAGTGAAGCTTTGACCCTTCCTTTCACAAATATTATGGAGTGTACAGCACGCAGCTATAAGCATAGGAATATTGTCATCAGCCATGTCCAGCTTCCCATACAGGCATTGCCAGCGGGTTTTTAAACGGCCAAATGCACAGTCCACAGTCATTCTGCACTTCCTCAGCCTATTGTTGAACCGCTCCTTGCTGCTGTCAAGTTGCCCTGTTTATGGCTTCATGAGCCATGGCATTAAGGGATAGGCGGGGTCTCCCAGGATCACAGTGGGCATTTCGACTTCCACTACCCAATCTTCTGATCAGGGAAGAAAGTCCCTGCTTGCAGCTTCCTGAACAGGCCAGTGTTCCGAAAGATGCGTGCGTCATGCACCTTTCCGGACCAGCCTGCGTTAATGTCTGTGAAATGCCCATGGTGATCCACAAGCACCTGGGGAACCATTGAGAAATACCCCTTGCGATTAATGTACTCGGTGGCTAGGTGGTCTGGTGCCAGAATTGGAAGGTGCCTGCCATTGATTGCCCCTCCGCAGTTAGGGAAGCCCATTTGTTCAAAGCCATCCACAATGTCACGTATGTTGCCCGGAGTCATGGTCTTTCGAGCAGGATGCGATTAATGGCCCTGCACATTTCCATCAACACGACTCCAACGGTCGACTTTCCCACTCCGAACTGGTTTAGCGACCAATCGGTAGCAGTCTGGAGTAGCCAGCTTCCACAGTGCAATCGCCACGCATTTCTCCAACGGCAGGGCAGCTCGCATTCTCGTGTCCTTGCGCCGCAGGGCTGGGGCAAGCTCATCACACAGTCCCATGAATGTGGCTTTCATCATGTGAAAGTTTTTTAGCCACTGCTCATCATCCCAGACATGCATCACGATGTGATCCCACCACTCAGTGCTTGTTTCCCGAGCCCAAAAGCGGGGTTCCACTGTGGTCAGCACCTCCGTGAATGCCACAAGCAATCTCATGTCATAGCTACAATGCGTGGTGAGATCAACGTCGCACTCCTCTTAGAATCATAGAATATCAGAGTTGGAAGGGACCTCAAGAGGTCATCTAGTCCAACCCCCTGCTCAAAGCAGGACCAATTCCCAGCTAAATCATCCCAGCCAGGGCTTTGTCAAGCCGGGCCTTAAAAACCTCCAAGGAAGGAGACTCCACCACCTCCCTAGGTAACGCATTCCAGTGTTTCACCACCCTCCTAGTGAAATAGTTTTTCCTGATATCCAACCTGGACCTCCCCCACTGCAACTTGAGACCATTGCTCCTTGTTCTGTCATCTGCCACCACTGAGAACAGCCGAGCTCCATCCTCTTTGGAACCCCCTTCAGGTAGTTGAAGGCTGCTATCAAATCCCCCCTCATTCTTCTCTTCTGGAGACTAAACAATCCCAGTTCCCTCAGCCTCTCCTCATAAGTCATGTGCTCCAGACCCCTCTTGCCTTTGTAGTTTAAGGAATAATTCCACTGCCACTCATGACGTGTTGGTCAGTGCGAGCAGCAAATTGATCAACAGTGTGGGATCCATTCCTGCAGCCCGAAAGAAGCAGGGCAAGGCGCACAGTACACAAACCATTGAAAGATGGCTCCAAATGCGGACGGAAGCACAGGGATTGCTGGGATGCGAAGCAATGCATCACAGGGCATTGGGATAGGACCCAGGATGCCCCGCAACCGCTTCCGCCTTCCCACAAGTCTTAGCATCAGAAGAGGAAGAGATGCTCTGTGGGATAGCAGCCTAGAGTGTGCCCCTCCTAATAGCACCACAAGTGTGAACACACTATTGCGCCGGCAGCTGTCAGTGTGAGAACACAACAGCAGTTTTCCTTCAGCGCTCTCTGAGCGGCACTCTAACTTTGGCAGTGTAGACATTCCCTAAGACAGGAGCTATTTTTAATTGCTTTCATGCAGACAGTATGGGTGCCAAGTTGACATTCCCACTGCAAATAAGAGTTTTAAAGGGCTGGAAAATGGGGTATTCGCATTCAAACTCCCCCAGGCACTTTAGCAGTAGTTGCTCATATCACCTCTAACAGAACCTGAAATTTACATGTAAAAGCAAGAGCCCCTACATGCTGGTCAGCTTGTGTGTATTCATGAGTCACGTGTACAGGTCATTTGACAGCAGTGCCGATAGTAATTCCTGTGTCAGACCTGGCCCAGCAGAGGAGTCCCATATTAATTGGCTTTGCTGTTGTCTTTTCCCATAAAGAGATGTTTCGTTGGTGTCTCCTTATATGCAGCACTGTCTGATGTGCAGTACTGCACAAAGCCGTTCCAGAAAGATGATTGTAACAAGTGACCAAAGGTCACGTGAGCTTGTTGATGTAAAATAGCACCTTGCTACAGTTAATGGCTCCACATTTCATAGGCTGAGTGTTCGGAGTAACTCAGAGCTGAAGCAGTAGATACTGTATTCTAAATCCCAGGCCCAGAGGGTAAAGCTGTGCTTAGCACTCTGGTTGGTAGAGGAGGTGGCATGAAGCATGGTGTTGTCCAGTTGTTATTGATGATGAGTTTTTATTTCTGATTGTCTCTTTCCAGGAAGTGGGATATCAGCATGGGAAGACAGTATTTAATGTCTGGGGCAGGAGCGGAGTCCTTGACAAGATGTTAAAAGACAGGCAGGAGATCTGCAAATCCAAAACATCTGGTGTAAGTGTTCAGTTTAAAAGTACTCTTCTTATTACGTGATGTCACCCAGCAGCCAGAGCACAGCTGAGCAGAGCTCTCTGACCCAGGCATTGCTATATAATGTGTTAAAGGCTATCAAAGGGGGTGGGATTTTTCATGGACCCTTACTGGGAATATAGGCACATTCATTAAAAATGCATTGCAGTAAAGTTAGTTATTCTCAGATTTTTAGCATCTTGAGTTATTTTTATCACGTTCAAACAATACTCAGACAGGCGTCCCTCCTGCTTATTGATGATGGTTTACTAGGCCAGTGACTCATCTCTGATCAGCTGAATGGTACTCAGCACTCAGGCAGCTGAGCAGGCACGGTTGGCATTTTAAAAGCCTAGCTGTCTATCATATCCACTGATCGGTTGTCATGAATGTTGTATTCAATCAGTCAGAAATCTTGCATTATGCCCCGTGTGTTCAGTCCTGTACCAAAATGCCTGCACGGCCTATTTCAGGAAAGGAATTTAATACAGCAGGCATCAAAGACTCTGTGAAGGCGTGAGACGTTGCCATCAATGGTAGTTAAAATACAAGTTTTACTTGTACCATCTTCTCTACTCATGCTATCTGCTTCAGCACATCTGAGTAGCCAATGTTTAGGTTGCAGAACTGAGCTGGTCCTGACAAACCTAAGCATTACTTTAGTGTGGCTGAGTTGTTATAACCATATTGAGAGTTCCATTTAGAGCCGGAGACAGGATTTTTTATGGCTCATTGGGGAAGGGAATCCCTATGCTCCAAGATGGGAGTTTCTTTTCTTTCTCAGCCCCCGTCCCCCTCCCAACATACTATAAAAACTCCAGGGCCCAGTGGGTGTGGGGGGCCTCGGGGCAGGGACATTGGGCATAGGCATAGTTTGACTTCTATTTGGGGGGAGGGCAGGGGCCAGCGGGGCTTGAGCACACGGCAGGGTCCAAGGAGAGAGTGACACTTCCACCCCCTGACTCACCTCAGCAGACCACCCAGCCTGTCTGGGTTGTCGGGGGGTTGCAAACAAAAATTATCAGCTCAGTGCAAAAAGCTTGAAAATAGCTTAGGGTGCAGGGAAGGAGTAACTAGGGGCTGTGTGCAGGCACGGGGTAGCTCAGGGTACAGGGAGGGGATAGCTCAGGGTGTAGGGAGGGGGATAGCTAGAGACTGTGCGGGCAGGGCAGTTGCTAAGAGCTCCTGAGGTTACAAAAATGATGGATTGATGAGAATGGCTAAGAGCTGATTGGATGCATGCCTGCATTTTTGGTTCCTTAGTGAGGACTACCCGCTTGGAGTGTATGCTCCAAGGTTCTACGCTTCTGCCTGAGCAAGAACCAGTGTTCAAAGGGGTTAGCAAGGATTTCATTGTAGCTCACCACAATGCTAAAACTTCTGAAATTAAGTCAAGAAAAGCAAAACAAAGCTGGGCTTGACATCTAACTTCTCTTTTAGCAGCGTCTTCTGTGTCTGAAGGAACTGGCTTGCTGCTATAGGCTCTTGATGTGTGTTTGAAGAGTCCTTTTTAATCACCTGCTTTTTTTAAAGTTCTTTGCTAACTTTGAGCAATATTTTACTTTCCTATTAGGCGTTTCTTTAACAGAGGTGCCAGTGCTGTATATGGCTTCAGAGTAGCAGCCGTGTTAGTCTGTATCCGCAAAAAGAACAGGCGTACTTGTGGCATCTTAGGGCTGGTCCACACTAATCCCCCAGTTCGAACTAAGATACGCAACTTCAGCCACATGCGGCAGGCAGGCTCCCCCATCGACTCCGCATACTCCTGTAGCGGAGCAGGAGTACTGGTGTCGACGGCGAGCACTTCCGGGATCGATTTATCGCATCTAGACAAGATGCGATAAATCGATCCCAGAAGATCGATTGCTTACCGCCGAACTCGGAGGTAAGTATAGACGTACCCTTAGAAACTAACAAATTTATTTGAGCATAAGCTTTCATGGGCTACAGCCCACTTCTTCGGATGCATAGAATGGAACATATATTGAGGAGATATATATACAGATACAGAGAGCATGAAAAGGTGGGAGTTGTCTTACCAACTCTGAGAAGCTAATTAAGTAAGAGAAAAAGCTTTTGAAGTGATAATCAAGATAGCCCAGTACAGACAGTTTGATAAGAAGTGTGAGAATACTTACAAGGGGAGATAGATTCAATGTTTGTAATGGCTCAGCCATTCCCAGTCTCTATTCAAGCCTAAGATGATTGTATCTAGTTTGCATATCAATTCCAGCTCAGCAGTTTCTCGTTGGAGTCTGTTTTTGAAGCTTTTCTGTTGCAAAATTGCCACCCTCAAGTCTGTTACTGAGTGACCAGACAGGTTGAAGTGTTCTCCTACTGGTTTTTGAATGTTATGATTCCTGATGTCAGATTTGTGTCCATTTATTCTTTTGTGTAGAGACTGTCCAGTTTAGCCAATGTACATGGCAGAGGGGCATTGCTGGCACATGATGGCATATATCACATTGGTAGATGCGCAGGTGAACGAGCCCCTGATGGCGTGGCTGATATGATGTGTGTCTATCTTCAGCCACTTATGGGGTGGAACATAGCAGCTGTTTAACAGCAACGCCACACAATGCTTTAGGAAACAAAGTACACAATGCTGAGCACAGAATGTCTGGTAGTAATACCCCAATTTTGGATGCAGCCAAGATACCAGATACCTCTACTCTGGAGAGAAATACTGTGTTGCTATGGGGGTCTTTAAGGACAGCAGGCATTCCTCAGTTTCAAGCTCATTGGAGCCACAGCACTATGCCCCCAATACCAGTTTTGGAGAGAAGCGTGCTACAACAGTCCAGTTTTACAAGTGTGCAGATAGCGGAATGAGAAAATAAATCTCTCACTCCTATTGCTGGCCCAAATTAAAATCTGCTCACAGTCCACGTGTTCTGGGGCGGCAGCACAAGATACAAGGGTCCTGTGCCTGGGGATAGCAGTAGCAAACCAAGGGCCCAATTCAGCAAAGTGCTGCGTGCCTTCAACTCCCTTGTACCCCCCAGGGTTGGACTTTCCTCCTCCCTATTTCCAGCATGTCAAGGTTGAATTTATAGCATGAAGGGTCCCCAGATCTCTAGGATTCTACTCTGTACACCCTTACTCTCAGGGCCAGTGTAACTACTAGGCAAACTAGGTGGCCGCCTAGGGCGCCAAGCTTTGGGGGCGCCAAAAAGCGGTGTCCAAAAATTTTTTTTTACACTACAGTGGAGTCACATCTTACGCGGAGGTTAGGTTCTAAGGTCAGCGTGTAAAAGGAAAATTGCGTATAGTGAAAATTACCATAAAGTACAGTACACACAGTATACACTGTATACACTAGAACAGGGGTCCTCAACCTACTGCACGCAAGCCAATTTTTTTTTTTTAATGGCAGGCTGCGGGTCCCGGCCACCGCTGAGCCCGCTGCCGGCCTGGGGTTCCATTCACTCAGCCAGCAGCAGGGATAAATCGATCCCCAAATGCGCTCCCGTCGACTCCGGAACTCCACCAGGGCGAGCGGCGGTAGCGGAGTCGATGGGGGAGCTGTGGCCGTCGATCCCGCGCCGTGAGGATGGGAGGTAAGTCGAAATAAAATACGTTGACTTCAGCTACACTATTCCCGGAGCTGAAGTTGCGTATCTTACATCGACCCCCCTCCCTCCCCCAGTGTAGACCAGGCTCAGTGTCCCACGTCAGGAATCCACAGTGTGTCTGTGTTCCTCTCCTGTTCTGGGAAGTCACTCCCTGGAAGAGCCATGGCCTCCATCCTGTCAAAGGCTTCCCACTAGGGCCCCTGACTTCCTGTGCCCAAAACTAGGATTGAATGACTCATCCTTCTCCCCAGCTCTTCAGCTGTGTAACTTCCCTTTGAGCTTCCTCCCCCTTTTCTACACTGAAACCTGCCTCTTGAATCCCTGACGTCTCATTTCACTTAATTTCTTAATTCCTACCTGTCCAGAATTCCATCCGTCCATTGTGTCTCCAATTGCCCTGTGGAGCTGTTAGTCCAGGATCCTCACTGTGCCTTAGTCCATACCAGAATTACATACTGACTGAGTTATAAATTCAGTGTCCAGAGAGATCCATCTGTCACAGCCCTCTTGGGAGAGGGGTGACTCAGAGGTCTCTCCAGAAGGGCAAAGCCATGGGGTTATGGAACCCCATCAAAAATGTCATAGCACTTATACTGCTAAAAATGTCATAGCTTCTCAGTGGTATGCAGTTGAGGGGATGGAGAAGTACTGTGCTGGCCTATCTGCAGAGTGTGTATTCATTGCTTTTACCTTTTCTGCATTACATGCATTTTTGAAAAGGAGATCGTAAATTTTCTGTAAATTAATAGAAATTAAATGTAGGAAATCATCTCCTAAACTTTTTATCCACATACATATTACACACACACTATGCTAAAAGAACATTTATTAAGATTGCGAAGTCAGGAAATGCCAAAATTAAAGTTGCCTGGTGCAACCCTAATTCAGCCCCCTTGTGCATATACATTAGGTTACAGTCTTTAAATTACATTATCACATAGCATTTTTTCCACGGGTTCCCTGCCTCATTCAGTGCACAGGGTAGGCCTGCTCTGGGGATGAATCAGCATTGTATTTAGTAAAGGAGGTTGTTTTTTCTAGGACCACTGTGCTTCATTTCTTGGGCCTGGTCTACACTGGGTGGGGTGCGGGGATCGATCTAAGATATGCAACTTCAGCTACGAGAATAGCGTAGCTGAAGTCGATGTATCTTAGTTCGACTTACCTCATGTCCTCATGGCGCGGGGTTGATTGCCGCGGCTTCCCCGTCGACTTTGCTTCTACCTCTCGCTGAGCTGAAGTTCAGTAGTCGACAGGAGAGCGATTGGGGATCGATTTATCACGTCTACACTACACACGATAAATCGATCCCTGATAGATCGATCACTACCCGCCGATCCGGCGGGTAGTGTAGACGTACCCTTGGAGAAATTGGCAGTCGTGTAATGAGTAAGGCAAGGACTGCAGGCAGAAATAGGAGAGTCTCGTGGCTGAAGCAGGTGAATGCTGCCCTAGAGAATTGCATTCTATCCCTACTTCTGCCACGGAGTTTCCATGTGAGTTCCCATGTAGTGCTGGGCAAGTCACTTAAACCAAACTTTTCCCAGGTGCTTTGAACATAAAAAGTGCTATATAATGCTGAATACTCCAAAAAATCAGATCCTGTGTGTCTCATATTGGGCACCAAAAATAGTGGAAACTTTTGACTGTGAACTTTCTGTGGTTCAGTCCCCCATCTATAAAGTGGGACTAATCCCCTGCCTGCACTTCATAGGGGTTGTGAAGAGAAATTAATGTTTGTGAAGAGCTCACTATAGTGACGAGCACCATAGAAAAGCCCTTGAGGAAGTTAATAACTCTGTCTTCAGAGTGGGGTTTGATAATGCACAAAAAATAAGGCCTAGGGCTACCCCAAACTATACCATGTGATAGTACTGAGCATGCTACTGTAGGGGGCAGAAACTTGGCCGATGACAGTGGCTAGCAAAAAGAGACTGGAGTCTGTCTATCACACATGGCTGAGGAAGATGCATAGTTTTACTGGAAAGACAAAATGTAACGTATGTGAGAGTAAACTAGCTGACAGAGCAGGACGTGTTAGGAAATCTCGCCAAAGAAAGACTGTTTGGGACATGCCCTTCATCTAGTGAACATGCTAAGCAAGCCCTGAATTGGGTACCCAAGGGAGGAAAGAGAAAGCGAGGAAGGCCGAGGAAGAACTGGCAGAAGACTGTGACAGAGGATATTGACTGCACTGGCATCACCTAGGAACACATACCACAACTAGTGAGCAACCTTAATCAATGGAGGAATTGTGAACCCCATGTGTCAGAGGCATATGAGGAACTGAGGTCTAAGGTGGACAGAAAAAAGAAAGTGCCACCTTAACAAAGAGGTATTAAAAAGACTTAGAAGGGTCTGGGTGGCAGTAAGATGTAGTCGTGGAAAAAGAGAACCTTTCACATCGGGTCACTGCTGTGACTCAGGCCCAGGTGAGCAGTAAATGACAGTTCTCGTTTCTGTCTTATGGCTGTTTGATGACCTGTGTGAATTGAGCCAATGTTCACAATCTACTTTCCATGTGTTCGGGGAGGGGTAGCTCAGTGGTTTGAGCATTGGCCTGCTAAACCCAGGGTTGTGAGTTCAATCTGAGGGGGCCATTTAGGGAACTGGGGTAAAAAAAAATCTGTCTGGGGATTGGTCCTGCTTTGAGCAGGGGGTTGGACTAGATGATCTCCTGAGGTCCCTTCCAACCCTGATATTCTATCATTCTATGATAAACCACCATGGCAGTGACCACTAATTGGCCGCCTTGTTGTCTTGTCACAGCAGAGGCCAAGGAACGAAGGGGACTGCAGACTACACTGTTGTCTGCCCTCTGTAGGTGGGTCCTTCCGTGGGCGGGGACAGGTTGGGAACAGATTGAGCTACACATTGACAGTGAAAATGAAACAAAATATTGAATAGCTCCTTGTTAAGTGAGACTCCTCCATCCTGTGAACTGAATGGGGCAGGTGCAGTGGGGAAATAGTATGCGCTTATGTAATTTAAAAATTGTCATAATGGATACACGCAAAGGGGCCAAATTAAGGGTGCACAGGCAGCCTTAATTCTGATATTTTCTAACTTTTGAGCTCTTGACTTTGCAACCTTTATGGCCTTTTTTGTGTATAATTTCCTAGGGGGTTTAAAAATCAAACTGAAAAAACAGACATTTCATTGTGTATCATCATTGACACCCACATGGTTCCTCAGCAGGTTTGGAACATTTAGATCCACCGCATGGATCTCTGCCACTGAGCTAATGGAGTACCTGATAGCAGTAGTAGGTTGTCATATGCTATGTGAACCAGCAATAGAGGTGAATGAGACACAACTTTGCCAGTAGGTTTCTGACAGCAAAGGAGGAGTGAGACTCTGGAATCTTAGGCTCCATTCCAGGCTCTGTAGGGGAATGTGTGCTAGTGAGCACAGATTCTTCTGCCTGCTTTCCCCCAAGCAAGTCCTCTTCTGCCCCATCACTTCCAATCTATCCCAGTACTGTCTCTTCCCCAGTCCTGTCTTCCTTGCTTTCCAGTCCCAGGCTCCTTGTCCAACCAGTCCTAGTCTCCCCCTCTGGGCTTACTATTTAAATCACAATCTCCCACTTCCCACACTCACTCGCAGTCTCCTTGCACAGCCAGTCCCAGTCTCCTCCTATCCCACCAGCTCCTCATCCAATCTCAGCGTTTCTTCCCCACAGCCAACAGGCTTCTAGTCTCCATCCCCCCATGTTTCTCTCATCAGCTCTCAGTCCTAGTCCTGCCCACCTCAGCTCCCAGTACTAGTCTCCTTACCTTACCAGTACCAAGCTCCCTTCCTCACCCCAATGGCCTTGCCCAACCATTCCTAGTTTCTCTGCACACCACTCGAGTTCCAGTCTCACCAGATGGCTTCACCTAATCTACTCCTTTCCCTCTTCCCTGTTCAGCTTTTGTTCCCTAAAGTTTGGTAAAGTTATGAGCGATGGAAAACAGGGTCTTATAATGGGATGTGGCAGGCAGCTTTAATAATAGGCTTGTGCTACCCACCCCACCTGTAGTAATGGGGATTGAATTATAAATTTCATAAACAATAAAAAAGCATTTGTAGATTGTCTAGTGCTGTGTCCAGCTCTTCCTCCACACTTGGGCTGTAATGGGAGGCTCTGCTGAAGGGGAATCTCTTCATCTGGCCTAAAGAGCCCAGTGTCCTCTGAATTCTGAGAGAAGTTAAGCTCAGCAAGATAAAATTCTGATTCCCAACTTTTAGGACTCCTTGGATGCTGATCGGTAGGTGAGGAGAATCATAGAATCATAGAATATCAGGGTTGGAAGGGACCTCAGGAGGTCATCTAGTCCAACCCCCTGTTCAAGGCAGGACCAATTCCCAACTAAATCATCCCAGCCAGGGCTTTGTCAAGCCTGACTTTAAAAACCTCTAAGGAAGGAGATTCCACCACCTCTCTAGGTAACCCATTCCAGTGCTTCACCACCCTCCTAGTGAAAAAGTTTTTCCTAATATCCAACCTAAACCTCCCCCACTGCAACTTGAGACCATTACTCCTTGTTCTGTCATCTGCTACCACTGAGAACAGTCTAGATCCATCCTCTTTGGAACCCCCTTTCAGGTAGTTGAAAGCAGCTATCAAATCCCCCCTCATTCTTCTCTTCTGCAGACTAAACAATCCCAGTTCCCTCAGCCTCTCCTCATAAGTCATGTGCTCCAGACCCCTAATCATTTTTGTTGCCCTCCACTGGACTCTTTCCAAGTTTTCCACATCCTTCTTGTAGTGTGGGGCCCAAAACTGGACACAGTACTCCAGATGAGGCCTCAGTAATGTCAAATAGAGGGGAGTGATCATGTCCCTCGATCTGCTGGCAATGCCCCTACGTATACAGCCCAAAATGCCGTTCGCCTTCTTGGCAACAAGGGCACACTGTTGACTCGTATCCAGCTTCTCGTCCACTGTAACCCCTAGGTCCTTTTCTGCAGAACTGCTACCTAGCCATTCGATCCCTAGTCTGTAACAGTGCATGGGATTCTTCCGTCCTAAGTGCAGGACTCTGCACTTGTCCTTGTTGAACCTCATCAGATTTCTTTTGGCCCAATCCTCTAATTTGTCTAGGTCCCTCTGTATCCTATCCCTACCCTCCAGCGTATCTACCACTCCTCCCAGTTTAGTATCATCTGCAAACTTGCTGTGAGTGCAGTCCACGCCATCCTCCAGATCATTAATGAAGATACTGAACAAAACTGGCCCCAGGACCGACCCTTGGGGCACTCCGCTTGAAACCGGCTGCCAACTAGACATGGAGCCATTGATCACTACCCGTTGAGCCCGACGATCTAGCCAGCTTTCTATCCACCTTATAGACCATTCATCCAGCCCATACTTCTTTAACTTGCCGGCAAGAATACTGTGGGAGACCATATCAAAAGCTTTGCTAAAATCAAGGAATAACACATTCACATGGAGATCACATGATTAAGGCCCTGTTTAAACTACAAATATAACTGTGCCAGAGAACCTTCTTACAACATAGATATTCCCTGACCTGGTTACAAACATGGTATGAACATGGTTTTATAACCAGACTTAGCCTTGGTCATACCTGCTCCTACTTGGTCATACATGGCTGCTTTACTTGTAGTGGAGACAATGTTAATGAACTACTGACCTGGAAGCTGTAGTGATAAAACCCAGATTTTAGACTGAGTGTTTGATTTGTGAGGGTTGTTTTGTTTTTTTTTTACAGTTTTGACTGTTCTAGCAAAATCTGTCTGAAATTATCTGAATCTCTAACTGAGCAAACCACTTGAATTAGACTTAAACTCTGCCCAGCTCACTGTGTACGTTTTTCACTTCTGAAAACAAGTGATTTTGCAAGGTAGTAAAAGAAGCTGCTGCTGTTAGCTAAAGTAGTATTAAGTCCAACTCCAAGAAATAAAGCTGTTTCTTTTTGCTGCTGCTGCTTTCCTATCTATCCTAAAACATCCTGTATTGCATCAAATATTATCAGCTCACTGGATAACTTTAAAAGTGCATGAGGTGATGACCATCAGACAAGTGCCCCCAGTTCTAAGTGTGATTTCCCCAACACAATTGATTTTAGGGCTGTGCTGGGAGCCTCCCTGTACACTTCATAAAGAGACAAGGTGGACGAGATAATATTTTCTATTGGACCAATTTTTGTTGGTGAGAGAGACAAGCTTTTAAGCCACACAGAGCTCTTCTTCAGCTCTGGGAACAGTATTCCCAGCATCACAGCTAAATGCAGGGTGGAACAGATTGTTTAGTATAAGTAGTGAATACATATTCTAAAACAGTGGTGCCCAACCTTATTACACAGAGGGGCCACATAAACCTAAGCACAGATTTAAAGTCACTTTGTATTGATTGGGATTTTAAGTTCAGCTTGTTTTGTATGTATTTAGATAGGTTGTTTCTGTGTACCGTATTGTCTAAAATGATATAAATATGATGACAAAATGCTAATGAATAAGTCATTCGAATATTGTGTTGAAGCAGGCTGTGGGCCGTATGAAATGCTCTGATGGGCCACGTACAGCCTGTAGACCGTAGGTTGGGCACCCCTGTTCTATGGGACCATTCCATCTTGCATTTAGCTGTGATGCTGGGAGTACCTTTCCCAGCCCTGAAAAAGAGTGCTGTGTGGCTTGAAAGCTTGTGTCTCACCAAGAGAAGTTGGTCCAATAAAAGATATTGCCTCTCCCACCTTGTCTCTCTAATATCCTGGGATCGACATGGCTACAACTACACAGCATGTATGTTTCATAATAGTATTGTGCCAGTTACAGCTATCATTATGGATTTGTCAGCTTTTTGCTGGCAGCCCCCATGCTGCAATACTCATGGTCTTCTCTTGGGAGCCCCCCACCAATGAGTATGAGCCATAGTGTGAATCTGAGAGAGAGGCAAAAGAGTGAATGAGTCTCCTGGCCCTGTCTACGGTCCCTATCTTTGATATACACATTCTGGTGCACAGGCTGGGAAGCATCTAGGCAACGCTCCCAATGTGCTGGGAACAGAGGGGATAAAGGGAACTGGCCGCAGCAGCCCTTCTGAGTGCCAAAGGAGTGGCAGGATCCGAACACAGTTCATGGCTCTTAACGCTGCCCTATTGGCTCTCCCCCGTTTCTCTGTTCGTTAGGGTGTTTGCTGTCTGTCCCACTTCTCTGAAGTCTCTTCTGATGAATTCCAGGAGTAGTGGAAGAGGTAATTAGGGTAGCTCCCCTTTTTACTCTCTCAGATCCCAGCGTGTGGGAAAACGGTGCATGTGCACATGGGCCTAATAGGAACTGCTGACTGTAACCCAAGCACATGTCTCCCAAGACTGGGGCTCCATAAGGGTAGTCATTTTGGAGAACCCTGTTACTATGGTAAGGCTCCATGACAACAATCACTGAGAATTTCCATTTTTGTGGCTGTGTGTCTGATGTTTAATACGATTTCAGTGTCTTGTATTTCTTATTTCTGTGTGTGCATTTGAATAATATACATGTACTTTGCGTTGTATTTCAGATTGTGACCTGTCCTAGTACCTCTTTCACTGACTTGGCAGAAATCGTGTCCAGAATTGAGCCAGTCAAAGCAGCTCTGGTAGATGGTGAGTTGGCTTATCGAGACAGTTACATGAGAGACGATACACTTTTCTGGGTGAAGATTATTGCTACAATATACAATGTACATAGTGCCACCCACATGCTTGTCTCTCCTCAATAGCAATCCAAGGAATACTCTCAAATCATCCCTGTGTTCTTGTTTGCTCTCACTTGAGCTCTGTTCATTAAGTAGGAAATTATTCCTCACTATTATTAACCTCAACTTGGGCATCCCATCCTGGAGGAACTTAGACTTTAGTGATGAGGAAAATTTTTCAGATGCTTCTTGGATTCATCTTAATCCACCTTCTTCTGCTCCACCATGCCTTGAGTCTACCCATTCCCCATAGGCAAGGCTTCTGAAATTAATCCTACTGTATTTATACTCTTTCAGTTGCATTTCTTGTGAGCCTTTCAGGGATGTGAAGTGACACGGCCTGTACATGAAGTAGGTCTGCTCGGTGCCTTATTTTCTCCCTTTCCCCTCAGGGTTAATGTTTTGACAATGCCCCAGTGCAGCCTCAGCCAGGCAGAAGCCAGCTCTCCCTCAAACCCTCCTCCCCGCATTGTGGGGAAAGTGCTGAGTTGTAGATTGGGGCTTTGCTGATGTGGCCACCCTAGTTGTCGTGTCTTCACATTTTGGCTTGGTCATCTATAGCCTTGAAATGGGGAAGGAGGGTAGTTTGGAGGCCCAGTGCAGGGAACTTTTCCTGCTCTTATTAAAGCAGTGCTGAGTGAATCACTGGCTTACATTTTATTTCCCCCCCCCCTCCATTATTGGGAACATCAGCACATTAGAGGCTTTTTCAAGCATTTCTTATTTCCCGTTCCCTCTCTCACTTAACCCGGCTCTCATGGGCAATGCTGCATGCATGCTGCCGAGGAACAAGTAATGGCTGCTTTGCTTCTGCACACAGTTGCTACACTCCCAGGATCTAATGCAGTGGTTCTCAACCTGTCTGTCATTGTGGGCCACACGTTGAGAAATTAACAGCCCCTCCATCTACAACTCTGTTGAGATGTCCCTGCAGCTCTTTGACATGCTAATTCCCATCCCCGTGCCTAATGAAGAAAATATTAATCAAATATATTTAAACAGTCATTAAGAATAGGAACAAAAGGTTCTGCATAACACGGTTACTAGTGGCATGACTATTTAGACCAGTTGTGATTTAAATGCTTTATTGCAGCAATCTGATCCGCAATACACCTCTTGCTCGCCTGCCGGGTAAGATTTGCCTTTAGATGAGAGAGCCAGTTAAATAGAGCGTTAGTATTAAGGTACCTTAAAAGTAGGTTTGACAAATTTTGACCCAAGCGAGCTGTTCTGCCGTCAGTGCCATGCTCAGTTGCCATTGAGGTAGTTACTCATGTGGTGCAGGGAGAACAGAGCCCTGAGAAGGAAAATCTAGCTGCCAGGCTGCTGTGCTCAGGGATTCACACATGCTCACTTTTTAAAGTGAAGTTAATGAGTCTGACTTCAATCTTAATTTTACTCACTTATGTGCTCTTAAGGCTTCTGTTTCATCTAGAACTAGCTCAGCAGTGCTCGGATGTTAAAAGGGCCAAAGGTCAATGCAAGAGACATTGGGAGACCCAGTGTGCTTTAATCCAAGGTGTAATAGGGCAAGTGAAAAATAGCACAGCTCAGTTCTGACTTCATTTGCCTTTGATGTCTTATTGCACCTTTAACACAATTTTTTATGTTTATTTTCTTTGTCTTTTCTTTGTAATAGCACTGGACATATATAAAAGAACCACTCTTCTCCACTGTAGATCACTGGTACAGAAGACCGCTTAAAAGAGCGTTGCTGTCCGTTATGTCAATATATACTCTCGGGGACACACAATATTATTGTAGCTGCATCATTGTCTCTAGTAGCATTTAAGCAATAAAATGGTGTGTAATCTTTTTATTGCACTAAAGACATTCTAAAAACCCTTAGAAAAGTAATTACTGTGCATATGCAGCAGCCTCAGGATCTGGCTATTTTAAAAAATAATTCAATATAAATATCTAAAAAGTACCAATCCACATAAGATTGTGGCAGACTGCCTGATTCCATGATGTACATCAAAGCTTGGAGAGTTATTGGCACACAAACAATCTAATCCACAGAACCTGATACCTTCACATCAGCTGTATCACCTGCAAAAATGGAGTTATAAAAGAGAAACAAAAACCACACCGAATTAGCAAGAATGGGCCTGTGCCTCCCAGAGCAACAATGTGATCTTTTCACCATCGTCCTTGTCTTTCCCCGCCTCTCCTGCTTCTGTTTCTCTATTATACTCACCTGTTGCCATGTGTAATATTTGGATTGTTCGCTCTTTGAGGCAGGGACCACACCTTCCTGTTTGTTCTCAAGAGCACTGTTGTTGAGTGCTGTAGAACTACCGAATAATGAAAACCTTGGGGAATTACCACATTGGAATAGCCTACTGCATGTGAACGCATTCCAGTCTGCAGCAGTGGCTATTGCCATTTGTTTTATTTTTCGTCTTTCTGAACCAAGATGATCAGAAGTGGGTAACACACCTCCCACAGTGGGCTCTGTTCCTGCTTATAGCCTCTGAGGGTACGTCTATACTTACCTCCGGGTCCGGCGGTAAGCAATCGATCTTCTGGGATCGATCCCGGAAGTGCTCGCCGTCGACGCCGGTACTCCTGCTCCGCGAGAGGAGTACGCGGAGTCGACGGGGGAGCCTGCCTGCCGCGTGTGGACCCGCGGTAAGTTCGAACTAAGATACTTCGACTTCAGTTACGTTATTCACGTAGCTGAAGTTGCGTATCTTAGTTCGAAGTGGGGGGTTAGTGTGGACCAGCCCTGAGAGTTCTTGAAATACAAATATGCAATAACATTAGTGACCACACTGCTATTGGAAACATTTGTTTAGAGAGCCATCTCAGGCGGTTTGTTCACTTTTAGCTCAAAGTAAGTTTTAACAATAAAGTTGTAAACCTCTGAAAATACTGTCATCTGTGGTAAGCTACAGATGCAATGAGTTTAATTCCAGCATTTCCTCACCAAGTTTATATCAAGGGCCTCCTTTTTAATCATAGCCATTATATTTAATTAAAGCTACAAATTACTCTCTGAACAACTACAGGAAAAAGTAATGGCCAAGTGTTTTTAATCCGTTTTCTGCCAGCTTATTATAGCCATTGTGTTAGAATAAAATGCTAAGGAACAGAATGTACTGTCATCTGCAGAATGCAGCAGATGCTATCGACTGTTCCAACGCGAGCAATACTTAAGTAATCAGCTAATTCATTTTAAGTACAAGACCTGTTCCTCAGAACCAAGCTGAAAAAGACTTTTCTTCTTCTTTATCCTGTGAATTCTGTATGGCCTTTGATACACAGTCCAGTGGTGTCTGTGTTTGCCAGGACTGTTGGGTTCACAGGTGGGATTACTCTTACACTGCTGCATAGCAATGAGTATGCCATCCTCAGAGGCTTTAGCATTTCTATTTGGGCAAAATTGGCCTTTGCTTATAAATAGACACCAGGCTAAACCTTTGAGTTACGTGGTCCCTCGCAGCCGCTGAGTATAAGCTGTTGCTCATCTGCTCTTTAGAAAGATTTCAAGTAAATCATTAATTGTGTACATTTCACCTAAACCTACACCTGCTGTGAGAGGGTTCAGTTTGACATTACTGATACTGGAGTTAGATCCCCATTGAAATCAGTAAGGCTCCGCATGGGCTCAGGGTTCAGTTTGCACAATGCTTATTACAAGGCTGAGGCCCTAGAGCCTAACAAAGTCTCAATTACGATGGCGGTGCTCTAGCACCATCACAGGAGGGAGTGGGAATTAGGGCAGAAATGCAAACCTCATGGAAACGTAATAAACAGACAAGCCAAATGTCACGGATGTTTTAAACCCAAGATAATCTGAGGTTACCTAGGTGGCTAATAAGGAGCAGGATTCCACACACAGGCCAGCGCTGGGGATGCTGAGATGTCTGTCCTGACAGCCCCCCATGGGAATGGGGGCCAATTGATTTAACATGTGGAGAGTTAGGTCAGGGTTGTAGGGGTCAGCTAGGAGAATCCAGCAACTCCCATGTTTGAAGGTATTCGACCATCTCACAGCATATGCCCCATACTTGGTATCTACACAGATAACTTTGTAGCTGTTAAGCGTCTCAGTGAAGCTGGTTTAATTGCTACTGGCACATCTGCTCCATCTCCCTGCCCACTCTCTGCAAACCCACCAACATTTCAGACATCACAAAAGGATGGTTATTTTCCCAATCCCCCAAAAGCAGGAGTGGTGACTTAGTGACACAAATAGAAACCCAGGTCTCTGCTTGCACTGTATATGTAGCCATGATGGATCTGTCTGATTACCATGTACGGCCCCCATCAGTGAGCTATCTGTGCACTTCACAAACAGGAATTGGTTTATTTTCCGAACCATCCTGTGAAGTGGAGCAGGATTTTACAGATGGGGAATTGAGCCACAGAGAGACCCAGTGACTTGTCCAAGGTCACAAGGGGAGGCTGGGGGAAAAGCTGGAAATGGAATCCAGCTCTCCTGAGTCCCAGCTGGCCTCGTGAGTAGAGCACTGTGCTTCCTCTTAGCTGTGATGTGTTCAGGCAAGAAGCAGTAAACAGAAGGCTGGGGTGCCGGTGGACAAGAGCGGAGTAACACATTGGCATCATTACTTTGCTGAGACGTGCGATGGCTCAATTAAAAGTGCTTGCTTGTTGTGTTTAGTTGTGATTATTGGCAGACACCTTGCAAGCACTGCAGAAGGAACCAGTCTAAAACAGGGCTTTTTGATCAACTCTATGCAAGGTGGATCAATGCCCAACATGACCAGCATGAGCAGTTGAGATTTGTTTAATTTTGCTGCATATGCATCTTGTTTGATTTTTGAGGGAAAAGGTTGGGCATGAGAGCAGGAATAGCTCAAACCCATGTGACAATGATGCCATTGCTTTGCTGGTTTATTACCCCTGCCGGTTGTCAGTCAGAGCATTTCAGTTGGCGTGGCGTCACAAACTGCCACAGTCTAGAGAGTAGAGCTGTATGTGGCTTCAGTATTGATTTATAAGGTAGGAGCTGGACAGTAGCTATGATGGATGTGTACAGTAATGCAGGTTCAGGGAGTTCACTGGACTCCTGATCAATATTCTGAAAGTATCTGAGTTCTTAAATAGAATGGTGAATTGATATGGAGGCAGCATGAATGAGTCTGTAACAGTCTCTTCTTGTCTATCTTGTGACATATCTGGAGGTTTCTTTGTGGTTATTTGAAAATGATTAAATCTTCTAAGTAACATTATCCTGTTTCTAGGCTGGAGTATTGTCTAGCACTTAGAACATGGGAATAGCATTGGGGTTTGTAGGGGGACTGTTGTGCCACTGGTCCCGCTGGGCCTCAGTTTCCCCATCTGTAGCTGATCAAACAGACCTATAGGCAAAAGTGAGGAAATTAAAATTCTTAGACTCAGTGTGGAGGCTACTTAAGCAACCCATAACAGAATACCAAAAGGCACGCATACCTCTAAAGAAGAAAGGAAGCAGGAAAGCTGGGGGTGGAGGGGAGCATGATGCAAATGGTTCAGTGATTTAACTTCAAGAGTTTATTCAAGCTAAACAGGGAATCCCTCAGAAAAAGGCGCTCCAACTCTACTGACACTAAGAGAAAGGAGCATAAACTATGGTGGATGAAATACAAAGTCAAAATTAGGAGGCTAAAAGGGAAGAGCAAATAGTCAAAGACAAAAATCAAATAAAGAATTGTAAGTTCTTTGGAAGCAAGGCAGTCTGTGAAAGATCTAAGGGAGTGGTCCAAAATTTTGTGCACTTTTCAGAGAAGCAAAACAATTTCTTTGCATCAGTCTTCACCACAGAAGATATTGCGGAGACACTCCAGGCCTGTGCTCTTCAGGTAATAAAAGAGGTAAACTAAGCAGGTCAAATGGAAGTTGCTGGAACAAACTGATAAATTAAGGATAATCAAGTCCCCAGGACCAGATGGTATGTCCAAGAGTTCTGCAAAAGTTTAAGATAAAAGGGACTGAACTGGTGACATAAATACGCAATCCTTCAGTTAATTCAGTGGCTCTGATTCCAGATGGTAGCTAATGTCTTACCTAACTCTCTAACTGGCGCTAGGGATTATCCTGATAATGTCAGAACAGTGAGTCATACTGCAAAACTAGGAGTATGGATTGAAACCACATTAAAATAGTAAGATAAAACACCCAGGTAATTGTGATATGATCAGAACAAGCCAGTATGGGTTTAATAGGGGAATATCACACATCCCTAGTACATCAACAAAATAGTGAATATCATTTATTTATTTCAACTTTCAAAAAGCGTTTGACAAAGATCCTTTTAAGAGGAAACTTCTGTAAGCTGGTGGTGATGGGAAGATCAGAGGCTGGCTAAGGGTATGTCTACACTAGGAAATTAGGTCAAATTTATAGAAGTCGATCTTTAGAAAGTGATTTTATACAGTCATAGAATCACAGACGATCAGAGTTGGAAGAGACCTCAGGAGGTCATCTAGTCCAACCCCCAATAGATCGTGTATGTCCCCACTAAGCGCAGTAGGTCGGTGGAGTGCATCCTCAATACCATGGCTAGCATCGACTCACGGAGTGGTGCACTGTGGGTAGCTATCCCACAATTCCTGCAGTCTCCGCCACCCATTTGAATTCTGGGTTAAGCTCCCAATGCCTGATGGGGCAAAAACGTTGTCGCGAGTGGTTTTGGGTACATGTCGCCAGTCGCCCCTCCCTCCGTGAAAGCAACGGCAGACAATCATTTTGTGCCTTTTTCAGTGCAGACGCCATACCACGGCAAGCATGGAGCCCGCTCAGCTCAGCTTACTGTTACCACGGCTGTTGTGTCCTGGGTGCTGCGGGCAGCAGACGGTGCAGTAGGTGTGCAAACCATGGTCATCCACCACTTCTGCCTCAACTCTGCTCTCCTCCTGCTGTTGTAAATGAACTCAGTCTCAATTGAGTAAATGATGACTGAGCTCAATAGAGTAAATGAGCTCAGTCATCCACTGCTTCCGCTGCAACTCTGCTCTCCTGGTGCCATGAATCCACCTCACAAGTCCTCTCATTGTTTGGTATAAATATCTAGTCTCGTGGCATCCATTGTCATCCACCACTTCCGCTGCAACTCTGTGCTCCTGCTCTCCTGTAGACGCTATACCACGGCAAGCATGGAGCCCACTCAGCTCACCACTGCTGTTGTGAGCATTGTAAACGCCTTGCGCATTATCCTGCAGTATGTGCAGAACCAGAGCCTGCAAAAGCAGGCAAGGAGGCGACGACAGCGCGATCTCGATAGCAGTGAGGACATGGACACAGACTTCTCTCAAAGCACTGGCCCTGGCAATTTGGACATCATGGTGCTAAGGGGGCAGGTTCATGCCGTGGGATGACTGGTGGGACCGCATGGTGTTGCAGGTCTGGGATGATTCCCAGTGGCTGCGAAACTTTTGTATGCGTAAAGGCACTTTCATGGAACTTTGTGACTTGCTGTCCCCTGAAGCGCAAGAATAACAAAATGAGAGCAGCCTTTACAATTGAGAAGCAAGTGGTAATAGCCCTGTGGAAGCTTGCAATACCAGACGCTACCGGTCAGTCGGGAATCAATTTGAAGTGGGTAAATCTACTGTGGGGGCTGCTATGATCCAAGTAGCCAACGCAATCACTGAGCTGCTGCTATCAAGGGTAGTGACTCTGGGAAATGTGCAGGTCATAGTGGATGGCTTTGCTGCAATGGGATTCCCTAACTGTGGTGGGGCGATAGACAGAACGCATATCCCTATCTTGGCACCAGAATACCAAGCCAGCGAGTACATAAACCGCAAGGGGTACTTTTCAATGCTGCTGCAAGCACTGGTGGATCACAAGGGACGTTTCACTAACATCAACATGGGATGGCCAGAAAAGGTACATGACGCTCGCGTCTTCAGGAACTCTGGTCTGTTTCAAAAGCTGCAGGAAGGGACTTTTTCTTCGAGTGATTGTTCACGTCCATTACACATTAGGTGTGCGCGCGCCGCGTGCACGGACGTCGGAAACTTTTTCCCTTAGCGGCTCCCGTCGGGCCAGCAGGGCCCCCCCTCCCACCAGAGCGGCACCCCGCTCTAGGGTATATACATCCCTGCAGGCCCGACCCCCTCAGTTCCTTCTTACCGTCCGTGGCGGCGTTGGAACAACTCTATCTCTCGTCTGAGAGTGTCCCTTAGCATAGTCATTAGTGTTATCTTCACAGTTATCAGTTCTTTAGTTGTCAGTGTTAAGCTAGTAGTTAACAGTTCTTTAGAAGTACTTAAGCTCTTGTAGTAGGTATTTGGTCAACCCCAGCACCGGCCCTGGGCGGCAGGGCATGCCGCACGCCCAAGGCTTCAAGGCTTGTGCCACGTGCCGTAAGCCTATGCCATTGAGCGACCCTCACGACTCGTGTCTCCGTTGCCTGGGGGAAACACACCAAAAAGAGCGCTGCAAGATCTGTAAGGCCTTTAAGCCCAGGACTAAGAAAGAAAGAGACTTTCGCCTTAAGCAGCTGCTCATGGAGACGGCGTTACAGCCCTCCACTTCGACGGCACCGTCTGCCTCGGTGCGGAGCGCCCTGGCATCGGTCCGGGACCCGGCGCCGGCGGGACACCCGAAGCCCACGGCACCGATTCAGCGAGAACACTTACGGCACCGGTCGTCTTCGCCGCCAAAATCGAAGGGCCAACTCAAGGCCCGAGGACGCTCCCCGCATAAGAGGGCAGACCTCGAGTGCGCCTAAGGCCGTTACGGCCCCGGCACAGGTCCCGTCGAGCCCTGGGATAGGCGCGTTGAGTGAGGGGGAAGGGCTGGAGGAGCTCTTGGAACAGCCCTCCACGCCAGACACATTTGAGGCAGCAAAGGACCTCATTGAATTGTCCATTGAGGGCCCTCCACAAACTAAGGACGCTCCGCTGAGACTGCCATCCAGAGGCAAGCCGGCAATGGTGCGCCCATCACAGTCGCCATCTCTGCACCGTTCACGGCACCGGTCCCGGTCGAGTTCCACCTCGATGGACTCCCGGTTGCCCTCTGCGCAGAAAGCGCCACAGCCATCGGGCCTCAATAAGCGGACGGCACCGACCCAGCAGCCATACTCGAGTCGGCACCGGGACGCGTCGGTTACACGATCCCCGAGACCGACCACCCGTAGTCGTTCCCGGTCCCGTGGTCACCGGTACCGATCCAGGTCCAGATCGGCGAGACGCTACTCCAGGTCCCGGTCGCGGAGACACTGCTCTCCAACCCCGGACTGGCACCGTCCCACGGCACCGCCGTGGCCTTCAAGATAACCATCCGTGGTGTCGGAGACTGACTCGGGCCGGTACGGCGGGTATGCCCACAGGACACAGGCCAGTAGTGACTACAAAGCCTCTTGTCATCCTCAATGGGGCCAGCCAGGCCAATGGCCATTCTGAACACCCTGGGCCTACCACCAGCAAGGCCGCCCATCCAGGGCCTCGAGATCTGGGCCCGCTCTCCATAGTACCGCCCACCCTCTCGCAAGGAGGCAACGATCTCCAGACCGCAGGAGCGTGAAGGAGTGGACTCGGCACCGAGCACGGTACCGTCTCAGTCCCACGCCGTGGGACAGGCCCCAGAGGAGCAACCAATCGATGACGGGTTGCAGGAAGGCGAAGATGGGCAAAAGGCCCCGACCTCTTCCTCCTTGCCGGACGAAGCCGTGGCGGGCACAACAGTGTCTAGCCCTCCCCCGATTGATCATCGGGCGCACCAGGACCTGCTCCGCGTGTAGCCCTCAAGCTGGGCTTGCAGGCAGAGGACACCGTAGAGCAGGAGGACCCCATGGTCGACATCCTGAGCCCGGAAGGCCCCTCCAGAATCGCTCTCCCGATTATAAGGACGGTCCAGTCTAACTACAAGACGGTATGGCAAACACCGGCCTCCAGTGCACCAACTGCAAGGGGCGTGGAGAGGAAATACTTCGCCCCATCTAGAGGGTTTGACTTCCTCTTTTCGCACCCGTCTCCTTGTTCACTGGTAGTCTCTGTAGTCAATGAACGAGAGCGTCATGGCCAGCAAGCCCCTGCACCCAAGGCCAAGGAGGCGAAACGCTTGGACTTGTTCGGGAGGAAGGTCTACTCGTCTGGGGGCCTCCAGCTGAGGATCGCTAATCAGCAGGCGATTCTGAACAGACACAACTTTAATTCTTGGGCATCAGTCTCCAAGTTTAAAGAATCCCTGCCTCCGGACGCACAACCAGAGTTCACGGCCCTAGTGGATGAAGGGATGGCGGTGGCCAAAACTTCGTTGCAGGCCTCCCTTGACTCCGCTGACGCAGCTGCTAGGACAATCGCGTCAGGGGTAGTGATGAGGTGCTCGGCATGGTTACAGGCTTCAGGCCTTCTGCCAGAGGTGCAGACCACCCTGCAGGACCTTCCGTTTGAAGGGTCAGGCTTGTTTTCGGATCAAACGGATGCCAGGCTACATAGCCTCAAGGACTCGCGAGCGACCCTAAAGTCGTTGGGAATGCATACCCCAGTGACACAGCGGAAACCCTTTAAGCCCCAGCCACCACAAAGGCAGTACCACCCTCGTCCTTGGCAAGAACCGTACCGCCATCGTGGCAGGGATAACAGGCGGAGACGTAACAATACGCCTAACCAAGGCCAAGGTTATGGCCAAGGCAAGCCGCAGCCAGGAAGTAAACCAGGCTTTTGAAGCTACGCTCGAAGACAGCGTACCACATTCCATTCCGGATCCACCTCTATGTTTCAGGGACCGCCTGTCCCATTTCTACCGTGCATGGTCGCACATAACATCGGACCGCTGGGTTCTGCGCATGGTGAAGGCGGGCTATACCCTTCAGTTCTCCTCACCCCCTCCCATCCATCCCCCTTCCCCGTCCCTCTTCAGGGACCCCTCTCACGAGCAACTTCTCATGCAGGAGGTGCAGACCCTCCTCACAGTGGGAGCAGTGGAAGAGGTCCCACTAGACCTAAGGGGAAAAGGATTCTACTCCAGGTATTTCCTGATTCCCAAGGCAAAAGGGGGCCTCCGTCCCATTTTGGACCTGCGCGGACTAAACAAGTTTCTGGTCAGAACACGTTTCCGTATGGTCTCCCTTGGAACTATTATCCCATCCCTGGATCCGGGGGATTGGTACGCTGCCCTCGATATGAAAGATGCAGATTTTCACATCGCCATCCGCCCGGCCCACCGGCGGTTCCTGCGCTTCACCATCAACCAGCACCATTTTCAATTTACGGTCCTGCCCTTCGGCCTAGCAACGGCACCACAAGTGTTCACGAAATGCATGTCCGTGGTAGCAGCCTTTCTTCGGAAGAGAAGGATGCGCGTGTACCCGTACTTGGACGACTGGCTCCTCGCGGGCAGGTCAGAGGCCGAGGTCCGCTCCCACGTGACGCTGGCCTTACAGGTGTTCGGCAGGCTCGGCCTACTGGTCAACGTGCCCAAGTCCACGCTAATTCCCACGCAGAGACTGGACTTCATAGGTGCAGTCCTGGACTCGGTGACGGCGCGGGCAAGTCTTCCAGAGTCGCGGTTCTTGGCCATTCAAGGGGTCGTAAGCTCCGTCCAGCAATTTCCCACGACTATGGCAAGGTGCTGCATGCAACTCCTGGGGCACATGGCAGCCTGCACACACGTAGTCAGACATGCCCGCCTAAGGCTCAGGCCATTGCAGTTGTGGCTAGCCCAAACGTATCGCCCCTACAGAGACCCCTTGGACCTGGTGGTGACGATCCCGGCTCGGGTGTTAAGCTCCCTCCGCTGGTGGCTCGATCAACAGCAGGTTTGCGAAGGGATCCCCTTCGCTGCCCCACAACCCACTCTGACGTTAGTAACAGATGCATCAGACCTGGGTTGGGGGGCGCACCTGGGGGAACTGCGGACCGAGGGGTTGTGGTCCAGGGAAGACAGGTTGCTTCACATCAATCTGAAGGAGCTGAGGGCGGTTCGCCTCACCTGTCAGACCTTCCACGCCACCATGGAAGGTCACAGCGTGTCAGTTCTGACAAACAACACTACTGCCATGTTCTACACAAACAAGCAGGGCGGGTCCCGGTCCTCTCCCCTCTGTCACGAGGCACTCCGCCTATGGGACTTCTGTATAGCCCATTCGGTCCATCTAATCGCAACGTAACTCCCAGGGGTCCAAAACAGGTTAGCAGACCGCCTCAGCCGATCCTACCACATGCACGAATGGGCTTTGAGGCGGGACGTCCTGCATTCAATCTTCCAGAGGTGGGGGTTTCCCCGGGTGGATCTATTCGCCACCAAGGACAACAGACAATGCCCTCAGTTTTGCTCTTTCCAGAACCTCAGCCCGGGGTCATTGGCAGATGCCTTCACGATTCCGTGGGGAGGGAGCCTGAGGTATGCCTTCCCTCCATTCCCGCTCATCCACAAGGTCCTCCTCAAGACCCGCAGGGACAAGGCGACAGTCATCCTCATCGCCCCGGCGTGGCCACGACAGCATTGGTTCACGACCCTGCTGGAATTGTCCATAGCCGTCCTGATTACCCTCCCCCTCCATCGCGACCTCGTCACCCAGGACAGGTGTGTGTGCCTGCTCCACCCGAACCTACCGTCGCTACATCTCATGGCATGGTATCTCTCTGGCTGAATGATGCGGAACACAGGTGCTCCCACCAGGTCCAGCAAATTCTCCTTGGTAGTAGGAAGCCCTCCAGAAGAGCGACCTACCTGGCCAGGTTCCGATCCAGGAAATCTGTAAAGTGGCCATCTGGTCGTCCGAGCATACATTCACAGCCCACTACGCGATCCATCATCAGACCAGAGAGGACGCAGTGGTTGGCAGGACTGTGCTACAATCAGGTGTACCTTGACTCCTACACGCCTCCAATGGTAAGAAGAAGAAAAAACGGTTACTTACCTTCTGTAACTGTTGTTCTTCGAGATGTGTTGTTCACGTCCATTACACTTCCCACCCTCCTTCCCCTCTGTCGGAGTCACCGGCAAGAAGGAACCGAGGGGGTCGGGCCTGCAGGGATATATATACCCTAGAGAGGGGCGCCGCTCTGGCGGGAAGGGGGGCCCTGCTGGCCTGACGGCAGCCACTAAGGGAAAAAGTTTCCGACGTCCGTACATGCGGCGCACGCACACCTAATGTGTAATGGACGTGAACAACACATCTCGAAGAACAACAGTTACAGAAGGTAAGTAACCGTTTTTTCTTCCCAGACCAGAAAATAACCGTTGGGGATGTTGAAATGCCTATAGATATCCTTGGGGACTCAACCTACCCCTTAATGCCATGGCCCATGAAGCCAGACACAGGCACCTGGGCAGTAGTCAGGACCTGTTCAACTATATGCTGAGCAAGTGCAGAATGGTGGTAGAATGTGCCTTTGGATGTTTAAAAGCACACTGGCACAGTTTACTGACTCGGTTAGACCTCAGCAAAACCAATATTCAAATTGTTATTGCTGCTTGCTGTGTGTTCCACAATATCTGTGAGAGTAAGGGGGAGACATTTATGGCAGGGTGGGAGGTTGCGGCAAATCGTCTGGCCACTGATTACACGCAGCCAGACACCAGGGTGATTAGAAGAGCACAGCAGGGAGCGCTGCGCATCAGAGAAGCTTTGAAAACCAGTTTCATGACTGGCCAGGCTACGGAGTGACAGTTCTATTTGTTTCTCCTTGATGAAAACCCACCCCCTTGGTTCACTCTACTTCCCTGTAAGCCAACCATCCTCCTCCCTTCGATCATCGCTTGCAGAGGCAATAAAGTCATTATTGTTTCAAAATCATGCATTCTTTATTAATTCATCACACAAATAGGGGGATAACTGCCAAGGTAGCCCAGGAGGGGTCAGGGAGGAGGGAAGCACTGGGTGGGGTGGTGGAGGAGGGAAGAACAAGGCCAAACTGCACTTCAAAACTTATTGAATGCCAGCCTTCTGTTGCTTGGGTTGTCCTCAGGGGTGGATTGGTTGGGTGCTCGGAGGGCCCCCCCTCTCTCCCACCCCTCCCCCGGCGTTCTTGGGCGTCTGGGTGAGGAGGCTATGGAACTTGGGGAGGAGGGCGGGTGGTTACACAGGAGCTGCAGCGGCGGTGTGTGTTCCTGATGCTTTTCCTGCAGCTCCACCAGACGCCAGAGCATATCAGTTTAACCCCCAGTAGCCTCAGCATTGCATCCTGCCTCCTCTCATCACGTTGCCGCCACCTCTCATCTTGCTCCCACCACCTCTCATAGAATCATAGAATCATAGAATATCAGAGTTGGAAGGGACCTCAAGAGGTCATCTAGTCCAACCCCCTGCTCAAAGCAGGACCAATTCCCAGCTAAATCATCCCAGCCAGGGCTTTGTCAAGCCGGGCCTTAAAAAACCTCCAAGGAAGGAGACTCCACCACCTCCCTAGGTAATGCATTCCAG